>NC_140413.1:108352500-109552500 GCF_965140295.1 Lepidochelys olivacea
GCTGCACACAGTGGACCATCACTACTGGGCTCGGGAAACAAACACTGAGTGGTGGGATTGCATTGTTATGCAGACATGGGATGACAAGCAGTGGCTGCAGAACTTTTGGATGCACAAAGCCACCTTCCTGGAACAGTGTGCGGAGTTCACCTCTGCCCTGAGGTGCAAGGACACCAAAAAGAGAGCTGCACTCTCGATAGAGAAGTGTGTGGTGATCGCCATGTGGAAGCTGGCAACTTCCAGACTGCTATCAGTCAGTCATGAATCATTTTGGAGTTGGGAAGTCTACTGTGGGGGTTGTGTTCATGTAAATTTGCAGGGCCATTAATCACATCCTGATACAAAGGACTATGACTCTGGGAAATGTGCATGAAATAATGGATGGCTTTGTGGCAATGGGATTCCCTAACTGTGGTGGGGCGATTGATGGCACACATATCCCAATTTTGCAACAGACTACATCAATACAAAGGGGAACTTCTGTATGGTATTGCAGTCATCTGTGGATCACTGGGGTCATTTCACTGATACCAACATGGGGAGGTCAGGGAAGGTGCATGATGCAAGCATATTCAGGAACACTGGTCTGTACAGAATGTTGCAACCAGGGTCTTTCTTTCCAGACCAGAAGATTCCAGTGGAGGATATTTAAATGCCTATAGAGATCTTGGGAGACCCAGTGTACCCCTTAATCCTGTGGCTCATGAAGCCTTACGCTGGAAACCTGGACAGCAGCCAGGAGCACTTCAACAATAGGCTGAGCAGATGCAAAATGACCGTTGAATGTGCATTTGGCCAATTAAAGGCTCATTGGCACTGCCTTTATGGCAGGTTAGACCTCAATGAGAAAAATACTCCCATTATCATAGCAGCCTGCTGTGCTCTGCATAACATTTGTGAAGCTAAGGGGGAAAAGTTTCCCCAGGAGTGGAGCATGGAGGCAGATTGCCTAGCAGATGATTTTGAGCAGCCAGATACCAGGCCTATAAGAGAGGAACAACAGGGGTCTATTTGCATCAGGCAGGCTTTGACACAGCATTTTGACAATGGTCCCCAGTAATGTGTCTTTATATAATGCGTCCTGCCATGCTTTGTTTACTTGCTGACCATTTTGCTGATTGCTTTCTGACCATGATTTGTAGTCTGCAAATGTGCCAGTTGCCACTGTGTATGAATTCCTACAGCAACCAACATGTGTAGGAGACAAAGATTGATTTCCTTTCTAAGCATAACATATTTATTAAACAGCAATAAACAATACACAGAAAATGATTTCCTGCAAGGAACATAACACTGAGAGGAGCACTCTCTTACTGGAGGCTCCCATAGCTGTGTATAAGTTGAGCTATCACATTGCCCAAAGTGGTGGAGTAAATGAGGTTCTGTGACGGGCTGGGAAGAGACAAGGAATCTGTGGGTGGAGTTTGGGGAGGGCATGGCAAGCATTTCTGTATGGGCTGAAGGAGGAGGTGAGCACGCACATGTTCTGCCTCCAGCACAGTTAAGGATTTCAGCATCTCTGTTTGGTCCTTCATCAGTTTTATCATGAACTCCTGGCCCTCTAAAATACACTCCTTGCCCTGCTTCCTTTCCTGGCTATCTATTTTTAATTAATTGTCTCTCTCCATGTTCTGTGATCTTGATCTATGCACTTAAGGCAGCTGTTCTGAGGTGTGATCAGCCCAGTTGCCTGTAAGCAGGGAAGACTGTCCTCTTCTTTATGCCTATGATCAGTATGATGTTTGTAAATCCCATTACAGAAGCCTAAACTAAGATGTTGAACCTAAACACTGTTTGATTTGGGGCAATCAATTCAAACCACTCCCTGTTGTTAAATCCACTCTGGATCTTGTTCATGGGGCCTTTGTGGGAAGGTGCCATCTGGATGTTAAAAAGCAGTTGGTAATAGGTAGAAAAACAGTTTTCCTATCCCATGAGAATTTTTGAGATTTTAAAAAAAATTCTCTTTGTTAATTGCGATAAAAGTTTAAATCACAACCTTTTTCACACACTGACAAACCAAAACATTTTTTGGATCAGGTCAGTTCAAAAGTTTCATTTTCATTTTGATCTTTTAAAATCTTTTATTAGGCTAAATCTACTAAACTTTCAAAACAAAAAGTCATTTTGACTCAAACCCCAAAACTTTTCATTTAAAAATGTCAAAATGGGAAGTTTCAACAATTTCTAAATTTCTTCCTAAAACTTTTTCAAAAAGTAAAAACCAACCCAATTTTGTGAACTATTTCAGTTTCAACCAATAAGCATTTATTGGCAAAATAAAATTTTCATCAACAAATTATGACTAGGTGGTAGCTCTTAGGGGTTGTATGATGTTATCAATTGCAGGCTGATCAGGGTGGGAGGTAAGGTACTGAGGCAAGATACTGGCTGAATGAGAGGAGCAAATGAAGAGGTAGCAAGCCTGAGGCAGACGAAGTAGCAGAGATCAGGGCACAGCTGCCCCTTACTAAATGACAGTCTGGGGAGAAGAGCTGGTGGACATTTTTTGACCATGTTTTTGTTTTGTTTTTATAAAAAATGGCCTTTTCTAAAAAATAAAATTGTGGAGAATGGGAAATTTCAAAGTTTTCTATAATTTTACTAAAAATATTTCAAAATCATTGAAAACATATTTCTTGCTAAAAATTGGGCTGTTGATAAATGAAAATTTTCAGAAAGTATTTAGATAAAAAGTCAGTCTTTTTTTTTTAATGTGTCTATTTTGAACTCTAAAAATGGAAACAGCTTTGAAGTTATAGTGTGTGTGTGTGTGAGAGAGAGAGAGAGAGAGAGAGAGAGAGAGAGAGAGAGAGAGAGAGAGAGAGAGAGAGAGAGAGAGAGAAATTGTTTTCCTGTTTTTTTGCCTTAGTTCCACCATTGTGCTGAGTTGATCTGAACTTAACTTCTTCACTGGTGGGAAAGAAAAGAATCCATGTAGAAAAGGGTCCATGTAGGAGATTTCAATTTGTTTTTTGTAGGAAAAGATTCTTATCTATCTCTTCCCCCAAACTTAAATCAAACCTTTATGATTTGAAAAAGTTTGGGTAACTTTGTTTAAGGTTTTCATTTTCATGAGCTTCTTTACTTCCTGTTTCAGCTGAAGTGCCAAAATTACAGAATCATAGAAATGTGGGGCTGGAAGTGACCTCAAGAGGTCATCTAGTCCAGCTCCCTCTGCTGAAGCAGGACCAAGTATATGTAGACCATCGCTGACAAGTGTTTGTCTAACCTGTTCTTAAAAATCTCCAGTGACGGGCATTCCACAACCTTCTTTGGAAGCCTATTCCAGTTCTTAACTACCCTTATAGTTAGAATTTTTTCCCCTAATATCTAACCTAAATCTCCCTTGCTTCAGATTAAGCCAGTTATTTCTTGTCCTATCTTCAGTGGATGTGGAGAACATGGAAATCCCATAAGGATTCTCATGTTAATTGTGGCCTGACCAAAAAATCAAGATGGGCTGGAAGTCTTGTGAGAACGCATATTCTCTTAAGATTCCTAACTCAATTTTGCAAACTCAAAATATTTGAATAAGGTTTGTACAGTGTAAGTGTAAGAACCCTTGTGTGTTTTCCAAAATAGAATAAACATCTCACATCCCTCACTAATAGGCTTGCAAAGGCTACAGTACCACTGCAATGAAATTCTGGGCCCTCTGATTGCTTTATTGACACAACTGAGTCTTTATGTGAACAAAAGAGTCCAACTGTAAAGGGGGAAAGCAAGAGGGGATCACCCAGAGCAACTGGTAAACATTTTACAAGGACCTTAAGCCCTTTTACTGAGCAGACAAATGTGATTATTGGTAAACACAGAATACTAACAGTCTTATTCCATAGCATCCATAATCTGGCCCATTATTTTACCAAATGTGACACTTACGTGAGATCCCATCTCATCAAACTTCAGATAAATTGCCCAATTTGTGACCTTTAAGAAATAAAAATAGCTCATTCCTCTGAAAATCATGACCAAGAATCACTGATAGCAGCACAAATATTCATTGTGACCCACAGGCTATAAAACGCCAAGCGGGTCAGCACTTTGGGTGAAACTGCTTTGCAGTAGTATTGGGTGTTTACATGAAAAGATTCAGTCCAGAGAAGCATCCAAGAGTTCAGAACCTCACCCAAACTCCAGGGGTTGACAAAAGTTTACTGCAAATCTTTTAATTTTCTTGTTTCTAGTTGGGCCAGTGAAATACAGTGAAAACAACCTATTGTGTGGTGTTTGGGGGCTTGTGTTTGTAGTTGAAAACTGGAAGTGCAGATATGTATGAAAGTGAGAAATGATTTGGGGGAAGAGTGGCGTCTAGGTGGCTACCTAAAAGTGTGTGGGGGGGATTATTATTTTTTAAATAAACTAAAAAATGGTCTGGTTTGGGGTTTGGATGGAGGTTTGGTAGGGTTGTTTATTTGAAGCAGACACCCCATAACTATATAAAATTCACTCTATGCACTCTGTCTGAGCAAGAGACTAACAGTTGCTAAGCAAATTCTTAATGGCAAGTCCAGAAGATTGAGAAAATTGAATTGAAAATGTACACACACACACATACACACACAATCAATCAAAATAGCTCAGCTAACCATCAACACAGCTGATTTTCAGAATGAAACAACAGTGCCCCCTCCCGGCAGCTCTAACCTATGCATTGACCCTGAAACCCACTCCTTCTTTGCACCTTAACATCTGATTTCTTAGAAACAATAAAAAAAACTGTATCCATTATGAAACTGAATATTAATCATTATAGTCTAAGGTAATAATGAAACAAACATCTCCTGCCAAGCTACCGACAGCATATATATAGAAAATAGTCATTCTTTGGTTGACATTGGTTTTATATTATGTTATAGATCTTAATCTTCCATAATTTTTATGCTTTTTCCTGAAGTCATTTTAATTTGTTATACCTAATTAGTTTTGCATGTGCAATACAATATTGGTAAAATTATCAGTAATTTTTGACAAAGTGAGGATTTTTGTTCGAAATCCTGGGCGCCCCATCAGCTCAGGCATTGGCACCCTGACAGCAGGATTGTCTGGCTATATAGACTCCCTCCTCAGGCCCTACGCTACCAGCACTCCCAGCTATCTTCGAGACACCACTGACTTCCTGGGGAGACTACAATCTATCGGTGATCTTCCTGAAAACACCATCCTAGCCACTATGGATGCAGAAGCCCTCTACACCAACATTCCACACAAAGATGGACTACAAGCCATCAGGAACACTATCCCCGATAATGTCATGGCAAACCTGGTGGCTGAACTTTGTGACTTTGTCCTCACCCATAACTATTTTACATTTGGGGACAATGTATACCTTCAAATCAGCGGCACTGCTATGGGTACCCGCATGGCCCCACAGTATGCCAACATTTTTATGGCTTATTTAGAACAACACTTCCTCAGCTCTCGTCCCCTAAAGCCCCTACTCTACTTGCGCTACATTGATGACATCTTCATCATCTGGACCCATGGAAAAGAAGCCCTTGAGGAATTCCACCATGATTTCAACAATTTCCATCCCACCATCAACCTCAGCCTGGACCAGTCCACACAAGAGATCCATTTCCTGGACACTACAGTGCTAATAAGCGATGGTCAGATAAACACCACCCTATACCGGAAATACTGACCGCTATTCCTACCTACATGCCTCCAGCTTTCACTCTGACCACACCACACAATCCATTGTCTACAGCCAAGCTCTACGATACAACCGCATTTGCTCCAACCCCTCAGACAGAGACAAACACCTACAAGATCTCTATCAAGCATTCTTACAACTACAATACCCACCTGCTGAAGTGAAGAAACAGATTGACAGAACCGGAAGAGTACCCAGAAGTTACCTACTACAGGACAGGCCCAACAAAGAGAATAACAGAACTCCACTAGCTGTCACCTTCAGCCCCCAACTAAAACCTCTCCAATGCATTGTCAAGGATCTACAACCTATCCTGAAGGATGACCCATCTCTCTCACAAATCTTGGGAGACAGGCCCGTCCTTGCCTACAGACAGCCCCCCAACCTGAAGCAAATACTCACCAACAACCACACACTACACAACAGAACCACTAACCCAGGAACCTATCCTTGAACAAAGCCCATTGCCAACTGTGCCCACATATCTATTCAGGGGACACCATCATAGGGCCTAATCACATCAGCCACACCATCAGAGGCTTGTTCACCTGCACATCTACCAATGTCATGTATGCCATCATGTGCCAGCAATGCCCCTCTGCCATGTACATTGGTCAAACTGGACAGTCTCTATGTAAAAGAATAAATGGACACAAATCAGATGTCAAGAATTATAACATTCATAAACCAGTCGGAGAACACTTCAATCTCTCTTGTCACTCGATTTCTGATCTCCAAGTGAGTATCCTTCAACAAAAAAACTTCGAAAACAGACTCCAACGAGAGACTGCTAAATTGGAATTAATTTGCAAATTGGATACAATTAACTTAGGCTTGAATAGAGACTGGGAGTGGTTGAGTCATTATACTAAGTGAAACTATTTCCCCTTGTTTATTCCTCCCCCCCCCCCCCCCCACACACACACACACAAACTGTTCCTCAGACATTCTTGTTAACTCCTGGAAATGTGCTGGAAATGGCCCACCTTGATTATCACTTCAAAAGGTTTTCTCTCCCCTCACCCCACTCTCCTGCTGGTAATAGCTCATCTTAAGTGATCACTCTCCTTACAATGTATATTTTTTCATGGTTTTTTTCATGGTCTGTGTATATATATAAAATCTCATCACTGTACTTTCCACTTTATGCATCCAATGAAATGTAGCTCACGAAAGCTTATGCTCAAATAAATTGGTTAGTCTCTAAGATGCCACAAGTACTCCTTTTCTTTTTGCGAATACAGACTAACACGGCTGCTACTCTGAAACCTATTTTATTAGGTAATTTTAAGGAAATGTGTTAGGTGCCATCTGTGTGTTTTACTGCTGTCTGGTCATTTTACTGCTGTCTAATTAGCAGCCACAAGAGTCATCTTGTGCCACTTATCAGCATCATCTGAACTGTTGTTGATTTATCCTAAGAGGCTTATTGAATTTCTCTAAAACTTTATTTAATATTGTCTTGGGGTCTTCCCTCCACCCCCAGTAGTTTTATGTATCATTTTATGTTGCAGAATAAAGACTAATATATGTAACACCAGGATATTTGTGTGTTAGCCAAACATAGTAGAAAACAAATTATTAACATTCAGGCTATGCCATTTGTATAAAAATGCACATCAAAACCATACAAATATATTGTTAAAATCACTAAGCATATCTTTATGTTCTGTTTACTAAACCTTTTGTAATAACAGAAGCAAACACAAACATATTTGTCACACTGTCTGAAGTGGCTCACAACCAAGAGTACCAATCTCAGGGCAGATCATCAAAAAGCAAAGCAGACTCCCCAAAGTGGTTGTATGTTCTATAATTAGATTTCAGCACCCCAATAAAAAATGTCAGTTCCAGAAGTACTACCATAGTCTTGTAATGGACACATAGAGAGTCCCCTTGGACACTCCAGTCTATCTTGCCACCCATCTCTCTCTTGATGATCCCTTGCATCTCTTCCTTGATGCAACACAATACCTCATTTGCCTTCAGTGGCCCATCTTGTACACAAGACAGGCCCTTTACGTTGATTAATGCTTTGTTTCCTTTTTGATGAACTACACAATTACAGAAGTTTAGAATCCAGACACTCAATATAACTTTACACCATGGGCTACAGAGGTTATCAGTGAGATCAGTACATGCAGCACCCTACAAGCATTTTATGAATTCTAAACACATTCTTATCAACTTAGCATCTACTAATATAGGTAAGCAAGATGGGTTTCCAGCTTTGGCTTTGTAAATGTTCAGTGAGTCCTTGACATGAACTGTCGCATTGCCTGCCAGCTTTAAAATATTTAAAAAGACAATGTGATTTCAGAGGAATTAAAACAACCACAGAATATACTGCCTGAGTCTATAAAATGCACATGGAAGCCCAAATGATCAGAAGGTCCATTTTGTATTTAAAGTAGTGATAATCCAAAACCCCTTCAAGTAAATGGGAAGACTTCTGTTGACTGAAGAGGGCTCAGGAAAAGTTTCTGTAGGTTATCCAAACCTCTTTGGTCTAGAAATAGGGCTGGAAGCACCCCAGAACATGTTTCTTTAGAAGCTGAGGTGTTGTGAGTGTGAGACCAGCAAAGTAGTGTTCTTGTATTCTTTGGTAGGTACAGCAGCACTCTTCCAGTGCCACTCCATACTCAAAATAACAGCCCTCCCATACTATCGATAGAACTACAGTAGCTCTGAGACAGCTTGCTAAAAGTAGAGTGTAGCCACATGGCAACATCAGGGGGAGAGGCTAGCCGCCCTGAGTATGTACCTTGTGTCTTGAACTGATATGTACTTTGGTTGGCCAGCTGCCCCGCCACTGCCGCAGCTACACTCTATTTTAAGTTTCAGAGTAGCAGCCATGTTAGTCTGTATCCACAAAAAGAAAAGGAGTACTTGTGACACCATAGAGACTAACACATTTATTTGAGCATAAGCTTTCGTGAGCTACAGCTCACTTCATCGGATGCATTCAGCGCACTAACTCATAGTAGATCTACCCCAGCTGGAAGTGACACCTGCAGCTCAGCTCCAACACACCCAGCATTGGGCCTAGTTAATCTCGAGATGATAAACCTACAAGAAAGCCTCAGTGTGTTGGAAGAAATGCACTGGTGCTAAAGAAGGTGGTAGGGTTCCCTCTAAATTAGGACTGACCCCATGCCTCAGCATAGTATTAGGAGCATTGTGGTGTTGAAGATGCAGTCCTTCAAAAATGTGAATTATCTATTGATTCATTTTACAGGTCTAAGGGAGCTTCTTAAACCAGATGAAAAATTTGACAAATTTCGGTTTTGATAACCTTATTCTCTCTATTCAACCTCCCTGCACCTTCAAATAGATGTGATATTCTGATTCACTTATATCCTCAACTATTGTTTAGTATTGCATTAAATTACTGAACAGCTGCCCTATCCATCCCAGAGTAGGCTGCCTTTCAATGGCGAGGGTGTAGGGGTTGGAGTGAGTCTTTTGTGAATATATACAGTGTGCTTCTAAAGTGTTCGGGAATCTTCAGAATGAAGAGTACCATATAAATCTAATATTCTAACACATTATTAATTTCCTTCATTATGTTTTCATTATTGTCTAATAAAATAGGCAATGAGTTACGAGATGCAAGGGTAGGATACAATCTAGCTCCCCCTTCCAGCTAGCATCTGGGAGCACTAATACTTTTTGTGATTTAGAATTTATGGTGCATGCTATTTACATATATATATATCTGTATCATGGTTTCATAGATTTAAGTCCAGAAGGGACTATTAGATCGTCTAGTCTGACCTCCTTTCTATTACAGGTCATTAAATTTCACTCAATCCTCCTATACTGAGTCCAATGATTATAGTTACACCAAAAAGAAAAGGAGTACTTGTGGCACCTTAGAGACTAACCAATTTATTAGAGCATAAGCTTTCGTGAGCTACAGCTCACTTCATCAGATGCATCTGATGAAGTGAGCTGTAGCAAGCTGTAGCTCACGAAAGCTTATGCTCTAATAAATTGGTTAGTCTCTAAGGTGCCACAAGTACTCCTTTTCTTTTTGCGAATACAGACTAACACGGCTGTTACTCTGAAACCTGTCAGTTACACCAAAGCATTTCAGTCCTCATGAGACTAAACTGTGTGCCACACATAGAGAACAGAAGACACTGAGAAATCACCAGTGTCTAAGGCCCATGCAATGGCAGGCAATTGTTTAGGTGAGATGTCCAGATGATCCATGTCCCATGCTGCAGAAGAAGATGAAAACCCACCAAGGTCCTTCCCAATCTGACCTGGGAGAAAATTCCTTCCTTACCCCACATCTGACAATCAGTTTGACTGTGGGTATGTCTTCTTCAACCAGGCATATAAGAGAGTGGACTCTCTGCACCACCTCAGAGCACCGTGTCCAGTTTCCATCTCTAGTGATGGCCAATCTCTGATGCTTCAGAAGAAGGCAAAGCACTACCCAGAATATATATGGCCAAGTATGCGGGGAGGGATCCTTTTGACTGCTGAATGCAACCAGTTGAATCCCTGAAATATGACATTACTATAGTCACTCTTAATGCAAAACTGCAAGTGTTATGGCATGTTGAGGGAAATAATGGATGGTTGCAATTTTTTAAAATTGTAAATACTAGAGTAATTGATGTTTATGTCATAGTCATGACACAAGTGTTACATGATTCTGCAACACCAAAGTCATGGAGTCCAAAGTGCTGTGTGTGCACGCATGTTCCAGTTCCTTTTGGAAGGTAGTTTAACATAATGAACTGCCGGTGCAATTTCTGATATTGCCTAATAATTGATATGGCTGAAGACAGATGCAAAACTGCTCAGTGGGTACTGACAGTTTCCACAGCCTAGTCAGCATGGTGCTGACTTTTATCCATCATGCTGGATAAAAAGATGTCCCCAAGAGTACATTACAGGTATTAACCACAAGATGGCTCAATAGGAGAGGGAAATGTACCTTTTAGCATTAGAAACGAGTACACTGTATCCAGTTTTAATGACTAGACATAGGAATCTTAGATCTTGCCACACCAGAATGAAAATCTATGCAACTTAATTTCTATAACACACAAATTCTACACAGATGAAAACCTGATTTAGATCAGAGACTATCATCAATCTTAGAATCATAGAATCATAGAATATCAGGGTTGGAAGGGACCTCAGGAGATCATCTAGTCCAACCCGCTGCTCAAAGCAGGACCAATCCCCAATTAAATCATCCCAGCCAGGGCTTTGTCAAGCCTGACCTTAAAAACTTCTAAGGAAGGAGATTCTACCACCTCCCTAGGTAACGTATTCCAGTGTTTCACCACCCTCCTAGTGAAAAAGTTTTTCCTAATATCCAGCCTAAACCTCCCCCACTGCAACTTGAGACCATTACTCCTTGTCCTGTCCTCTTCTACCACTGAGAATAGTCTAGAACCATCCTCTCTGGAACCACCTCTCAGGTAGTTGAAAGCAGCTATCAAATCCCCCTCATTCTTCTCTTCTGCAGACTAAACAATCCCAGTTCCCTCAGCCTCTCCTCATAAGTCATGTGTTCCAGACCCCTAATCATTTTTGTTGCCCTTCACTGGACTCTCTCCAATTTATCCACATCCTTCTTGGAGTGTGGAGCCCAAAACTGGACACAGTACTCCAGATGAGGCCTCACCAATGTCGAATAGAGGGGGACGATCCCGTCCCTCGATCTGCTCGCTATGCCCCTACTTATACATCCCAAAATGCCATTGGCCTTCTTGGCAACAAGGGCACACTGCTGACTAATATCCAGCTTCTCGTCCACTGTCACCCCTAGGTCCTTTTCCGCAGAACTGCTGCCTAGCCATTCAGTCCCTAGTCTGTAGCTGTGCATTGGATTCTTCCGTCCTAAGTGCAGGACCCTGCACTTATCCTTATTGAACCTCATCAGATTTCTTTTGGCCCAATCCTCCAATTTGTCTAGGGCTCTCTGTATCCTATCCCTGCCCTCCAGCGTATCTACCACTCCTCCCAGTTTAGTATCATCCGCAAATTTGCTGAGAGTGCAATCCACACCATCCTCCATTTATGAAGATATTGAACAAAACCGGCCCCAGGACCAACCCCTGGGGCACTCCACTTGACACTGGCTGCCAACTAGACATGGAGCCATTGATCACTACCCATTGAGCCCGACAATCTAGCCAACTTTCTACCCACCATATACTGCATTCATCCAGCCCATACTTGTTTAACTTGCTGACAAGAATACTGTAGGAGACCGTGTCAAAAGCTTTGCTAAAGTCAAGAAACAATACATCCACTGCTTTCCCTTCATCCACAGAACCAGTAATCTCATCATAGAAGGCGATTAGATTAGTCAGGCATGAGCTTCCCTTGGTGAATCCATGCTGACTGTTCCTGATCACTTTCCTCTCATGTAAGTGCTTCAGGATTGATTCTTTGAGGGCTTGCTCCATGATTTTTCCGGGGACTGAGATGAGGCTGACTGGCCTGTAGTTCCCAGGATCCTCCTTCTTCCCTTTTTTAAAGATTGGCACTACATTAGCCTTTTTCCAGTCATCCGGGACTTCCGCCGTTCACCGCGAGTTTTAAGTTTGACTGTTTTCCTCCATTCTAAATAAAAAAGTTTGGCTGAAGTTTTCTTGTAAGTATGGGGTGCCAGATCTAGGATACTAAAACCAATGGACTTTTGCTGAAAATAAAGTTTTGCTAGAAATAGGTTGGTTGCTGTATTTCACAGACAGTACGTTCAGCATGAATCTTCAAATACTATTTTAAAAAAGTGTTTCTAATTAATGTGATTTGATTAATCATGTTTATACTGTATTGATGCACACAAGTTCTTAGAAAAGGTAGAATACCAATTACTTAGATGTCATTATTAAGAAAGAGAGAGAGATTGATCAAGGTAGATGGTGTTGCCAACTCTTGACAATTTTACTGCAAGTCTTGGGATATTTGGAGAGGAAGTTATTTATGTTTTGTTTTGTTGCTGTTTTTAAAGCTCCATCTACTGCAATCAGGAGATTCAAATGAAAATTGAAATTCTTATGCAAACAAAAGAAAGTTTGTAGCCTTCATGATTGCAGAGAAAAACTTCGGAATGAGAGCACACTAAATGCTTGAAAACCTGGAGGCAATTAAAAAGAATCCAAAATGTATTGTCTAAAAAAACAAAAAAGAAAGAAACAAAAAGCTTGTGATTTGTAATCCAATCTCATGACTTTTTGGGTCTTGACCCATGATTTCTGAATGATTGGGGTTGACAATAACTATAGATATCAGGCAGCAAATAATCCTCCTAGATTTAAAATAAGAAACCCACAAACCTGTAATGGTACAAGCTAGTCACTCTCACACTTCTGCACTTAAACAAGACTTACAGAGTCTGATTCTGACTCTCACCAATGTAACTGTTATTCTGGTACAACTCACTGAGTTCAGTGAAGTTGCTCTGAAGTAAGTAGGTACAAGAATAAGGCTCTTAGTTCTTTTACATTATAAGCTGTGTTCAAGTGATCCAACTAAAGCACTTCTTTACATTAAAGAGATGCTTTCATAGCAACCTCTGACATTTTCTGGCAGCTTACTCATACTAAATGAGTATTTCAACTTGAAATGAACACTTCTTATATAACACGCTTACAACTGCCACACACTGTACTCACCACTTCATCAGGGATGATGTGCATGAAGGAAATTTGAAAAAAAAATCCTCTTTTTCCTCAGTCTCCATAACAATACAGTTGAAGAACAAGCTATAGGGAAACACACATTGGTGGGGTCTTTCTCACATCAGACACCACTCCCCTATGCCAAATCTACAGGCCTTTGTTGATGGGGAGGGGCCATTGAACCCAGGCCACAAGTAAATATTAGGGACAACAAATGAAAGAATAGGGACTAGAGTGAAGGTCAGAGGTTAAAAAAAATCAGGGAACCAAATGGGGACACCAAGCAGATAACCCCCCAAAAGCACCTGCCTCTTCTCAAAGGCATCTAAGGAGTCAGTGGACACCTTCCACAGGAAAAATGCCCAGAGGCATGACTTAACAAGGGATCAGAGAGGGGCCCCACAGTCACACAGCACCACCTTCCCCCTCCCCCATCCAGCTTCCTACAGCTGATGTGATGGATGGCCATCTTTGCCAGCACCAGGAGGAGGTTGATGATGAGGTCTTATGACTTTGTGGGACCAAGGAGGGGGGGTGCATACATGAGGAGGTGAAGGGAGAAGTGCAGCCAGCACCGCAGTAAAAGGATCTGGAGGAGCCAGGAGAGGGGCTGCAGCCTGATATACCCTACTTAGATGTGTGCCAGGGTCTCCTTCTTGCCCCAGAAAGGGCCTGTGTCAGGGGAGTTCATAAACAGTGCCAAGTACATGTCTGTGCTCTTGGCACCATGGAGGAGTTGCCAAGTGATGTCCCCAGTAAGCCAAGGAACCAGAGTGAAGAATGATTCCTTATCTCGGTAACTGGAAAATCCTGTTGTTCACAGAAAGATGGCAGCCTCCATGAAATAACCTCAGAGCTATAATGGGTGATAGAAATGCTTCAGTTCCCCAGAGGCATTACTTCCATATTATTAGGTGGAAAATCATTCGGTGGAATTTTCAAAGGCAGCCAGCATTGAAGTATGTGGGAGCAATTAGCCCAATGTGGAGTGCTTTTGAAAACCCTAACCCAGGGGTTTTTAAACTGAGGGGTTGGACCCCTCAGGGGATTGCAAGGTTATTACATGGGGGGTCACAAGCTGTCAGCCTCCACCCTAAACCCTGCTTTGCCTCCAGCATTTATCATGGTGTTAAATATATTAAAAAGTGTTTTTAATTTATAAGGGAGGTTGCACTCAGAGGCTTGCTACGTGAAAGGGATCACCAGTACAAAAGTTTGAGAACCACTGTGCCTAACCCATTTGTTTTTCTGTAAGAGTGTACAATAGAACCTCAGAGTTACAAAAACCTCAGGAATGGAGGTTGTTCATAATTCTGAACAAAACATTATGGTTGTTCTTTCAAAAGTTTACAACTGAACATTAACTTAATTCAGCTTTGAAAGTTTACTATGCAGAAGAAAAATGCTGCTTTTAACCATCTTAATTTTAATGAAACAAGCACAGAACTGTTTCCGTATCTTGTCAAATCTTTTTTTTAAATAACTTTCCTTTTATTTTTTTTACTAATTTATCTTTAAGACTACTTTACTTGTTTCACCCCCCAAACCCCCCGCTGCTGCCTCATTGCGTACTTCTGGTTCCAAATGACTCATGTGGTTGACTTGCCAGTTAATAACTCTTAAGGTCTACTGTACATAGAATTGTTGGAAAGGTTTTTATTTTATGATTTCAAGACCGGAGTTTAATGAAGCTGTACTCAGAAGATGTGTAGATACGTGCTGGTTTAAATATACTAATTCATCCCTAGTGCAGCTCAATTTGATGTCAGCGGAGCTACAGTAGAGGAAATTTGGTCTATTTAATTTCATGTAGAAAAAGTGCCGTATGTTTAAATTGGAGCTGCTCGAAAAGAACAGTTTTTCACTGGGAAATTCTGATTCAATGATTCTGAAACACTGCATCACAATGTATTGATTGTTTAATTTTTTTATGGGAAATTAGCAAAACGTTTCATTTTTATAAGGATGAAATATTGTTTTGACTTATGTCATGTCATAATTGAATGTATAATTAATACTTCAGTAAGGTTTTTTGAATGTTTCTGAAAGGAAATATTTTGGTATTTTAGTTTCACAATAAATTTCAGAACTTTGACTTTTTGTTCCAATTGGGGACGAAAGAAATTTTAGAAATGTTGGAATTTCCCAAAGAATGAAAATCATATTCCCCAACCACCTCAAGTTTTTTATTAGTAGTATTCTGCATCAGTATTTTCAATTATGTAATCTCTGTGGTAAAAATGTTTCATGGGCAAGTAAGGATGTGTCCAGGTCTAAACTGAATAAAATGTTCACCACTAAATTTGTAACCTTTTTGCATGGGATTTGAAAATATTCAGAAAAGGGTTAAATGAAAGTACTTCAACTCTTTGCAAGTATTTTAACTTTAAAGGCTTTGCTTTGTTTGAAAGTTTTCTGAGTCAGTGATGTTCCTGGCACTTTCCAATTATACTGTTACACTTAGGGACCTGACACTTAGGGACCTGACCCTGCAAAACTCCCATTAATTGTTGGAATGAGTTGTCTGTGTGTAAAAATTTGCTTGTGAAGCTAAAAGTTAATATGTTCCTAATATGCACACAAACATCCCTTTTTAATACTAGCTCAGAAGCCATTCCTGTTTTTCTATTGAGATATTTGCCAAAATGCTTACACATTACCGGTAGTATTGTCGGACAATTTAGTAATCAAGATTAGTATAATGCCAATTTAAATTTAGTTATCATCCAGGAATGTACTGAGGCTTAGTTTAAAACAGTTAATGATTTTCAAAGGCTATGAACTAATCTCCAACTCATTAAAATGTTGTAAAAAGAGTGAGGATTAACTGAGCTTCATCTGAAGCATTCAGCCGTGAATTCTTAATTGCTTTAACTCAGCTAAGACCTGGTTGGTGCCTAATTGACTTTAGAACAGGCCTTTAACAAGATCTAGCAGGCAGTTAAATTTTGGCTGCCTCCATACTATGGATATAAGAAGTTTGCTGACAGTTAATTGAATCTCCTGCTCAGCAGCAAAGCAGCTGGGTCATGGGCTCTAGGGTACTATACTACACCCAGAGGACAGAGAAGATATGACTGCTCCCTAATATGAGAAACAGCCAAGGTCTTCTTTCTCTCATCATGCAGAGAGACAACCAGTTCAATTTGCTAATCCTGGGTCCTGGAATGTGGTCCTGGTCATCTGGTGTCTTGGTAGGTGTAAGTGTGTGTTAATGCTTACACTGATGGTGGTGTTGTTGGAAAATTCTTGCTTCTAAGCATTGTTCCAGAACGAGTGTTGAGAAAATGTGTGGGTCCTGGAAGCATTTATACTGGAGTTTGTCAAAAAAGTTGAAATTTTTCTCCACAAGAAATTGAGCAAAAACATTCTCTAAATATTTTGGTTGAAAAAGTTTGGTGTTTCCACAGGAAGTTTTGAACTGAATATTTTCATTTTGAACCACTATTTGAGAATAAAGTGGAAATACTGATGTCATTTTGACTTAATTTCAGGTCTCAAAGTAGCAGCCATGTTAGTCTGTATCGGCAAAAAGAAAAGGAGTGCTTGTGGCACCTTAGAGACTAACCAATTTATTTGAGCATAAGCTTTCGTGAGCTACAGCTCACTTCATTGGATGCATTCAGTGGAAAAAAAAATTCCACTGAATGCATCCGATGAAGTGAGCTGTAGCTCACGAAAGCTTATGCTCAAATAAATTGGTTAGTCTCTAAGGTGCCACAAGTACTCCTTTTCTGTTTTGACTTAATGTTATTCCATTTAGTTTTGTTTCTTTAGTTTACAATATACTAAATATTTTAACTTGAAATTAAACAAAATTTGTTTCCCAATATCTTATGGGGAAACTGATTTTTTGTCAAAATTGATATTTTCCCTGTGTAACTGTGATTTCAACAAAACCATATTTTTGGTGGGAAAACTTTCCACGCAAAAAAAATAATAAAAAATGACCAGCTCTAATATGTACTGATTTGCCAAAGTCCTGTCCTTGTGAAGAAAAAGTCCATCTGACCAACTGTCATATAAATGCTTCATGATCCCACTGAATTTTTCTAAACGCTGGCCCTGGAACAATACTTAGAAGTAAGAATTTTCCATCCTCATCCTCCAACATCCAATCATCCATCACCAATATCCAATGTTTGTCCAGTTAAATCATGAAACTTTAGACCTTCACTTATTGAATTATTTTCCCAATTTTGTTGTTGTTGTTGCTTAAGGACAACTATGTAAAGCCTCAATATGTTCCCAGAATATATACATTAATATTTGACCCTTGGTTGATTTCCTCTCCTGCCATTTCAGAGACCCTGCTTGAGTCCCATGCAGTTGCAGGTACCTGCAGGGGGATCTGTCTTTACATTGGTATTCTATGGGATGGCTGTCAGCTGAAGCAGGTCTGCGATAATGATTTGTTAGGGAGCCGTGGAAAGAGGCTGTCATTATGGAGGCCTCCACACTACGGCTTCCTGTGAATCCCCTGAGATCTGCAGTGTTTACAAACAGACCTTTGGCCCCTTCTTATTTGTAAGCATCATTCCAGGGCCAATGATACTTAGAAAAAGGTTGAGGGGTTCTGGAAGCATTTATATGAGAGAAATGACAACTAAAATGTCTAAAACTAAAATAACTTGTTTCATAATAGTATGATTTTTATGGTCTAATCTCTCTTGATCTTACAAAGCTAGAAAAGAAAGCCTAATGCAATGGTAACGGGAACATTCCTGGTTTTCTAGTGGTATAATCCTGTTTCATTCACTGATGGGTCACACTTTGCAAATACTGGACCTGGAAATGGGCAAAAGTGTTCAAGCTAATAGTTTATTCACCAAAAAAATGCAGTTTTAGTTAACTCAAAACTATTTTCAAATATTAGTTTTGTTTCAGAATTTTTTTCAGGGGCAACTTCAGAAAAATCTATGTGTGTCCAGCCAATAACACTCATAACTTTTAGCCCTGGGTGAGGACACTTGTGTTGCTCAGTGTAACAGCTTCACCAGGAGAGAATGAGAACAACCCACCCTTGAATAGCCTAGTGTGCACACCTGAGAGAGGGAAGAGTCAATTTCAATTCCCTCTTCTAGACTGGGGATTTAAACCTGGGTCTCCCATGTCCTAGGCAAGTGCCCTAATCACTGGGTTAAAGGTTACAAACAACATACCCGCTCTCAAGTCTCTGAAGTTGACTGTAATGAAACATTTCATACCACCTGAAATGGACTTTCCTGATTTGCTGACAAACTCCAAACATTTTGGGAATGGAACTGAATATTTTTTCTGATCTTTTTTGGTGTATTTGCCGAACTGAAATTCAATTATTCATTCAGCTCTAATAGGATGTTAAATCTGTCAGTGGTCCAAGAATGATTAATTCCATCTTCATCCTCACTTTGCAGAAGTGTCATTAGGGGGAATATCATAGATGGGTCAGCACAACATATCAACACAACATATAAGGGTACTCACATGTGATACAGGATCATGCACCTGCCTACATACAGATTAGACCAGTTTACAAGTCCACTCCCCTGAAGTGATTGTATGATGAAACTATTTCTCAGCTGGTTCTGTTTCTTTACCTAGCAGCATTTGGAAGTTTTGGGTATGACATGGCCACTCTCTCTCTCTCTCTCTCTCTCTCTCTCTCTCTCTCTCTCTCTGTGTGTGTAACACATCCACACACCCAGCAGCTTCTAATTTGAGCATTGACTTGTTTCTTCTAAAATTACTGACCTTCTTCATTTGCTGCATTCTGTTCTCTGTGATTTAAGAGAACAGAAATATGATACAATTTGAACCCCTATTGTTACTCTACAGATTAAACCCTGACCCCATTAAAATCAATGGTAAAACTCCCATTGACTTCAAAAGAGTCAGGAATTCATCCTGCATTTAAAAAAAAACATCCCACTGAAAATGAAGCCTGATTTCTTGCTCACTAATTGACTGGTGAATATTCCCTTCGGGGTATTACAGCATTCTCTTTAGCCCAACTTCCATTTCACTTGTCAGGCTGCAACGGGTACTAAGCTGTCAATGAAAAAGAAATGGAAACATTATCTACTGCTTTGTCTTGTCATCTTTCTTTCTTCTTCTTTTCCTTGATTGCTAGTACTTTCATAACAATCCTCAAGTGCAAGGGACATGAAACATTTCTGATTTCTGTGCCTTGGACAGACTTTTACATCTCTAAAGGATAAAGTTCTGCTTCAGAACACTTCCCCAGTCATGTCCCGACCCAGGCAAGACATTTGTCCCCGCCACCTTGGCCCCCTCTCCTAGCCACTCACCCCCCACACACTCAAATCAACTACCTTACTACTGCTTTGCATAAACTTGTTTTGCTTTGGGGGAAGTTCACTCCTAAGGAAATATGTGCCTACCAATGAGGATGTACCAGAATGGGCCAAATTCTTTCCTGCTTTGATGTCACCAAAGTCAAAGGGGTTTCATCAAGAGTAAATTTGGCTTACTGTATATACGGTTAATAAAGAACAATGTAATTTACATAACTGAAAAGGTATAGGAAGTAGCCAAATGCTAGTCTGTAATAAGATGTTTGCTTATCTAAAAGTGTTCTGCAATTTCAGTTGGATACACTGTGCTGCAAGTCCTGACTAAAGTGTTGTGAAATATTGCTCTGTGCTGTTAAATAGGTGCTGTGTTTCACCCAGAGTTTGCTATCAGGTAAACTGGTCTTTTTTACCAGTTGGATCATACAATGCTTTTGTAGATGCCAATTATCTAGTTCAACTGTGTGTTATCAGATACCTGTTCCTTGCACCTGTAGTTAAGACTTCAAACACAACTTTTTGGAGGACATTTTGACTATTACAACAATTAGTTAGGGGACAAAGGGCAATATAAGAGAAAGAAAAAAGAGTGAAAGAAATGGGAGGAATCAACGCCCATTAGTTGATCTTCACCTCTGGTTGCCAGTCCAATTCCTTTGTGCGTCACTCCTCTCCCCTTCTTCACTATCTTTGTGGGCTGCAGCGGTCAGGTACTGAGAGGATGGGCAAGGCCAGCTAACTCTTTGGATTCACTAATGCCCAGCTTTCCTTCAGCAACAGTGCCAGGCAATTAATGATTGAAGTATTCTCTAGTTCATAAAATACTCCAGAAGTATGAGCTCATGTACATTCTTTCATCTCAAGTTTATCAAAGCAAATCAACCTGGTGTCACAGATCCACGGCTATGAGACAATTTTATACCATCTCTGTGTTGCAAGCCTGATGTTTTTTGTCAGGAGGAAAAATAGGAAGGGTGTCCCAGATACTGGGAAAAATTCTGATGTCAAAGCCAAAAAGAAAAAAAGATAGAAGTAAAACTCAACTTTACTAAAATAAGACCAGTTGGCACAATGACCTGATCCTATGTTCCTTGTACAAGCAAAATTCCCATTTGAAATCAATGGGTGCGTAGGGACTGAAGAACTGGGTCTCAAGTTAACATGTCAATTTCCATAGTAGCTATAAAGGACTATGGGTAAAATATTCAAAAGAACCTTTTTCTTTGTAAACAAATGCTTCCGTGAAAACTCTTTGTTGTCCCTAAGCCATGATTTTAGTTTCAAACCTATCCTCTGGAAATGAAAGTCATTTTGCTTAAAAACATAAGTACAGCTGCCTGTGCAGGACTAAAACTAAGCTGAATTTTTAAAAGAGTCTGCTTGCTGTACAATTATGGTTGCCAGAATTCAATTTTTATTTTTAAATTTTTGTTGCTAGATAACATCCATATTTCTTTTTAAGCATTCTTTTCTATTTTCATTGTTTGAAATTTTTGCAAGTGCAGGAAATTATGGGGTTCATACAATGGGGACATCAGACAATAATTATTTAATGACAGTAGAAAGTAAGATTCAAAAAGTTAACACTTCATAACCATTAAAACACAAATTGTCAACATCATATGTCAAAATATACAAAGTAAATACCCTTATTCAAACTCTAATAAGTTCTCAAGCAGCATTTTTCTTACTTTTCCTATCTGGAAATGTTGATTAACATTGATGGAAATATTTTGTCATTGATCTGTGTGTATACGGTGAAATCAACATTTATCAATATTTATTGATTAAAAATCGAATAATTCATTCAAAATTGTTACTGCTAGTGTTTCACTCAGGACACCCAAGTCATATATAGTGGAGTGAAGTACTATAGTCAGACTGATGATGTGTATTGAAAATATACCAGTTCTCTATATAAAACCTAACTTCAGCCATGAAGATCATAGTAAATTTAAATGAATGGGCTGCTGTCAAATAAGTTCAGCTCCAAATGTTCTTTTTTCTTTTGTCCACAGAACAAATTAGCAAAGAAAACTAATATGCTAGAGAGAGATTTTGAATAAAAAAATTTCATTAACATGCTTTTTTTCAGTTCCATTGAAATTATTTTTTATTCAACCATCCCCCTGCAGTGTTGAAAATCCAAACACAGCAGCATTGTCCTAGTGCATAAGCTCTTGAAAGAAAAACTTGCCACTCTAGTTTTACTGTCCACGTAGTGCATACATTTTTTTCCAGACCACATCAATGGATCAAAGTTCAAGTTTAAAAAACCTTTCAGTTTTATGTATGAGATGTGTAACTGTTAACATAAGTAAAGGTTGTATTTTATATGATAGATTGGTTACATTTTCCTCTGAAACATCTGGTATTAGCCACAGTCAGAGAAAGGATATTGGACTAGATTGGACCATTGCTCTATTTTGGTATGGCTGTGATGATTTTTTTTTTATATTTGATACATTGATTAAATAATATTTGATATATTGGTGTGTTTTTATAATATTGCTATATTTTAATGACCCTTTAAATGTAAATGAATTAAAAACAAATCCATACTCTCTTTTTCTTGCATGATAGTATATTGTATAAGGCTGTGATGGGAGGGCACTTTGACTAGTGTTCCAAATCCGATAAGTAAGATTTCATATTTGCATCAGTAAAATGCTAGTGAGCTGGTTGTGCCCCCAATCCAAGCTCTTTTACAACCCTAGATTTACTATACTTGCTCCTTGAGTCCTGATGTGTGAAAGCAGTTACGACGTCTGTTTCTAAGGTGCGGGGATACGGAGCCACAAAAGAGAGTCGGGGATTAATGAGGCTTTTAAGATTCCTAACAACGAAAATTTTGCTCTTCTACACCTCTACCTTTCAAGTTCAAATATTCTTTGTCAATTTTGTGAAACACACATACAAGTGATACGGGCATATTATCATCATTGATACACTGACTATAAAAATAAAATATACAAGAGACCCATGAATATTTATTTTAGTTCAAATAAGGGGCTACTAATCTGAAAAGTCTGAGAAACAGTGGAATAGAATATAATGTTACATATATACACATCAACTCATCTCAGACAATCGACCTAATGTAGTGCTTGTGTAACTTTGACTTCAGTGGAGTATCACTAGGGAAGGCCTTGCCCCACTCTTCAATATCTAGGACTTTATTTTTAAAAAATTAGGATCCAGAATATCAGGTCTTTCCAACCTATGCTTGATTCAGAACTCAAAGGGATGAGAGGGCAGGCTGGCAAGCTCCCCTGAGTCCTGGGGCTGTTAAGGATCAGTTTGGCCCCCTGTTAAAAGTTAGAGCAGCTTTAGAGTTATTCTAATTTATGCCCAGCTGCAATGGGTCCCAAAGTGCTATTTCAGTAGCTATGAGTTCAAGGGTGCCCTGGCAATGCCCTCTTCCTTGTTGAGAGGTTGGCTTAGAGCTGGTAACACCAGCATTAGGCTCCCTGGGGGCTCTCAGGATGCCAGTTAAGACTGTTTTAGTCTATTTGCTGGAGAGGCCCCAAGGGCCTGTATCAGGACCAGGATCTGGCCCTGTTTCCATAACATTGCAAATTTACACAATGTTTTTACAAACATAAATTTACTCTAAAGAATTTAAAATCAAAGATCTTATTTAATTGTGAACATGCTGTTCTGATATACACGCCAGCTTCCTGCCTGTGAACAGTACCCTGGCAGGAATACTGCTGTTTAATTGGATGTTTTTGAACTTATTTTCACATTCTTTATTAACCTGACTTTTAATTTCTGGCTGCTGAAAGTCATCTTTCTCACATTTTAGTTCCACCAGAATAATGCATTTCTTAAGAACATCTGTTAGCAGCATTTGAACAGGGAGTCCCTTGAGCACACATTAACCTGACTTGAGCTGAATATCCAATGTGTGAGATGAAATACAAATTGAAATAATAATTATGCACAATATTAATCATGCCAGTGGGACCTCTTATATTCCAGTACCCTTGACAACACATGGCAGCTTGTGGTTTTTTTTAATTGCCACTACAGCTTGTGAAGTAGCTGCTGTGACTATGTTCACATATGTATTAGAGTAATGGAATCAGGCTTAAGCCATTCCAATAAGATCAATATTTGTGGTTTTTTTATCATTTGTATTACTTTTGTTTGATTGTCTATTTGGCAGACTATAGAACATTACATTGACACTTTAACTACCACCAGTAACAAGAAGCCTGTGTGGGCCCTAGAATTTTAAGGGCATAGAGATGTATTAAATATTTGTAATAGAAAGTAAAGCTTTACATGAAATTCAGACAACACTTCTTCCCATTTTTGTGAAGGAAAACCATTCTCACAGACTACACTATTCCGCTACCTAACAGTAAGCAAGGAGCCAAAAGAATCTTTTGAGTCATATATGCTATTTAAAGCGCAAGACCAGCCTTTACCATGTTTTCTTAACGTCTCATGAAAACATGAGGTAAAATCCTGCCCATATGAAATTCAATGAGAGTTTTATTATTGACTTTAGTGGAGCTGGAGTTTCTTCTCCTTTCCTCTTTCCAAGGCAAGAAGATGATCGGAGAAAATGAGAAGAAATGAGAACAGATGCTCAGGCTTAATAGAGAACAAGAGGGCTCCAAACATCCAGCTTCAGGTATCAGTTCTCTGAGAACTAAAAGCCCACTAGGGTATGTAGTTCCCTCCCCTGCCAAGAATTTCTTTTTAATCCATTGTATGTAGAGCTGGTCAAAAAAAATTCATCAATTCTTTTTTATCTGGTTCAATAGAAAACAGCTTTTTGACATGGAAATTTTCTCACAAAGTTCTATTTTGGTAAAAAAAAATCCGGTTTTCATCAAAAGAAAAACATCAAAAATTGTTTTTGCTTTTGAAAATGGACAATCTCCCCAAAATTCCATTAAAATTTTCAACAAAATCTTTTTTTTGTTGTTGTTTTCTTCAAAGTTTTTCACCAAGAATGTATTTTTGATCACTCTGCTCATGTGTAACCATTTGCTAGACAGCATTAGAATGCTTTATACTACACAATATGTTCAAGCCTTAGTGCAGTAGCTCTGACTTCTTTCCTCCACACCTTCACTCAAGGCCTTTGCACTGGCCTTCTACAGGCCAGCATGGAAAGCTAGTACGGGGGTCATGTACGGGGAGACTTTGGCAAACCAGTAAAGTGCCTGAACCCACTATGGCTTATTGCTAAAAGCAGCCAAGTCAGCAGGCTGTAAATTGGCCATTCAGCAGTTTCAGTTTATCCAAGGCAGGAGAGGAGGGGGTTTTTTGGGTGCCACAGAAAAGGCAGGTTGAGCCCGCGTCCTTCCTGATAAGAATTGTGTTGAAGTTGCTGGTACATGTATTTTAGCAGAGCAGGATGTGCCCCAGGAATGTCTATTGGGGTCTCAAGGCTGCAAACTCTGGAAAAGCCCACACCTGGTTAATCAATAATCAAAAGAAAGCCTCTTGCTTGCCCATTGGAACTGCTTGCTTAACAAGTTTTCTTTAAGGGACATGTCATTCTATTACTAATGTATAAATGGGGGGGGGGAGTTTGAGGTAGTGGGACTCTTCAGGACTGAACTCTCCCTCTGGATGCATCTTGTGTTCCCCACCGGTAGATGGGCTGCCGCTGTGCCACTCGAGAGCCACACTCGGCTTTGGCAATTATCAAGGGTTGCGGGTGTTTTACTAACCTGTTGTGGATGTGTGTATAAGTGCTTGAGACTAAGTAAAGTTTAGCTTTAAGTGCAAACATTCTTGTGTTGTCCTGTTTGTGCCAGCCATCTATCGGTTGGACGGCCATGTCTCCCCTGATTTATTTCCTGACACCACCTCGCACAGAATAAAAGTTACCAAGAGCTTTGAGCTGAAAGAACCCTGGATAACAGTGTGGTTGAGCCAGGAATGGAATCATGAGATTCATTTTCATGGATCCAGTGGCCCAATATCTCATACAGTCAGTCTGAAGTGTCGGGGTGGGGGGTGGGGAATGTACTGCACATATATATGCAGAATAAGAGTTCTAATTTCAGAATCACTACACTTTCATGCCATGAAGTCATTCCCAAAGGAGTAGCCTGAAAATGTATGGGGGATGGAGGGGAAGCAGGCAGAATTTTGAAAAGGACAGAGCTATACCTTCTAATTGCCAGAATCTCAATGTTATCATCATCGTGAGCCCAATCCAGTTTGCCATGAAGGCAATGAGAGTTTTGCTGCAGACATCAATGAGAGCACAAGCATGTTTTCACCTTTTCATCCCTTATTTTGCATCTGGCTTGTTTATCTTTTGAAAAGAAGCAATTTTCTTTAAAGGACAAGCATTCTGCCACTGCTGAATTTGAACAGCATTTTTAATGACAGCATTTTCCTTGGCAATCTTCTTGTTATGTTAAAGGACACTTGGTTGAAATAATCATTAATACTTTATTATCAATAATAAACATGCTGAATCCCAACTGGCTCAAAGTAAAAGTTAACTTTTGAGATGAAATAATTGCAGAATATTTTGAATTAGAGAAATATTGAGTGATGTGAGTGCCTGAGAGTCAAGCTAGAAAGACCATATTTAATGGAGGAGTTAAGACTACAGTGGCACTGAAATATTGATTAAGCAATTGACAATTTTTACTGCTTCTTTTTTATTCTTCCTAGGTTTGGTATCTGTGAGAGTCCACATGGGACTTTGGATACCTTGTCCGACTCAGACGATACCCTCTCTCCTTCCCACACACAACTTTCCAAAAGAAATATTCCTCTCATAGAGGAATCCACATGAAATACTTCAGGAAGACCCGGTAAGCTGTGGTGAAGTTAGACCTGGGAGTTAACTTCATGTGTGCAGTAGTAGCTTTGGTTCTGTCTGCTCACTCTGTAATTTGGGGTTGAATTGCTATTAGTTTGTAAGGCACTTTCATAGTTGGGTTTATTTCCATTGTGGACAAGAAGAACAAGTTGCAGTGAACCGACTGCGCTAGTTTGCATAGCCAGAGCAGAATTTTGCCTGAAGCTATAACCAGTCCAGCTGTGAGACTGTCACATCTGATAGGCTACGCAGAGTTGAACTAGGTCAGTATGTAGATGAGACTTCTAAAGAAAAAGTGCGAGCAGCAGGGAGAGACGTTGAGAATTTTGTAGGTGGTAAGTAATCAATTACACTGCATAGGTAGGGAGTTTGTTGGGTGTCCTGCCTCTGGCACTGGCCAACTACTTTGGAGGAAAGACAAAAAAAAATAAAACAACAAATCAAGATGTGCCTAACTAGTTGTGCTCAGCTGTACAAAGGACAAATTCCTTCTACATACACTCTTATTATGATCACTTTATGCCACGAAACATAAGATTTGATTATCCCTTTTTCTGAATCTCTTCCTGAAACAACCTCTAATTTATTTACAGATCTTTTAATTTAAGAAATGTGCCCTATTACTAAAAATCCTTGGGACATAAGTTAAATAAAAATAACTTCTTAAAAGAATGTGGTTTAAAAAATGTACTCAATAGTTTCACAGTTTTTGCAGAGGCCTCCAAAATACAATCAAATTTGGACTTTCCGCAGCAAGCCACTTTGGAAAATTGATATTCCAACAAGAGTTTAAAAAAATTCAGTTGATTATATCTCACAGATACATTGTCCAATTCAGATGATACCTCCCTCCTTCCTACACACAACTTTCCAAAAAAAATCTTCCTCTGTTAGAGGAATCCTCCACATGAGATGCTTCAGGAAGACTGGGCAAGCTGTGGTGAAGTTAGAGCTGGGAGTTAAATTCATGTGTGTAGTAGCAGAAAAATCACAGTCACATCCTTATGTTGCAGAGATGACCACATTTCCATAATGCCAGTGAAGTTCAGAATTCTTCCAGAATGCTAACTGAAATAAAAACTGCTCTCACTTTAATGTTCAGCGTGTGCAAGCCAGTGCCTTCCAAAGGTCTTAATGGATTGTAGTATTCGGGAATTTGTTGTTGCTCTTATTAAATGATACCTATAACAAATAGGGGAAAGTGAGGAAAAGCAATCACCATAACAAGAAAGACTCTGCTCTGAAGACTGTTAGAAAGCATCATTATTGGTGAAAATCTATTCTGAGGTTCAAGAATTTTGATTTCATCAAATCTCATCTAGATGCTGCTCAATGCAGTGTTATCATTATCATTTAGATCACTGCAGAGACTGCCAAAGCTCTTTGAACCAATTCCTGGTCCTTAGTTATGAAAGTAATAATCGTACTTGACAGTCTAAGTAGGCATAGAATGTCTTTTATTTTTACACTTCAGAAAAAAATGATTAACCGCCACCCCCCCCCAAAGCCTGTAGCACTGAAGAATAAAGAACAACCAACCCTAAAAATGACATACACAATGTGTTATATATGAAGGACATCTACCAGCAGTGCTGCATTTCATTCTCCGGGAATGATGCAATAAGACTTTCTTTTCTTTTCTTTTCTTTTCTTTTCTTTCAAGAGATGATCTGATACAAGTCAAACTGCAGCAATTACTGTGAATGCTAGACTCCAGCAGATGGCAATGGCACACAGAATTACAGTTGCTTCCAGAGATGTGTCTGGGAATAATGCTTACCTGCTAGATGTGAAAAGCTATTAGAGAACAAATAGTTAGCCAGTATGTTTCATCTTCTAAAAAGCAATCAAGGATAAAGTGGAAAAGAGAGACTTAAATGTACTTAGTATGTAAATTTTCTCTCCAGAGAATGAAAAATTTCAAGGATTTGCAAGAGAGAAAACAGACTTGTTGAATCTCCTATAAGCAACAATGCTTAAACTTCAGAGATTCACAAGTCAGCACTGAAACAATCTCCTAGACATGAAAACTAAATTTTTAATTTAGCTTTTAATTTTACATTTGCATTTCTCCACCTGCAATTACCTGGAGGTATAGTTAATTTGGGTGCAAATGACTGTATTGAAGTACCTAACTGCCTGATCTGTGCATGCAAAGGCCATTCCTTGTACTTTTCTGTCAAGTACAATGCACATTTATTGTGCTATGTAACTAATAAGAATGATAAATGTTATCATTTGTGTCTGCAATTAATTACTCTCATAACTTTGTGCCAGCAATTAGTAATGGATGCATACATTTAGGGGCCATTAAGAATCTGGAAGATGTTGAGACGGGTGCAGGGGGATGGGGGGAGTAGGGTAGAAGTCTGCATTCAGTTTCTTGCTTTGATCAACTGTTTTTATACTCAAAAAGAAAAGGAGGACTTGTGGCACCTTAGAGACTAACAAATTTATTTCAGCATAAGCTTTCATGACCTACAGCTCACTTCATTGGATGCATTCACTGGAAAATACAGTGGGAAGATTTATATACACAGAGAACATGAAACAATGGGTGTTACCATACACACTGTAAGGAGAGTGATCAGGTAAGGTGAGCTATTACCAGCAGGAGAGCGGCGGGGAAAAAACCTTTTGTAGTGATAATCAAGGTGGGCCATTTCCAGCAGTGGACAAGAATGTCTGAGGAACAGCGAGGAAGGGAAATAACCAGGGGGAAATAGTTTTACTTTGTGTAATGACACATCAACTCCAAATCTCTATTCAAGCCTAAGTTAATTGTATCCAGTTTGCAAATTAATTCAAATTCAGCATTTTCTTGTTGGAGTCTGTTTTTGAAGTTTTTTTTGTAGAAAAATTGCAACTTTTAGGTCTGCAATCGAGTGACCAAAGAGATTCAAGTGTTCTCCAAATGTTTTTTGAATGTTATAATTCTTGTCGTCAGGTTTGTGTCCATTTATTCTTTTACGTAGAGACTGTCCAGTTTGGCCAATGTACATGGCAGAGGGGCATTGCTGGCACATGATGGCATATATCACATTGGTAGATGTATAGGTGAATGAGCCTCTGATGGTCTGGCTAATGTGATTAGGCCCTATGATGGTGTCCCCTGAATAGATATGTGAACACAGTTAGCAATGGGCTTTGTTGCAAGGATAGGTTCCTGGGTTAGTGGTTCTGTTATGTGGTGTGTGGTTGCTGGAGTATGTGCTTCAGGTTGGGAGTCTGTCTGTAAGCAAGGACTGGCCTGTCTCCCAAGATCTGTGAGAGCGATGGGTCATCCTTCAGGATAGGTTGTAGATCCTTGATGATGCGTTGGAGAGGTTTTAGTTGGGGGCTGAAGGTGATGGCTAGTGCTGTTCTGTTATTCTCTTTGTTGGGCCTATCCTGTAGTAGGTAACTTCTGGGTACTCTTTGGGCTCTGTCAATCTGTTTCTTCACTTCAGCAGGTGGGTATTGTAGTTGTAAGAATGCTTGATAGAGATCTCATAGGTGTTTGTCTCTGTCTGAGGGGTTGGAGCAAATGCAGTTGTATCGTAGAGCTTGGCTGTAGCAATGGATTGTGTGTTCTGGTCTGGATGAAATCTGGAGGCATTTAGGTAGGCATAGCGGTCAGTAGGTTTCTGTTATCGGGTGGTGTTTATGTGACCACCGCTTATTAGCACCGTAGTGTCCAGGAAGTGGATCTCTTGTGTGGACTGGCCCAGGCTGAGGTTGATGGTGGGATGGAAATTGTTGAAATCATGGTGGAATTCCTCAAGGGCTTCTTTTCCATGGGTCCAGATGATGAAGATGTCATCAATGTAGCGCAAGTAGAGTAGGGGCATTAGGGGACGAGAGCTGAGGAAGTGTTGTTCTAAATAAGCCATAAAAATGTTGGCATACTGTGGGGCCATGTGGGTAACCATAGCAGTGCCGCTGATTTGAAGATATACATTGTCCCCAAATGTGAAGTAGTTATGGGTGAGGACAAATTCACAAAGTTCAGCCACCAGGTTTGCCATGACATTATCAGGGATACTGTTTCTGATGGCTTGTAGTCCATCTTTGTGTGGAATGTTGGTGTAGAGGGCTTCTACATCCATAGTGGCTAGGATGGTGTTTTCAGGAAGATCACCGATGAATTATAACATTCAAAAACCAGTTGGAGAACACTTGAATCTCTTTGGTCACTCGATACAGACCTAAAAGTGGCAATACTTCAACAAAAAACTTCAAAAACAGACTCCAACTAGAGACTGCTGAATTGGAATTCATTTGCAAACTGGATACAATTAACTTAAGGCTTGAATAGAGACTGGGAGTGGATGGGTCATTACACAAAGTAAAACTATTTCCCCATGGTTATTTCCCCCACCCCACCCCACCCCACACTGTTCCTCAGACGTTCTTGTCAACTGCTGGAAATTGATTATCACTACAAAAGGTTTTTTCCCCCTGCTCTTCTGTGGGTAATAACTCACCTTACCTGACCACTCTCCTTACAGTGTGTATGGTAACACCCATTGTTTCATGTTCTCTGTGTATATAAATCTCCCCACTGTATTTTCCACTAAATGCATCTGATGAAGTGAGCTGTAGCTCACGAAAGCTTATGCTCAAATAAATTGGTTAGTCTCTAAGGTGCCACAAGTCCTCCTTTTCTTTTTGCGGATACAGACTAACACGGCTGCTACTCTTAAACCTGTTTTTATACTGAGTTTTAGAAGCTGTATGCATTATCTATGTTAGGCTTTTCTATAACACCTATTATGAGAGTATCTAAGCATTGACATTCGCATGCAATCTCCTTATCCCTTATGTTCATAGAAGAGTTAGAGCATCCCATTATTCCTGGACTAATTCTAATGTCATCAAACTATTTCTCCTCTGAGAATAATGTGGAAGTCATTTAAGATTACAGGTTTACAACCTGTCTTTGAACTACACTGTCTATTTCATTGTTCTGAAACAGTCATGAGGAACACCTAAGCTCCCTACTAGAACTGGCTGAATAATTCATGACAAATAATATATTCAACAAGCTTCGCTTCTTTCTCTGGTCTTGAATTGTCTGCAAACTGATTGTGAATTTTCTCAAGTATATTTATCATTTGAAATGATCCAGTAACTAATTTCTGTGAATACATTATTGGTGTGTAGTTTGTGAGCAGTTTGTTATGAGTATTTGATATTTGAAAGCTGAGCTGTTTTGATTGGACACATGGTAAGATTGACACATGGTCACAAGTGATTCTGTTCCCTTGTTGGATGAGGATCACTTTATCATTGTTTTCAAGTCAAATATTAATGATTACAAATTGAAAATTTGTTTTCTATAGATATGCTTTTAATATTTTGCTGTTTGAACAAATACAATAAAGGGCATAAATACAGTCAAAGTGAAACTTATTTAAGGAGAAAAAGGAGGACCTGGGAATTATAGATCAGTCATCCTAACTTCAGTGCCCAGAAATATACTGGAACTAATTATTAAACGCTCAATTTGTCAAAACCTAGAGAATAATAGTGCTATAAGTGTAACGAACATGGATTTGTCAATAATAAATCATGCCAAACCAACCCAATTTCCTTCTTTGGCAGGTTTACTGGCCTAATGGATAATGGGGAAGCAGTAGACCTGATATATTTTGATTTTAGTAAGACTTTTGACATAGTTTCCCATGACATTCACATGAGCAAATTAGGGAAATATGGATTAGATTAAATTACTAAAAGGTGAGTGCACAACTGATTGAAAGATCATGCTCAAAAAGCAATTATAAATGTTTTACTGTCAAAATGAGAGGATGTGTCAAGTGAGATATTGAAGGGGCTGTCCTGGGTCTGGTATTAATCAATATTTTCATTAATGACTTAAACAATGGAATGGAGAGTTTGTTTATAAAATTTGCAGATGACACTATCTGGGAGGAACTGCAAACATTTTGGAGGACTGGAACAGAATTGAAAATGTTCTTGACAAATTGGAGAATTGGTCTGAAATCAACAATATGAAATTCAATAAAGATAAGTGCTAAGTACTACATTTAGGAAGGAAAAATCAAATATAGAACTACAAAATGGGAAATAACTGGTTAGGCAGCAGTATTGCAGAACAGGATCTGGGAGCTATAGAAAATCATAAACTGAATAAATAAACAATTGATGCTGTTGTAAAAAAGGCAAATGTCATTCTGAGATATATTAACAGGAGTGTCATATGTAAAGTATAGAAGGCAATTGTCCCACTCTATTCAGCACTGATGAGGTCTCAGCTGGATTACTATGTCTAGTTTGGGGCACCACAATTTAAGAAAGATGTGGACAAATAGGAAAGAGTCCAGAGGAGATTGACAAAAATGATAAAGGGTTTAGAAAACATGACCTATGAGAAAAGGTTGAAAGAAGTGGGCATGTTTAGTCTGGAGACAAGAAGGCTGCAGGGAAATATAGTAGTCTTCAAATAAGTACAAGTTTATTACACAGAGGATAGTGATAATTTGTCCTCCATGTCCACTGAGAGTTGGACAAGAAGCACTCGGTTTGGTTTGCAGCAAGACAGATTTTGGTTAGATATTAAGATCCATCTTCTAGGTTTTGCATATGTCTACAACACTGTAGGTCCCATGCACTGGTGTCCGAGAGTTGTCTTTCGTGGTACACATAGTGGTGGCCCTGTCCACACCTGAGTTGCTCATGCACCAAACTGAGGGAATAAGGGACAAAGGTGCCCTTCCTCTTCTGTTCCTTCTGACTGTCCATGGATGGTGGTCTGAATATCTGTGTTCCCTGTGAAGAATCTTATTGCTGCTTGAGTGCCGGCCTAGTAGTACTCTTTTCAATTTGACATTTGTTTGTTACTTTTTGTTTTTCTTTATTAGTTTGTTTTAATTTCACTTTAGTTGATTTTTTTTCTAGTTAGGTGGCCCTTAATGCCTCTCCCAGTACTGGGGGCCTATGCCAAAGTCCCCAGGTTTCAAACGTTGCTCAGTCTGTCATTCTGTCATTGATCCTTATATATGCTGTCTCAAGTGCTTAAGTGAGAGCCATGTTAGTGTTATTAAGTGCTGTGGAGAGTTGTTGCTGCTCCAGCGTTGTTACTCTTCTTGGAGCTCTGATGTCAGCTGCATTAGCACACAGTGCAGCATGTTAATTCAACAGACTTCAATGTTGTTCATAAGAAAGACCACAGGCTCGGTTCAGTGGCAAAGGCACTCAGCCAGGTTTATTGTTGACAAAGCATAGTACTAACACCCCATAGGAGCTACAGATATATTAACACATGTATGCCCTCGACAAGGTATCCAGTCCATCAGCACACCAGGATGCCAACCCCTGGGCAAGTATAAAGTTACCCCTCCTGTGACTTCTCCTTTTATACATTGATACAAACAAGTCATGTATTATACTCCAGACATGGTTAGTTACTGCCCTTATCCTTGTACCTGCTAGTTGGAACAAAGCATCCTTATCCATTATCCTGTCATCCCATCTCTATTTTACAATGGGTCACTGTGCTCCTGTACCATCTCCTAGGAATGTGCTTATGCCATTACTTAAGAACTCTGGGTATTCCTCTCCAGTCAGGAATGTGCTTACTAGGTGTTAGCTAATACCTAGTGTGTTGTTATTTTGCCAAGGCCAGGCCTACTCTGGTTCACAGCCTTTGGTTCACACTCTTAGGTTCCAGGAAGGCCTACAGTTAGAAACAGGAGTTCCATTTATAGTGTCTGCAAGACCAGGATACAGAAGCTGTGGGAAGAGCACCTCACTACATCCTGAGGGAGGTGGCCCTTAGCCAAGCATTGGAACCACCTTGGTCATTCACGGGAAGTTCTTGGGCAACTCCTTCCCAGCGTGCTCCCCCAGCTTTGTCTGCAGATAGGACCTGCAGGAGATCCCCATAACAGGGACCATCTTCTTCAAAGCTGAAAACATCAGACCAGTCCTGGCCTCAGAAACATAAAAAGTCAGCATTGGTCTCTTCAAAGTCCAACATGTGAGATTCCGCTACAGAAGGTTATTCCAGCACCGATGGCACAGCACACCCTTCAGCCCACCACCACCCCCAGCGTTGGCTCACAGAGGCAACAGAATTTCCCTAAAAGTGGGGGGAACCACCAGTTCCCAAACTGTAGCCCTAACCCCCCCTGCAGCCCCTTCCACCAAACTCCCATCCTTGTGCCACCCCTTCCCCCCCAGACCCTGCCCTCACACCACCTCTTGCCCCCCAAAACACTGCCCCAACTCTCTCCTCTCTGCCTCTTTCCCCCCTCACTCACGCTTATGGCCGATAAAAAGTGGAAGGGCACAGCCCTGTTGTCTCCAACAGATCAGACTTCTCTGATCAAGCGTGGACAACCACCCATATTAATACTGATGATACCAGAGGGAGAGACCTGTTACGTTTGTCAATCCTGCCATCACAATTGATTCAGAACACAGAACTGACAGTGGCACAAATGCCAAGATCATTGGCATCAAGACAATGGTACTGGTATTATCCTTGTCGACCTCATCTGTTCTAGAACTAGCTCCTCCACACCTCATGATACCAGCAGCTAGGAAGCCATCCATATTCCCTTTGATGCTGTGCTCCCAGCATAGATCCAGATCATGATTTCCTGGAACCCCTTCATTCCCCAGTACTGCACCACCTTGGCTCTTGGGATATTACAATTGTTCACTGGACTCTAAAGTTGGTTCTCTAGTCTCATATTACCAAGCGTCCAGTGCTTCCTCTCGATCCCATACACATCAGCATAGAATTGAGAAGAGTACAGCCACAGACTGGGGCACTTGGACCAGACGTGCCTGGAACCTGGGACCATACCAGCCTTTGTGTAGGCCTTATTGGATATTCTGGGGAATGCCTTCGGCATCCCAGATCTACATCACCACTACCTCTAGCAAATCACCCAAGAGGGAGCTTTCTCCTGCTTGTATTGAGAGAGCAGTGATGGTCAGTGCTGTTCAGCTTATGGACTCTCAGGTATAGGACTAGCCTCAACCTCTGGAGCCATGGCCTACCTTGGTACCACAGGACCAGCCTTGAAAGCTCTCTCCTTCATCTCTCCTCCTTTGCAAACGCTCCTCATTACCTGACAAGGCCCTGTAATGGGGTATTCTACTCACTGCTGGAATGGCACCTCCTCTTGGCCATTCTGGAGATTAGCTCCACGAGGCTGATAACCTTCCTGTGGTTTCACACTGTCTCTCTGTCTCACTCTACAGCCCCTCTCTCTCTGTCTAGGAACTGCAGCTGCCTCTTCATGACTCAGCTCTCTGGCCAGGTCACTCAGTGTTCGCCCCTTCTGGGGTATAGTCCTTCAAAGTCTCTGTCACTCCCACAGGAAGCCTTCAAGTTCACTGCCATGCTTGAGTCAAATCAACTGCTTCAAGGCCTGGAGAAGTCTAGAAGAAGAGACAGAGGAGGAAGAGGACATGTCTCCTCTTCTGCGACCTTTGCTTCCTCTTGTACTGGTCAGCCTGACAGAAGGGGTAATATAGTTGTCTAGGCTGTGTGACAGGGTCGGACCAGATGGCTATAGGAGAGTAATTTTTTTTTAAAGCAGAAAAGAATTTTATTTGTATAACACTTACAAAGAATCACCAAAAAGGATCAAGCAAAACTATGCAACAAAACAAAAGCAAACACAAGGTATAACACAGCAGCCTTAGGGAGGGAGAAGTGTTCAGGCTAGCCTGGGCCCAGAGCGGGGGGGCTTCCTCGACACTCGTGGTCTTCCACCCTCCTGAGTCACCTGGTGGCCTAGAGTAGGGGGGCTTCCTCGACACTCATGGTCTTCCACCCCCTCAAGTTACCTAGTGCCACGCCCAGTGTCACCGATTATTCCTCTCCTGAGAGTGCCCAACAAGATGGGCACGGCTGCGGGGTGGACGGTTTGGGGGTGTGATAGGACCCCTCCTAGGTGACAGTGATGATGGTATCCACAGTGGCAATGGCTGGGGCTGGGGTCTCTCACTCTTTCCCTCAATCAAAGGGTCAGAGGGAGGGAACTGGACGGGGTCACCGAGCAGAGAACCTCAGACAGTGCCCACCGCTCCTCGAAGGCGTCAAGGGAGTCAGTGGACGCCACCCAGAGGAACTCCGCCCGGATACGTGAATGTACTGAGGATCGGAAAACGGCCCTACAGTCGCAGGACGCTTCATTGGCCAGCCTCCCCTCTCTGGTTTTATAAATGGTTCTTTTAGCTAGGGCTAGGAGGAGGATAACCAGGAGATCCCGCATCTTTGTGGGGCCACGGATGGGGAGTGTGTAGATAAAAAAGTGAGGGGAAAAATGTAGCCAAAAGTGTAATAAAATATTTGTGAGGAGCCAGAAAAGGGGCTGCAGTCTGGCACACTCTAAATATATGTGTTCCAGGATTTCCCTCACCTTGCAAAAAGGGCAAGTATCCGGGATGCGGGTGAACCATGTCAAAAACACTCCCGTGCTCACAGCTCCGTGAAGGAGCTGCCAACTGATGTCCCCGACGGGCCTTGGGACCAAGGTGGAATACAGGCTGGCACACCGGGGCTGCTCACCCTCCAAAGGTGGTAGGAGGTCCCGCCACTTTGTATCGGGGCAGGACACCAGGGTGTGGGTGTGAAGGGTGCGAAGTGTGAGTGTATATAGATGTTTCCTTGGCACGGTTTGGAAGCTGACCCACTGCAGTTCATGCGGCTGGCTCGCAGTGAAAGGCTGAGGGGTTTGATGAGATCTACAGGGTAGGGGCCCAATTGAAAGGTCCGGTGGGCCTGGGGCAGAGGGTGGGGGGGTGCGCCCTCGCGCAGGGCTCGGTTGAGATAAGCCCGAGCAGCGGGCGTCAAGGCGGCCTTCACCTCCTGAAGTACGTGCCGGGGGGTACGAGGTCTGGAGAGCCCCATGCGCCGAGCGAGCGTCAGGGGATCCAACCAGTCTCCCCAGTCGTAGTCCAGGAGGTCTCCAACTCTTGTGACTTCCGCCAGGACCAACCTCTGGTGCACCGAGCGGGACTCCGTCGCCTGCACACGGAGCTGGGGGTTGTGTAGCAGGGGCTCTGTGAGGAGATCTGCTCCCACAGTGGCTGCCACGGACCTGGTCGTTGAAAACAGTTTCCAGGTCCGGAGGAGGTCCTGGTAGAAGACCGGCAGCCCGGAGAGGTCTCGTGGAAAACCTCTCGGACAGAGATAAAAGAGCTGCCGGTCGTATCGGAGCCCTTGGAAGCGGCGCAGGAAGGTGTGCACCAGTATGCTCCATGTCGAACTACCTGCACTATAAAGGAGCTTCTGCAGGGCCTGGAGGCAGAAGACACGGACCTCAGTGTGCAGACACTTCAGGCCCTGCCCTCCTTCCTTCAGGGGTAGATGAAGAACCCCAACAGGGGCCCAGTGCATCCCTGATCAAAAGAACTCTAGAATCGATGTCCAGAGGTTGGTCAGGAAACCTGGGGCCGGGACCAGGGTGTTGAGCCGGTACCAGAGCATGGACAGGACTAGTTGGTTAAGCACCAGCGCTCTCCCTTGGAGGGAGAGACATCGGAGTAGCCTCGTCCATTTCTGGAGCTGCTCAATCACCCTGCCTTCTAAATTTTGCAAGTTCTCCGGCAGAGAAGGGTGCGTGGCAGAAAGGTAAATGCCTTGGTAGAGCAGTGGACCCGCGCTCCACCGGATGGTCTGAAGCGCGGGTGGGAGGGAGCTCACCTGCCGCCAGTCCCCCACCGCCAAGCCAGAGCTCTTGACCCAGTTGACTCGGGCGGAGGAGGCTGCCAAGTAGATGGCCTGGCAAGCCTCCACCCACGCCAAGTCGCCCAGGTCCTGGACCACGAGGAGCACGTCATCGGCATACGCCGACAGGACCAGCCGCAGCTCCGGCTCCCGCAGCACCAACCCTGTCAACCTCCTGCGGAGGAGACAGAGGAAAGGCTTGATTGCCAGAGCATACAGCTGGCCCGAGAGGGTGCACCCCTGCCGTATTCCTCGCCCGAAGCTGACCAGCTCAGTCAGGGTCCAGTTGAGCCTAACCAAACACTCCGCGGAGGCATACAGCACCCAGAGAAAACTCACAAACTGAGGTCCAAATCCAAACACCTGCAGAGTGCTCAGGAGGTACCCATGGTCTACTCTATCGAACGCCTTCTCCTGATCGAGAGACAGGAGGGCGAACGATAGACCATCTCTCCGCCCGAGTTCCAAAAGGTCTCGGACTAGAAAGAGGTTGTTGAAAATGCTGCGACCCGGGACAGTATAGGTCTGGTCTGGGTGGATCACGTCCGCCATCACAGACCCTAGCCGCAGCGAGATTGCTTTCGCTACGATTTTGTAGTCTGTGCTAAGGAGTGAGATGGGACGCCAGTTTCGTAGATCGCGGAGGTCCCCCTTCTTCGGCAGCAAAGCGAGCACTGCTCGCCTGCATGACAGAGGGAGGACCCCACTCTGCAAGGACTCAGCCCAGACGGTGACTAGGTCTGGGCCGAGAATGTCCCAGAATGCGTGGTAAAACTCCACGGTCAGCCCGTCCATGCCCGGAGATTTATTGGTGGGCATGCGACGGAGGGCTTCCGAGAACTCGGCCAGGGTGAGAGGCAGCTCTAGTCGGTCTCGGTCGCCCACGCTGACCGTGGGGAGTTCCTCCCAGAGCACCTCGCAAGCGTCAGGATCTGTCGGGTCCGGGGAGAAAAGGCTTGTGTAGAAGTCACGGGCCCTCCCACACATCTCCTCTGGATCCGTGAGGGGGGTGCTGTCTTCCGCAAGAAGGCAGGTTACGTGTTTCTTGGCCCCCCTCATTTTCTCCAGGGCATAGAAGAAGCGAGAGCCGCGGTCCATCTCCCGAAGGAGGTGGATGCGGGACCGAACGAAGGCACCTCGGGCCCGGTGGTCCTCGAGGGCCCGGAGCTCCTCCCGCTTCTCCCGGCACGCTCCGCAGAGGGACGGGTCCTCGGGATCGGCGGTCAGGCGCCTCTCCAGCTCTAAGACCTCCCGATCCAACTGCTCTATCGCCGCATTTCGCCGTCGGCTGGTGCCCCAGGTGTAGTCACGGCAGAAGAGCCGGGCGCGCACCTTCCCTAGATCCCACCATCGCCGCACCGAGGGAAAGGCACGCCACTGCTCTCGACAGGCCAGCCAAAACTCCCGGAAGGACATCACAAAGCTCTCGTCCTCCAACAGGCTGTTGTTAAAGTGCCAATACGCCGGCCCCGGTCTCTCTGCACGGAGGGAGACCGTTACAGTGACTAAATGATGATTGGAGAATGGGGCCGGCCGAATGGCGGAGGAGTGGGCCTGTGAAAGATGGAAACGGGATAAGTAAATACGGTCCAACCGAGAGTGGTGTGACCGATGGGCCTCCACCCGGACAAAGGTGAACGTGGAGGTGTCATCTGGGTGATGGTCACGCCAGACGTCCACTAGGGAGTAATGATCAACTATCCCTTGGAGAATATTCGCAGCGGCTGGACTCGGTTCGGCCCCTGAGCGGTCCCGTTCTTCGAGGGTGGTGTTAAAGTCCCCTCCCAGGACCAGGCACTCGTGCGAATCCAGGGTGCCGAGAAAGTCGGACACCTGCTGATAAAATTGTGGCCGCCTGGAGCTCATTTGCGGGGCATAGATGTTAACAAAATTAACCACGAGCCCCTCCATACGGACTCGAAGGTGCAGCACGTGGCCCGGCATGGCCTCATTGACCCCTAGCACCTCAGGCCATAAGTTGGGGGAGAACAGGGTCGCCACTCCAGCCTGCCAGGTCGCAAAGTGGCTAAAGTATACCCCGTCCCCCCACTCCAGCCGCCACCTGTCCTCGGCGGTCGGGTCCGTATGGGTCTCCTGCAGGAAAACTACAGAGTACCTCCCTTCCCGAAGGTAACAGAGCACCTGGGATCTGCGGAGAGCCATCCTACAGCCCCTGGTATTCAGGGTTGCAATAATAAGAGGTGTCATGCGGAGGGCTGGGGGGGTGGGGGCCTCGTATTGGCGGGGGGGTTCAGGGCCCCCGGCGGGTTGCACAGCAACCCATGACCCATCCCGTGGGTGAGTAGATCGTGTCGGAAGCTGCGGGCTCGCTCGTAGGCCGCAGCACCGCGCCTTCCTTGCCCCCTGCCCTCCTTTATAAGGGCCCTTGTGGCCTGGAGGATTTGATCAAAGTCCCCCCATAGCTGAAGAGCCAGCTGTGCCCTATTGCAGGCGCCACGGGTGTGCTCTAGGAACTTCCGTAGCGCATGCCGCAGCTCATGGGGGGGTGGGGTTACAATTCCCGAGGTATTCCCTGATGGGCCTCTTAATACAGCCTCGTGGTCCGCTAAGGCAGGTAGACAGGGTGCGGACCACCGACGGGGCATCTGACAGGCTGGGGTTATTAAATTCATTTCACGCCTTGGGGTGGAGGGGGATGGCAGGGAAAAAATTGCCACTCCTAATGGGTCGCGGCTAGAAAGTGCGAAGACTGCTCCCTGGGGGGAATCTGCAAAAGGCGGAAAGGAAATAACCCCAGGGGCAGCATTAACATTGCAGGAGGAGGGACCTTGGGCAGGGGCAGGGGCAGGGGTGGGGGCAGGGGCAGGGGCAGGGGTAAGGCTCTGGGGTGCAGGAGGCAAGCAGCTAAAGGAAAGTGCCTCCTGAGCAGAGTCAAGGGTTAAGGGGTAAGGGAGGGGGCTCCCAATAATGCTAAGTGCTGGCTCCATGGTGGTCTTAGCGGCCATGGCATCAGGTGGTGAACCGCCTTCTGCAGGGTGCTCACCCGGGAAGGCAATTAGGGGGAGGGAGCATGGGGAAAGGGAGGCTGGGGTAAGCCTGCCCAGCTCGAGGCCAGCCGGCAGCAGATCATCCCCTCCCTGGGTGACTGGGGTCAAATCTAGGGCCTCAATCTCCACATACACGGGGGAGAGGCCAACTTCTGCCACCCTGGGGGCCTCTCCTCTAGGGCCCGCCTCAACGGCCGCCTCGGGGTCCGCGGGGGGTTCGGGTAGCGTCCAGGCAGAAGGGGCATCCTCAGAAGTCTCGGAGGGGAGGGTCTCCCATGGAGGGGGGATTCTGCCCTCCAATGCCAGTCCGTCTTCCCCTCCTGACATCAGCGGATGGATCTCGCTCGCGGCCGTGGCGGGAGGCTCGATAGCAGTGCCTCCTTTCCTGGTCTTCCGGGGGGCTTCCGCGTCGGGTGGATGCAGCGGAGCTCGAGCCTTCCGCTTGCCTCGCTTCCCCTGGACTAGGGCCCAGCCCTCCATAGCGTCATCTGGGGGCTGGTTAGCAGGGGTCGTGTCGGGGGGCAGAGGCAATGGTTTAGGGGTTCGGGGAGGTAGCGGTGGGGCAACATGAGGGGCGGGGGCTTCTACTTGGGGAGGGCCCTCTCCTATACCCGATAATATCCTTGCCACACCCTCCTCCATGGGCTTTGTTGGGTTGGTACTAGCAAAGGTGGAAACCCCTTGCTTGCCCGGGCATTGTAGGGAAGGTATCTCTTGGGCCCGGACGGGAGCAGCGATGGGTCGAGTAGGAGGAGGGTTGGTTTCAGGTGCTGGGCAGCCAGGGGCGTCGGCAGCGACGGGGCCGATGTCCTGCCGGGTCTCGGGGGTTTCGGGTGCCCCTCCCCCCCGGGCCAAAGGGCAGTCTCTGCGGACCTGCCCCGCTGAGCGGCAGAGGTAGCACCGGGCCTCTCCGGTAGAATAAAAGACCCGATAGCGGGCTCTCTCGTAGGGGACTAGGAAGGACCCCTCAAGCGCCTCTCCGTCACGCGCCCCTGCTGGTGGTAGAAGCTGCACTTGCCAGCGGAACGAAAAAATGTGACGGAGGGTGGGGTCCTTGCAGCCCAACGGGAGAGGGCTAATGACAGAGACAAGTTTTCCCAGGGTGGAAAGAGCGGGTAACAGGGCAGCATTGGGTAAGAAGGGAGGAACGGAGGTAAGGACGAGGCGAACGCCCAGGTCTTCTAACGGTTCTAGGGGGACAAACACCCCCCCCATCATCAGGCCCCTCTCTACCGCCTCCTGGGCGGCATCCTCCAAGGCTAAGAAGAAAACGACCTTCCCATACATCTTGGAGGCCGCCACAATAGCCGTGGGTCCTACCACCTTCGCCAATGCCTGCACGTATGTCTCCACGTGGGGTGAGGCAGGGACCAGGAGGCAACGGACGCCGTGCTTCCTGGTCAAGGTGGGGAAAGGGCCTCGGCCGCTGGTGATGGTGGCGGAGGCAGGGGGGGGCGAGATGACGAGGCGGCAGGCAGGGGGGAGCCCGCTGCCGCCCGGGCATACGTCCTGGGGGCCGGGGGAGGGACAATCGCAGAGCTGGTGGAGGGAAACGCTGGGAGGGGCACCACGGTTGATGACGAGGCCGCAGCGGTGGGGGCAGCCCCTGCCATGGAGGGCTCAGTGGTTTTAGCGGGGCCCTTTCCTTTCCACCCGCCCTGGCCCTTCCGGCGAACCGGGGGGGGGGGTTTCCTAGAATCTGGGTGGGCGGTGGGTGCAGCAGCAGCAGCAGCAATCACCCTGGTGCCTCCTGCTACCGGTGCCCCAGCAGGGGGGGTGGCAAGTATCTTGACAATAGTGGTGGGGGGGGACCTTGGGGGTCGGGCAGGGGTGGTGGTGGGGGAGGGACAACTAATTTTATTGAAGCAGTCTCGCCCCTCTCGTTCCCCGCCATTGTGAGCAGGGAGAGACAGGGAGACACCGGAAGGAGGATGGGGGAGGGGAGAAAACGGAGTAGCCTCTCCTTCCGCTAGGCTGCGGGCAGGAAGGGGAGAAATGCCGGGGGGGGAACTGGGAGGAGGGGGGGAACAAAATCGGGGTCCAGTAATAGGGGCAAGTTGTGGGATAAGCAATCCGGGGGGGGTGCAGACCCACACACGTTTGTCCAAAGAGTCTCGGTTGGTTGGCTGTTATGTCCGGTCCGGAAGGCAAAGTTCAAAGCGGACAGCTGAATCCGAAGGGAGATGGCAGGTTGCCAGCAGGGACAGACGGCGGGGGGGCCGTGACAGTTGTAATAACAATGGGGGGGGTAGGGGCACGGATGGATCGGGGGTGGGGGTCTCCACGCCACACCCCCTGTGCCGCCACGAACGCAAGCAATCACAGTCAAACTCCCCCCCACGAGAGTATAATTCAGAAAATTACTCAATCTTACAGCCCTCGTCACGATGATTTATATTATTTCTTCTGTCTGCTGAAATCTTCTTCTCCGGCTGTGTTGGCTGTGTTCCAAGGCTTCTGGCATGTTAAGAATGTTGTAAAGTCCAAGCTGCTGGCAAAACGGCTGGGTCTGGGGGTTTCCACTCCCCCCTCCAGACAGCAAATCGGCAATCTTCCCCCCCCTCCTCCGGGGGCTCAGCTGAGGCAAGTAGCTGTGCCCGAAAGCAGGCATGGGGGGGGGCGGGTGCTGGCGAAGGACGTAGACAGGAAAAAAAACACAAAAAAATGAAAAGAAAACAAAAAAAGCGTCTGGCCCGGTCGGGGGGGGACTAAGGCAGGTGCAAAAAGTAAGAAAAATCCGGGCCAGGGGGCTTTAGGAAAGAACAGAAAGCAGATAGCTGAGGAGCAAGCAAAAGACGTTCCGTTTCCTAACAGGGAAGGTTCCAGAACAATCAGGAACCTTCTGGAGACAATTAAGACAGGCTGATTAGAACACCTGCAGCCAATCAAGAAGCTGCTAGAACCAATTAAGGCAGGCTAATCAGGGCACCTGGGTTTAAAAAGGAGCTCACTTCAATGTGGGATGTGTGTGTGAGGAGCTGGGAGCAAGAGGCACTAGGAGCTGAGAGTGAGAACGTGGATGGTTGGAGGACTGAGGTGTACAAGCATTATCAGACACCAGGAGGAAGGTCCTGTAGTGAGGATAAAGAAGGTGTTGGGAGGAGGCCATGGGGAAGTAGCCCAGGGAGTTGTGGCTGTCGCACAGCTGTTCCAGGAGACACTCTAGACAGCTGCATTCCACAGGGCCCTGGCCTGGAACCCGGAGTAGAGGGTGGGCCCGGGTTCCCCCCAAATCCTCCCAACTCCTGGTCAGACACATGAGGAGTTGACCTGGACTGTGCGTTCAGAAAAACGGCCAAGCTGACGGCTGCCATGAAGCTCCAAGGCGAGCAAATCCGCCAATAAGTGCAAGACCCACCAAGGTAGAGCAGGAAACTTTGTCACAGCTGGTATTAAGGATGATAATTTGTCCTCTTCATACCTGGAATGTAGGTCCCCAAGGACCTTAAGAGTGCTCTTGAGTCCTTTAGAGTATGCTAAGCCTCATCTGTTTTGGAAGAGAACAAAGTACACCTCTTGAAGGGCAGGTCCTCAATGGACAGGTATACAGAAGTCCATTGAACTCTCCATCTGTTCAACCTCCTGTGCCTGAAATTAAACAAAGAAAAGTCAATATTATTGCCTCTGCAAAGGACAGAATTAATTGGGGTGGGTCCTGGACTTGATCTTGGCCACAGCTTTTTTGCCTCTTTCCAGATTTCAGATGATGCGTGGACATGTGACTTGCCCATGTGACTCCAAACATTATCTTGTTACTGTAATCTTCCACAGTAAGAACAATGGGATTTCCTCCACATGGCAGAAGATATAAAAGGCCCTGGAAACACTTCAATTTTGCCTCTATCCTGCTCAAGCTTCTGGACTATAAACTTATACTAATGGGAGCATTCTAACCAATGGACTGAGGATCTTCCTATGATTTGGAAGCAACCAGAGACTTACCAAGCCAGCAGTTTATTCCATCACTGCTATAAGTCTGAACCAAGAACTTTGCAATTATTGAATTTATTTGATTCCCATAACCATTTTTAACTCTCACCATTCTTTCTTTCTTTTTTTATTAATAAACCTTTAGCTTTTAGATACTAAAGGATTGGAAACAGCGTAATTTTGGGGTAGGATCTAAGTTATATATTGACCTGGGTGTGTGGCTGGTCCTTTGGAATCAGAAGAACCTTTTATTTGAAAAGTTTGGTTCTAAAGGTCCACTTACCTCTAAGTCTAGTGTTATCAATGGTAATACAAGGACCGGTATGCCTAAGGAAACTGCTTTTATGACTTTTGTTAAGCAGTTTGGTGAAACAGCAGTTTACTTTTGTTGCTTGTTTGGTATATTTTATGGGAGAGTAACCGCCAGCTTTGAGGTGTGTCTGCCCTATTTCTCAGCAGTTTGTCCTGAATTTAGTATTCTCAGTTGTGACCCACGAAGGCACGTTTACATGGTGAAAGTGGCTTTCTTAGTGGCTTTAGTAGGAGATTGGGAGAACGGAATGCACCCGTCACTGATCCACCATACACCATTTTCTACAAGGACACAGATCAGTTTAAGCCAAACCCTAAGTTTCTCTCAAAGGTGGTATCTAATTTTCACATGAATCAGTCTATATACCTGCCAGGTTTCTTTCTGAAGATGCATGCTCACAAGGATGACAAAGGCTGTACGCTCTAGATATTCACTAGGCATTGGCTCACAAAGCTGGAAAGTAAAGCCCTTTTGGGTTTCATCCCAGCTTTTTGTTTCCTATTCAGAGAATATGAGAGGATAACCAATTACAGCACAGAGATTTTCCAAATGGATCACCAACCACATACCTTCATGTTATGCTGCCAAAGGTGTAGTGCCTCCTGACAAGCTGACAACACACCCATCTAGAGCACATTCATCCTCAGTAGCATCTGTGGCATACCTCTCTGTTGTGGATATCTGCAGCGCAGTGACATGCTCTTCAGTTCATCCATTCAACAGACATTATGCACTGACTGCATCCATTCAACAGACATTATGCACTCACTCAAGGGAGAATGCAAATGTAACACAAGCAGTCTTTCAGTCTCTCTTATGATGAGACTCCAAGCCCCATCACCTGGGGTAATGGTTTGGCAGTCACCTATCCTGTAATGGACATACGCAAGCACTTGAAGAAGAAAAACAATTGCTCACCTTCTCATAACTGTTGTTCTTCAGAATGTGTTGCATATGTCAATTACATAACCCATCCTCCTTCCCTGATGCATCAGAGTCTACCATTGGCTTCCAGTGCAAAACAACTGAAAGAGGGGTGGGGGCTCCGCCCTCAATACCTCTGTTCAGAGCACAACAAGCTGGGGTCTGGGTGGGGCTGCCCCTATGGGAACTGCTGGGGCACAGGACACTCACACATCTACAGTTTAATGGATGTATGTAACATATCTCAAAGAACAACAGTTATGAGAAGGTAACTAGAACTCTAAGGAAAGTTAAGCACCAGAACAGGGTACCTAGGTTGTGGAATTCCCCATCATTGAAACTTTTGTAAGAACAGGTTAGACAGGCATATGATAGGGATGATCTAGGTATACTTAATTCTTCCTCAACATGGGGGGATGGACTAGATGACCTCCTGAGGTCCCTTCAAGCCCTACATTTCTATGATTTTATGAATATTCAGAGGGAAATATTTGCAATATTGTCCCATCTCTGCTTTGTTATGCACAGCAGATAAATAGTAGGTAAGTTTTGAAATGATCTCATAGACCTTCCTCGTCAAATCAATGTGTTTTACTTATATCACTGACACTGCCCTAAATTCTTTTATGGTGTCGCTGAGCACTGTCAAACCATTACCACTTTCAGCTACACCGGGATGCTGTATTTCAGTGGTGAGTGAAATGATTTTTATTTGTAAGTTATAAAACTTTAGGTTTCTACTTTAATGTAAGGTTGTGATGATAGATGATCATATCAATAAATGGCTGGGCAAAGCAAGGCCATACATTTAACTTGGCATTTCCATCTGCTTGCCTGTTATGGGTCTGTTCAAGGCATCAGTGGGCAGAAATTGGAAAACCAAAAGGGAGAAATGGAGGAGACTAGCATCTGATTAGGAGATGCAGCTGCTTCAACCACATCTGTAATTGTCCACAGATGAAAGAAATGATTGATGGCAGCTATTAACACCTTCCCTCATAAAAATACTTCCCATCTTAGCTCAGCCCATATAAGTTAAAATGTTGACACCCTGAGTATTTTATCTCCCAGACAGAAAGAAAACAAATAAGAAGGGGGGAGGGGGAGGATGGGCGACACACACAGCCTCTGGCATGGGTGGGGGGTGGGAGTGGAAGATCCTGGTATGAGGGGATTGGAGACCACACAGAATCTTTGGGGAATGGGGAGTGGCCCACAGAGCCCGCAGCATTGTGGGAAGAGTGGAAGGAGAAGGAACACAGAGCCTCTGGCATGAGGGAATGTGGCAAAGGGTTGTAGTGAGTCCCTGAACTAGAGAGGGATGGGAAGGTGGCCCACAGGGAGCTTGTGGGGAATGAGAAGAATGGAGGAAGAGAAAAAGGCCCTGATGTGTTCGAAGAGCTCAGCCTAGAGAAGCAACAAGCCTGTGACCCTCAAGTTATTTTCATTTTTTCCCAACTTCAACTTAACTGTTTCTGAAGAGATCCACATCTGTGAATACAACTTATTAGAGGACATCATTATGTATATATATTTTCTATTATGGCTGAAAAACTCACCAATCAGATGGGGACACTGTCCTAACTCCAGACTAAAATCTCTTCTTATGGTACCACTGAAAGATCACTGGAATGCAGGCATTCCAATCCATTCCCGAGTACTGATACATGCTGCTAGAGTATAAAGGGGGAAATAATTAATCTTTGAATCTGAAATCTTGTAGATGAGTGTCATAAATATAAAGGGAAGGGTAAACCCCTTTAAAATCCCTCCTAGCCAGAGGAAAACTCCTCTCACCTGTAAAGGGTTAAGAAGCTAAAGGTAACCTCGCTGGCACCTGACCAAAATGACCAATGAGGAGACAAGATACTTTCAAAAGCTGGGAGGAGGGAGAGAAGCAAAGCGTCTGTGTCTGTCGGTATGCTGCTTTTGCTGGGGATAGACCAGGAATGGAGTCTTAGAACTTTTAGTAAGTAATCTAGCTAGGTATGTGTTAGATTATGATTTCTTTAAATGGCTGAGAAAAGAATTGTGCTGAATAGAATGACTATTTCTGTCTGTGTGTCTTTTTTGTAACTTAAGGTTTTGCCTAGAGGGATTCTCTATGTTTTGAATCTAATTACCCTGTAAGGTATCTACCATCCTGATTTTACAGGGGTGATTCCTTTACTTCTATTTACTTCTATTTCTATTAAAAGTCTTCTTGTAAGAAAACTGAATGCTTTTTCATTGTTCTCAGATCCAAGGGTTTGGGTCTGTGGTCACCTATGCAAATTGGTGCAGTGTTGCAGTCCAAATACAAGACAGAACAAGGCTTTAAGCAAGCAAGCAGGCTGGTCTGCCTTGTCAGCTTTCCACCCTCTCTTTTATTCTCTCTCTCCTCCTGCACATTACATACTCCAACAGATAAAAGGAATACACTGGCTTTGTTTAATATTCTTATTTACCAATTTCTATCTATCGCATTCCTTGCTCTCGGGCCTTGAGCCCAGTCCTGGGAGGCTTCCCACGGTTCATGTCATCTGGGTGAGTTTCCAAGGTTCATGCCCTTGAGAGGAGCCGTGTGTGCACTGCTCCTACACAATACTCAGGGTGTGCCCTGAACGTTGCCAAGTGCATGAACCCTGCATGAATCCTTCATCCCCTCCTTTTTTGTTTATTTGTGCTCGGTCATCTCATGGTAGCTATCAGTTTGCTTTTGCAAGCCATTAACTCCTGGACAGACAAGATCATAACTCGTGGAGCCTGCCAGGGCGGTTCTTGACAAAGCCTTAACAAAAAGGAAATACATTGCATACACCAACAGCAAAAAATAAGTCCAAGAAGGTAAAGTGTAATTGGCCGGGCCCCAATTAGCCATGCTAGAGTACTGGGAAGAGAGGTTCGCGTAAGCAGCGAGCATCGTCTCATTCCCTATTTCCTCAGGGTGATGACATACTGGAATAAGGCATGTACCTAACAATTCTTCAGCTGCTACAAAATCAAATAAACAAAAGTGGGTAACATTTGCTATTGAAGCCAATCTTTCCCATAGGTTATATGTCATTGGGACCCGTAACAGAGGAGGTGCTCCCGACTCAACCCCTACAGGAAATAGCAGGCACATAAGGCACACAATCAATACAGAATTAGCAGTGATTTGGGCGAGAATGGCCACAAACAGAGTATCAGGAGTCTCTGGCTGTTGGTTTGCTGCCAGTCTTCGTTGAGCCGCGGCGACCAATGCTTTCACTGCTCCCCATGTCACGGGCTGGCTTGGGACACTACGTCTCCTCCGTCTCCGTCCCGCCATTGTTGACCTGGGAGGCACCGCGTTCTCCTCCAAGGTCAGCTGAAATTCCAGTATGGGGTTCGACAGCCCCTGGTGCCACGACATGCTGTTTCAATGCCGGTCGCACACACCGGGCCGGAACCCACAACGGTCCTGCAGGGAGAGACACAGCGGCATATCCCCGACCCCAAGTAATTAAAGGTACTGGGCCCAACCATTGCGGATCGGGCAGCTGACGGTAATAGACACACGGTCTTTCCAGTACCTCGGACTTATGAAAATGCCAATCCGAGGGGGTCTGCTGATCTGTATTCAGTATTAAATAATTTAAAGTAGACAAAAGGACAGGCAATTGTTGCTGAATGTCTCCTAAGGTTCAGAGACGCAGCTCCCCTTGTTTTAATTATTTGTCAAGCAAGGTTTTTAGCGTGCAATTTGCACGTTCAACAATAGCTTGGCCTGTGGAATTATAAGGGATCCCGTGTTTGAGACAGACGTCCCATTGGGCACAAAAGGTGGAGAGGGCTGTGGAGCAATAAGCTGGGCCATTATCCATTTTTATCTGGCTTGGGTGACCCATAACAGCAAAACAGGCTAGCAAGTGGTGAATAACTTTGGGAGTGGCTTCCCCACACTGTGGGGTTGCCCAGAGGAATCCCGAATAGGTATCAATGGAAACATGTAAAAATGAATAGGGGCGGAATTGTGGCATGTGAGTGACATCCATTTGCCACAGCTGATTTGCTGCGGTACCTCTGGGGTTAACGGCATAAGAAAAGGTAGGGGCAGCAGCGGCACAGTGGGGGCAGGAACAAAAAATAGAACGTGCATGATCAGCAGGAATGTGAAACTGTTGGGCCAAAACAGAGGCAGACTGATGAAAAAAGGAATGGCTTTTGATGGGGTCAGAAAAAAGGGAATTTACCTGACTACGTAATGCGCGATCAGTGCGCGCATTGCCCTCAGTGAGTAGCCCAGGCAGAGGGGTATGACTGTGAATATGAGCAACAAAATAAGGGAAATTACGAGTGGTGAGGAGATACTGTAAGGACAAAAACAGGCGGAGGAGGTCCGCATCAATCTGAGGGGTAATGATGGCAAGGGGTAAATGATCAATTACCTGATAAACATAATGCGTGTCCACAATCAAATTAAAGGGACAATCAGCAAAAAATTGAAAGGCCAAAATAACAGCAGCTAGTTACAAGGACTAGTAAAGCTCTCCAAGCGCTGTTCATGCAAATGTTGTTGTACAAGCGAATGAAGCGCTTTCAGCTTTTCTAGGGGGAGGGGCCACTGGTCAATCCGTACGGGCTCTAAGGATTGCCATACCAATGGTAATGCGGAGGGCAAGGTGGGTGGGGGAGGGTTTTGGGCCATTATATATTAATATCGAGGGTGGCTTTACAAGTAAGTCACGACCCCAAATATTGAGGTGGACAGGGAGCACAAAAGGGCGGATTGTAGCAAGGGCACGGCCTCCTGGTTTAGAGACCGTGACCCAAGACAAACTTTGGCGCCTGGGTTTGCTACCCCCGATCCCCCACAACTCTTTAGAAGGAACTGTTGGCCAATTGACCTGCCAGTCCTGATCATGAATCACCGTAACATCAGCTCCAGTGTCCACCAGCCCTGTAAAAGGAAAATTATTTAAAAGAAGTGTTAACTGAGGTTTCGAGGGGTGGAGCGACATTGTTAGAGCAACAAATTGAGAGAACGTGTCGTGAGGCGGCGACTGAGACAGCGTCGATCCAAAGCCACCTCCGCCCCGGGCTCGATCCTCTGCGGCTGGCACCTGATAGGGGACTAAAATCAATTGTGCAATTGACCGTCCATGCGGGAGCGACTGCGGAAGATGGGTCCACACCTGAACCTTAATAACGCCGGTGTAATCGGCGTCAATGACCCCTGGGATGACAAAAAAGCCCTGTTTCCCAGAGTGTGAGTGAGGGAGAACCAGACCCACAAAGCCGGCAGGGAGAGGTCCCATCACCTGTGTAGGTATGATGCAAACCTCCCCCGGCAACTGAAAATCAGCAACCTCCTGCATCCAAAATCAAGCCCTGCACTTCTGGCAGTCGCCGCCCTCATGGAGTCTATGGATTGTAAGGCAGAGGAATAGTTATCTGGGTGGGGAACACCCCCGTTTGGCCCTGGGTTCGGGGGGGACCCGTCGTGCGGTTTCCCGACCCACTACGACACTGATTAGCCCAGTGATAGCCCTTCCGTAACTTGGGGCACTTCTTTGAGGGGCGGGCGGGCGCCGTCGATGAGCGGCACTCCCGCTGAAAGTGACCCTCCTTACCACAGCAATAACAACGCTTCCCCTCCTTCCCGCTTTTCCGCAGGGCAGCGGCCAGAACCCCAGCTTTATGTGCTTGTGTGCCGATGTTTTGGCATGCCCGCAGCATGTCCGACAGCTCTAGAACGCAAGCAGCTTGTGCCTCCTGGAGAGCACGGCGGCAATCCTCATTCGCATTTTCAACCGCCATTTTTAACAGAATCTCCTGAGCTGCCTCAGGGTTATCCACCTGTCGGAGGATAGCCTCCTGCAATCTGTTGGTAAAATCCATAAAGGACTCTGATGCACCCTGACGGATACTGGCAAAGCTTTTGGTAGGCTTGCCTGAATCCAGGACCTTCCGGAAAGCATGCTGGGCTCAGGCAGAAATAATGGGGAAGACGGCCTGAGGGAGTTGAGACTGCATCTGAACGGTAGCAAATGGGCCCTCCCCTGCTAACTGCTCATAAGTGACACCTTGAGCTATATATACCTGGGCTTGGCGTTCCGCCATCTGCCAATACTCACTAAGCCAAATAACATACTGACTGGGTGTCAGCATCATGCGCAACAGCGCCTTCCAATCTTCAGGGACCAGGGTGTACCCAGTACCTAGCCCTTCAAGGAGACCACGTACATACGTGCTAGTGAAGCTGAACTCACGAATCGCTTTCTTTACCTCTCTGATCACCGAGTAAGGCAAACTGACCCAGTTTGCAAGCTGGTTGCCCTGGCCATCATCCTGCCAGGTTACCAGGCAAACTGAGACCAGATCAGCTAATTCGTCTGCTGTAAGATCTGGGCGAGTCTTTGATGCGTGAACCATTTGTTGCACCAGCGAAAGCCCCTGAGCAGACGAGGATGACCCCACGGGGGGCCCCGGAGCATGGGGCCCCACAGGGGGACGGTGACCACTCACCGGCTCCAGAGGGGAAGACAAAGGAGGCAGCAGTAATTGAGGCACTGGGGGCGAAGCAGGGGGAGGGATGGCTTCAGGAGCGGACAGGAGTGGCAAGATCACCAGCCTCTCTATTGGCGCGAGGGAGGGCCTTTCCGAGGTGACACGCTGTATCACGTTGCGGCAGAGGTGCTAGGCATGTAAAGCCTGCACGGGCGCCCGAGGCTCTTTGTGCAATGTCTGGCCCAACTGCTCCCAGTCCGCTAGCTTAAGGGTTCCAGCTTCAGGGTACCACGGGCATTGGGCACTCACCTCCTGTAGCAGGAGAGTGAGTTCTCGAGTGGGGCAATCATGCTGAGCCTTACGCAGCAAATACTGTAGCTCATTGCAGTGTTGCACTTGCAAAGCAGAGAGGGAGCTTCCCATACTTACCACGACGAAAACTACTCACCGGGATCCGCAAAGCGGATGAGTGACGCGTCTGAAACCCTTGCCGGGCAAGGTGAGTGCTGAGGGCCCCACATTTGGATGCCAGTTCTTGCGGTCCAAATACAAGACAGAACAAGGCTTTAAGCAAGCAAGCAGGCTGGTCTGCCTTGTCAGCTTTCCACCCTCTCTTTTATTCTTTCTCTCCTCCTGCGCATTACATACTCCAACAGATAAAAGGAATACACTGGCTTTGTTTAATATTCTTATTTACCAATTTCTATCTACTGCATTCCTTGCTCTCAGGCCTTGAGCCCAGTCCTGGGAGGCTTCCCACGGTTCATGTCATCTGGGCGAGTTTCCAAGGTTCATGCCCTTGAGAGGAGCCATGTGTGCACTGCTCCTACACAACACTCAGGGTGTGCCCTGAATGTTGCCAAGTGCATGAACCCTGCATGAATCCTTCAGTGAGGATTTTTACCAAACCTTTCCCAGGAAGTGGGGTGCAAGGGTTGGGAGGATTTTGGGGGGAAAGACGTGTCCAAACTACGTTTCCCAGTAAACCCAGTTAGAGTTTGGTAGTGGCAGTGGATATTCCAAGGACAAAGGATAAAATTAATTTGTACCTTGGGGAAGTTTTAACCTAAGCTGGTAAAAGTAAGCTTAGGAGGTTTTCATGCAGGTCCCCACATCTGTACCCTAGAGTTCAGAGTGGGGGAGGAACCTTGACAATGAGTTTTGACACTCTGTGATCCATAATAAATAACTCACTCTGTCTGCTGAAAATCACAATTTGTGTTGTGAATGATGAAGAAGGACAAATACTCTGGAGACACAAAGTGCTGGTTTCAATAGTATAAGACATAGAGGCCTAAAACAGCAAAGATATTGAGAATAAACTTTAATTTGTTATATTTTAATAAGTTCATGTTAATGGCTTTCCGAAGTAGTTTTTGAAGCCGCTTGGCTTGGGGCTTTGATTGAGCAAAATAACCTTTCACCCAGTTCCCCAGTGTCTCAGAAAGGGGGAAAGTCTGCAATTTCTCACTTTGGTCATGAGGCCCTGTGTGCCTTGAGAAAATATAAACATGGGAAATGTGAATGGGTATGGAACAATTTTCTAAATCAAGAGATAAAAAGACATAAATTATGACCAGGAAGGTACTAGGCCCAAATAGTTAAGAAACCCACACAAAGGGAGGGAGGGGGTTTGAGATCATTTTTATGGAGTAATCATCTCCTGTTAATCCCCCGTTATTGTTTACTTGGGAAAAACAGACTTGTGGACATGACCAAGAACCAGTACCCTAAAAGTAGGGCCCCAAAAATGGACCAAAATCTGACTTGATCAGGATTGGACAAAGCAGTTGGTGTGAGAAACATGTGATCTTCTGGTCTGATGGGAAGATCACCGGGAGCTTCTGCGGGATGACACCACCCTGGGTTTCACCCGTAAAATCAGTTAAATGAGGAAGAAATTGTGCTCCTCCCAAGGTCACCACAACAACAGCCAAGTAGTTGATGCCCCTACTTTCCCTCCCAAGGAAACCAGAGACAAAGACATCCCAGAACACCCAGTTGACCAAAGGGTGACTCCCACTAGCATGTCGGTACCTGAGCTGGAAGACATTGCCTGGTTCCCCAAACTGCAGTTTTTCACTGAAGTCTGAGGCTCTGCAGATCAAGCAAGCTGAAGAGCAGATTCCTTTATCTTTTTCAAAGTAACTTTCTTCTTTGTTTCCTTAATAGGACATTTTTGAATGCCTGCAGGAATGCCTGTCAGAAAAGTGAAACTGCAGGTGCTGAGCTATATTATATACCTGCTGGGATAATCAAAGACAATTGTAGAGGGGCTACAAGCTTCAAACCCTGGTTTGGAGGAGGAGGGATATGGGTTCCTGCCCAGAGAAAGGTGACTGCTAGAGGCCTGAGGCCTGAGACCTAAGACAGAATTCCTTGAGCAGACCATGGAGGGGAACAGAGGTGCAGTTACCTCAAAGTTATGACAGACAGATCTCCAGATCACAGATAGCACTAATTAACTCACTTGCAGTCTCAGCACAAACTTGAGGGATAGAATGAACATTGAGATTGACCTTCCCTCTTATTCTTTCATTAAGCCTAACCTCCTATGTCATGTTGAATCCTGGTGAGGAATCTTGCCTTGAAGTTACTCATGCTGTACTTGCACTGTGGCTAAAATTAGGCCTTCAAGCTCTATGGCAATAAATATGACACTTCTCAAGAGCACAATACTCACTTCTAAGAGTTAATTTAAAAAACTTCTGACCCTTTTATTCCAGTCAGAATAGCACGTTACAAGCACAAAATAAATGAAAAAAAAGGACCAATGGGCATCAGTGACTTTGAGACAGACTAGCTCCAGATCAGTCCTTCAACAAGATTAGGAAAGAAAATCAAGAGTCATTAGCAGCCTCTCTTTCTGTGCTAATCATAGGTATATTTTATTTCCAGTTTTCCTGTCTTGAAATTAATATATTTTCCCTCCCAATTAATCTTTTTACAGGTCTCATAATCTAGAACAAGAGCTTTGGAAATTACACCTTTGCTCCAGTTAGAATGAGTGATGAGCTATTTAGGCAGCCAGCTGTAGAATTAAATACTGTCTACTCATCAGTTCCTTTGTTGGAACCCGAGAGTCATCTTTGAACTACATCTGGCTTTCTGCCGTCACAACATGAGAATCCCGGAGGCATTCCAGAACCTCACTTTCCTGGAAAATGTTGCTACTATATCATCTGGTAGCCAATTTCTTAGCTTTATAATTAAAATGGAATCCTTGGTAATTAATTGATGGGGTTATGCATACACATGCATTCATTCATGCAACTCTTCCAACATGCTAGACTTAGCCATGAGGCAGGCACACACAGAATACTCTGTGCTTTACTGGTCTTGTAGCCTTTTATTTTATTGTGAATTTAGTGATGTTAGCCTACATCACCGTGGGTTCTGGCAGCCACAGTGTGTTCCTCATTTTCTAGGTACCCAATTTGAGACACCTGGGCTCGATTTGCAGAAGTGCTGAACACTCACAATTGCAACTGAGGTTAACATGAGTTCTGCTCTGAATGTATTAAGTGTCATAACATGCTAAGTGCTCTGAAAAATCAGGCCTGAGGATTCTCATGTTGGACACCCAAAATTAGTTGACAATTTTGGCTTTAATCGCTGTGCCTCTATTCCCTTTACATAAAATGGGCATAACAAAAACTCTCCGAATGGAGGCAGGGGGTGAAAGATTAATTCATTAACTTTTGTAGATAACTGAAATACTACAATGAGAAATCCCCACAGGGAAATTAATAATTCTGTATTCAGTGAAGGGTTTGGATGGTGTGCAGTAAATAATGCATGGGGCCACATACTGAATGATGAGGTTAAAAATAAATATTCAGTAGTGGCCTATTCAGTACGCACTGTTCATCCTGTGGAAAAATAATATGTGATCATACAGTTACAGACTGTATCATGATGCATACACTGGAGGGAGCTGAATTAAGGTTGCACGGACAACCATAATTCTGACATTTCCTAATTTTTCAGTGTTTGACTTTCCAACCTTGATGTTCTATTAATGTAGCCTTTGTTAATGTAATTATATGATAATATTAGAGAACGCCTGATCAAAACTATATGCCTCTGAACTGTGTCATTCACCATTTGGAATTCAATCCCAAATTTGCATCTGAATTTTGAAGTTGGCTCCATTATTGGCCAAAGCAAAACTCTGAATCGAACACTCTTACTTAGAAGTTGTGTAACTTTGGTCCAGTCTTGTAGGTGTGACTATCTGCTCATCATATTAGCTGACTCATAGGCACATAGTAACCATTTCATTAGGAGAAAGGGTATGTTTTTGAGTGACTTGTTCAGAATCCAAACAATGTATGAGTTCCAGTGGTTTTGTTCAGCATCATCACTTGGGAGAGGACAGCATTTTGGTAACTAAGAGAGGATGGAAGGAATGTCACATGGGAGTGTAAAAGGAAGAGGGGATGGTGCTCATGAAATCTCAGAAGGCAGGTCTTATCTTACCTGTTACGTTACATTTCCACAGCACTTTTCTTCTCAAAGTTTTGTTGTTGTTGTTGTTATTGTTTTTGTTTTTTTACAGACTTTGTAACAGGGCTCACTTCAAGCAGCAACCACACAAACACTTCTGAGGTGAAAATCAGAGAGCCTGAAAGGCTGTGTCTACAGCTGGAGCTGGGGGTGTGATCCCCAGCCCGAGTAGACATACTTGCTCTAGCTCTCATCAGGCTAGCTCCCTAAAAGCAGTAGTGTACCCACAGTAGCATAGCCTGCAGTATCAGTGGCATGCCGCTCCGACTACAAACCTACTACAGACCCCATGCGTACATACGTAGGGCATCTAGCTTTTGTTGCCTGGGCTACTACAGCTACACTTTTACTTTTGCTTGGTAGCTCTGAGAGTATTATTTGAGTTGGGAATCACACCGCTATCTCCAAATGTAGACACACCCTCAGTATCAGTAACACTGTAGAATAATGTTCGCAAGAGGTATTATGTATCCATTTAAAACTGCAAAGGAAATGTAGTTGAGCAGAATACTTATGGTTTCCATACATGAAGAACAAATATAGTGTACATGGCTATTATTTCAGATTAAGAAAAACAATAAAGTCAGAAAAACTATAGCATCACCACGAGAGCAAAGTGTGTAATTCATTCTGTAAATCTTTTCATCTTTAACTTTCTTGCACAAGGTCCTCATATAAGATGCTTCTAGATAGCCAGGCTGGAGACCTTTACATTTAAAGGTACATAGGAAACAGAATAATCTTTAGATCTGGTTGAAAAAACAGGACAACATTTTCATAAAACTGTCATGCCTTTGTTGTTGAAATTGCAAATTTTGAATTTTTTTTACCAGTCCTGATTATCTCATTACACTTGCATAGCTACAAAGAGTACAACAAATTCAAATTCCTGAATTTGATCGTGCAAGACTTTTAGTACATTTTTGGAGTTTTAGATTATTTGGTAAGGGTTGGTTAAGCATCTAGGATGAAATTTTCAAAGCCATGCAGGGGACCTAGGTGCATATCCTCTCTTAAAATAAAGGGAAGAAGTGTGGATTAAATCCCTGGACTGCTTTAACAATCGCAATCCTAAACTTTGGGTGCTTATCTAAATTAAGTCTTTTGTACTTTGCTGTACTGTCCAAACAAAGCTTGCTTCTGAATTATGCACTGATGCAGCCCATAGAATGATCCTTGAGGAGACTTACATTCTAATATTGTTTTCATCATTTCTTAATTTCTTTCAGATTTTAATGTTTGCAATTATGTAAAAATAAATTTAGCTCCTGGACGTAGAACTTCTGTACCAAGTATGGCTTAGTTACAGTTTGATTTTTATAACTTCTTTGCACAGTTCTGATCTGATATATGGGGAAGTTCTGAAGGAAATCATAACAGAGCTTTAATTTCACAGGTGATTAGCAGCCCTGGGGAAAATATGATATTGAGAGATATAAACATTTGTGGACTAGATGGTTTTGATTTGAACATTTGCTATTGCTTCCCGTTTTTGTTTTTTCCCTTTTTATTACCTTGATTTATAAAAATAACACCATGACTGACATACTCACAAAAGCTACCTGAGCCAGAACATCACCCTAATTTCCTGGTTGCAATGGTACCATTGCACATTTCAGCTGAAAACCTATGTCAGAAAATAAATAAAGATTAAATTTTGAAATATGCCAAATTACTTGCCCATAATTTGAATGGTCAGTGAACTGCAAAATACCAGTTTCCTGACTTTGGGGACTCAGAGCCCCTATTTTCTGTTCTATTCATTGGTTTCACTTTAGATGATGATGATTCCATCATCTGCACAAATTAAATTCAGTTTGGCAATAAAACAATTACTCTGTGACAATTGTTGCATAGTTTTCTTTACTTCACTTTCTTTCCAACTCATGTCAAGAACTTCGTTCCATAGTAAAACATTTTCTTTTCACTTCTGATTGAGTCAGGCACACTAAATTTATTTTTTAAAAGCTGTTGGAGCTTTGATAAATTTTGTCTGTTGGGATAACCCTTTTATGCTACCTTCATCTCTGGGGCCAATAAAGCCCCTTGTATCAGCCTTTGAGTGTAAATAATAAGTGTAGTTTGCCTTCTCTATTTGGGGAAAGCCATGACAATGGTGTCATGTGCTCAGGAAGGCAAATTCCACACCTGACTGAGGCTTGCAGTTTGGCCCATGATGAAAATCCCTCCAGTTCTTGGCCCTGACACATCTAGAAAGTTTCTTAGGCATGGGAGCAAATATCCATGATGATTCCAACTAGCTTCCCGGCACTGGATCCATCACTTTGTTCCAGGAAGGGAATGAGAAAGGATTCCCATATGAGCTGGTTAGAAAATGGATTTTCCATCCACGAAATTCTCCAGATTTTGAATTTTTTTCATCCCAAATCCAAAATTTTGAAATTTATTGCCAAATGAAATTCTGAAAAAAATATTAGTTTGGGGACTGTCAAAACATTTCATTTCAATTTCAACCTTGTTTTACAAAAAATAAAGTAAATGTAAAGTCATTTTGAAACAAAAAGTAAACTTTTAGTTCTGAAAATGTTAATATGGGACATTGTGATATTTTCAATTTTTCCCAATTATTTTTCTAAACAAAATTTCATCAAAATTGATATGATTTCAAACACACACAAATATTTTTGTCACTCAGCATTTTCTGATGGAAAAGTGTTTTGACAAAAAAATACACTGGTCAGCTGTAATTTCCATCAGTGAGTCCCCCTCTACACATTTGCTGTAGGGCCTGAGTTCTGGGTGTACAGCAGCTTAAGAATGAGCCGTGTGAGGGTGAGTTGATGTGCCAAGGCCCAAGGAGCAATGAATGTTTAAATGGGGCATTGAAGTTGGTGGAGGGGAAGGATAAAGAAATGAGTATGAGTCCATCAAAAGGAATGGCCCACACTGAGTCAGTTCTACAGGTACTGTAGGGAGAGCACGTGTTGTGAGGTGGAGTTTGATTGCAGTCAGGGGGAATCATCTGCAGGGGTAGCTGACGCTGGCTTCTCCTGGCATTCTCACACATTGTATGAAATGTGTGAAACAGGCTCTACCCAGCAGGACAGAAAACCAGTGGACTAAAATTATTCTTATTATAAAATGTGTTGGTGCATTTTGTGCATGAAAGATATTTTTCTCAACGCAATAGTTTCAAAAATCTTTAAATTAGGTTTCAAATGTTTATTTTAGCATAGTTTTTTTTTTAATTTAAGAAATGTATCTTAGAAAAATATCCTTTTTTCTATAGACAGCACTAGCCTATAGCAATAAGATGGTACTCAAGATAATTGTCTATTACTGATTAAATTGAATGAATCGGACTGCTCTGCTTGCTTAAAATTGTCCCATTTGCAAGTGACTGATTTGATGTGCAGATACCTTATTTTAAAAATTGTGTTTTCTTTTTTATGTTGCTCAGGGGTGAGGAGATACTTTGAAGATACACGGTTGCTTCTTTATATTGTGAAATCCTGCCTCATCTCCCCAATTTCTCTCATCTATTCTACATTACATGGGAAACAACAATGCATTTTTGGATTAGTCATGATAAATCCCATCCCAGGAGTTGCCAGGTGACAGATATGTGTTGTGAAAATTCTTTTGCTGAGCTACAGAGATAAAAGTTACTTGATGCACTTTCTGTAGCAAGCTTTCCCCACCGATTTTTAACGATGAACAGCTCAATCTTATACAAACACTGGTTCAATCCAAGTTATTTATATAATCATGTAAAACTACATCCCAGATGTTCCTTGCTTACATGCGTCCTTTAATCAGATGTCAAAGAAAATGCATATTCAAATTGCCTGAATATGTAATGGTGAGATGCACTTCGCTAATAAATTATCTCATTATTTTCAAATATCGTGTTATCTGTGTGTACAATAATAAAAAAAATGCAAGTACAAATTTGAATCCAAAACATACTGCCATTTTGTGAAGTTGTTTTATATACTACGAGTGACCTTTCATGTATGGAGATAATTAGCAAAGTGCACTTTTTTCAAAATGATGTAATTTAGGCGACAATTTATAATTAAATACCTCTGATGAAATATATGGTATAATCTTTACACATCATTCACAAAACTGCTTGACACAGTGAGTAAAGAGATAACATACTATAAACACTGGGCCTGATTCTCCTCTTACTTACACCAATTTTACATTGTGTTTTCTTGGTGTAACTTCACTGACTTTACTCTTTACACTTTAACAAGAAGGCTGAATCCTTGTGTATATACGAAGAAAAAAATATATCCTCCCTGAAATTACAGCAATTGACAAGAAACTTGGCTAGGAAACTTTACGACGATGCCTTTTGTCAATTATGCAACCCCTCTGTTTTTCGATATCACAGCTTCATACTTCATAAATCTACCAGCTACCACAGCAACAGTTGAATTTCTCATCTAAAAAAAATTAGGCAAATGATTTCCTGTCACCACTATATAATGAAAAGAAAAATCTGATCATTTTTTGAGAAAGTCTTAAGTGTAAATAGATGCATTCTAAGAAAGACACAAGTTTAAGACAGAAATACATTCTCTAAGCCAATGATTTTCAAATTTCCTCATCTCTTGAACCACTTTTTAAGGGTTTCTGATAGGCTCCCTGCTTCACCTCACCCCTTCCTACATCCCATATTCCCTCAGGCATTCTTTGTCTGTTCCAGTAGCCCTACAACTCACTGGAAATGGTTAGATGACTGTCATGCTTTCTGGAGTAGCTCATGAGCAAGAATACCAACCTCAGGGCAGACTATTAAGAAGCAAGGCACAAACGCCAAACTGCTTGTAAGTTCTACACTTAGATTTCCCCAACCACGTAATAAGTGTATACTTCTCAGGCATTACAGAGCCTTAACACAGAGTCACAAACAGTGCCCTTGGGCATTCCAATCTATCTTGCCACCTAGGCAAGCTTGACTCTGTGATAGGTGGTCACTTTACACCAAAGATCACAAAATATTCAGGTTACTCCCAGTCCCCAATGACCAGTCACTTACACCGAGTCTCATACCAAAGACAAAGCTTGTAGCTAATCCTGTAATAAACCTTTAGTTGGTTTGTTATCTAGGAAAAAGACATGAGAGTTATTTACAAGGTTAAATCAGGTAAGCATACACACCCAAATGAGATACAATAGTACAAAGGTAATGGAAGCTTCTATAATAAGCAAGTTTTTATGTCCTTTGGGGCTAACCCAAGCCAAGCAACTTGGAGTTCTCTTGCTCATGTTTAGGAATCTTTGCTCCTCAGAGTCAAGATATTATAAAGGCACCCTAATTTCTTCTGGTCACGGATTTTTATCCCCATCTTCCTAGAAGATAAGCTGTTGTGACGAGCACTTCTACATATAACCTCTTCATGGGTGGGTGGGGGAGCAATTGACTAAATCTTTGTTCCACTGTGGCCCATTTGGATTGAACGGTCCTTCTTGATGGTCAAGAGATAACACCTTCTGTAGGAATCTAGCATTCTGAATTAAGTGAAGCTTTGTTCCTCTTTGGTGAGTTACATAGTTTTAGAACAAACATTGTACAGTTATAGAGCAAACATTTAAGTATTCCCTTATAGCATGGGATAAAGATATTAAAAGAAAGATTAATACATGCAGCATCCTACAAGCATTCCATAAAGTCTAAACACTAAACACATTCCTATAACACTAATATCTATTTTAATAATATTAAAACACAGGTGAGCCAGACTGGTTTCCAGCTTTGCATTGTTCAGTGAGGCCCACGGCTTTGGCATGAGCTGATACCTGGTCTGCCAGAATCACAGTGTCACAGATCCATCATTTAAGGAGCACTGCTCTTCAGTACATGCTAGGGATGGTCATATAGGCAGATATTTGGATTCAAGGGTTCTCATATATGAAGCCCTCAATATGAGTATCATCCAGCTCTAAATATCAGCTCTGACTTCAGAAAATCAATAACCACAGGACTCCACCAGACCCAAGTCTCTGCCACCTTCACAAACAGCCAACCAGGCTTCCTTCTTTACCAAGATTTTCAGTGCGTGGCTGGCTTTTCATTCTGCATACTCAGGATCTGGAGGAAGGTAGGACAACCAGTAGTTTATTGCAAATTTAGTTACATTAATTTTATATGTGGCAAAATGATATGCATAAAGCATTGCACAGAAAACTAAAAGGGAATCAAGGAGCAAAGTAGCCAGGAACATAAGTTTTATACTTCACACTGGATAAAGGAATCAACAATGTGAATCTTCAGAGGTACATATCACAATGTGACAAAGGCCTACTACTCTGACTGGCCCTTTAAGGGCTGGATTTGCAGAGCTAGGGCAGCTTTTTCTAACTATAACTTCCCTGATGTGAACAGGCTGGAATAGGGCCTAGTCTGCAATAAAGAGGCTGGATCTGTGAGGATGGCAAACGACCATAAATGCTTTCCAATGCCAATGTCAAAAGCCTACGCAAATATGTTTAAAAATGAAAAGCACCCAGAACCAGAACCCCAATGAAGGTGTTTAAATAAAAATGTCATATGATGGAGCAACAAAACCAGCAAAAGATCAAATGAGCAGCTTGAACATACATGAGCTGTGATGCTATCTTCCAATACCCTATGTGACTGTATTCAAGGGGAAAGGAGCTAGCGGCCTTCACTTTCCTTCAGAATTGCTGCTACTGCTGCTCCTCCCTTTCCATACCGCAGCACCTGCCTTTCTTCCCTGGCCCCCCATTTTTCCATCAGCACCTGCCACTCCACAGACAAACTTCCTGCCCCCCAACCATCAAAGAAAGTGTCTCTTCTATTCTTGAAGTCGGGTAACGCCTATTAAATCCACAAAAAAGTTCTCCGTCTCCAGAAAAATAAATAACCCTTCCCCATTATAGAGTCTTCCCTCTGCTCTGGCCCCACAGTTCAAAGTCATTTAAGTGCTCCAGCAATGCGGACAAACTGTCCTTTAAACCTGCCAGCCACGTTTTCTTCCATAACTGGCTCCAGCTCAGATGTTGGCAGAATGGGAAAAATCTCCATTTGTGATCAAGAAGTGGATGATTGAAGAATATACAAGTCAAATTGTTATTATTAATTATTATTATTATTAAGTCCAGAACTAATGTTTGACTTGAAAGTAGTCATGAAATGTTCGCAGTGTTGTGAGTTTTGAAAATAACACAGCTACATTTCAGAATCTGCACAGATTTTTACGGTTTGGCTCTCTGAAGGCAAATAACTTGTGAATTTGATTCAGACTTGTCAAAGACAGTACAAAATCAGTCATAAAGAACAGACTTTCTGTCATTTTAAAGGTTTGTTTTTATCATTCATTTTAGATTAGAGAAAGAACCCTGCTAAATACAGAGCCTCAGATTTCAAGAAAAAAACCAGATAGGATAAGATATTATTTAGATGTTGTAACTAATGATTTCCAAAGGTTTGCCTTTCTCTATAAATGTATCTGCTAAGCTCTCTTCTTCTGAGGACACTGTGATATAGTACACTATCATCAGCAGGGGGTTGTTTTTTAGGAAGGAGTACAGGGGAAAATCATACTGAAAATGTTTCAAATTTACAAAATAATCTAATATATATGAAATATCTCTCATTTCCTGAACTGCATCTCAGTGGGAATTCCAGTGAAACACATTTAGGAGAGTCTAAGAAAATTCAGTTTTAACATATTTAAGTTTTAGAAACTCTAGGGAGCTCAAAGCATATAGTAACATTTACAAGGAAATAGTCATAGTTTGTCTTTTCTACGTAATGAATGCAGAAGCTGTACCACAACATGATACTGTCAGGTTCACCCTTCCCCTTTGAGTAGAAAGACTGTTATATATTTATTATAAATACCTTAAAATTTCTCTGTATTATAAGTAATAATCTATCCAGTGCCAAATATGATAAATGTTGACTAGTGATGGAGTTTGTAATGGAGAACTTGAACTTTGTGTGTGTAAAATGTGTCGGAAAGTGAGATATGTGGCATGCCACTGAAGAAAGATGTAGTCTCAAGTTTAATTTGTTTTCTTAGAGTAGCCAGTCTGGGTCCCTGGCAGTGGAAAGTCTGTCTAGCGAAGACTGTAGCAGTATAAGGCACTTGTAAACCTCTCTCCGTTGAAGAGCCTAGAATTGACCAGCCCAATCCCAACAGCAGCTGGCATTAACCAGGAAGTTATCCTATCTTCTCAGAACTTTCTGTCAGTGACTGTACATTAAAATGCACCCTTAGCAAGGCTAAGGATCTGGCCCTTCAGCTGGAAGAATTCAGTATTTAGGGGTTCAAACCAAATTATGTAGGGACTAGCCCATACAGGAAAATAAAATTCCTGACCCACTTTGTGATCTGTCTCCCTGGAACCATGGGTCTCCTTTGCACTGGTGTAATATAGCTAACAGTAGCGGAGTTACTCCAGATTTATTACATCTAGTGTAAATGCAAGCAGAATCAGACCCTTGTGAGAAGTGAAGTCCATGAAGACGCTTTGAGCACATCATGTAACTGTGAGAAAACTGCATTATTTTATGTACAGACCTAATCTGCATTATCAATTGAAGACTAAGAATAATTCATATATTTCCACTGTGTTTTAACAAAAGTGGTTTGAATGGCCTTGATGTTGGTATATAAAGTATTGTCACACAGTAGAGGAACGTTTTCTTTTAATAACCCTTCAGAGGACCATCATAACAGTCATTAACATTTCTGTAAATGAATTGCACAGTAATATTTGATTAAATAATTAAGTAGTCTCCTTTAGTAAAGATCTGCTGTGCAGTTAACAACAGGAATACCCCTCACAGAACTCAGGTTTGCTTCCCAGCTTAGTTATTCCAAAAAAGGGCCTGCTGGGTTTGTTAACAGGAAACTGTAGCAAAGCAAAACTTTGATGAATATCACCGAAAATAATGTGAACCTCCTGGTTAATTTATGACTTCTCAAAATTAGACCTCAAAATTAGACCCCATTTGAACAAGGGAAACAAGAAATGGTACACCTGCATCTTGAATACTGTGTCCAGTTCTGGTCGCTCAACCTCAAAAAGAATGTCATGGATCTGGAAAAGGTTCAGAGAAGGGCAACACAGATGAATAAGGGCATGGAACATTTTCCATACAAGGAGAAACTAAAAAGATTAAGGCTGTTCAGTTTAGAAAAGTGATGTCTAAGGAGGATATGATAGAATTCCATAAAATCATGAATGATGTGGAAAAAGTGAAGTGTTATTTACCCTTTTCCGGTATTGATTCACCCATTCTTCTTCAGGATTGATCTCCAACTAGAGGTCACTGAATGAAATTAATAGGCTGCAGGTTTATCACAAACAAGAGGAAGTGCTTTATTCAGACAATGCACAATTAACCTATGGAACTCATTGTCATGGGCTGTTGTGATGGCCAAAAGTATAACTGGTTTGGTTAAAATAAGAACTAGATAAGTTCATGGAGGATAGGTCCACCAATGACTATTAGTCAAGATGGCCAGGGATGCAAGCCCATCTTGGGGAGACCCTGACTCTCAGACTTCCACAAGCCAGGAGGGGAAGACAGAGATGGATCTCTTCAAAATTGCCTTGTCCTGTGCACTCCCCCTGAAGCTCTGGTACTGGCCACTGTCAAAGACAGGATATTGGGCTATATGGAGCACAGGTCTGACCCAGTATGGATGTTCTTATTTATCCCCAAGATACGCAGCAGAAGGATCAGGAATACATACATAAGGTTATTTTAGTGACTCTTAGTTTTGTCACTTAGAGATAAAATAACTACTAGTAGGTTTATCTGTCAGTAATTAGCTTGCTATTACCTGTGCAGACCCTTCTAAAGAGTCAGGACTGAAATCCTTGTACTTTGGGGTATTATTAGGCACTTCACCTCTGCAAGATAAGTGACATTTAATTTCTGAATTTAATAGGCAGCCATCATCAGTGCAGTTGAAAATATATCCAAAAGAATTGCAAATCTTCAGGATAAAGGAACATGAAGAACAGGAACAACAAAAGACTAATTGTTTCCCGACAATAACAACTATAACTACTACTCAGATTTAGTCGTTGACTTATCAGTATGATTTGATGGGACTGAATAATTACCCTTAGATATGATCACTAGCAATGCTGTCACTATGGACGGAAATGCATTGTACATCAGAGGGTGCTGCTTTGCTAGAATGTGAAAGAACCTCAGTGTAAATCTCTTGTAATTCTGAATTTGACTAAATTATTGAACAGAATACTTAATCTTCAATATCTCATTGGGTGTTAAATATATATTTAAAGTTTTCAAGAGGTCAGAAAATCTAAATTAGTGGATATTCTGTTTTTCTTTGTAAAGTAGAAATGAAAATAGAGATGTTCCCCATGTGTATCTAATGCATATTCATATACACACACATTTTCATTTATGCGAACACAACATTTTTCATTTGTTTGAACACAAACTGCTTACAAATGTAGATTTTAAAATGTGTACACAACCTGGGTTGCTGGGAATGTTTGGAGAATGCTGTATGAACACAAATTGGAAAGGTATGGGTCTAATTATCATTCTTTCTGGGCATATCTACATTGCAATGTAAGCCCAGGGTTCAAACTCAGGCTCAAGCCTAACCCCCCTTCCATCTACATACAAATTGCACTAACCCAGGGCTCAGACCAAGGGTCCCAGGTCCCCCTAGGAGTAGAGGGTCTGAGCTGGAGTCAAGCTAGGACTCAGAGTTCAAGCCCTATTGATTTACAGTGTGGTTCTAGCCCCACTAGACTAATGCTCTGGGAGTCCACCAAAAGTATCCCACAATTCCATGGGCCAACTTTCTTTGTCCTCTGAATAGTCAAGATTGGCAGACAGTTAAGTTTTCCCACTTTGCACCATCAACAAAGATTGAGAGTGGCCACATTGTGGGAGGGCACAAAGAAGTCTGGGTTATAGGTAGCTGGGCTCAGGATCGCATAATGCAGTGTAGATATTGGAACTCCAGTGTTCAACAATTCCTAACCTGGGGTTACAAACGGGTGTAGACACTCAAGCCCTAGGTTAATAATCCCAGGGTCTACTAACTCCAGTTCTACTTATCTTGGGCTTACACTGCAACGTAGACATACTGTATGTGTTCTTTGCCCTCCATGATCTATCACACAAGTATTATTCAAATAATCAGAGATAAAACCTCCGGCCATCATTTTACAAATCTGGGCGCTGAAAGTTAGGATCCTAATTCCCCAATTAGGAATCAAAATTAAAATGACCTAACTGTCAGACATCAACAGGAATCGCAATCACTCAGAACCTTTGACAATCAGGCCACTTATTTAGGTGCTTAATATGGATTTATTAGTTTAGCTTTGGGGGCTCAGGTTGAAAATGCCGGTCGTTCTTCACAATGTAATATAAAAGCTGATGAAATAAATGGAGCTATGCCAATTTACACCTGCTAAGGATCTGGCCCCATTTATCATGGCTACAATTGACACAATGCTAAAAATGTAGTACAGAGAAATGTTTTAATGAACACTACCTACTCTCTGGCAAACAAGAGGTTAACATCAACTCAGCTTCCTTCTGTCCCTGCACAGGCCTTTACGGGAGATAATGAAGCCAGGCTGGAGCCCTCAGAACAGTCTCTGATCAGAAACTTGTACGAGTGGCTGTGTGGAAGACTGAAGGGAAGGATGTCTGGAAGTAAGGAGGACTCTGTACCAAGACACTACTTGTATGCAAACAATTTAGGCTGGAATTTGCAGGAGCTTGTGTGAGAGAAAGTGGCAGTTGAGGTGACTGAAAAGTGGTGGTTGGTCTCCTCTGGCCACACAAGCCACTTTCACAAAGAGGGTGCAATTGGACACAAAAAGCCCTGAATGTACAGGTGGATGTGACAAATAATGGGGTGTGGGAACTCGGTGTGTCTATGAGCATGGACACTTATCTTGATGGTTTAGAAGTATCAAGAGGCTTCTTATGCACCTGAATAGGTGCTTCTTTCTAGGGATACGTCTACATACAAGAACCATAGCAACACAGCTGCAGCTACTCCACCATCGTGCTGTAGTGCAGACACTGAGGGCTGTTCTACACTAGAAACTTACATCAATATAGCTATGTCTCTTGGAGGTATGAAAAATCCACACCCCTGAGAGAAACAGTTATACCTACCTAACCCCTGGGGGAGACAGTGCTAGGTCAACAGAAGAACTCTCTTAGTCAGGTGGATTACTTACAGCAACAGGAGAACAATGTAGTGTCTACACTGAAGCACTATGTTGCGCTGTAGCATTTTAAGCATACACATACCCTTACTACAGCAACAAAAGGGGTTCTTCCATTGCTAAGGTAGATCCACCCCCTTGAGAGGAAGTAGCTAGGTTACAACAGAATTCTTTCTCTGACATAGCAGTATCTACACCAAGGCTTAGGTTGGCTTAACTAACTCTGCGAGAAGGTTGAATTTTTCACCCCTGTGAGTAATGTAGCTATATCGACCTAAGTTTTAGGTGTTGACCAGGCCTATGAGTGACTCTGCCATAACCAACTTAGCAGGTGCAAGTTGAAACCTGTCTGCTATGTAACCTTCATTCTCCCCATCCCCTTCCTCAGGTCTGGCCTGAGATTTACACACGGCTGGACACACAGTTTCAGTTCAACCCTTTTTTCTCCGCCCAAGCTCCATTTTCCAAAGAAGATGAATATAAGAACTGAAATGTTAGTTTTATGGGAAATTCTGTGATTTTGAAATTTCTTTTGTTCATCATTGCAACAAAAACAAGAAATTTGAAAATTTCCCACAACATGACAAGAAAAATTTCAGGTCAATCAAAAAGCTTTCTTTCAATTTTGACATTTTTAATTTTTCAATTTTCTAAATAAAATTAAAAGATACTTCTAAATGAAAAGTAACTTTAAACAAAACATTCCATTCCATAAATGTCAAAACAGAACAGTGTAACCTTATCAAAATAAATATTTTCATTTTTTTCCTACACAAAATTTTGTCAATTATCAACATGTTCCCATGGGAATTTACAGTTTCAATAAAAGAATCTTTGCCAGCAGAAAAATGTTCCATCAGAAAATTTCAACTAGCTTGAATGAACACAAAATAAAGCTTAGTCAGGACTTAAGTGGTGCATTAGACCTTGTGCAGGAATACTGCAATTTAATTTCTTGTATGAGTAAATTGAGCAGGATTTGGCTCTGTGACAGAAAGGAAGGGAACTCAGTGTTGGCAGTCAATACATACTTTTAAAAAGTTGTTATCAGAATGCATCAAATGCCAATAAATCGTTGCCACTATGTAAAATAAGAATCTCTTTTTTTTTTTTTTGGCTGCTTTGCCAACCCAGCTCAAAGTCAATTTATTTTCAGCTCAGAAAATCCTTTAATGCAGTAACAAAAAGCTTTTCAGGAGGGAAATAATGGCATATGTTGTTTGATTATTAAACTGTGAGCCAGTCATTTGTAACTCAGAAAAATAAGTGTATTATGGCTAAAATAACATGACAATATGCTCAACTTCATTTGTTTTCTATTAGAAAAGCCACTGTCATAATAAACAGCTGTCCTAGGTAAAACAAAACAAAAGAAAAATAAAAAATGGGTGAGAGTTAGCATGATATTTTATTTTATCTTTTTGATGGAAGGTTGAGAGAATATTAAGAAGGGGGTAAGAGAATATAATATGGTTGAAGCTAAGTTTGATGGACAGCTGGTAACTACTCCATAGGTAAGACAGCAAGAGCCTTTCCATTATAAAGAGAAATGTTTCTACCTCCCAAATTTCTTTGATAAAATTTCTTTTGGACTAGAAATTATGAAAGCTTATGCTCAAATAAATTGATTAGTCTCTAAGGTGCCACAAGTCCTCCTTTTCTTTTAGTAAAATGAGGGGGTGAAAGGGGGTTGGGATTTTGAGCTGATTTGGCAGAATGGGATGCAATGTAAAAATGTCAGTGTTTTCCTTGATTGTATATCCTATCTCCACCATGGAGAGGCCTGGAAATTTCTAACTGAGTTAGTTTAGTAGGAGCCTTCCCTTGATTTCATTGGAACTTGGCTCTGGTTCTAGATTTCTGGCAACCACCAAAGTCTTTTGGTGTTTTGAAGTGAGAATTCACCGTAGTCTGGAAGTCATTCACTTATGAAATGGGAATTTCAGACCATCCCAGAAGCACCTTTTTTTTTTTGAGATATTTCACTGCTACCGTTGTCATGAAAAATAACATTAATAAAAGGTGTGATGGAAGAATCGGTCAGTAATTTTATTTCTAATTAAAATGCTGATAAGCATGGGATTTTCAAAAAACATTCAGAATTGATCTAATTCTCCTCTGGTGGATGTCAGTGCTAAAGCTCCCATTGACTTCATCAGGAGCAAAGTTAATCCAGTGCTGAGTGCTTTTGACTATTGCACCCTTAGCTTTTTGTTGGTTGGTTGCTTAATCTGCTCTGCAACGTGTGTTTGGGAAGGATTGTTTAAATGTATGTCGGAGGAGCACCATGTAAACATCTGCAAGGTCATCTCATTGTCCTCCTTCAAGTCCCTCCTTAAAACTCTCCTCTGCCATGATGATTACAAAAAGATTTGCATATGGTTAAGGAGCTGGTGTGCTGTTACCACTCCTTTTCATGATGACAAGTATAGTTGCATTGCTTCTGTGTGCTCTCATTAGCTATTTGTTGAATCTACCTATTCTCCATCAGAGATTCCAAGGACAGAAGGAACCACCGTGATCATGTAGAGTAATGTCCTGTACAACACAGGGCATATATTTTCTAAAAACATCCAGTCCTTGATTTAAGCTTGAGTCATCTTATATTTAGACCACAATCCTGCATATGCTTAATTGTATGTGCTGTAAAGTAGTTTCATTTAAGACAAGACTATTCACCATGTTTAAAGTTAACCAAATGTGGAAATCTTTGCAAGATTAGTGTCATTGATTGTACTGTATTTGGAGCAGGTATTGTCTTTTTGTTGTGTGTTTGTACAGCATCTCGCACATTGACATCACTATCCATGACTGATGGATAATCATGCCTCTAGGCTCTAACACAGTGCTAATAATAATAATAATAATAAAGTAATCAGTATTCGATAAAATGATGATAGACACCTTAAACAAACCTAAGACAAACAGAACTTGTGAAGCACTGCAAGAAAGTCTTTAAAACTGAAGTTGGCTAGTAAGAAAGAGGGTTGAGGGTGATGTCTCATATCAAGTATAATGTGAGGGCAGTCACGACAGATAGGAGAATCCAGATAAGACTGGTGCAATCTGAGAGAATCAGAATCAGATTGGGGTTGTCCAGGAAATATAAGACAGGCAGAGGGCATTTGTGAGTTCAGGGATGAACAGGAGGGGCAAGCTTCAGGGCAAGTTGGGTGGATACCTTTGGGATGACAGACTTGCGAATGGGAACCCTATGTTTGGGAAGTCTTTGCATTTAAAGTCTAATAACTTTATACTATTTCTTTAATCTTGTCTATTGAATCAAATGGTTTGTTATTGGCCCTTCAGTGTGGTTAGTTATGTTCTCAGAATGGCTTCAGAAATGCCTGCTCTGAGTAAGGAATGGATATGCCACCTGCACCAAATGTCCCTCACATATCATTGTTATCTAGAGAATGGATTATCGCAACCTACTCTGAAGAAGCTATGGCTGAAGACCACTAGAAAACTTCAGCTATGGGATGTGTAGCATGCAGTTGCCAATACTTACTTAGTGGTATTTCTTCCATGAAGAACATTATTATACCTGTACTCTACCGTCCAATTTGTTTCCAGCTACAATTTGAAGTCTTGGTTTTAACTCCCAGTATAATGTCCATTGACTTTCAATGCGACTTGTACTCCTAAGTCAGTCAGGTGCTTTTGAAAATTCCACCGCAGGGTCCCAATTACCTGACAGATCATCTGTCACAATTATCCTGAAGGGCCGGCCAGCCAACCTGTATCAGCTAACCCTCAACTGATTCTGATCTGATGACTTAATTATAACTAGTGATCCCAGTTGTGAAAGAGTCAGAGAGGGCAACACAGAGGGATGAGAACTCACTGAAGGAAGGAGACACAGGAGAGGGAAGCAAGGGCCTGATGGACACAACCTACAGGGAACTGGTTAGACTCCTGCAGAAAGTATTGAGATAGGGCCTGTAAAAAGCAAAGAGCTTCCTGGGAGAAGCTGCTGGAATCCCTGGGGAAGGGAGACAGTGGGGAACCTGTCAAGAAGAAAAGAGCCTCCACGTAGCAAGCCCTTGGAGGCAATGGTCAGTTCAAAGGAGCAAAGAAGAACTGTGCAGGAGTAGGGGAGAAGAGCAGGGAACTTCAATAAATCCTAGACTGTGAGAGGGACTTCCAGAGGTAGCAGTCTGAGAGCCAGCTTTTTCCAACAGGGGTGAGAGCTAAGCCCAGACAGTGGGCTGAAGAATAACCAGAAGAGGGTAAAGGCATGGCTGGTTTGGGTCTTTTGTTTGGTTGTCTAGTTGGACTTTTGTTACCCTAGATGGGGACTGAACTGGTAATAAAACATGGTGTTGCAAGTGTTTTCATCTCTAGTACCCCCTATTGACCACATCTTTGGTCCTGCATTGGCCTGTCTCTTTCTGCATCTTACTTGACTGGAGAGATGGCTGGGCCAGACACAGAAAGAGACACATGATTGCAGGACCAAATATGTGGTCAACAGGGGGTGCTAGAGATGAAGAACCCTGCAACACCAGTACCAACAGGCAGTTCAGTGGTAAGTACAGCTGCTTACACCATCTCTTTCCTGATACTGTAACAGTTGAGATCAAAGGATCTTTAGCTAACACCTCCTCTTGCATTTAATAACCTTGGAATTTGCTTCCCAGTTGGTCTGAGAGAGCTAGAATCTGTTGATATTCAGTGCATGCTGTAAGGATTATTCTTCTTCCAGGCTTTTGAGAAGGTCGGTGGGGCTGAGGGTGATGAAAGGAATGGAAAGTTCACGCTGGAGGACTGGATGGGTGAAAAAGATTCTCTTATGCTTATTGGTCCAGTCTGCCTGTTATTTGTATAAATTGTTTGCATGTGCAACTATCCACAGGATAGACACTTTTTATAAATATAAATAAAAAAACAGAATCGTGGAGTGAAATATTATGGTAATAAACAAATCATAATCACATTCACTGTAGAAATGTTTAAAACCATAACTATTCTGTTAATGATCATTTCCCACATGCAATTTTCAAACTGTTATATGCACTAAATATAGCATCCAATGAGTTTAATGGTGATTTTATCTCAGTATTGCAGTAGAATGTGATATCTCTTCTCTCACTGGCTCTTTATGCCAGTATATTAAGTTATTCATATTCTAAAGTATTTTCTCTGAAAGATTAGAGACATTCTCAAAGCAGGCTACATAATAATAATTAGAATAAGCGTTTATATAGTGCTTTTCACAGTGCTTCTTTAAAATCCTTTGCACACATTATCTGCAGAGGTCAGAGAAATATAAGCGGGCATTGGAGTGACCCTAGAGGAAAGATTAAAATAGTTAAAAACAGATTACCTTTGATTTTAACATCTGGCAATTCAGTTTATTTCAGGGACATAAAAACATACACATTTTTAATGCAATGTTGTTGTAGCCATGTTGGTCCCTGAATATTAGAGAGACAAGCTGGCTGAGGTAATATCTCTTATTGGACCAACTTCTGTTGGTGAAAGAGAGAGGCGTTTCAACCTACACAGAGCTCTTCTTCAGATCTGGGATATTTTCACAGAGCATCACTGCTAAATACAAAGTGAAACAGATTGTTTAGCATACATAGTTAACACATATTTCAATGGCCATTTAAAGTGAAGTTGCCCAGTAACACCTGTTCAGTCAAGAGGGGCACAGGATTAGTGCAATTGTAGTGATGTCATAAATCCAGTGTCTCTATTCAGTCCATGATTTTTAGTGTCTAGCAGTCATGAATTTAAGTTCCCAGGTTTGTCTTTTGCAAGTTTCTTTTGAGGACAAGAACTGAGATGTCAGATATAAAGTGATTGCTTTGTGAAAACAGTGGTCAGCTGCAGGTGATATGGTGTTTTTGTCTTTTATCATTTTTCTGTGAGACTTCATTCGATTGCATATTGATTGTCTGGTTTCACCCACGTAGTTATTATTGGGGCATTTAGTGCACTGGATGAGGTACACCACATGTTGTGGTATGCATGTGTAGGACCCATAGATCTTGAAAGGTGTTATCTCCCATCACCCTATGAGTGGAGAGATATTAACAAGGGTTACAAAGAGATCTCACAAAACTGGGTGACTGGGCAACAAAATGGCAGATGAAATACTATGCTGATAAATGCAAAGTAATGCACATTGAAAAACACAATCCCAACTATACATATAAAATAATGAAGTCTAAAATAGTTGTTACAAGTAAAAAAAAAAGAGAGAGATAAAGATCTTGTGATTATTGTGGATAGTTCTCTGAAAACAATCAATGTGCAGCAGCAGTCAAAAAAGCCAACAGAATGTTAGGAGCCATTAGGAAAGAGATAGATGATAAGACAGAAAATACCATAATGCCGCTAAATAAAGCCGTGGTATGCCCACACCTGGAATACTGTGTGCAGTTCTGGTCACCCTATCTCAAAAAAACCCAAAACATTAGAATTGGAAAAGGTACAGAGAAGGGAAACAAAAATGATTAGGGATATGGAACAACTTGCATAGGAGGAGAGATTAAAAAGAGTGGGACTTTACAGCTTGGAGAAGAGATGACTAAGGTGAGGTTAAGATAGAGGTCTACAAAATAACAAATGGTGTGGAGAATGTGAGTACAGAAATGTTAATTACCCTTTCACATAACGTGAGAACCAGAGGTCACCCAACGAAATTAATAAACAGCAGGTTTAAAACAAATAAAAGGAAATAAAATTCTTCCCACAAATGCACAGTCAACCTGTAGAACACATTGCCAGGGGATGTTGTGAAGGCCAAAAGTGTAACTGGGTTCAAAAAAGAATTAGATAATTACACTGAGGACACATCTATCAATGGCTATTAGCCAAGATGGCTAGCAGTGCAAACCCCAGGCTCTGAGTGTCTCTAAACTTCTGACTCCCAGATGCTGGGACTGGCTGACAGGGGATGGATTATTTGATAATTGCCCTGCTTTGTTCATTCCCTCTGAAGCATTTGGCATTGGCCGCTGTTGGAAGACAGGATACTGGGCTAGATGGACCATTGGTATGAGCCAGTATGGCCATTCTTATGTTTTTAACAGCCTACTTCACCTTAAGTGATCCCCTGAAAAATGTGTTAACTACTTAACGCTAAACAATCTGTTCCACCTTGTATTTAGCTGTGACATGCTGAGTATATTTTCCAAACTTGAAGAAGAGCTCTGTGTAAGCTCAAAAGTTTCTCTCTCACCAACAGAAGATGGTCGAGTAAAAGATATTACTTCACCCACCTTCTCTCTCTAATTTTTCCAATGCTCATTATCATCTTAGCTCTCATGTATAAGATACCAGCATAAACATAAATGTAGAAGGGTTTGTGAATGCCCTCCATGATATTTTTTCAACTTAGAAAAATATCTGTGTAACAAATTACAAGAATTAATGGGCCAGGTCCTCAGCTGGCATCAATCAGTATACTTCAGTTGAAGTCAATGGAGCTGTGCTGAACTACATCATCAGGAGAATCCCCAAAATGTATGTGCCCTGAAGCTGTAGATGGTAAGGACCTCTCTGTTCCCATCTGTTGGTGAAGAATGGTCACAGAGCTGCTTAATCTGCACAAACTATTTACCCAGAATTCCAGAGGGACAGATGCTCCAGAAGGGGAAGGGGCTTTCTGCTACCATATGTTGGTCAACAGGAAGAAGTACAGCTCTATTTGCATAAGCTTTCTACTCACAGTTCCTCCAGTGGGAGTCACCATAATGGTACATAAACTCAGTGTTGGTTGGGTAGTGGAAATTATCTGATAAAAGGGCTCTCAGTCTGTAGCAAGGACTCTGTTCAAAGGTTCTATGTACTACTGGATCTGCTCTACTGAAGACTGTGTGCTATTGAGAAGAATCTTTAAGTGGAGATAACATAGAGGCAGTTCCTTAGTGGGGTACAATGGAAAGCTGGAAAGGTTAGCAGCAGACCTAAATGAACTCTAGTGAGGGCCTCTCCTATTCAACTAATAAACAAGGATGAAATAGCTACAGCTGCACTTGGGGATGGAACCTCAGGAGAGGACCAGGCAGCACTTCCCAAGGGTCTGTAGACAGGCTGACCGAGCTACATCCCAGGACTCAGGGACTACGCTACCCACTGCCACTAAACCATGAGTGGGGTTTAGCAGATGAGGAAGGGGGAAGTGATGTGGTAGAGAGACATTTGCCTATTGTGTGTTCACACTGGTTGATGGGGAACAGAATTAATGGACTACTGCTAAAGCTACCTTGGGAGAATGTTTTGTTTATCACTGATGGATGGTTGTTGCATTTTCCCAAAGTGATGCTATTCCCTTTTCTCCTAAGAAAATTGTTCGTGTTTCATACAGAGTCAGTGTTTGCAAGTGGGGATAAATTGCCAATTAAGGGTGTCCAGGAGAAGTATTTAGTGATCCCAGAAATTCTGAAGGAAGCGGGGGCTCAAGCCAGTGGTGGCATACAAAAGTTTTAAGAAGGACCACTCTCTACTCTATTTGAACGAGTCTTGTTGATTCTGGTAACACCTGACTGAAGATTTTTTGTGTGTCTGTGTGTTAGTGTTAGAGCTAGTTGGAAATTTTCCAATGTGATGTTTGTCCACTGGAAAATGCTGATTCAGCAAAATGGTACAGCAGAACCTGTCGATTTTAATGAAATTTCACCAGCATGATGGCATGTATACCACCTCCCTGGCTTTAAATGAGTTAACTGGAGCTAAGGAGCTTCATTAGGAAACCCGGTTGTACCTGGAGAGTGAGTCAGCCTCAATTAAGGATGAGAAGCTAGGTGTTTATAGAAAGAAAGAAAGCCCGACTTCAGGAAGAGAGGGAAAAAACTCTGCAGTCATGTCCTTGGCAGTGGAAAGACCCCACAGGGTCAAAGACAAGGCCCAGGGGAAGAGTTGGGCTTATGGAGAGAAGTATGGCAAGAAGCCAGGAGAAACACAGAGAAGCCAGGAGGGTCAAGCAAGCTCAGGTGGTAAGCCTTGATAAAAGGACAGGATCCAAACCCCCAGGAAGGAAAATGCAGGAGGCAATCAACTGAGGAATAGAATACAGAGGAAACGTAAGATGGATGACAGTTCAAACCTGAGGAGGGTGGAAGTGGTTTAAGTTTATGTTTCATTTGGGATTTGTTGGGGGACTCCATAGGGGAACCATGTGTACCCTGACCCTGAAAGACAAGTGAACAGTGAGAGGCCATGGAACCTGGGAAGAAGAGAAGTACACAGTAGGCCCAGAAGGAGGCCATGGTGAAAGCTTGCTGACAGGATGAGATAGGAAGAAGTCTAGGGATGTAGCAGGGTCTCAATCAGGGCTGGATTACCCAATAGGCAGACTAAGCATGTGCTTAGGGCACCAGCAAAGCAGGGGGCACACACAAAAAAAGAGATTTTTTTTTAAATTTGATATTTCAAAAAAAGCATCGAAGTAGTCATCATGGGAAAAATCAGAACTTTGTTAGACTTCCTTACACTCCACTACACACTCTTTCCCTGTTTTCCTGTTCTCTTTTTATTACTTATCCCCACCTAAACGAGGGGAGCGTCCTACTAATGTAAATCAAAATAATGTGAGGAAATCAGATCGTTCCAAAACCTGTTTCAGAGACTGACCCTTCTTCTATTGGTGAAACAAACACCATTCCAGAACATGTGGATGTGTCAGAGACTGTAACTGATCATTCTACTCCTGGTGGTAAAACAGACATTGTTCTAGAAAGCGTGATGTATCAGAGACTGAACCTGCTCATGCTGTAAATAATAGGAGAAAAGATCCTGGTATGTGGGTTGATTTCAGTACCAATGATGTAGCTTACTGGATAGATCGTGGACCAAACGACTGTCAACACCACACTGGGCCATTGGAGAAATCACGTCAGACTTTTACCAATGGCAAACAAACAAGATATTGTCCACAAAAAATATTTTTCGGCGAATGTTGAGAAATACACTCGAGAATGGCTACTGTATTCACCATCAACAGGGTCTGTGTACTGTTTTGTTTGCAAACTTTTTGCATATAAACCTTCAACATCCCGGTTTGCTGCAGATGAATTTAGTGACTGGCGGAATACTGTTTTAATTGAACAACATGAAAATAGCACTACTCACAAAGATTCAATGTTGGCATATTTAAATTGAAGACAGGGCTTTGGATTGGTACAAAAATTTGAAGAACAAATTAAAGGGGAGCGTGAATATTGGCAACATGTCATGCAGTGTGTTATAGCTGTTATTCAAACAATAGCTGAACGTGGTCTGCCTTTCCGGGGATCAAATGACACATTTGGATCATTGCAGAATGGAAATTTCTTGGGATTGTTGGAGCTTTTGGCTCAGTTTGACCCATTTTTAGCAGGCCATATCTCAAAATATGGGAATGCTGGCAAAGGTAACCCATCATTCTGATCCAAGACAATATGAGATGAACTCATTGGTCTAATACAGGGGTCCCCAACGCGGCACCCACCGGGGCATTTTTGTGCTTCTGCAGGACACCCTGCCACCGAAATGCCACCGAGAAGCACTGCCATTTCTCAGCGGCATTTCGGTGGCGGCAATTCTTGCCAGTGCCGCTTCTCGGCAGCGGCCTTTTGGTGGCAGCATGTCCAGCACCTGCCACAGTCTTCTGGGAATAGCAATATGCTATTCCCACAAGAAAGGCTGGGAACCACTGATGCAATGAGTGACAAAGTTCATTCAGCTATTGGGGATGAAATAAGTACTGCTGGGTATTAAGTTTATCTGTTGACTCTACACCTGATCTTTCACGTATTGATAGTACACGTATTGTACTAAGATATGTGTCTCCCACTGATGGAAAACCAGTTGAACGATTTATAACATTCCTCAATTTGAAAAGCCACACTGGTGAAGAAATTGCAAATCAAGTACTGCATTATTTATGCCCAGTTTGCAAAATAGATTTCTCAAAGTGCAGAGGTCAATCTTATGACAACACTGCCAACATGTCAGGGCATTATCAAGGAATGCAGAAGAAGCTTTTAGAACCAAACAAATATGCCATATTCATACCATGTGCTGTACACTCTCTCAATCTTGTTGGTCGCAGTGCTGTTGATTGTTGTCCAGTGGCAGTAAGTTTTTTCTCAACAGTCCAGTTACTTTATACATTTTTCTCTGCCTCAACACACTGATGGACAGTTCTTAAAACATATTTGGGCAATGATTGTGTGTTGAAATCTCTTTCTAATACTCGCTGGGAGGCACATGAAGTGGCAACAAGTGCAATTCTGGAGTCCTAATCAAAGATTGTGGATGCATTAGAAAATATAGCTGAAGACCAATCACAAAAGGGAGAAACTGTACAAGAAGCAGAAAACATTGCAAACAAGATGCAAGAACTAGAGTTTGTATTCATGTTGACCATGTGGAATGAAATTTTACAACACTTTTACCACACAAGTCAAGCTCTCCAAGAAAAAGAATTGGATTTGAAAACATGTGCAGACCTCTGTCAATCATTAGCAGACCACTTACACACTTTGAGGAATGATTTCGAAAGATTTGAAGACATATCAAAAGATATCTTGCCTGATACTAAGTACAAAGAAGCCCATACCTGCAAGCAAATCAGGAAAAAACAAGCAAATGATAGCAGTGCAACAGAAACAGCATTGAATCCTAGAGACAAATTTCGCGTATCTACTTACGATGCTATAATGATACCCTTGAAGCTCATTTGAAGAGGAGAGGAGAAGTGTACAAAGAAGTGTAAAGTAGATTTTCTTTTCTAAATTATATGGACTTATCTGATGAACAATATTCACAAGGTTCCCAAAAGCTCATACCCTGTTGACTTGAACATGAATCTCTATGGAGAAGTACAGAGGTTCCACTGTTATATGCATGCAAAATTTAATGAAACAGGAAAAATGAAATTCAGTCACACTGATCTTCATGACAAAATATTGAAAGACGGAATACAATGTGTATTTCCAAATGTAGAGATCGCACTACATATTTTTCTAACATTGATGATTACTAACTGCACTGCAGAATGCTCTTTTTCTCAGCTGAAAAAAATAAAAAACCCTCAGAGAACAATGTGTCAGGACAGACTTGATTCACTTTCCCTATTGTGTATGGAAGCGGACATGCTTCGTCGAGTCAGCTTCAATGAACTTATCCAAAATTTTGCAAACAGAAAATCTAGAAAGGAGATATTTTAATTTCAGCATACATGTAAGTTTGGTGTCATTTTGAAAAATAAAATTTTATTTTATGGTATAGTATTGTTTTTATTTTGAATTACATATGGGGGGCACCATAATCTTTTCAGTGCTTAGGGCCTCTAAAGGTCTTAATCCGGCCCTGGTCTCAATAGACAGACCTTGCTGGCTGTCCTTGGGCTGGAACCCAGAAAAGAAGGAAGGCTTGGGTTCTCTGACCAGCCAATGGGGAAGGTGGTGTGAAGCCCCCAGATATAACGGGATAATGACTCTTGAAAGCCCCAGACAATATTGTGTTATGGACCAAGGGCCCAGAGACATTCGGGGTTGAGGGGGCGCACAGATTGAGGTCTGATATAAGGACCCTGGACTAATGCTGGTGGGATTTTCTGTCCTCCTGGAAGAGGGGACTATAAACAAGGGTGGGCACACCCACAATGGAAGTATTGGGGAGGTGGATCTATGTTTATGCCTCCTCAATATTGTCCACCCCCACAATATCTTGTGGAGGCAAGAGTGGGATCTGGCTTTGTTTTCACCCTAGCATATGCATGTTGAGGTGCAGAGGTGAGAGCAGGTCCCAGAGGAGGTGCTGGAGCAGCCATCATGGCACATGAAATTGGGTCAGCCCCCAGGGAACAGATAGGGGACACCCGGTGGAGGCACCTGGACTGGAGGAGAGACAGGATTTAGAGCATGTGTGCCAGCTGCCAGGGGTGGCAAAGAGAGAGGAGCACAAGACCCACTCCCTCTTTGAGTATCAATACCTCCCCTCGCCCCCACCCCCAACCCTCCACACCAGTGGTAGTCAATAGCTGGACCACGGGCCAAAATACGGACAAACAGACTCTTTTGAATAGACCTTGAAATCTTTGTATTTACTTATTATCATTATTGTTTATTATTTTCCCTTGACCACGAAATTTGGACCTTAACAAAAAATAATTGACTACCTCTGGTCTAAATTGGTCTAAAAATTCCTAAATTGATTTATTCATTTATTGCAATAAGGACTAGCACCAATGAGTATTTTATTGAAAGTTTGATGGTTCATCTTTGTATTGATTTGCTATATATTTTGAACCTGACATCTGCCCAGTCCCCAATAGGCTGAATAACTTTTCATTCACAGCAAGCACCCACGCTCTCCCTGTCCCTGACTATAAGAGATCTGGCTGAGGTTTGAGCCATGAGAAGAGGCAGACCAGCACAGGCTGCAGCAGCTGCCATCCGTAAGGGGTGGTAGACAAGAGGAGACTGTTACCCCACCCCCAATCATAACACCAGTATTAACTCTGCTCTTCTACAACAGAAACCAGGCAAGTTTCCAATGGAAACATCTCTATTTGCCTCCTTGGCAGTCCACCTGGAGGACTAATTGGGAATCTAGAAACTGTGGAGCCAGAGCTTCAAGGCTACCAGCTCCACAGCAGCCTGATTGGAAAGGTGAATCAGGGCTTCCTGGCTCCTCAGCAGCCCACAGGAAGGAAGGCTCCTCAAGGTAGCTGGCTCTCCAGCTCCTGGGGCAACTGGCTCCCCAGGCTCAAGTATCTGACTCCCAACAGCAGCCAGCTGTGCAGAGTGGGTTGGATCAAAAAGAAGTAGGTAAAATATGTCTTTATTCCCTTCAGATAAACAGAATAATCTGTTCTCAAAGTTAATCTATTTTTATACTCCCAGAGAATATAATGTGTATTTGGGAAGTCACATTATATGTTCTAGCCCCTAAGACTCACGGCCATCAGAATTTACTTCTAGTCTCTGGCAGAGTTTGATGAAAGTTCTATCTCCATACTTATGGGCTATGGAAAGAAGTGACTAAATCACATACTTATCTAATTGCAGCTAATCAAATTGGATCTTATTCTCCATTGCCTTTCGATGTATATAGTCAGTTGCCCATGGGCAAAGCGATTTAAAATGCTACCAAGCTAAACCTCCATGACTGGAAATTAACCACACTCTCTCCTTTCCCTTCGCCCACCAACGGGCATGCATCCTACACACCAAAAAGCCAAAATTCATTAGGTTTCCTTTGCAGTACTAGGAAAATCTGCTACAATACTTACATTTGATTTTATACTGGCTGAAATTCTATAGAGTGTTTGTGAGATAAGTTATAACTTCTGTCCAGGACCTCTCAAGGGGAATACTTTCTTGAATAGTAGAAGTTTTCTGAAAACAATCCTTAGAATTAATCATTGTAAAGAGGGTATTACTGCCCAAAGGTATTAATTACCAAAGACTATAGACAAGTCAGCTTGAGACTAATGTAAGAGAAAAGAGAGCATGTTAAAAAGGCTTATCAAAATGGATACAGATATAATAATTGATTTTAGACAATAACATATTTTCAGCCTAGCATTCTGTGCCCATATGTCTTAATCTAGTAGCAACGATGCTATCTTTGTGGAATATTAAGTACAACAGGCTTCCTTGCACTTTTTACTAAGCAGTACAACTGTATTCTGAATTAATATTTTACACAGTAGCAAAAGCTAGCATTATAACTAGCTTTCAGCTATAAAGATTGATTTGTATAGACTATAACAGGGTTAAAAAAAGAACTAGATAAGTTCATAGAGGACAGGTCCATCAATGGCTATTAGCCAGGATGGGCAGGAATTGTGTCCCTAGCCTCTGTTTGCCAGAAGCTGGGAATGGGCAACAGGGGATAGATCGCTTGATGATATTACCTGTTCTCTACATTCCCTCTGGGGCACCCGGCATTGGCCACTATCAGAAGACAGGATACTGGGCTAGACGGACCTTTGGTTTAACCCAGTATGGCCATTCTTATGAACATCCAACTCCCTTAATTTCCTTAAAAGAAGATCCTTTCTGATTTAAATTGTCCCTGTTCTATCTGCTAGAGAATTATTTGCATGGGGGTGGCGAGGAGGGAGGCTATGAGGTTAACTGAACAAAGTCTCAGAGAGATGAGTTTTTCGAAGTATGTGCTTTTTCACTTTCAAAAAAGCCTGTTTCTGTGCATCATAGTTTTTTTTTTAAATTATTCTAAAAACTCCAAATTTGATTTATTCATTTATTGCAATAAGGACTAGTACCAATGAGTATTGTATTGAAAGTTTGGTAGTTCATCTTTGTATTGATTTGCTATATATTTTGAACCTGATGTCTGCACAGTCCCCAACAGGCTGAATAACTTTTCAGTGTTTTTGACTGAGACTCAGAAGCTCTATAGGAAAAAAGACACCCACCACATCCAATGGCCTGTAAAACCGATATTCTGCAAGATTAGAAATCACGTTCGCCGGGCAGGATGTTTTATAAAGCCTTATCCAAAAGTCATGTGCATAGTTAGCCACATGGCACTCAATTAGTCTTCCTCAAAATCACAAATGAGTGAGTTAATGGTACTAAGGATTTAAACATCTGGTTCCAGTGAGTCCCAGTACTGCACAGTAGAGATTCAGGCCCCAATCCTATAAATATTTATGCATCTGCTTAACTTTACTACTGTGAAATCAATGGGACTACTCACAGTAGTAATGTTAAGCATGTGCATAAGTGTTTGTAGGATTGAGGCCCTAGACTGCCAGTTTGGGAATGATGGTTCTGAAAATTCTTGGCCTCTTATATTCTGGTTCAGATTTACTATTGGGTAATGGAACTGCTCTGTCTTACTATTTTTGACAGGTCAAATACATTTATAGAAACACAGATCCTTGTGCCAGAACAATGATGCCCTAAATATTTATTTCATGTTTATGCCTTGAGGTAAGACACATCAAAAGATCTCCTGGCTGTACTGTACAGATTTCCCTATTATTCCAGACAATCTCTTTCAGTTGTAGGGCCTTAATTTGCAATTCTTACTCAGGCAACCCTCCCAGAGAAGTCAATGAGTGTTTTAGTTAAATGAGCATTGCAACATCAGTTTGAGTCCCTGTGGTGCTTTAAAAGACTGACACCTGAATGAAATCAGTCAACTAAAATTACTTGGTTAGAATGATTCCCCCATAATACTGTAATTAATTACATTTGCGTATTCTACATTTTAAAAATTCATAATTTTAGATCACACTCAATATTTTATTACTTTTTTAGACTTACATAATTTCTCAAAGGCCTGAGTCTACAACACTTATCCATAGTGAGTAGTAATTAATCATGTGAGTATTCCCAACTTTGGTCCCTTCCTGGGGCTACTGATGTGAGTAAAGAATGCAGAATTAGGCCCTCGTACTGCAAATTGCTCCATGCAGGCAAGGCCTGAAGGCAGTATACCAACTTAGAGATTACTAAATGATCATAGAACATCCATAGGTCAGCAAAGCAACAGTTTACTAGGAATAAAATGTCCTATTAAAATTCATTCTAAGTGGAAGTATTTTTCTTAGGGTACATCTATCTGCATACCACAGGTGGTGGCGTGTAGAGTATGCATAGCTATATGCTGCAGGGAAAAGCAGTGTGTGTCCATGCCATGGTGTGTAGCTACACACATCAGTGAAAGGGGGCAGGTAGTGGGGAAAAGGCTTTGGGAGCAGAGAGCTCCCTGACCCTTTCCCTTCTGCCTCTCCTCTGCCAGAGCCTCTCCCCACTGCTGGAGAGTTTCACTGTCGACGGGAAAGGCTCTGGAGGCTCCCTCAGTGGGGAAAGGCTCCAGCAGTGGGGAGCTGCTGGAGCCTTTCCCTGCTGCCTGGCCCCCGATAGAGCCTTTCAGCGTGGTGGGGGAAAGGCTCTGACAGTGGGACACTACACTGCTAAAAATAGCAACATAGATGGAGGCGACAGTGCTTGGGTGTGTAGAGAGCTGTATAGGGTCCATATGTATGTACCCTAGGGGTTCAGGCATGTCTTCACTGTACCCACCTAAGCAGTGCCTTACTGTCTACATTGCTATTTATACCCACTTCGGGGGCCTGCAGTGTATGTACTCTACATGCCGCCGAAAGGAGTGTGCAGTGTAGATGTACCCTTAATGCACAGTATATGTATAGGGTGAGATTTCCAGAAGTGCCAGTGTTGTCCTAACTCTGGTCCACTTGACCTAAATGGGAATCTTACAATTGAGGTCAATGGGAGCAGAGCTCAGCCAACACTGAGAGCTTTTAAAATCCCATCTATATAGGATGACCACTTAATAGCCATCACTGATGAGTGGAAATATCTAGAGGAAGAAGGATGAGAGAATTCTTTTTCATAAGTCCTGATCCAAAGCCCCCTGAAGTTATTGGAAAGACTCCCATCACAGGAAAAACATTGCAGTTCACAAAACCTGAGTTAGGTACCTAGGCTCTCTATAGAATGAACAGGTGTCTTAGACTGTAGTTCACAAAATCCTGACTAGGTGGGGAGGTGCCTAAACTAGCCAATGGGAGATGCTGATGACAGGGATGTGTCCTGAGCTCCATCCCTCTCACAGAGATAAGCGTTACCCTCCAGTCTGGACCTAGGTGCCTATTTCTGCTCGTGATTCTCAGCTATGATCCATGTCCTTGAGTTAGGCACCTAAAGTGTTTCTTGCAGGAAGCTAGGGGGAAGGAGTTCCCTCATAATTTTCACCCAGTGGTTAGCACCCTCACTTGGGATGTGGGAGACCCTTGGTTCAAGTCCCCCTTCTGCTTCAGGAAGAGAAGGGATTTACAACAGGGACCTGCCACCTCGCAGGTGAGTGTTCTAAACATTGGGCATCCTGATGTAGGACTCATTCTCTTCTGTTAATTATGTGTCCAAAGTGGAATAGCTTTAAAGAGTCGACAGAACAGGGAGCATTAATTGGGGTCTCCCACCTCCCAGTTGAGTGCCCTACCCACCAGGCTATAGGTGCTCTGTCCCAATTTGTGCTCTGTCCCAATTAATATTTATCTATTCACAGTGGAACAGTTCAACAGGAAAGACTGAGACAAACTCCCAAGAGAATATCCTATAGTCCAGTGATTACCGGAACCTACCTGAGAGGTGGCAGGTCCTTGTTCAAATCCCTTATCGTCATCAGGTAGAGGGAAGACTTCATATCCCAAAAGAGTAATCTCACCACAGGGTAAAGGTTATGAGAGAGGTTCTCCTCTGGCTGTTTTGTGCAGAGATAGGCAGCCTTTGAGTGCACCCATTAGACCAGGCCCACTCTGGGGTTTAAGCAGAAAATAGGTTCCCAGACACCTAGAGTGAGACAGCCGTGCACATGCCCAAAAGCAGATAGTTAGGCACCTAGGGAGCTTTTACTGCAAAAACATAGGTTCCTAAACTCATTCGGCAGCCAAGCAGGGTTGGGAGGCAGCCAAGCAGGAGTCTTGTGACTCACAATGATGTCTAAAAGTGCCTAAGTAACTGAGGTGACTAAGTACAGTGCTTAGAGATATATTAACTACAGCTGGATCCTCTCTACACTGATGCTTAGTAGCCGCAGGAGTTTCAGTCAATGATGCCAGGTTCAGCAATGGTTCCTAAAGTGACGCTGAACATGGTTTGATCCTGTCTAAACTTGTTTCACCATTTTTAGCATCATGTGTTGCTGATACCCACTAAAAGCAAAGGGTCAATTTGTGAAGCCAAGTCAGAAGTTTAAATGACCTCACTGCACAAAGCTTTAAGCCTAGTTCAGAAGGCCATATATTGAGCTATTCTGTGCCATTGATTTTTGAGCAGAACTTACTGTTAAAACCAGTGAAGAGTTAAAAATGTTGACATATGGCACATTGATCTTCATCACCCATGAGAATTTTTTGTATGTTTTCTTTAAATTAATCCTTTACTGGCACAATAGGAAAGAAACTTCAGTAAGTTCCAGACAGAGGACTCATTGCAATTCTTAGGTGGCACCCTGCAGCACAAAATCAGGAGATCAAGCCTTAATTTTGCATTGGGTGAAAGCTGATCTATAGTACAGATCATTCATAATGCCTAGCTTATCATTTCGCTTTCATTTTGTGTGCCATTGCGTTGTGCTAGGATAAAAAAATGGAGAATATCTAAATTTACTGACTTCCAAATTATCTACACAAAGTAATCTTTAGTTATTGTTATATTGTAATTTAAAATAAGTTCTTATATCAGAACAAGCTTCATCTCAGAAGCTATTTCCCCAGAGATTGGAGTATTTAATTTAAGCTTATAACAGTAAGTTGGTTTTGTTTGGTTTTTTAGATGGTTGATTTCCTCATCTCATAGTTACTGATAGTATAAGCTGTGTGTGATGTTATCATTATCTTTGTCTTCCAGGCCTTCCAAAATAATTGTCTCACCATCCGAAAAAAAGACAAATTTATTTTTTCAATTACTTAAATTCAGGGTGGGAAGATCTTAATTTAAAATTCAGCAGTATTTACAGATGGGGGAGATTGAGCTTTACTGAGAGGGCATGCATTTGTTACAAAGTTCTGTCATTTCAGGGCTGATTCTTTGGAAGTCGACCAACTTTTGAACAAGAACCAATCCTCTGACATGGGTTATTTATGTGGGGGTTGTACATTTTGCTGCTTCTGTAAACCAAGCACATTTCCCACAGCAGAGTAGATTTAAATAAAGGAAACCATAGTGTGAGATAAGCAAAATACTAATTTATCATACATCCCTTATGAGGGGGATGTTTAAAACTACTGCTATCACTTGAGGATATTGATTAGTATTAAATTAATGTTCAAAATTACTAAAGGGATTTTTCAGGACTCATATTTGGGTACATTACAAAGCAGTGAGTACATAAATCCTGATTAGTGAATGCCATTGTTCGCATCCCCTATTGATACTCATTCACTAGATTATTTTTTTCTAATAATAAAACTGGCATCACTGTATCTTTGACTTTACCTTGGGAAGGACCATGGATCTCTACTATTTGGGCATTTCCTTCACTTTCAACTATGGAGGTCTGAGAGAGAGAATTAGGGAATGAATGTTATTCAAAATAACTGGCAAATCATTTTCGTATTTCTTTTCACAGTGAAGCAGTAATACCATCAGCACCTCTGCAACGTATTATTAAAATAATTATCTGTTGCTGTCTGTTCAATACTTTTACTACCTTCTGTAGCTGAGTGAAAGACTGTCACATTGTTCTGTTCAAACAAGTTCTATTTTATTTTTTCCACAATAAGATGTTCTAATACTTTGCATCCTATATCATTAGACTCTGGATCTGACTATATAATTAAAGTACACACAGTTACATGCTACCATTATTCATCTCTAATAGAGCCAGCTGGGAACAAACACGAGTGTGGATGGAGTCTCAGGATAATGGAATGGCTACCAGTGTGCTATGTTTAACTGGATATGTTTAAATGGGACTGCTATTTTACTGGAACACTTCCTTGGGAGCTAAATTAGAGGAGTGACAATGATAACTAATGCTTAATCAGGAGAGTATTAGCAAAAATGTTGCTTAATACACTTACTCAATACCAAAAGGTTAATGGGTGATTAAACAAGTGTTTAATTGGTCTATCTAAGCATTTTAACTATAGTTCAAGTTCTTTATGAAATTATAAAAACCATATGGGGGGATACACAAGACCAACATCATCAGTTAAACTACTATGAAATTCTGAGCTCTCAACACACTCTCTCGTCATCTGGACCTGAAGATCAGGGTCTATGTACTGTATTTTCCACTCCATGCATCTGATGAAGTGGGTTATAGCCCACGAAAGCTTATGCCCAAATAAATTTGCTAGTCTCTAAGGTGCCACAAGGACTCCTCGTCATTTTTGTATGTACCCATAGTTTCATATACACTGAGAATAGTTGGCAATTCTCCTACTGGTACAGCTCCATCCTTGCTAACGATGGTAGAAATGCTAGTGTGGTGTACTTATTTTCACACACACATAAATAAAAATGCATTACCTTGCAAACTGAATGAGACAGCAGAAACTTAGGTACTCTCCGCATCCCAGTTTTTACTACTGTACTGACTACCATTCAGTCTTTGATTGCTAAGTGAAGTGCTTTGGAAAAATCAACACTTCCATTAGTTCTGTCTCACTTGCTCCTAATTTATTTTTCCCCTTCAGAAGAATTCTTTCCCAGGTGTCTGTCTGGTGGGTTTTCCCCACATGCTTATGGTCTAATTGACCACCATATTTGGCGTCAGGAAGGAATTTTCCTCAGATTAGATTGGCAGAGACCCTGGGAGTTTTTCGCCATCCTCTGCAGCATGGGCCATGGGTGACTTGCAGGTTTAAATTAGTGTAAATGGTGGAGTCTTTGCAAATTGAAATATTTAAACCATGATTTGAGGACTTCAGTAACTTAGCCAGAAGTTAGGGGTCTATTACAGGTGTGGGTGGATGAGATTCTGTGGCCTGGAATGTGCAGGAGGTCAGACTAGAAAATGATGGTAGTCCCTTTTGGCCTTAAAGTCTGTGAGGATCTGACTCCCATCTCTGCTCTATCCTGTCCCCCAGGAGGAGAGGCATAAATGGCCAATAACATTAAGCGCTATAGTCATGAACTGGTCAATGGCTTAATTGATACAGAAGAGGTGGATTTTAAGTCTGATACATGTGAACACAACAGTATTTATCCATTTCCTACTTGGCTTTGTTTAAAAGGAAATATCAGCCATTATGTTAAATACATCCCATACCTAGTAGGCACAACACTGGACTGGGAGCCTATTCCTGGCTCTTGCTATGTAACTTTGGTCAAGAACCTTAAGGTCAAATTTTCAAAACTGACCTTTAAATTTGGATGTCTCGTGTCTAAAGCTAGGCACTCAGAAGACATCAGACCACATCAAGCTGATGAGTTCAAGTTGATGGAGGGTGCATGTGCTCATCAGCAGTTCTGGAAATCATGCCTATGAATCAGATCTGTTCACTGGTAACTTTTGAAAACATGGACTTTGATTGTCATATGTACTAGTTTGTGAAGTGGGAATAATAATTCTTGCCCTCCCTTTTGTCAAGCACTTGGAGATCTGTGGATGAACAGCATTAAGTATGTTTACACTTTTATTATAGCATACTAGGAGGGTAACAGCTTGCTGAAATTCTTAACAATTCTATTTTGGTATCAAAATCATTGCTCACAAATGAAGAGCTGCAGAAACAGTCATGTTTGACCAATAATAAATCACTTAGTCTTATTTCTTATTCTCTGTAACAGTCACAGATACTGGTTTTCAAATCGTTCTGGTTGGAGCAGCAGAACAGATAGGCTACCAAGAGGGGTAAATAATTATCAATTCTGAGGACACGCTATTGTGCAATAAAGATTTAAATTAATATTGACTTATTACCTTTGCCCCTCAGCTGCCACACCATGAGACCTGAAATCATACCACCCATCATTTAGAACATCCAGTCTTGGGAAGCCACTTCTATTCTATTCAAGTAGCAATGGTTTGAACAAATAAATATTGTGAAACTCAGTATTAAATCTTTGTAGAAGCTGAAGATGGGATATTTCAAAGAAGAATAAGGGAGTTAGGAATCCAGTCATTGAAATTCAGTGAGCTTTGGGTACCCAATTCCTGTAGGTTTCTCTGAAAATCCCAATCTAAATTTTTCACACAGGTTTCAGTTGCTGTTGTGACATGACTCACAAGAGCGTTGCTGGTACTTAAGACTTCCACTGTTTCAGGAGGCCACTTTTCAGAAGTATATTTAGCTAGGTGTAGGTAAAATACCTGATAGGCCTTTGAGCATGTTAAGTGTGTCAAGCTCATCTCAAATTGTGTTGCTTCCTGTTATATAGTATTTATATATAGACTGTTGCCCTATACATTATAGAGTGACAGAGGCACATTTCAAAGTATAGTCTGTTACAAAAAGCGGGTTCATTTCAGAATTCAAGATCCTTTGGCAATATCAACAAGCTTTTTTCTTCAAATTTCCCACCAATATAGTTCCACAGGTGGAAACAATGGTACAAGTGCTAGTGTAGACAAACCACGGTGTTTGCTAACCCTCTTCAGGGCAGCTTTAGTCAATACGGTGATAAAACATCTATGGATTGTCTCTCAGTAGCGCTCCCATTGTTATCATCACTAGTGATTGTGCAACTGTGAACACTTTAAAGAAAAATGCTAGTGTGATCAAGGCCCTAATTTGGTCAGGTATTTTGTGGGGGGAGTATATTCTTCCCATAAGCAATAAAACATCTAATTTGAGCAGGATGATATTCAAAAGCATGAGGGATGAGTTGGACAATTCACTCTTATAGTCTGTCCCTACGGCTTTTCTAAAGGACCGGTATTATGAGGACTTTAAACATACACATACTGCTAAGAATGTGTTTAATTGGGTGTCTAGATGATGCAAGTGACTTAAGTGTGAACAAATAATATATGAAAAATAAAGCCACAAGTATAGTCCTAACAATTATGTGTGTCCTGTTATGAAATGGGCTTTTAGAGCTGTATTGAAATGTCTTTCTGTTTGTATCAAATGTACTTTATCTTTCAAACAAGAATATTTACTGGCTTTTTTTAATTTCCTATAGACTGATAATTTATTGTAAGCTGCAAATGTTCATGCATACACAGAGAGCTCAGAAAGTCTCAGGAGGAATGAAAAGCATATTAAGTAAAATCAAGTGATGCTAATTGTCTGTTACTAAGTTAATTAGTGTAAGTCAGGTAATTTAGAAGGGCTGCTGATGCAGTGGGAGGGTTTTGAAAGCCCAAGGGAAGGCTTAAGAGTTTGGGAATTGATTGACATGATATCAAAGAGCCCTGAGAGGATGGGAGGGTCCCTCAGTACTCTTGTGACGTGGTGTACCAGGCATTTGCTGCCCCCTGCTGGAGGCTCCACCACCTTGGCAAATCCCACCTTAGGAAGATGTCCTACTGGAAGGGAAGAGCAGGAAATTCAGAGCTGTAGTGTTGCTGAGCAAGACCTATCATGACCAGCTGCAGGCAGAACCATTGACCAGCAGTCCTCTGGCACATAGAAAGGCCAGGAGTAGGGGGTGGCCAATCAGGGCCCATCAGGCCAGATACACAGAACTGGCTGCTTCGACTGGGGCCAGTGCTGAATGCAGCTAGGAGAGAAAAAGCTGGATTTCCCTGTCCTAAACCAAGTAGCCTGGCCTAGTCAAGGGTTTAAACTTGACAACACTGTTCGTGCATCTCCATGAAGAACTAGCATTTATATTATGGATTTTAAAGCCTCAGTGCCTATTTTGAGTTAAAATTGTTTTCTGTTAACTCTGGAAGGGGTCAGAACTGAAAGCTGACCTGGCTGGAGAGACTGGCCATGGAAGCAGCAGACCATTGTTGAACCTGGACACTAGGGGCTCTCGCCTTGCAATGCGGTGTCTTGACACTAGGGGGCACTCTGGTGATGAGTGCACACTATAACAACTACCCACTACAAGCATTTGAAAACCTCATACAGTATATCAAATGCCTCGGTACCAACTGTGGGGGAGAAACTAGACAGTCACTAGGCTCAATCAAATAAGTGCACAGAAAAAATGATCAGACAAAAACACCATATCAACCATGGCATGAACACCTTTTACAAAGTGATCAGTCCATATCAGATCTTTCAATACACATACTCAAAAAAAACCCTGCACAACGGCTTTGAAAGGCAAGGCTGGGAACTTAAATTTATAACTCTGGTAGACTCTAAAAAACATGGACTTAAAAGGACACTGGTTTCATGGCTCTTTGCAACAGTCTAATACACTCCTTTACAGCTAACCCATAATGGCCCATGTCAAGCCACTTTTGGACAGCAATCTAACCATTATTTCCCATTCCCTCTCAAGTGATCTCCTGCAACATGTTAGGCCTTATTCTTAACTATCTGTCCCAAATTGTATTTAGATCGGACATTCTCATTTCTTTCCTCAAACCTAAAGAAGAGCTCTGTATAGTTTGAAAGCTTGTACCTTCCACCAACCAAAATTGGTCTAATACAAGATACTTTATCACCTACCTTGTCTCACTCATATCCTGAGACAAACACAGCTACAGCAACACTGCAAACAAATGGATTATGCCTCATTCTGCAGGTTTTCCCATATTTGTTCCATCTCTAACTGTTTAAAAAACAAGACTTGTATACTTTAGTGGAGGGGGAAGGAACTGGGTGGTGGTGGTACTTAGCAGGATAGTTGCTTTTCACAAACTGGCAGCCAGGACTTTCATTATCTTATTCATCATGAGGAGTTCTTTTCTGACTAATGCCTCACAGAGCATGAATAGCAGTAGAGGTGTGAGATGTTTCAGAGTAACAGCCGTGTTAGTCTGTATTCGCAAAAAGAAAAGGAGTACTTGTGGCACCTTAGAGACTAACCAATTTATTTGAGCATGAGCTTTCGTGAGTACAGCTCACTTCATCGGATGCATACCGTGGAAACTGCAGCAGACTTTATATACACACAGAGATTCATAGCTGATTCATCAACCAGACCTGAGTCAGAAGAATTTGCAGCATCTGAGAGTGGGCACATATGGGTAGTTGTTGCCAGCTTGCTTATGCTCTTCCTTTTTTCATGTGGTTTGATGCTTGTGGAGATTGATTAGCTCCAGTCAGTGCACTGCATAGATAGGACTTCATCGATGCTTGGAACAAATTGTGGAAAATGGAAATTACATGCTTGTACTGGTAGTTTTGTTGAAGTATGCTTAGATTGGTTGTATGTTACAATAGAGTAGTTTAGGCAGCTTGTTCAGCCACTGTGAATTAAAATCCATGTGCAGCGAGTCTAATTGAATGCCATAGGATTTTAAAGATGACACTAAAAATAAAAAAAACCCTATTTCTTCATGACAGTGACTCACACAATGCACTCTTTGTAAAATAACGTTTCCCTGAGCAAAATAGATCTCAAATGGACATTTTCAATATATCCTTACATTACAATCCAAATACTATTCAAAAACCCCACTCCTATTTGAACCCATGTCATATTCCATGGCTGATTGAACCTGAGCATTGATCATCTGATTTTATGGAACTATGTAAAGAAACTTACAATCTGTTATTCCTTTGCAAAATTAACATGCACAGAATTAATCTTGTTAAAGAGAAGCCAGCAATGTGTTGATCCTTCAAGTCCATCACCCTTTGACACTGGCTACTAGAGATCACAGACAATGTGTATACTGATTAAGGATAGCTGAGAACTCTTGATTTTTAGTGAGAAGCATCTTTTTTGTTTCCTCTCATTTTATTTTCCTAAGAGAGGAATTTTCATCTTTCTTAGACTACCCAGTAGAGTGAGGAAAAGATGATTCATTGGAGGTAATGCTTAGAGCTCAAGTTGCATTTATTATTTTTTTACTCTTTTAATCAAACTTTCCTTCAGCAAAGTCATTCCAGCTGTCCATGATAAAGCTGTGCTTTCCACGTTGTACAGTATCTTCACTTATTCGATCTAAATATTTCTTCAAGCACTGTCTGTCTCAGGGGTCTCAAACACATGGGCCTCTCCCCCCAGCGCACCACATCCCCACTCCTCTGCCTACCTCTAGGTGCTTCCCATCACCAAACAGCTGTTTGGTGGTGCTTAGTGCTTTCCAGGAGGGAGTGGGGAGCAGCAGGGAGCCCCATGCTTAGAGGAGGAGGTGGAGAAGAGGTGGGGCGGGGTGGGGATTTGGGGAAGGGGTTGGAATAGGGGCAGGGAGTGGACAGAGTTGGGGTGGAGATTTGGGGAAGGGTTGGAATGAGGGCAGGGAAGGAGCGGGGCCTCATGGAGGGGGTGGAGTGGGGGCGGGGCTGGGGTCAGCGGAATGAGGGGGGGGATTTTGTACCTTTATATGAAAAGGTGTCAGTGATGTGGCCCTCGGGCCAATGTACTAGTCCTCATGTGGCCCTCATGGTGATTTGAGTTAGAGATCCCTGATCTATCTTATCCTTCTAATATAGCATCATCATTGCAACACTGGTGGTTAAGCTTGTGGGGTGACTAACTCCGAGCAGAGGCCAAGTAGAGGCCTGCCAGTTTGATTCTTTCTTTTACTGAAAGACAACAAGTGAAACTGAAGAATACAGAGCAGTTCTGAATTCACACCCATTCTTCCTGGAATTCTCAATGAAGGTGATGGTTGCAATGAAGACACTTCAGATAGAGACAAACACCTACAAGATCTCTATCAAGCTTTCTTACAACTACAATACCCACCTGCTGAAGTGAAGAAACAGATTGACAGAGCCAGAAGAGTACCCAGAAGTCACCTACTACAGGACAGGCCCAACAATGAAAATAACAGAACGCCAGTAGCCATCACCTTCAGCCCCCAACTAAAACCTCTCCAACGCATCATCAAGGATCTACAACCTATCCTGAAGGACGCCCCTTCACTCTCACAGATCTTGGGAGACAAGCCAGTCCTTGCTTACAGACAGCCCCCCAACCTGAAGCAAATACTCACCAGCAACCACACACCACACAACAGAACCACTAACCCAGGAACCTATCCTTGCAACAAAGCCCGTTGCCAACTGTGTCCACATATCTATTCAGGGGACATCATCATAGGGCCTAATCACATCAGCCACACTATCAGAGGCTCATTCACCTGCACATCTACCAATGTGATATATGCCATCATGTGCCAGCAATGCCCCTCTGCCATGAACATTGGCCAAACTGGACAGTCTCTACGTAAAAGAATAAACGGACACAAATCAGACATCAAGAATTATAACATTCAAAAACCAGTTGGAGAACACTTCAATCTCTTTGGTCACTCGTTTACAGATCTAAAAGTTGCAATTCTTCAACAAAAAAACTTCAAAAACAGACTCCAACAAGAGACTGCTGAATTGGAATTAATTTGCAAACTGGATACAATTAACTTAGGCTTGAATAAAGACTGGGAGTGGATGTGTCATTACACAAAGTAAAACTATTTCCCCATGTTTATTCCCCCCTCCCCCCCCCCCCCCCACTGTTCCTCGGACGTTCTTGTCAACTGCTGGAAAAGGCCCACTTTGATTATCACTACAAAAGGTCCCGTCCCCGCCCCCCCCCCCCACCCCCTGCTGGTAACAGCTCACCTTCCCTGATCACTCTAGTTACAGTGTGTATGGTAACACCCATGGTTTCATGTTCTCTGTGTATATAAATCTCCCCACTGTATTTTCCACTGAATGCATCTGATGAAGTGAAGTGAGCTGTAGCTCACGAAAGCTTATGCTCAAATAAATTGGTTAGTCTCTAAGGTGCCACAAGTACTCCTTTTCTTTTTGCGAATACAGACTACTCTGAAACCTGACTTCTGATATGGACATATGAAACTTGGAACTTGGCTGAGAACACCAACTTATTTTATGCAGGCCTCCAAACTCTCAGACAGTGAGAACTTTCAGTCACTACTAGTATGGGTTGGGTATGAAGTGGCCAGCTTGAGAAGAAAGATTCTGTGTTCTATTTCTAATTTCCTGAGCCATTGCAGAGCTCCCCTGCCCCAAACACTTAAATAAATATCTCCTTAATTGAGTCAGGAGGCTTGTGCTGATGCAACCTGGACTGTACTACCTGTCATAGAGAGACAGGATTGAACTAACCACCGCCCAGTGTCCTTATGATTAATACATTCACTGGGATAAAAACTGTACAGAACCAAAAACCCTTGTGTACTGAATGCACTATGGAAAATGTTTATATTTAAATAAAATTTAAATTCAAATGGAAAATAGATACTCATTTTATACGACAAATCTAGCAAAACCCATCAACAAAAATATTCATTTATCCATTATAATATCACTGAAGATGTAAGGAAGAGGAAATTTTTGCAATGGGTTGTATAGATAATTTTCTCAGATGGTGAATTTCCTCATGCTCTCACATGATACAGTCATCAGTTCCTTTCAGAAACTGTATCTTTTTCACCCAATTAAATGAAAAGCATGGTCTCACTTTGTATTATCCTATCTGTTCAGTTAATGACTGCATCTTAGAGAACTGATTCACAATGGAAAGGTGCTGAGAGAGATACTCAGAAGACAGTACTAGTTATTCATGTGATAGTCTTTAGGATTACTAACTCAATTGTATACAAATATTTTAGCATAAGTCATTTTAAAAAAATCGAAATCTGTTTTCTGTAGTGAAATGTGAAATGTCTGTTAAAATAAATTTAGAAATGACTGCAAAGATAGTTTCCTGCAGATATCTTCAGAAATCCTATTATCAGTCAATCTGCAGAACAATGCTTTTTAGTGGTTTTTCCACCTTATTTCTAGGACAAATTTAGAGTGAGGAAGGCACATAGAACAGATTTTCACATATTTTTATAATGCCAGGTTTATGTACAATCATTATTTAAGTGGTGGCATAGGATGGCATGGTTCTTGGTCCCTCTTAGCACCCACACTGTGCAAACCGGGATGGAGAAATAGGTAAGGTAAAAACAATGCCTGCCCAGAGTTGGCTATATAGGAAGCAGAGATATTGCATCTTCTACAAGAGTGTGAAGCTACTGCTCCAGTTACCACTTCAGGGGCCTTTAGAAGGAATTCTGGCATGCTCCAGCCATCACTTAGCCCAGGAATAGAATCAGAATCTCTCTCTGATTAAAGAAAGGCTAAAACCCTCCTCTGCCCTTTGCTAGGCCCTTACAGCCTTTGTTTTCATCCATATTTCAGTCTCTCTTAAATAGACTGAATATTCTTTTGTATCTGATCCTTTTTGTCAAAAATTCCCACTGAAATCAGTGGGAGATAATTGTATCCAATGATTGTATAAGCAGAAGCTTTAGAGACAGAAAATACACAATATGTCAACTAGTCCTTCTCCTTTCCCATGGAGGATTGTCTCATACTGTGAATTTGCCAAAAATTTGGCATGTTTTAAACATCCTAAGTAATGGGGTTTCCACCACTTCCCTCGAGGAAACTAACTAGAGGTAGTGCAGTGGAGTGGCTAGAGTACTGGATGGGGAGTCAGGTAGGGTGACCAGATATCAAGTGTGAAAAATTGGGGAAGGGGGTTGGAGGTAATATATAAGAAAAAGCCCTGACTATTTGGACAGTCCCTATAAAATCTGGACTTCTGGTCACCCTAGAGTCAGGAGACCTGGGCTCTATTATAGCTCTACAATATGCAACCTCAGACAAGTTACTTCTGTTTCATCTCCCATCCTCTCTCTCTCTTATCTAGTCAGAGTGTACCCTTTAGGGCAGGGACCCTCTCACTATGACAATTTGTACAACACCTAACAAAATAGGATCCCAATATTGATTAGGTCCCCTAAATGCTGCTGTAATACAAATAATAGTCTTGGAGACTGAAGTTTACCCTAACATTCCGCCATTTTCCTCATTTTCATTCTACTACTCATATTTATACCACAATTTCCTTTTCTACAATGATGCCATTTGTACTATTTTTCCCCACTTTCCATTACTGCTTTACTAATTAAGTGCACTGGCACTTTTAGGCAATTTATGAGCAGCTATACTGCAATACACATGTTGTTCAAGTCACTATAACTTTTCTATTTCTTACATCATGGTTAAGTACGCTGAACTTTTTTTTTTCCTATTTTTACTCTGCCAGACATATCCTGTAGTGTTATACAATGTTAAAAAGTAACTAGCGAATTGAGACTTTTAACACATTTTTAGCAATTGATCAGACAGTTTTAAAATAAAATAAATGGCATATTGCCGATGCTATTCCACACACTTCCCTGCTCTCTAGTGGCTTCTGTTAAATGAATTTGGTGGTCTCAATCCATTTCCTAATAGTCCACAACACAAAAAACACCACCACAATTTGCACTAACTGACAAGCTTCTTGGAATTATCATCAAAAAAGGCCAAGGACTGAATGTGATGGAGACCGAGCTATCCTCTTTCTTGGTGGTGGTGCCTCTAGGTCAGAGCTGAGGCATACTGGTGGATCATTTTGACAAAACTTGTGCTGTCAATGACTAAGCTATGTCTCTGAGTGGACAGAGCTTCAATATGGCAACTTTCTCCAGTACTTAAATTTGATAGGGAATATAAGTAAAAAGAGTTACACTTAAATTATAGCAACTTACTGCAAAATAAGATGACAGGAGATTTCTCAGTGACCATCAGTGCCTAAAGGTCTTAATTTTGTTGTTAATTATACGTATTGTGTTTGCCCTTAGGAGCTCCAGTCATGGACTAGAACCAAATTGTACTAGGCACCATATCAAGAAAGAACAAAAAGAGGGTTCCTGCTCCATAGAGCTTACAGTTGAAGTCATTTGCAGCTGAAAGTGTGAGGCCTGCCTTCAAATAAACAAGGTGGGTGATGTAATATATTTTATTGGACCAGCTTCTGTTAGTGAAAGAGACAAGCTTTTGAGTTGCACAGAGCTCTTCTTCAGGTCTTGTAAAGCTCGAAAGCTTGTCTCTTTCACCAGCAGAAGCTGGTCCAATAAGAGATATCACCTACCTTGTCTCATTAATATCATGGGACATACACAGCTACAACAACACTGCAAACAACAACTCAAGGAAACAGTTACAGGTGATCTATATAGAGTGGTTTCACTACTTAGAAAGGATCTCTCAGATGCAGTACAGCACTTCCTTGTGGTCCATTACACCATTTCATTGTATGGTTGTTAGAGAACTTGAATCAGTTCAGTTCAATTGCCTCCCATTTCAACTCAGTCAATTAGAAGAAGCAGTAGCACAGGATAAACTGTGCCGTTGGCAGGAGGTAACAGATGGGTAGTATAGTAGGTAGTTGGCTGTCAAGAAAAAATACAATCCAGAAAGCGATTCATAAGGCTTTTGTTACCACCATGAAGCAAACCTAGACTATGCCGAAGGAATCATTCCTATTCATGGATCCAGAGCTAAGCAAATGCTGTGCAATCAGATCAGGTAGCCAATAAAAAGTATCAAACTCCCACCTTTGTGATGTGTATATATATTGAGCTGCCAATACAAGGTGTTGGCTCTGACTCAGAAGAGCATCCCTAGAGGAAAACGTTTAAGCATGTGCTTAAAGGTAAGTGCATGTTTAAATGTTTTCCTGAATAGGGGCGGACTTAGGTGCTTATGTGCTTAGGTGTCTTTCTGAATTGGGGCCTATAGTATGGTAAAAGCAAATAATGTCCCATACTTTCTCTATCATTATGACGTCCAGTGTGGCAGCTTTAAGTTTATTTGCTGATGTGCTTGATGATGGCAATATGTGCCATGTCCTCTGCATCTCTAATAGACTCTTTAAAGTGCTTCCCCATACAGTGCTTTCAAATCTCATTTTGTTTCTCCTTTTAGTCCTCAGCAAAGCCGCTATTAAAAACCCCAGAAACAAATAAAACAAACTTACACACCACTTAGCTGTTGACAATGGAGTCCTACCACTAGAATGATCAATTTAATGCATAATACTAAGTGCACGGTGCCAGTCAAGTAATTGTTTATTTGTTGGTGTATCTTTGCTTTACAGAAGTATTGCATTCAGCTTAATTTAAATCCACACTAGTGCTGGCCAAAACTCAGAAATTCCAGTTTGTGAGAAATTTTGAAGTTTCCCCATTAACTGGAAATTTTGGATTTTTATTTAATTTTTGAAACATGAACAATGTGTTTCCAAGACAAAATATGTTCCTCATAACCGCAGCAGCTGCTGTCTGAAATTGATGTGATTCTTTTCACTCTCACTACTGTCGTCCACTAGAAGCCATGAAAATGATGGTTTCACAGCTGCTGTTCTTGGTGGGAACCAGTGATGCTCACAAGAGTCATTTCAATTTTGGGCAACAGCTCCCCAAACTTCCAGGTCCCTGATGTGTAAATTGCTCTGGGGCTGGGGACCTTAGAGCTCCCAAACAGGCTTAGAAGTCTGGAAGCCCTGGGGTCCCAGGCCTCCAGGCAGCCTTCATGGCAGGGCTGCCCTGGTGCCATTCACCCAGGAAACTAGTTCCAGGATTTTCAGGCTTCCCCGCCATAGAGCAAGAAATCCCTGAGAGCTCCTGCTCAAGCCAGGGTTCTCAGTGCTTCCAAGGCTACCAGACTGCCTGCTGCGGAGCCAGAGAGTACTGCTTAGAGGTGAGGCTTCCAGAATTTCCAGGCTCCCACTTCCACAGCAGGGACCCTGGAAGTCCTGAGAACCCCCAGCGTTTCCAACCTCATGGAGCTACCATGCAGACTGCCCTGGGGATGGGGAACTCATGGCTTCTAGAGTCTGTGGCTCCAGAGCAGTGCGACCACACAGGTTGCCTGTGTACTAGCGACTTCAGGGTTTCCAGGGTCCAGGACTCCAGAAGCCCAACGTCCACAACAGCCTTCCAGGCGAGCTGGTGCCATTGGAACCCTGCCTGGGATTCCATGGACGTTCACTGAACTTATATATTGCCATGAAACATTCTGGGTTGGATGAATTGACACCAGCTCTAATCCTCACCTACTGGGGAAACAAACATTCAACACCCTGGGAAATCTGCAGGCTATCATATTCTGCAGAATCAGAGAAAACTCAAGTGGAAGAAATCTAACCTAAAGGTAGATCTGGGAGAACATCACAAACATTTACTCTTTAAAATAAAACCTGAATTTACTTCTGCAGTACTTGCAAGCCTTTTGATTCACTTTCCCTGAATACGTTTGAGTAAATTTTATTTTTAAGAGTATTCATGGCAGGTGAATGTACTGTGAATATTCACACAAACACTGAGGCCCTTGAGCAGGTGTGATCATTGGAGTCATGAACACAGGGCTGGTCAAAGCTGAGAAAGTGATTTTACAAGAAATGTTAAAGTTCCCTCCATTTCACATGGTCAAAAGGGACTCATTTTTCTGTTCCTTGTGACTTTTTACAAAAACTAAGAGGTTAGGTTTTTTATTAAAGTACAGTAGTTTTCAAAATGTTTCACATTTTTGAAAACCTTATTTACTTACTGACTGCTATTTTTTGTGTGGTTAGAGCTGGATGATTTTTGTTAAACAACAAAAAGGATAACGATTTCAAAGTCCAGTCTGATTAAAACTTGGATAAAAGTATTGATAAAATACATTGCAGAAAGAGTCATAGAATATGTGGACAATTTTGACTGCTCTGATCATAGGTTTCTAAGTTGCAAGGTCATTGGCTGAGCTTGGGAAAGCCTCACATTCACCTCTATGGCCTTTTTCTGTTTGAATTTAATGCAGTAACTTTTGAAAACTCCAGCCAATCCATTCCAAAATTTCAGGGAATGTTCTAGGCATCAACTCTATTGATTTGGGGGAAAACTGTAATACTGAAATGAAGGACACAGAGCCATTATCAGCTCTTTATCAAAGCCCCAAACAGCTCTACAATAGTCTACAAATCAAAAACCCATTAACTCCTTCCAGCATTATAGTACCCCATTGCATCTCTGCCATCCTCCAGGACAGTTTAATATATTGACACCATGAATGATTTATCTCCCAAACCGAAGGAAGAAGAGTGGGAGCAAGTGCTATGCAGTAAGGGGAGGATGGGGGCATGCATACAGCCCCTGGCATGAGGGAGGAGAACATGGGACCCTGGTATGGGAGGGGGGATAGGCATACAGATCCCCTAACATAAGAGAAATGGGGTATAACAGTGTGGCACCCACCTCCCATGAGCACCCCCTTCTGGTCAGGTGTCTCTGCACTCATTAAACAGTCTCAGCCCTGGTACAGGTCCACACCCCCAGGCCTTCCTCCCTGGAGGCCATTGTTTTGCCCTTCTGGCCCCAGCTCGGCCTCTTAACAGTTCAGTTCCCCTTCTGGGAGTTATTGTTGTCCAATTGCAGAACACTTCTCCAGAGGCCTGGGGGGAGGGGGGGAACAGGACACACCTGTGCATACTCATTAGTGCGGGTCCCAGACCAGGGACCCCAAGAATAACAGCCACATGCCACCATGTCCCTTTAACTACCCTGCTTTCAGTTTCCTGGACCACCTCTCTACACTCCCAGCCTCACACTTATCTCAAGGCTCATCTAAGTTCAGGCCTAGCAGCCAGCCAGGAGCATTTTCTCACTGCCCCAGTCCCTACCAGCACTGAGCTATTTATGGTGTTGCAGTTCCTTTTAGGCAGCCAGGAGCACCATCTACACTCCTCTAGCTCCAGCAACAACCTGACTATCACTGTCTCTGCCGCTGCAGCTCCTTTTATGTGGCCCTCCTGCGCCCTGTTTGGCTGCTCCCTGCAGTCTTTTTGATTGGCTGCCTCCCTTGCAGCCACTCTAGGCTTCTTGGAGGACTCCTCTACTACTCCTTTCTGGGACAGATATGGCAAGACACTGAGGCCTCCAGCAAGGCCTAGTCCACCCTGTCACAGCGGGTAATAATGTTACATACAGAAGCTCTGCCCTGGGGGAGAATGAGGAAATTTGCTATGGGGGCAATTGTTGGTACTCAGATCTCCTTCTATGGAGGGAAGCAGGGGAAATGGGGGACCCTGGAATGGATGGAATTTGGTATAGGGAGAATAGGGATGCATACAAAGCTTCTGCTACAGGGAGGATGAGGGACCTTGGAATGGGAGCCACACAAAGACCCTGGAATGGGGACAGATGGTAGGAATGGAGCATACAGGACTACTGGCAAGAGGGAGACTGGGGAATCTGATATGGTGGGAGTTGGGGGCCCTTGGCGTGGGGGGAAGATAGTAATGAGAGTCACAATGATCTTTGAGCATGGAAGAGAGATTGGGGGACTCTGGAAAGGGACAAAAGGAGAATGTGGAGCAAGCAGAACCCTTGGAAAGGGGAGGTGGGGGGCATGCAGAGTCTGATATAGTAGCATGGGAGGTGGCAGCCAGGGAGGTTGTGGGATGGAATGGAAAGATTCAAGGAGCTCCTGGTGTATGCAGTAAGCTCAGCCAACAGAAGCTGAGAACTGTATAACCCCTAGTCTAGGTGGGGACTGTAAAGAAACAATCATGCAACTTCCTATATGTGACCAATCAGAAGAACGGCCATACTGGGTCAAACCAAAGATCCATCTAGCCGAGTATCCTGTCTTCCGATAGTGGCCAATGCCAGGTGCTTCAGAGGGAATGAACAGAACAGGGCAATTATCAAGTGATCCATCCCCTGTTGCCCACTCCCAACTTCTGGCAAATGGAGGCTAGGGACACCATCCCTGCCCATTCTGGCTAATAGGCATTAATGGACCTATCCTCCATGAACTTATCTAGTTCTTTTTTTTTTAATCCTGTTATCACAGAGCATGAATATTGATTCACAAATATTTAATGCTTCCAGGAATGCTCACAGCATAGACATGGAGCAACCCCTGGCCTGTATTTGTTTGCACAAAAACAAAATTAACAATTGTGCAGTGAAAAAAATTCTAAGTCTCTTTATAGACAAATCATATCAAGAAAAGAGCTAAATTCACCAAATGAAATATTCATAGTAATGGGATGCCCATCGCTATAGTGACTGGAAGTCAGACATCTGGGTGCTGTTTTGGTGGTATATGTCAACTGACAGTAACACTTCAGTTCCTCAGTAGACTAAGTGCCCCTATGACTTCCAAACATCCCTTCCAAACTTCTAGATGTCCAACTGTTGACATAGAAGGGGATGGGAGGAAGCAGTACCATGCTGTCAACTTGCCCTGTGTTAACTCACATAGTGGTGGAGTGCACAGTAGGGAGGTAGTGGAATGTACAGTCTTCTAGGAATTGCAGTTAGATGTGTACAATGGGCTGCTCAGGAAAGTATTGTCCCACCAGAGACATAGTCCTTGCTGGAGCACCTTCTGGCTATTATCATAACTTATTTAATATTGTATTTCAGTAGTATCTCCTAAAGGGCTTATGGTCACACTGTTCTAGGTACTGTTACACATATTGAAAAGATCATAGCCATTTGAAGTAGGAACCATTGAAGTTTAGTTTAGAGAGAGACAGGTGACTAAATGGCACATTTTTAGTCTTCAGTTGCATGCAGGAGGATTTCCACAATAAATATTCCTACCAATTGTAGGAAAAGAGATTGCACTTGTAACGTAATGTAATGTTTTAGTTTTTTTTTGCATGGAGATTTTCTGTAGGTGGGAGCTCTGGAAATAAGAAATGATTCAAGAAGCTCAAGCCTTTTATTACTGTTCTGCTCAGATTCTTAAAAGAACTGCACCACAAGTAGTTAACAGAAATTTCTCCAAAACAAGAAATGTCTATATATCCAGTTAAATAGAACTGGTTTGTAAAACTATCTGATATAGCACCATCAAGTAATTCCCCATTACATTACATAGCATAACCTGGAGATTGTATGAATGAATGAATGTTTTTCTCATCATCTAGAAAAGATCTGTACACTTTCATTTCACCCAATGTGCATTTATTCTTGTAATAAGGAAAGGTGTGATTGGGACATTTCTGAATATAATTCACTCCTAGAGATCATTGTATGTTAATCTGTTATGTATAAATGAAAAAAACCCAATCCTGATGTTTCTAGGTTCTTTGATCTACAGTTTTTTTTAAATGCATATTTACACATCTAGTTTGTCTTAAAATTTCTGTGCTAGCTCATTCATATCTTATTTCCTTAGTAATGTTCATTAGTTTCTTCTTAGCACCATGTCAGTAACTGCTTTGCAAACCAGCAGTAGATGTTCATTTTCACTGCAGAGTCATTGAAATTGATTATATTATTGATAATTTGATTTTGCTTCTTTACTGTGCTGGTGAATCAAATCATTTAATTGAATGAATAGTGACAGTCATGGAAGTCTTTGATTATGACCTGAAGTTAACATTTAATTTTGTCTGCTTTCTTATTTTCCATGTGCAGTCACTAAATAGAATTAAGATATATATTTACACAAACATCTGTGTCTGTTTTTCCTAATATTCTGATCTAAATGAAAAGTCAGAAATATAGGGCATAAGGGAAGGGACTTCCAGAGTCACTGAGTCCAGTCCCTGGCTATTCCTGTAATCCCATTCATAAATTTATCAGATTCCCTCTGAAAACTAGTTAGGCTATTTGCCCACACCATTAACAAGGCACAGAGAAGGGGGGGGCGGGCGCGGGAAGAGTTCTAAAGATTTCAACAGTGTTGTGCCAAATCTGTCTCACAAGGAAAACGCCAGAAGGTAGGATCAAACAAAATGTATTGAAGATGGCAGATCAGCTATCATGTATCATAATGAAATCACTGGCTCACTCAATGTTTAACAAATCAGTGAATTTGCATAATAGAAAAATTGTCAATGAAAACTGATGAACACCAATACTGCTAAGACAAGACTGTCTCTGTCCCAACTCATAAATATTGTCTTTTCCCCCCTATTTCCATGTAGCAGGCTACAGTTCAGAGGCTTGTTAACTTGACTTCCATCAGGGCTGTTGTAAAATTGCAGCTTATACGCACTTTGATCAAAGACACATTTATTTATTGCTTGTACGTTTTCAAAGAAGTGAGCCATCTTCACCAATGGAGAGTCTTACAAAATGTTGTTATTGAACAGTTCTCATTATCCATTTACTCAGAAACAATGTTTTCAAAGAATATCAGAGTTGGAAGGGACCCCAGGAGGTCATCTAATCAAACCCCCTGCTCAAAGCAGGACCAGTCCCTAATTTTTAGCCCAGATCCCTAAATGGCCCCCCTCAAGGATTGAACTCACAACCCTAGGTTTAGGAGGCCACTGCTCAAACCACTGAGCTATCCCTATCCCTATTAAAATACCAGTACCATGCATGAGATTCTGGTTTAATCTAGGTCCAGGACTCTCTTTTTGCGGGCCGCGGGGGTAGGTGGGTTTGCCGGATAGAATAGAGCATGCTGTGGTATAGAGTTCAAGTACTGCATGAATAGAGTTCAAGTGTTTTGAACTCATGCAAGTATGAGCTACTTTTTCTATTCCCTGAAAATGCCCGCCCGCCCCCACCACCACCACTAATTAAATAGTTTTCAGAGTTGCAGCCGTGTTAGTCTGTATTCGCAAAAAGAAAAGGAGTACTTGTGGCACCTTCGAGACTAACAAATTTATTTGAGCATAAGCTTTTGTGATGAGGTGAGCTGTAGCTCACGAAAACTTATGCTCAAATAAATTTGTTAGTCTCGAAGGTGCCACAAGTACTCCTTTTAATTAAATAGTGGCTCACTGGAATTTTCAATATTGGAGTGTTTCAAGAGAAGCCTCTAGAAACACCATTTCTGACCACTACTTATTTCTTTCTATTTCCAACCCTTCAGATGGACTGGCAGAAAAGTTTGGAGGAGAAGGTTGCACTCTTAATCTTGGATCTTCTATCTAGGAAACACACTCAAATATCTTTGCAGGGACTTTCTAGGAGTACCTAGAGAATAAAACTTCCTCACCCTGCCCTATTGTGCTTACTCAGCTCTGATCTCAGTGTGAAAGGGTGGTTCAGTCACTCATTGCATCTGATGTTAAGCCTGGGCTCCTCTGCTGAAAATGGAAACCAGCGTGCCAGTTAGTAGAGCTGTACAAATAATTGATTCTTTGGCTTCACTGGCAGTTCTAGGGAGGAAAAAAGGCAGGTAAAAAGAAAAAAAATAATTTCAGGTGGACACACATTTAATTCATGTTTTAATTTTGAATAGTTTTTAAAAATTAAAAGTGAAGGAAATTTAAAAAACAAAATGCTCTTCTTTCATTGTGAAATAGTTTTTAAAAATTAAATTTTTTTTAAATTAATTAAAATAGTTTTTAAATAAACAAAATGCTCTTCTTTCATTGTGAAAGTGTCACAATGAAATGTTTTAACTTTTTCAGATTTAAAAAAAAAACTATCAGTGAAACTGATAGGCATTCACAAAACATTTTGGTGTATCTGAATCTGCATTGTTCACTAGCTATGTTTCTGACAAAAATTTCACCCAGCTCTACCAATTAATGCCAGTTTGGTGACATTTTTTTGTGACACAGACACCTGTCCACTAGAAAATGCACTAAGGCCATTCACTCACTTTACAGAGGCTACCAAACAGCTGTTATGCATAATTTTATAATTTGATGTTTATTACATTATAACTTGTTGACATAATAATGGGGTCAGATATTGAACAAGATTACTTTACTGCATGATCAAAAGGTAGAGGCTGGCCTAAGAAATAGAAAACTTGTTAAAACTTCCAAGAGATAAATATTAAAGGAAAGAAAATTTGGGGGAGGGGGGACTAATAGTGGGGTTTCTTTGATATAATCAGAACATTTACTCTAGAGCAAAATTATATCTTTAAAATTAGAATGTGGTTTTCAAAAGAGAAAAACTAATAGACTAAGTTTACCTTCAAGCACACAATTTATACAAAACAATTGTCATGCAGTCTTTCCAATTTTAAAATATTTATTGGAGATCATGACCTATGAAGTGTATTGCAAAGAGGCCAAGATATAGGAGGTGCAGAGGTAATTTAACTTTATTCCTATTTTAGCACTAGAGGGAAAGAATATTGACTGGCAATTTTTTTTAAAGAAAAAATACAATACAATACACACAATAGACAAAGGAGGCAGTTTTAGCTGATGTGGTTGTATTTGTTCTATAAAAGTAGGATAGCTTTGATTTTGTTTATTTGAGGAGGATACTGATGCTATTTCCCCCCACCAGTGGCTCTTGATCTATCCCTTTGAATCTGTCTCTGAATAGCACTAATGTTTTCTCCCAAACCAAAATCACTGGAATATCTGTACATAAGGCTTGCCTCCTGTGCTCAGTGATTTAGAATTAAGACATTCTGAAAAAATACCTTGAATGAACACCTGGTGTTCAAAAAATGTTTAATACCTCAACAGGAAAGAAAATAAATACAAGGACAGCAACAAGCCATACAGCAGTCAATATCTAGTGTGATGATCTTGAGTGGCTAAACTCAATGCAGCTATCTAATTAATTGTGACATTTTCCAACTGCTTGACTGGAAGCCTGTAAAGATTTCCAGTGAGTCCCCAATTCTGTTTGACTATGACTGGTGTATTCATTTGATGTTACTAGCATTGTCTATGACAGCAGCTGAATTTTCCAGATGTTTCCTCAATGAAAGGAAATATTTAAGCGTTCGGTGTCCAAGTGTTTCTTCAATATTTCCAGCTTCTTTTCACAAGCTACTGATGTTGACTAACATGATGTGTGTCATCATTTTTGATCTTGAAGTTTTACATTCAATTTGAACTATGAGTGAAATCAGCAAACAGCATCTAGTCATTCAGCCACTACAAGTTCGTTAATTCTGTGTAATCATGTCCTTTTTGAACTAAGAGAAACCTGACTTCTTCCACATATTCCATAAAACGTCCAAGATCATGGCCCTGGTATAGCTCTCTGACACTGTTCTGCATTAGCAATGAGCAGAAATGAAATTCATAACTTATTTTACCACCTTTGTTCACAAATTTCTAACCTGGCTTTGGAATACAGCACCTCTTGATGAGCTGAAATTCCACCTACTGGTGATTGACATCCTCAGGAAGATATTGATAAAAATCTGCTTTGCATCTGACCATGCCAGGAGCTCTCTCCTTACTGTCATATGTTCAATATACTAATGTCTGGCCTTGAAAATGCCTGAGTCACTGCAGAGAAAATACCATGTACAATTGTTCCTGACAATCTCAATAATTTTAACTTGCTTTTCCTCACACTTTGTCCTTTTGATAACTGAGAATTAACGAGCAGTTTCAAGTCATGTTCAAGCTGTATGCATATCTCCATTCATATGACAGATTCGGGGTGAAATTGTGGTTCTACTGAAGTCAATGGAAGTTTTGAACATGTGTTTCAATGGGGACAAGATTTAGCCCTCTGCCTTCAGCTGTGTTTTTGTTACACAGTAGCTCTTTAATTGTAATTTATAATCATTTCAGGGGCCTGTAACTGAAATACTTTAGAAACTTCTTCCTTTAGGGACAGGAAAGTCTCTTTTCTCATCTTATTTAGAACAGGAGAACCACTTGCATGGGGATTGATTCTAAGGTGCCTTCATTGCCTTCACTGCAGTTAGCCCAGGTGTGGCCCCTAATTCCCCTTCACATCAACCAGAAAAATTTAAGCCGAGGCTTCAGGGTGCTTTAAACTTGGGCGGAGACACACAGGTGAAGATATAGACTTGAGTTTGGGTTTTGCTTCAGCCCAGGCTGACAACCCACCACCTTTGTAGTGAGAATGCATGCTAATTAAGCCCAGGTGCTACCCCAGAATTCCAAATGGGCTGTACTTTGTCTAACTCCTCCCTTCTTCCACACTGTGTTTGAAACCCACGTTTGCCTTTTCCGTGCCTGCTGCGCATCTGCATCATTTTAATAGATGCTGTCCAAGAAATCACCCTCCCGTGCAGCCAGCTGACAGAAATGGAGAGGCAGAGTATTCAGTTGGGTGCCCTATGATTCACTTTGTGGTTTTCAGACTGAATTCTTTAATGATATTCTCATTAAAAGTTCTTGCTTGCAAATGCTCTTTGCTTTTGCCTTCAGAACTGTCTTCATTAATAATGAGTAACTCCACTTGCAAGTTATTTACATGAAGTATTTTTCTCCCATCGCTGCCACAGACAGCTGCTCCTTGCTATTGAGAAAGAGAGAGCACCTGCAAATGAATTCATAGAGCACCCCGGTGTAATGCACCGCTTAGAATCATGGGGTATCCCACCAAGATCCATCCCAGCGCATAGGCTAGTACCGCACCCTTGTGGTTGCAGTCACATGGGTCTGACAAAGGTAATACTTTGTAGTGGGGACACTCTACCAATCCTAGGCAAACCTGGGCTAACTCTTAAGTGAAGACCTCTGCTAAATATAGTTTTGGTTCTGTAACACTCAGCTCAGGACAGATAGTGTAGTCAAATGTGTGAAAAATAAACACTTTCTAAGAATGCCTATGTTTCCAGGGACTGACTTGGAAAAGATCAAGTGATCATAGGTCCTGATTTTACCCTGTTTTTCATATAATAATATTTAAGAACATTTAAGTGTCCCAATTTTTTATTTTATCCATAAAAATTGGGAGGTTACAACTACAAAACATTAAGACAGTTTGCTCATACTATATTAAGTAGAACTTGCTGACTGCAGTGTGTACAAATAATCCAGTTGGCATGTTAGAAGTTGATAGTAGTGACCCCAGGACACACTTACCAAAAATGTTTGTTTTTTAAAGGCAAAGTTACAATAAAACATTAACATACTACATTGTACACTACTTGTTCCGGATCAGGTTAATATTCAAAGAACTTGGCTCAAGTTTCTGGGTTGCTGGCTGGGAAGCCTTCCTCTGAGTACTCTAAAACGAGTGACCAAGTTTCTAAATACCTATCCTCTTTTTGGTGCTTCTCTTGTGTACATGGTGCAAAAGCTTTCCCATAACAAGGATAGTCCATATTTTATTATTCTACAACTCCATAGGAGGATGGTCACTTTTTTCCAGTAATGTGCAACAAAAAGTAAAACAATTTGTCATTCTGTTTAAAATGTAGATCTTTTACTGGAGCATTAAGTAAGCAGGTCATGGGATTTCTATGAGGCTCTTTTCTGAACCTTTTCAATTCCAATATATCTTTTTTGAGATGGAGCAACCACATCTGCACCCAATATTCAAGCAGGGGGCATACAGTGGATTTATAGAGAGGCAATATGATATTTTCTGTCTTATTATCTATCCCTTTCTTAATGATTCTCAACATACTGTTCACTTTTTTGACTGCTGCTGCACATTGAGTGGATGTTTTCAGAGAACTATCCACAATAACTCCACAATCTCCACAATCTCTTTCTTGAGTGATTCTCTTTCCCCATCATTTTATATTTATAGTTGGGATTATGTTTTCCAAGGCGCATTACTTTGCATTTATCAACACTGAATTTCATCTTCCGTTTTGTTGCCCAGTCACCCATTTTTGGGAGATGCCTTTGTAACTCTTTGCAGTCTGCCTGGGACTTACCTATCTTGAGTAGTTTTGTGTCACCTGCAAATTTTGCCATCTCACTGTTTACCCTCTTTTCCAGATCATTTATGAATATATTGAGATATGAACGAAAAATCAGTTCTTTGATATTTTCATGCTGAACCAAACCAAGAAGTACTCTAACCCAGTGGTTCTCAAACTAGGGCTGCCACTTGTTCAGGGAAAGCCCCTGACGGGCCGGGCCAGTTTGTTTACCTGCCGCATCCACAGGTTCGGCCAATCGCAGCTCCCACTGACTTCGGTTCGCCACTCCAGGCCAATGGGGGCAGCAAGAAGGGTGGCCAGCACATCCCTCGGCCTGCACCACTTCCCATAGCCCCCATTGGCCTGGAGTGGGATGGAGTGAGAACCACTGCTCTAACCATCATCTTGAGACAGTCCAGTTTTATGAGAATGAAATAGGTTTGGATAAATAGCATCCAAACTTTTGACTGTTCATTCAAATTAAACTGAGATTAATCACTGGTGATATATACTTCTGTCATCTTTCTCCAAATAAATATGCCACATCATCAGGTATGTACATTTTCATAGCTATATTCGGCTACACCAACTGAGGATCTCACCCATTCTTATATTATCAGCTGTAACATGATGTCACAATATGTTTGATTATAGCATGTTAGACAAGGTCATGAGTTTATTGTTTTATGAAACATGTTGTAGGAACTAAGAGAAACTTGAAGTGGGTGACAATTATATTTTTCAGGCAGACACATATTTCTTATGGGGGTATTCATGCATATCTGCAGTACTTTCTCATTATAATTGCTGTGGGCACAAAATGCTATGTTTTGAATTACGTCTTTAAAATTGCTTTTTCATTTCACGGTTATAAGAACAAAATCTTTGATAGCTGCCTGAATTGTAAACTTTAAAACATGAGCACATTTTCATGTTTTTGTCCTTTTTTATGATTGATGTGTTTAAGAAAAAATAACTGCTTTTCATTTTAGTTTCTGATGGCAAATCTGTATTGCTTATATGGGGGAGGGAGGAAAAGTATATTGAATTCTTTACTCTCCGGTTGAGTGGATCAGAATAATAAGATAACTACACAAAATATTGCAGAGAAATATGCTTCCACACATTCTCATTTTAGACTCACAAAAGTCATTCAGTCTCTGATTTTTGTCCAATAGAATAACAAAACAATACACTCAGGGGAAAAAACCTACTAACAAATATTGTCACAATTATACATGCAGTCACAGTATCACCTGCCAAAAAAGTAACCTCACAGTGAGGAATGAGTTTAGGATGCTGTCAAGATTCCTTCCCCACTCTGAGCTCTAGGGTACGGATGTGGGGACCTGCATGAAAACCTCCTAAGCTTACTTTTACCAGCTTAGGTTAAAACTTCCCCAAGGTACAAACTATTTTACCTTTTGCCCTTGGACTTTCGCTGCCACCACCAGACGTCTAACCGGGTTTATTATTGGGAAAGAGCTGTTTGGAAACATCTTTCACCCAAAAATCCTCACCAAAACCTTGCACCCCCCTTCCTGGGGAAGGTTTGATAAAAATCCTCACCAATTTGCATAGGTGACCACAGACCCAAACCCTTGGGTCTTAAGAACAATGAAAAAAGCATTCAGTTTCTTACAAGAAGAATTTTAATAGAAGGAAATAGTAAAAAAAGAATCACCTCTGTAAAATCAGGATGGTAAATACCTTACAGGGTAATTAGATTCAAAATAGGGAATCCCTCTAGGCAAAACTTTAAGTTACAAAAAGACACAAAGACAGGAATATCCGTTCTATTCAGCACAGCTTATTTTCTCAGCCATTTAAAGAAATCATAATCTAACGCATATCTAGCTAGATCACTTACTAAGTTCTAAGACTCCAGTCCTGTTCTGTCCCCGGCAAAAGCATCCCACAGAATTCAGCTCTTTAACTCAATGAAGCGGAGTCATCCTGTGACGGGTTGGATCACAGAAACCCCCTGGGAGCTGCCACCTGATGTGCCAAGACTACTTCTGCTCCTGCTATCCTGCCCTGTCAGCTTAGGACTTCAGTGCCCTGCTTGGTTTGAGCAAGACCTGCTAGCCTGCTGCAAACTGAGACCCAGGTCTGAACCGTGTCCCCTAACAGCTGTAGGCTTAACTGAAAGCAGCTTACAGAAGTGTGCCTGTCTTTGAAACTCAGATGCCCAACTCCCAATGGGGTCCAAACCCTAAATAAATCTGTTTTCCCTGTATAAAGCTTATACAGGGCAAACTCATACATTGTTTGCCATCTATAACACTGATAGCAAGATATGCACAGCTGTTTGCCCTGCCCTCCCAAGAATTAATACATACTCTGGGTTAATTAATAAGTAAAAAGTGATTTTATTAAATACAGAAAGTAAGATTTAAGTGGTTCCAAGTAATAACAGGCAGAACAAAGTAAATTACCAAGCAAAATAAAATAAAACATGCAAATCTAAGCCTAATACAGTAATAAAACTGAATACAGATAAAATCTCACCCTGCAAGATGTTTCAATAAGTTTCTTTCACAGACTCAGCGCCTTCCTAGTCTGGGCACAGTCCTTTCCCCTGGTACAGCCCTTGTTCCAGCTCAGGTGGTAGCTGGGGATTTCTCATGATGGCTGCCTCCTGGTTCTGTTCCACCCACTTATATCTCTTTTGCATAAGGCGGGAATCCTTTGTCCCTCTCTGGGTTCCCACCCCTCCTTCTCAATGAAAAGCACCAGGTTAAAGATGGATTCCAGTTCAGGTGACATGATCACATGTCACTGTAAGACTTCATTACCCACTTGCCAGCACACGCATATACAGGAAGACTTCCAAGTAAACAGAGCTATCTGCTCTCAATTGTCCTGGTTGATGGGGGCCATCAAGATTCCAAACCACCATTAATGGCCCACACTTCATATTTCTAGTTTCCGATACAAGAGGGATACATTTATACAAATAGGATGACCACACTCAGTAGATTATAAGCTTTGTAATGATACCTTACAAGAGACCTTTTGCATGAAGCATATTTCCGTTACATTAGATTCAAACTCAGTAGCATATTTTCATAAAATTATATAGAATGCAATGTCACACATCCTAAGAGCAGCTTCCCCATCACCCTTTTTGACTGCACTTGGAATGTCTTATCATAGTTGGGAGTCCAGTGCTAAGACTTAGAATTGCCCTTTGAGAACCACTAACAAAGTGTTAAAAGGAGACCATTAACAAAGTATTTGTTGATCCATTTGTACTCTTGTGCATCTTTTTTACTGGGTATCCAAACAAGTAAAATGGAAAAGAATCAAAGAACTTGTACATATTACACTTTGCCAGGCACACAGGTTATTGTATCTGCAGAGTTATAGTACTGATTTTACCCTTTCATCATGACACTTGCATTGGATTTATTTGTTATATTTTAACACACAATTATGCAAACTGACTAATGGCAAAACCTCTTCTCTTTTTTCTTCTTCTTTTGTAGTTTTGATACCTTCTGCTAGTATAGTCTTGTTAACTCAAGAATGCTGGGGAAGGTTGGTGAAGGACTGTACTCAAAGATGCTCAGAGACCATGGTGGTGTGTACAGTAGAAGAAAACCTAAACAGAATAAATTATCTACCTACTCAATCACAAATGACATGGCCATACACTTTAAAGCCAATATTCACTTTTACAAAATAAAAAATCTCTATGCTCTTGGTGCTCATACCCACTGTTTATACAAGACCTTAGTATAATCTGACTTTGTTGCTGGAGAGTCAAAAAAAGTACATGTAACATTTTTAGTGATACGCTTCTGATACTATAATAATACTGACAGTAAGCAAAGAAGTCAATGAGTCAAAGCCATTTAGCCACACCCCAACTGCACCATTACAAGACAGGCCATTAATGTATTTTGGTTTCATATAAACCTGGTAAGAATGTAATTGATACTTTTGTTCTAAATTGCTGGCAAAAGAAATGCTGACTCTTGAAGTTGGGGTGTTAGAATATGTAACATATATTAAAGAGATGACTCCACATCATTCTTCATTTGACTCTTTAGGTTTTTCATTATGTCTCATTTTCAGTCTGTCATGCATTGTAAAGGCTGGTGTCACACATATGGGATGTGGCAGGTTGACAGTCATGTATCTAAGTATCCATAATTAAAGTTTAATTAATGCTGAGCTGCAACAAAAGCTCTGTGGAAATGCATAAAACATCAAGCAGAATGCATAATGGATTCATTCTAATTAATGTTAACAATGAATATCAAATCAAATCCTAATTGTAACTGTGCTACACCAAGTGCTGCATAGATGGGCAAGGTGACTTGGAGGTAATAACACTAGTTTAGCTTTCCTGTTAATCCTTTATTACATTACAATGAAAGTGTCCAAGTTTTTGTGAATCTGGATACCACCCCACACACTCTGACTGCTAGACCACCTTTCTTCCCCATTCTTCACTTTGGAAAGTGATACCATAGAAAAAGAGGCACAGCTGTTCTTTCTGTCCAACACCAGGACACATAAAGGGTTCATGAATGCTTCATGATGAAATATTAAGTTAACAGTATGCTTGCTGTGCACAATAATAAAGTGAGATGTTTGTAAAAAGATACTCCTACCTGCGTATTATGGTAGGAAACTGTGGTATAGGAACCAGTGGCTGTACTGTGGTGACAGTTAGGTCTTTCCTAGAATGACATTATAGCACAAGGAAATTAATTCAATATGTACTCTTGATGTATACCAATGTGAGCAAGAGGAGAAGCAGACAGATGGTTGTAGATATGGAACATACAAAGGATGTGGAAACACTCTACGTCCACGCAAATTCATTTGAATATTCATTAGAAATCTGAACAGAATATCTTGCAGTTAAAACGCATACAAACGCACATCAGAAAATTCAATGGAACTCCTTCATTTTAGACTAGTGAAGTTATAAACAGAGAATCAAAAAAGAGCAGGGGAGAGAATGAACAACGCATAAAAAAAGTCAAGATTATGCAAGAAAAATACCCAGATTCTGATTTCTGTTACATCATGTTAAACTGGAAGTAACTGCATTGGCTCCAGTGGAGTTACAGATTCTCCTATTTTACATGGGTACAAATCTGAGGCAACTCCGTGGAATTTAAACAAATTATGCTGGTGTAAAAACAGTATAAGTGAAAGAAGAATCAGGCCCAATGACTTTACAGGGAGTCATCAGACTTACGACACAATTCGTTCCTCAGAATTGCATTGTAAGTTGAAACAGTGTAAGTCAAAACCGCTTTTCCCATAGGAATCAATGGTATGAAGGGAGGACTGGCTCCTGAACCAAGGCTTGATACAATATTTTCACCACAATAACCCAGATTTTTGTACCAAATGAATTATAGATGACTAATGTTGCAATGTCAATGTATTTACTGTACACTGTATTTTGTAAACAGCATTCAAATAAATATATAAACTCACATATGCTGCTCAGAATGCCAGCAACACAGGTTCAGAAAGCTAGGGAGAATGGCCCACATTCTGAGCCTCAGCCAATCACTATTCAAGCTTTCTGATTGGCTGAGCCCAGATCTGGGAGCCAATTGAAAACAAGCAGCAACCCTACCCGGCAACAAGCTACCCTGCTGCCTCAAAGCCAATCAGAAGCGACCCCTTCCAGCTCCATACCAGTATAATGCAACCAGGAAGTGATTTCAAGAGAACATTATGCAAATTGAGCATCCTAAGGGTGAAAAAAGCATTATAGGGGCAAAACAGGCCGTCAATTGAAAAGCATTGTGTCAATTGTAAGTGGCATCCGATCTAAGTCGGGCATCATAATTCTGAGGACTCCCTGTACTAGCAGAAATGTTCACTAAAATGGAGACTGTTAAGGGGTTATAGCTGAATATTTATGAAAAGCAAATTCTGAAGTTGGAAATGCCAATATTCACAGAAGAAACCTGACTGTACGAACTGCGCTTTTCTATGCCAGTCAGTGGATCCACTATTCACACTGACGTACTGGAGATTAAAAACTGACCCTTGGAACCACCAGGCTGGATCTTGGAAGCCTTCTGTGTGCACAGCTTCCTTTGACTGAGGTTATGAGTCTATTACCAGAGTAGATGGATGAGGTTCTGTTGCCTGCAACATGCAGAAAGTCAAACTAGATGATCATGATGGTCCCTTCTGGCCTTAAAGTGTATAACTGGGCATTTCACAAATTGGGAACTTGACAGATTATGGCTATCACAATAACATGATAACAAGAAAATTTAAAATAGTACATATTGGAAAGAACAGGATATACCAAGTCATATGAAGAGAAGAACAAAGGGTCAACCAATAGTAGCTTACAAAAATAGCAAACCACATGTCTTGTGGGTTTTTTCTCATTTCTCTACATTGAACAAAGCTATATTTTTCAAAGAGGTGGGAACAAAAATAATGAAACCATTTATAAGGACAGATGTAATTCTCTCTTTTGATACACCCGTTCACTGTCTATTATGGATTTTTAATCTTAAGAGGTTTCACAAGGATGATAAAAAATAGTACAAACATTCCCACAGCAGCCTACAAATTATAATAAGTGAGCCTTATCCTTATTTTCCACTCTGTTACACCAATTTAGCTCCATTTAAGTCAATGGAGCAACACCAGTATAAAACCAGCATAAAGGAATGGTGAATTGTGTCCTTCATGGTCTCTCTGTGGTCCTAAATGAACAATAATAGTTTATCTGTAATAATAGTGTACTATAACTTGTTCCTGCATGATCTAATCTTCTGGTTTTCATGTACATACAAGTCCCACTGGGATAATAGAATTATTGTCTTGCAAAATACTGCAAAAAAATGAGGCCCATTTGGGCACAATTCTGATTTTATATTTCACTTTTGACTAAACTGAAAGTAAACTAAATAGTCAAATTCCAGACCTGTTTTTTTTTCATTCTTACCCCATTTCTTTACACTCATTTCCTCTCACTCCCTGCATTATATCCTTTCCAACTTCCTACTGCTTTGTCTATATAACTCAAGCATCTTATCTTTCCTATCTCTTTCTCCCTCCTCCCCCAGCTGCTACCTGGCTCACACATCAACATTTACCTTCTTCAGGTTTATTGAGGACTATAATGGGGGTTACAAACCCCATACTGAGTACAGCCAGAAGGGAGAGGACTAGATGGCAAGCAACTAGATGGAACATACCCAGCACAGCTGTCAGAACTGCCAATCATGGAGGCATGCACACACAGCTGTGATCAATAAGGAAAACAAACCCAGCAATAAAAGAAGAACAGAAAGCACCCATAAGACAGAAAGACTTAAGATAGCAGAGGGGTAATAACTGTATCCTAGACTTTCTCTAAGATACTGACAGGGAGACAAAGAAAAACTGCAAGGCCTAGGGTTTAAGGGCTAAGTGACTCATTTTAGGTAAAGTTGATAGACTAGGCTAATTGGAGATGAAGAGAGGGAGATGAGTTAGGAAAAATCTGAGACTACTCAAGAGGCTGCCCCAAGAGGAGTTGACAAGGACTTTACCAATAAAAAATAATAATAATAATAACACTGCAGGAGACAATTACACAAGCCCTAATACAAACCTAGGGTGCATTCATTCCCTGTCCTCAAAAGTAGCCTTAAATTGGATTTAAAGGATGAAAATCCCTTGTTCTGGCTTTCTGCCATATTGCTGAATTTCATCTGTTAAGAATAGATATTAATGAGCGGAAAAAATCACACTGATATTTTCCTTAGAGACATGTTAAAGAATTGTCTGGAGAATTTGGTTCCATGGGTCATAGTCTCCCCTTCTCCTTGCCTCTCACTGTTGTCATGGATTCTTATTTACCCAAATTCTGATTTTGGGGGCAGGGGGGAGAAAACACCTTGTTATGCACTAGTAAATGACCACAGTAAAGAAGAAAAATTCTCTATTTTTCCAAAGGAAATGTGATAGGAATTACACACAAGTCAATGTTTGCAGGGTCAGGACCATAGGAGGTAATTTCAGTGGAGGAACAACTTACAGAATTAGTTAAAATTATACTGAATTTACATTACTTGCTATTATTTCCAGTGCAATTACTGGTTAATCATGCTATATTCTTTCTGTTAAATGCAGTATGGTATTCACTTATGTAACTATCTTGTGACATCACAAAATAAGTAAGTTGTGCAAAATGTTGCTGCTTCTGCACTAACTTGAATTTAAGGGGGTAGACTTTCCCAGTTACATCATTGTGAATTTGTTTCAGAGTAGCAGCTGTGTTAGTCTGTATTCACAAAAAGAAAAGGAATCAATTTGGAGTGAGCAAATCTACTGTGGGGACTGCTGTGATTCAAGTAGCCAGTGCAATCACTGACATTCTGCTATCAAGGGTAGTGACTCTGGGAAATGTACAGGTCATAGTGGATGGCTTTGCTGCAATAGGTTTCCCTAACTGTGGTGGGGTGATAGACGGAACACATATCCCTATCTTGGCACCGGACCACCTTGCCAACCAGTACATAAATTGCCAGGGGTACTTCTCAATGGTGCTGCAAGCATTGGTGGATCAAAAGGGACGTTTCACCGACATCAACGTGGGATGGCCGGAAAAGGTGCATGACACTCGCATCTTGAGGAACTCCAGGCTGTTTGAGCAGCTGCAAGAGGGGACTTACTTCCCAGACCAGAAAATTACTGTTGCGGATGTTAAAATGCCAATAGTTATCCTTGGAGACCCAGCCTACCCCTTGCTCCCATGGCTCATGAAGCCATACATAGGCAGCCTGGACAGTAGTAAGGAGCCGTTCAACTATAGGCTGAGCAAGTGCAGAATGGTGATAGAATGTGCCTTTGGATATTTAAAAGCTCGCTGGCGCTGTTTGCCGACTAGACCTCAGCACAAACAATATACCCATTGTTATTACTGCTTGCTGTGTGCTCCATAATATCTGTGAGAGTAAGGGGGAGACGTTTATGGCAGGGTGGGAGGTTGAGGCAAATCGCCTCGCTATCAGTTTTGAACAGCCAGACATCAGGGCGATTAGAAGAACACAGGTAGGTTCACTGCGCATCAGAGAGGCTTTGAAAACCAGTTTCATGACTGACCAGGCTACGGTGTGACAGTTGTGTGTGTTTCTCCTTGATGCAAACCTGCCCCCTTTGTTGATTTTAATTCCGTGTAAGCCAATCCCCTACCCCCTTCGATCACAGCTGGCAAAGGAAATAAAGTCACAATTGTTTTGAAACCATGCATTCTTTATTAATTAAAAAAGGGAGATAACTGATAGGTAGCCTGGGTGGGGTGGGGCAAGAGGGGAGGAGGTAAGGACAAGGCTACATTGCTTATTGTAGCCACACTACAAATCAAAACTGTTTGAATGACAGCCTTCTGTTGCTTGGGCCATCCTCTGGAGTGGAGTGGCTGGGTGCCCGGAGCCTCCCTCCCCCCTTCGTTCTTGGGCGTCTGGGTGAGGAGGATATGGAACTTGGGGAGGAGGGCAGGCGGCTGTACAGTGGATGCAGCGGCGGTCTGTGCTCTTGTTGGCTTTTCTGCAGCTCCACCAAACGCCTGAGCATGTCTGTTCGCTCCCCCATTAGCCTCAGCATCACTTCCTCCCTCTGCTCATTGCGCTCACTTAATGCTTTCCTGGACTCTGCCACTGAATGCCTCCATGCTTTCAGCTGTGCCCTATCAGTGCGGGAGGACTGCATGAGCTCGGAAAACCTGTCATCACAAGTGCGTTTTTTTCACCTTCTAATCTGAGAACCTCAGGGACGAAGATGATAGGGGGAGCATAGAAACATTTGCACCTGTTGGGGGATAAAAAGGGAGAGTAAAATTTAAGATGACACATTTCTGAGAACAAGAGGGAGACTCTTTCACAGAGGACAGCACACGTGCTTTAGATACAAAGTCGCATTTTACCTTTTATATAGAGTGCCTGCCGGTATGGTGACACATCACACACAGCTGGGCAACAGAATTCAGTTTCTAGGCAGCCATGGTAAGCCAAAGGGTATGCGGATTTGGGTTCTAATGCCTTCATAACATGTGTCCTACCGTGGTTGAGTACAGAAGTCTATTTTAAGAGTCCTTTAGGTCAACAGAATGGGGTTGCTTGTGTAGACGCATTCATTATAAAATCGACAGGGATCCCGCCTTGGGAGGGTATTGGCTCCACAGTGATGAAAAGGTCCTGGCTGCCTGGGAGAACAGATTCACCACTTGCCTGCTGTGCATTCTCCTCCTCTTTCTCCTCCACAAAATCCTCCTCCATGTTGCGTGAGACTCCCCCCTTGCAGGTGTCCAGAGACAGTGGTGGGGTAGTGGTAGGGTCCCCCCCTAAAATGCCATGCAGCTGATCATAGAAGTGACATGTATGGGGCTCTGACCCGGAGCGACCGTTTGCCTCCTTGTCTTTTGGTAGGCATGCCTGAGCTCCTTGACTTTCATGTGGCACTGCTGTGTGTCCCTTTTGTAGCCTCTGTCCATCATCCCCTGTGCGATTTTGGCATATATATTAGCATTTCTTCTTTTTGATCAGATTCTTTTCCCCATACAGCAATCAGATCTAGTGTCTCCCATTCGCTCAATGCTGGAGCTCGTTTACAATTCTGGGGGGACTGCTTGGTCACCTGTGCTGCTGAGCTTGCCATGCTGACCAAACAGGAAATGAAATTCAAAAGTTCCAGGGGCTTTTCCTGTGTACCTGGCTATTGCATCAGAGTTGAAAGTGCTATCCAGAGCGGTCACATTGGAGCACTCTGGGATAGCTCCCGGAGGCCAATAACATCAATTTACCTCTGCAGTACCCCAAATTCGACCCAGCAAGGTCGATTTTAGCGCTACTCCCCACGCCAGGGACGAGTACAGAAGTTAATTTTAAGAGCCCTTTAGGTCAACAGAATGGGGTTGCTTGTGTAGACACATTCATTATAAAATCGACCTAACGTGGCTAAATTTTACCTAACCCTGTAGTGTAGACCAGGGCTAAGACTTAGCAAAATTACAGTCTTGGTCCAAGATAAGATTTTTACTGCTCTACCTTCCAACAACAGGGCCTACCCTACTGCTCCACCTACCCTGGTCAGAATCTCTCCCCAAAGACAAAGTGCCTGATTCGATAACTTGGGATTCTTTGCCCTTCTCCCTTACAGTCCAGAGAACCTTTGAAATGGATTCCTCAGAAGATTAACCCCCAAAATAATGTTAATTCAAGATATGAGGAAGAAGACATGGAGTCTGGTGGTGAAGGAAGTTCCATGCTGGTTTCTTCCCCCACTAGTGTTTGCAAAATTGCAAATTGATTTGTTCCTGCCCTCTTCAATGCAAATGAATGGCCACTTGCCATGTGATTGCTAATCAACTCTGTTGACATCTGGCTAGAGGTGTCGGCTTGTCCTTTGTCTGGGAGAACCTTGGTCACTCACTGCCCAGACTTGTCTGGTAAACACATTTTAATTCCACAGTTCCTTCATATTAGTATTATCCTTTAGTTGTTTACCTTGCACATACCACATGAGAATAGTAATGATCAGTGTGTTATTAGTTTTCCAGTGATACCTTACATGACACAGATCAGACAATTTATTACATTAATGAATTGGGCTATACTGAACTGCTCAGGGCAGCTGAAACTCAACACCAGATTCCAGTGAACCTCTTATTCTCTGGCACTGGGGTGCTTTCAGTGTCACACTTCCTATAATATTTCATTTAAAGAAGTCCTTCTCTCCATATCCTACTATACTTCATTGTGTCTAAATAGCTGCAGTTTGATCCTTAATGGTAAACATTAGGTAAACTTTATGCCAGGGGTGCCAGCACCAGGGGTGGGGTATGGGGGCTGACACCACTGCAATGGAAATATTGGGGGGCTGATATATGTTTCCACCCCCAAAAGTTTTCCACCCCCACAGTATGTTACAGAGGCAAGACTGGGACCTGGCTATGTTTCTGCACTTGTATTTATGCGCAGGGAGGCAGAGGCAAGAATGGGACCCGGAAGAGGGGATGGAGTGGGCACCATCAGTCACAGTCAGCATTGGGCCACCATCCTGGGAGCAGGTAGGAACAGCTCTCCTCTCTCTGCCTTCCAGCCACTACAGGTCCTAGCGGAGACACCCAGCCCAGGAAAGGGGCAGGAGCACATGCAACAGCAACCAAGGTGGGGTGGGGGATAGGGCATTAGCACCTGGGCAGGGGGCATTGGCACACCTGGGATTCAGAACACCATCCACCAAGGAAATGCTAAGATGCCCCTTCCCATTCTGGAGTCCCTGCTGCTAATCATAGAATCATAGAATATCAGGGTTGGAAGGGACCCCAGAAGGTCATCTAGTCCAACCCCCTGCTCAAAGCAGGACCAATTCCCAGTTAAATCGTCCCAGCCAGGGCTTTGTCAAGCCTGACCTTAAAAACCTCTAAGGAAGGAGATTCTACCACCTCCCTAGGTAACGCATTCCAGTGTTTCACCACCCTCTTAGTGAAAAAGTTTTTCCTAATATCCAATCTAAACCTCCCCCACTGCAACTTGAGACCATTACTCCTCGTTCTGTCATCTGCTACCATTGAGAACAGTCTAGAGCCATCCTCTTTGGAACCCCCTTTCAGGTAGTTGAAAGCAGCTATCAAATCCCCCCTCATTCTTCTCTTCTGCAGACTAAACAATCCCAGCTCCCTCAGCCTCTCCTCATAACTCATGTGTTCCAGTCCCCTAATCATTTTTGTTGCCCTTCGCTGGACTCTCTCCAATTTATCCACATCCTTCTTGAAGTGTGGGGCCCAAAACTGGACACAGTACTCCAGATGAGGCCTCACCAATGTCGAATAGAGGGGAACGATCACGTCCCTCGATCTGCTCGCTATGCCCCTACTTATACATCCCAAAATGCCATTGGCCTTCTTGGCAACAAGGGCACACTGCTGACTCATATCCAGCTTCTCGTCCACTGTCACCCCTAGGTCCTTTTCCGCAGAACTGCTGCCTAGCCATTCGGTCCCTAGTCTGTAGCTGTGCATTGGGTTCTTCCGTCCTAAGTGCAGGACCCTGCACTTATCCTTATTGAACCTCATCAGATTCCTTTTGGCCCAATCTTCCAATTGGTCTAGGTCCTTCTGTATCCTATCCCTCCCCTCCAGCGTATCTACCACTCCTCCCAGTTTAGTATCATCCGCAAATTTGCTGAGAGAGCAATCCACACCATCCTCCAGATCATTTATGAAGATATTGAATAAAACCGGCCCCAGGACCGACCCTTGGGGCACTCCACTTGATACCGGCTGCCAACTAGACATGGAGCCATTGATCACTACCCGTTGAGCCCGACAATCTAGCCAGCTTTCTACCCACCTTATAGTGCAGCCTCCTTAGCACCTTATAGTGCTAAGCCTCAGTAGCTCTCCTTACTCCACCTTCTACCTTTCTGCCCCCTCCCCACAATTTAGAGTGAGCTTCACACACACGCACCCTCTCTCAGCTTTATGCAGCTAAATTGCTGGGGGGTAGGGAGGTTAGGTGACTAATATATTTCCCGCACATGATCATAGCTTAACTTACCATTCTTTTTCTTACTTCAGTATTCCATTTAGTGTCCATTAAGTGACTTTACTCAGTTATTTTGTTATATATTTGCAGATAATGAATCTTTCCTCCCAGGGATCTTCATTTTGCTGAGTACCATGAAACGTAGTATTTTATCACATTTGCAATAAATTGGAGCACTGTTCATACTCTACCCACAGGGTTCATTTGAAATGTCACACTTTAATCAGAAGGTTGTATTGCCAGGACTGACATGTTTGGATATGTGCCAATAAAGCCTACTAATGTGTGAATAAATCCATTTTTGTCAGAATATATGTCTCACACAGCATGTTGTTTTTCTGCCATTGCTACAACAGCCTCATTTATTGGAAGCTCTGGTTTTCATTAAGGTGTTGAATAATTTTCTCTTACAATTTGTTCTGAATAAGCCCTTGGTTTCATTCTCTCTTGAAATGTCATAATTGCTGCTTTTTTGGAATTAGTGGCTCAGGGAACAGAAAATAGATGGAGTAAAGAGCCCTTGGCTTACCAGTGACATATTGTACATCTCAATACATCCTCTTCTTGTTGGACACTGCAGAAGCCACACCATGAATGAAAACTTGGGCCCCACTGAAGTCAGTGGCAACTCCCCCATTACTTTCAGTGGGGACAATATTTCATCCCATGGGAACATGGTGCAGTTGGAGTCTGAGGATTTAGGTGACTAAAGATGCAGGCAGGCTCCTGGTGAGGTTTTGAAAATTGCGTAGGCACCTAACTCCCATTGAAATCAATAGGAGTTAGGCACCTAAGCACTTTTGAAAATCCCACCGGGTACCTAAGTCACTTTTGAAAATGGGATTTAGGCTTCTAAAACACTTTGTATCTTTTTGTAAATTTCCTCCATAGACTTTATTTACGATAGGGATTTGTGAATTGGAAGGAATCTCAAGGAGTATCCTTTATGTGTTTCAGATCACAGTAGGGATTAGGATGACCCCTGACTGGATGCTCAAGAAGGGTTAGAGGAAACAAGCCTTCCATTACACCTGTCCACAGTGCCACTGAGGACAGAGGCTAAATACACAAAAAGAGTTAAGGAGAGGCCATAAGCAGTTCTGCTCATGTACAATGCACTCTTTCAAAGTGTGAGGGAGTTCCCATGACATTGCTTGTTCCCGAGATTATCCCCTTTCCCCACAACATGGCCCATGTCTTAAAAATGACACTTTGACTATTTCTTTCTTTAGAGATGCATGTGCAGAAAGAATTTTCTTCACACAATAAACCTGAAAGTTCTCCTTGTGATTTTCATCTCACTTTTTAATACATCAAAATATCACCCTTCACTCAAGTAAAATGGTGCCTTTATCATTTGTGGGACAGCTAGAGACAATAATGCAGTTGAAAGCAAATATAATACATTTGTTACATAGATGATCATTTATCATGTTCAGAGTAAGTGGCAGCAGCTTAATAGCTAATGGGTTGATGCTCCTCTGCTTTTCACAATGACAAATGATACCAAGGTATAACATGGCAGACATGTACACACCAACAGGAAAATGACTGGTCCTGTAGAGAGCCTAATATCTGTATGGATTTGCCTTGTTGTGTGTATATCTGAAAGTTTTAAAATGATGGAACACTGGGTGAATGTGTTTACTATTTTGTTCTGTTCCCTCTATCTATACACACATCTGCTTGCAGAGCCAAATCATCTGTCTTTCTCTGATGGCACAATCCTGCAAAATGAACAATAATTCTTCCTTACTGAAATCCTTTTAAAGTTTCCATGTGTCTGCTTATTAGAGCTGGTCAGGAAATTTCCATCAAAATGATTTTCCATTGGAAAACACAGTTTCCCCCAAACTGAAATTTTCTGCAGAAAATTTTGATTTTACAAAGGTTATGATTTTCCCTTGGGAAAATAGAAATGAAAATTCCATTGCAGGTTGGTTCGACCAAACTGAAATACTTCATTTATTAAACTTATCTGAATTGTTTTGTTTTCATTCAGTTCAACAAAAATTAAACAGAATTTTCCTGTTGGGCCATATTGCCTTATGAGAGTTATGGTTCTGGCCCAAATTCTCTCTTATGGGCTGGGTTTCCTGGAGCACTACACATTTCATAAGGCAATGTGCTGATTTCACTCTGACTGGACTGCTTAGTGCATCACAGGAGTCACATGTCTCTAGGCACATTATGGGAGATGTAGTCTTGCCAGGGTGCCTGACCCATATGAGAGAATGAGGGTATCAGGCTCCCCAGTTATAAATCCCCTAAGGAAATGAACCACCATAAGGAATGCAATTTAATATTGAAATGAAGCGTTTTAAGTCATTTCAATAAACCAAAATGAAAAATGTTGATTTTGGGGAAAGTCACAATGTTTTGGTTTGATCAAAAAATTCCAAATGAAATAATTTGACATTCCAAATCAAGTTTTCTTAGAAGTTCCAGTCAGGGAAAAAAAAACAACACCCTGTTTCAGGGCAAAAATAAAGGATTAAATGTTGAAATTTTCCAAAGGAAATCAATTCTCATTTCTGTTCAGCTCTACTATTTATCTGCTCTACGTAGCTGATTTTGGGCATTCACGGAGAGATGAGCTACAATTGGCATGCTTGTCCTATTTCCCCAGCACCAGAAATTGAGCCCCAACTGCTTGAAATCATTCCTGCCCTAAAATCTCTCACTAAAGTAATATAGACGAAAGAGAAATATTTTAAAAGTTAGGTTATTCACACAGGAATGTCAAAAGGTTTAGGGCAGGCTTGCTGGATTTTTCCTAGTCAATTCACCCTTCCCTTGTTAAATAAAGCTTGGGACCAAGAAGGAAAGTTCAGATCTGGATCCAGAGTTCTTTGTTGTTTTTGAGGTGTCTGGTTCAATTGCATCTCTGTAGTTCACGTTTCCATTTGAAAGGCATATTCAGCAAGTCTCAGAAGACACCTTGTAATGCTTTTTCTCTGAAGTTGCAGTTCCTACTTAGGCCTGGTCTATACTACAAAGTTAGGTCAATTGTAAGCTAACTTGCCTCACCCTACTCATGCATGTGTCTGCACTTACATCAGTGGGAGACAAATTTAAGTGCCCCATTACAGTGATACAGTAACACCCCATCCCTGAGCGGCATTGAGCTGTGATCATGTACTGAGGTCTTCACAGCACAAATGTAGACACTGTATTACTTATGTTGACCCTAATAGTTCTTCAACAGCTGTCCCACAATGACTGACACTGACTGCTGTGGTCACAATTGTGAACTCCACAGGACCAGAAGGCCTCACTTCCCTTTAAAACTCTGTGAATTTTTGAAATACATTTTTCTGATTATCCATTTGGGGAGCACACCTAGCAGCTCTCCACTGTTGTATGCAACTGACCATGCTGACTACATGCTCCAGACACACTCCAGCTTGGAGTACACAGGAGATATTGGATCTCTGGTGCCTGTGGAAAGAAGAGGCTGTATAAGCACAGCTATGGACCAGCTGTAGAAATGTGGACATCTATGAGCAGATTGCATAGGGGATGCAGGAGAATGGTACAACAGCTGGAGTGCCGCTTGAAAGTGAAGGAGCTACATCAGGTGTACCAGAAGGACAGGGAGGCCCACAGTCAAGCTGGTGCTGACCTGCAGACCTGTCACTTTTACAAAGAGCTGCATTCCATACTTGGTGGAGACCCCCATTACCACTCCACAGACCACCCTGGATACCTCCATGGAGCCTGAGTAATAGGACCATCATGTGAACAGCAAGGAGGACGAGGATGGGGGGGGGCATGTGACTGGGGCATCCAGCTGTGCCATGAGCCAGGACCTGTTTGAGATTCCACCACAGTCCAATCAGTCCCACCAGCCGAGCATGGATGAGCCCAATGGAGGGGAAGGATCCTGGGGCAAGTAGGGAAATGTATTTCCCATTACAATGATGTACCCCCAACTTAGCAGGACACAGCTATAAACGTTTCACGTCTTTACTCCTACTAGAAGATGTAGCAGTACAACTACGAGAGGTAGAGTTGTTATCTACTTTTCAGTCCCCTGTACTGTTAGGCAGGAGGTGGGGGAGGCAGTGGCATGCGGAGCAGTTTGTTTGTGTACACAGGGATGTCCTTTGAATCCTCCTGAGAGATCTCAGTGAAACTTTCATGGAGGTACTCTGCAATCCTCTCCTGAATGTTTCTAGGGATGGCAGCCTTATTTCTTCCTCCATGGATAGGACACTTTCCCATGCCTATGGCAGGCACCATTGCAATACACAGGGTAGCAGCATACGAGCCCAGTGGCTTCAGGATGACAACAGCAGTTATGCTCTCTCTCTTCCTTTGTTACCTTCAGGAGTAACAAGCTAAAATATCAGCTAAAATCACCATCACCTGTGGGAAATGGTGCCAGTGTTCAGCAGTAGAATCATGCAACCAAGCAATTCCATCCTCAGTTCCTTTACCCCTGGTGGGCCATACTGACCATGGCCGGTGCTGTGAGTGGCACAGTGCACAAGCACTCCAAAGCAGACGTGTCAAGAAGCACGCCTTGTTTAAAACTTTTGGGAGCAAGGGAGTTCAGAATCTGAAGTTTTTCTTTCCTTTGTGACTATATTGACAATGGTACCTCTGTGTTTCATCTGCAGCTGCTGCCATTGTGGCATTGAAGGGTTCCCCTCCACACCCACAGAATGTCTGAGCAAGAAGATAAGGAGGAGAAAGAAGAAAGCTAAGGATGACACTTCAGTGAGATCCTGCAAGCCAGTGCTGCATCAGACTCTTTGCTAAAGGCCTCGTGGGTTGCCACTGCAAACTGGAGAAAGGCCCAGGAGTCCCAGCAGGAAAAGGAGAGGGAAATGCACCAGGACATAATGGGGTTCTCTGGCCGCAAACACAGATGCTGCAGACTCTTTTTGGCTTACAGCTTCAGCAATCCTGGGCTCGCCTTCTTCTGCAGTCCATGGAGAACTCCATTACAGCACCTTTCTACATGCCGCTCAACAATCCTTGCTGCATAAAGGGCCACATCTCTTCCCCTACCACTCCACATTAGGGGACATTAAGGACAACCACAGCTTCACATACACTGACCTGTGAGAGCCATGTATGTATAGGTAAAATGGACATGAATGTTCTTTCCCCTTGTTAACTTCTGTTCCATTAATTTTAATAAGTTTTTAATGTGTTTACTTTTTAAAATGGCACAGATTTTTTTTGTGCTGGTTTTGTTACTCAACACAATTCTATTATGTGGAACATAATTCATCTTTATTAGTTCACAACATATGCTGCGGATTGCCTAGCAATTCTGAGAGCACCCACTTACTTGTTACTGTACAGTGTGACAACTCATAGAATCAGTGACAAACATAGTGTAATAATCATAAATGTGTATAGCAAGCACCATAGAAATAAGTGTATTGACAATGTTATATTGACATTGTCAATACACTACACCATTCCTAACAGGCCCCAAACAGCAGGTAGAGTACAGTACATCACAATGCATTAGTGGCTCACTATTAAAGTGCTCTTTCAAATCTGTATAGATCTGCATTAAGGTCTTTTAATAGCCCTTGTCTCTGACTGTTCAAACTCAGCAGACAGCCGCTCCACCTCCACCCTGGTGGCAACTTTTCCCTCTTTGATTCACAGATATTATGCAGGACACAGCAGGCAGCTATATCCATTGGGATGGGGTTTTTTTTCCCACTGAGATCCAATTTTATGAGTAAACAATGCCAGCATCCCTTCAATCTACCAAATGCATATTCAAATGTCGTTCTGTACCTGCTGAGCTGGTAGTTGAATCTTTGCTTGGTGATGTTGAGGTAACCGGTTAAGTCTTCGTGAGCCAGGGACACAAGATGTAGACTAGGTTCTCCAGGATCAATATTAGCATTTCAAAGTTGCCAATGGTAATCCCCCGGGTGGGAAAGACAATCCCTGCTTGTAGCTTTCTGAATAGTTCTGTGTTCTTAAAGATGCAAGCACCATGCACCTTCCCTGACCAGCCAACACTGATGTTGGTGAAGTGTCCCCAGTAATCCACCAGGGCTTGCATAACCACAGAAAAGTAGCCCTTTCTGTTGATGAACTCTGCGGCAAGGTGGTCTGGTGCCAAAATAGGGATACACATGCTGTCTATTGTTCCATCATATTTCAGGATCTCCATTGCTGCAAATCCATCCACTTTTTTGTCTTCCACATTGCTGAGAGTCACAATCCTGAATAGCAGGAGACAATTAATGAAGGTGCTTGCATGACAATGGCCCCATAGTGGATTTTCCAACTCCAAAATGATTTCCCACTGACTAATAGCAATCTGAAGTTACAAGCCCTTTGCTTCTCCACTGTCAGTGCAGCTCTCATTTCAGTGTCCCTGCACTGGAGGGCTGGCGTGAGCTCGGCACACTGATCCAGGAACGTGACTTTGTGCATCTGAAAGTTCCAAAGCCACTACTCATCATCCCAAACCTGCATTGCTATACGATACCAGTCAGTATTTGTTTTGGGGGCCTAGAAGCAGTGCTCAGCCATCTGCAAATGTTCCATGAATGCCACCAACAACTTTTAATTGGTTCTCACTATGTCCCACAGCAATCTGGCCTTCAAGAAATCATCATGTTCCACACTGCTTCCGTTCTTACAGCTCTGCAAATACTGGAGGATCATGCATCCTATACTTGCAAACTCCATGATAATAGTGCAGATCTGTACAGGCTCCATGGTTGTTTTAGAGATGGTGGCTAGTGAGGAGAGCTGTGTGGGTTCATGGGATTTTAAAAAAAGATACAAAAATTATGTGATATACATCATTTTGTTTTTCTAAGCCTCAAACCCATGCAGATCTAATTGTACAGCCCTTGTGCATCCTCCCTCATGCCTAGTTAGTAAAAACAGTTATTTTTTTTTGCTTTTCTAATTTAACAAATTCTGTGTCTTTTACTTGTGTTCTTAATATCTTCCTGTTCCATGTTATTTCCCAGAAAATTACACCTACCCTGCACTCCTCACCTTGATGTGATTATTTCCAATTTACTTTGCACTATCTTGACCCATTTCCCTCTCTAAGTAATTTAGTTTTGCCTCACAACTTTTCTTTCCTGTTTGCTACTTGAGTTACTTCAAAGGAAACAGTGGGTTGTTTTTGTTTTGTTGTATTGTTTGGAAGCCACCTGTTCAAAGCTCAGAGGAGGCACACCATACAGGCTGTCACTTTGCACTAAGTGCATGCTCTCCTGAGTAAGTGTCCAGCTGCCATCAGCTACCCTGGAACTTTCCATTTGGTTGCTATGGCTCTTCTGGTTAAATTTGTGGCACAAATCTCAGCTAAATACAATATACAGATATGAAATTTCAACTGGTATGTCTGTACTCAGTAAAAGGGAACAATACTGTCAAGGCTGAATCCCTACTCTGGCACTTCAAGTGCAGAAGATTGTGGGCCCGCAAGGATTTTAAAAATTAATACTTGCCACTCCAGGCTTGTATTAAACTCCCAAGGTTACAGCTTTTCTCCGACCTTGGCTTGGTAAACACTGCCACCACCCAAACATAAAAAAAACCCTTGGACCTAGGAAGAAGCACTTGGGAATTCCTCCCTGTGGGGTACCTCAAGCCCTTTCACTTTCCCCCCTCTCCCCAAGTGGGGAAGAGCTGAGAGAAAATTAGCTGTTGCTACCAGCTAATCAAACAACAGGCACAAACCTCTTAGGACACCAAAAATTCAATCTTGTTCTTAAAAAAGGTAAATTTTATTAAAAACAAAAAAGAAAGAAAATACTTCTGGAACTTAAGCTTTTGCTAGATTTTAAAAGAGCAATTCCAAAAATTAAGCACCCAAAATAGCTTTCTTGTGGATTCAGATTAAAGGTTACAAGCAAACAAAAGCACCTGGGGTTAGCACAGTGGAGTCCATTAGCTATAAGAAATAAACAGAAATAACCCTAATTGCATCTTTCTAAACATTCCTGATCTACTTACACATTTGGCAGTTCCAGATAAAGTAGTTCTAGGTATGATCTGATGACATTTTTTGCTGAGAAATACAACAGTATGGAATTGTTGATCTAGTCCTCTCTGAATTAAAACTGCTCCAACACCAAACTCAGATTCATCTGTGGTTATGACGAAAGGTTGGTTGAAGTCCGCGGCCCTTAGTACCTGGTCAGATGTAAGGGCCGCCTTAAGCTTTTTGACTTAAAGGTTAAAGGCTTTTTGACACTTTTCAGTCCACTGAACTGCATTTGGCTGTTTTTTTCCAGTCAGGTCTGTCAGTGGGGTGGCAATTTGGCTGTACTGTGGTACAAATCATCGGTAATACCCAGCCAAGCCCAAGAAGGATTGGACCTGCTTCTTTGATTAGGGAGAAGCCAATTTTGGAAAGCATTTATCTAAGCCTGTAGGGAATTGATAGTACCTTGACCCACCTGGTGTCCAAGGTACGTTACCCTCTTTAGGCCTATTTTACACTTTTTGGCCTTAACAGTTAATCTTGCCTCCCTTATCCGCTGGAAGACAGCTTGGAGGTGTTCCAGGTGTTCTGCCCATGAATCTGAGAACATAGCCACATTGTCAAGGTAGATGACTGCAAATTCCCCAGATCCAGCCAGAAGGTCTCTGGAAGGTGGCAAGTGCATTTTGTGGTCCAAAAGGGAGCACATTAAATTCATACAGCCCTACATGAGTGATGAAAGCTGACCTTTCCTTGGCTGAGTCATCTAGTGGCGCTTGCCAGTACCCCTTAGCCTTGGTCTACACTAGGAGTTGAGGTCGAATTTAGCAGTGTTAAATCGATTTAACCCTGCACACATCCACACGACGAAGCCCTTTTTTTCGACTTAAAGGGTTCTTAAAATCAATTTCCTTACTCCACCCCCGACAAGGGGATTAGCTCTGAAATCAGCCTTGCTGTGTCGAATTTGGGGTACTGTAGACACAATTAGACGGTATTGGCCTCTGAGAGCTATCCCAGAGTGCTCCATTGTGACCGCTGTAGACAGCAATCTCAACTCAGATGCACTGGCCAGGTAGACAGGAAAAGGCCCGCGAACTTTTGAATTTCAATCTCCTGTTTGGCCAGTGTGGCAAGCTGCAGGTGACCATGCAGAGCTCATCAGCAGAGGTGACCATGCAGAGCTTATCATGATGGAGTCCCAGAATTGCAAAAGAGCTCCAGCATGGACCGAACGGGAGGTTCGGGATCTGATCACTGTTTGGGGAGAGGAATCCATGCTATCAAAACTACGTTCCAGTTTTCAAAATGCCAAAACATTTGTCAAAATCTCCCAGGGCATGAAGGACAGAGACCGTAACAGGGACCCGAAGCAGTGCCGCGTGAGCTGAGGCAAGCCTACCAGAAAACCAGAGAGGCAAACGGCCACTCCGGATCAGAGTCCAAAACATGTCGCTTCTATGATGCGCTGCATGCCATTTTAGGGGGTTCAGCCACCACTACCCCAGCCGTGTTGTTTGACTCCTTCAATGGAGATGGAGGCAGCACGGAAGCAGGTTTTGGGGACGAGGAAGATAGCTCACAGCAAGCAAGCGGAGAAACCGGTTTTCCCGATAGCCAGGAACTGTTTCTCACCCTGGACCTGGAGCCAGTACCCCCCGAACCCACCAGGTGAAGAAGGGACCTCTGGTGAGTGTACCTTTTAAAATACTATACATGGTTTAAAAGCAAGCATGTTTAATGATTAATTTGCCCTGGCATTCGCAGCTCTCCTGGTTGTACTCCCAAAGCCTTTGCAAAAGGTTTCTGGGGAGGGCAGCCTTATTCCACCCACCATTGTGCACTTGCTCAGCCTGTAGTTGAACAGCTCCTGACTACTGTCAGGACAGTAGGTAGGACACTTTACCACTCCAGGCCAATAGCACGTACTCAGGAATCACTGTAGAACAAAGCATTGAAGTGTATATTTTCTGGCATTCAAACAACATCCATTCTTTATCTCTCTGTGTTATCCTCAGGAGAGTGTTATCATTCATGGTCACCTGGTTGAAATAGGGTGCTTTTCTTAAGGGGACATTCAGAGATGCCCATTCCTGCTGGGCTGTTTGCCTGTGGCTGAACAGAAATGTTCCCTGCTGTTAGCCATGAGGAGGGGGGAGGGATGAGGGGCTAGCCACAGGGTGGGGGAAGCCAAAATGTGATCTTGGAACAAAAGCACATGTGCTATGTATGTAATGTTAACAGCAAAGTTTACCATGAAAGAGTGTACCCATTGTTGTATAAAATGTGTCTTTTTAAATATCACTGTCCCTCTTTTTTTTCTCTCCACCAGCTGCATGTGTTTCAGGGATCACAGGATCTTCTCCTTCCCAGAGGCTAGTGAAGATTACAAGGCAAAAAAATGCACTCACGATGAAATGTTCTCTGACCTCATGCTGTCCTCCCACACTGACCGAGCACAGACAAATGCGTGGAGGCAGAGAATGTCAGAGTGCAGGAAAGCACAAAATGACCGGGAGGAGAGGTGGCGGGCGGAAGAGAGTAAGTGGCAGGCTGAAGAGAGGGCTGAAGCTGAAAGGTGGTGGCAGCGTGATGAGAGGAGGCAGGATTCAATGCTGAGGCTGCTGGAGGATCAAACTAATATGCTCCAGCGTATGGTTGAGCTGCAGGAAAGGCAGCAGGAGCACAGACCGCCGCTACAGCCCCTGTGTAACCAACCGCCCTCCTCCCCCGCAAGTTCCATAGCCTCCTCACCCAGACGCCCAAGAACGCAGTGGGGGAGGCCTCCGGCCACCCAGCCACTCCACCCCAGAGGATTGCCCAAGCAACAGAAGGCTGGCATTCAATAAGTTTTAAAGTTTTAAACTTTTAAAGTGCTGTGTGGCCTTGTCCTTCCCTCCTCCACCACCCCTCCTGGTGCTTCTCTCCTCCACCACCCCTCCTGGGCTACCCTGGTAGTCATCCCCCTATTTGTGTGATGAATGAATAAGGAATGCATGAATGTGAAGCAACAATGACTATTGCCTCTGCAAGTGAAGGGAGGAGGGGAGGGTGGTTAGCTCACATGGAAGTAGAGTGAACCAAGGGTCGGGGGGTTTCATCAAGGAGAAACAAACAGAACTTTCACACTGTAGCCTGGATAGTCATGAAATTGGTTTTCAAAGCTTCTCTGATGCGTACCGCACCCTCCTGTGCTCTAACCGCCATGGTGCTGGCTGCGCGTAACCAGCAGCCAGGCGATTTGCCTCAACCTCCCACCCCATCATAAACATCTCTCCCTTACTCTCACAGATATTGTGGAGTGCACAGCAAGCAGTAATAACAGTGGGAATATTGGATTCGCTGAGGTCTAACCGAGTCAGTAAACTGCGCCAGCGTGCCTTTAAACGTCCAAATGCACATTCTACCACCATTCTGCACTTGCTCAGCCTGTAGTTGAACAGCTCCTGACTACTGTCCAGGCTGCCTGTGTACGGCTTCATGAGCCATGGCATTAAGGGGTAGGCTGGGTCCCCAAGGATAACTATAGGCATTTCAACATCCCCAACGGTTATTTTCTGGTCTGGGAAGAAAGTCCCTTCCTGCAGCTTTTGAAACAGACCAGAGTTCCTGAAGATGCGAGTGTCATGTTAAAGGGTTGCACCGTCATTTGGGCCTCTGGGTCGATGAATTTGGGGACCACCAAGGATTGGTGGATAGCTAACACCTGTGCTCCAGAGTGTTTCCATGCAGTAATCTTCCTCCCTCCCACACTCACAGTTTCCCTTCACTCTGTGGATATTTGCGAGGCATCTGGGCCTAAAGGCTCTTGGTGGGACTCTGGGTGATGAGTTGTAGTTGGCTGGTGCTCTTGGGGCAGTTGGTCTTCACATGCCCCAGCTCATTACATTTAAAGCATTGCCCAGCTGACTATGGGCTCGGGCGAGGTGGGTGGTTGGATAGTGGAGTGATGGGACAAGAGGGCATCTGCGGTTTCCCTGGATGTGTGGAGGGCTCCTTCTTGTGAGGTGGGGATTTGGGCTGACCCCGATCATGGGGTGTCATCTCGGGTTGCCCCTTCTGGTATCTGCACCAACTGCTACTAGCTTTCTTCTTCTCCACCACCTCCACTCATTTGGTTCTGATCTGCCCTGCCTCAATTACAGTTTTGGGCTTTCCATCTAGGATGTACCTTTCTATTTCCTCAGGAACACCCTCTAAGAACTGCTCCATTTGCATGAGAAGAGAGACAGATCTTCCAGAGATTTAACACTTGCTCCTGATATCCAGGCATCCCAATTTTTTACAGTGTGGTCAGCATGTCAAGAAAATGCCACATCTGGTTTCCACCTTAAGGCTCTGAACTGCTGACAGGCATGCTTGGGTGTTAGCCCCATCCTAATTCTGGCTTTTTGTTTAAAAAGTTAGTACTCATTCATGTGTTCTTTTGTCATATCAGCTGCCACCTCTGCTAAGGATCCACTGAGTTGCTGCCTCAGCTCCACCATCTACTTGTCTATATGGGTGTTGTACCCAGGGCAGGCCCTTTCGAAATTTTCTAAGAAGGTCTCTGTATCATCACCTACTTTGCATGGGGGGAATTTCTTGGAATGGGGAGCGGTACCTGGAGAAGGACTGTTAGGGTTACCTGGTGGACCCAGTTTAGCCCTTTTCAGCTCTAAGCACTTCAGTTCTAACTCCACCTCCAAGCGCTTCACCTGCATTTCCGCCTCCAAGCACTTCACCTCTCTTTCCGCTTCCAAGCGCTTCACCTGTCTCCTCTCCTCAGCTTCCAACTCCAAGCTCGTCACCTCTCTTTTGTCCTCCGCTTCCAAGCGCATCATCTGTAGGAAGAAATCCCTGCCTTCTGCAGTCAGAACTCGGTCTGGGTTAAGGCCATCCTTCCAGCGTGGCACCTGGATCTCGGTCGGGGGAGGGCTGATCCTTCCCTCCTGGGAAGTTCCCAGTCCCCCATCTCCTCCCTTCATTTCCGTCATGGAGCTGGATGTCTGGGCTTGATCTGGGTCTGTCTTCTCCGTGACGTGCCACTTTGGGAAGACTGGTCACTCTACGTTTCCATGCCTGACCTCAACCTCATGTACAGGGCTGTCCTACTGTAGCCTAACTATTTCGTTTCCACAAAGCTAGAAAAGAAAAAGAAATAAACTGCTTGTTGGACTCCTGACTTTGCAGGCTAATCCTTTGGTGTGCCTGTTACTCCTCAGGCAGAAAAGGAAAAGAAAAGAAAAGAAAACATCCCTGGCTTGCAAGCAGCTGAAAGGAAAAATGTGTCCTTTTAAAATCCTGAGGTCTGTGCTTCTGGTTCAAAATGATCCCACCGCTCTGCCACCATGTCAAGGCTGAATCCCCACTCTGGCATTTTGAGTGCAGAAGGTGGGGGCCCGCAAGGATTTTAAAAATTAATACTTGTCACTCCAGGCTTGTATTAAACTCCCAAGGTTACAGCTTTTCTCTGACTTTGGCTTGGTAAACGCTGCCACCATCCAAATGCAAAAAGTCCCCTTGAGCCCACAAAGGAGCATTTGAGAATTCCTTCCTGTGAGGTACCCTCATGCCCTTTCACCCTCCGCCCTCTGGGGAAGAGCTGAGAAAGAAAACAAAGAAAATCAGCACACAATTCTCATAACTTCATATGCATTAATGATATACATATATGGATAGAGAAATGACTTTCAGCAGATCATAATCTTTCCCCTGATACCTTACAAGGCATGCTTTATACTAAGATCATGAATATATGAAAATGAGGAATATGGGATTACAGCACACTCCCCCAAGGTATAGAATGTCACACCTCCCCCCCCCTTAGAATCATAGAATCATAGAATATCAGGGTTGGAAGGGACCTCAGGAGGTCATCTAGTCCAACCCCCTGCTTAAAGCAGGACCAATCCCCAATTAAAGTTAGTTTACTGCAAGAGGGTTAGTCACTGACTAGCTCAAAGGCAGTCTGTGTTATAGTTCTCTTGGCATCCAGCCATTAAAGCCATGAGGCAGCGTGCCTCAGTTTCCTCACAGATAATATCTTTTGTTTTCTTTCTCAGGTCTTCCCTGGAGGTGCTGATCCTGAGTTGAAGACTACAAGTTGGTGTGTACACTGATCCCTTGGGGACAGCAGCCCTGTATTTCTGTGAGTGTTCATTGGATGAGGGGGTGGACACTCCAGAGGAACACTTCAAAGGGGATCAGAGACAGAGGTGCACCTGTTGTTAACCTGCAAAGAAAGTAAGTGCTAGCATTGCCCAGAGCTGAGTGCTGGATAGCCAATATGCTGGTGGTTTCAGGGAACTGACACCCAGCTGGCAAAAGCAGGTCTCCCTCATGTGGGAGGCAGGGTGATCAGATGACTCACAGTCCTGGGAACCCTGAGAACCATCACACAGGGAGCCTGAGTATGTACACTGGCAACTAATTCATGCTATTACAGCTTCACAGCCTTAATCTAACCAGCTTGGTATGTCTACACATGCTGCAATCCCACCTATGACTGCAGTGTAGTCATACTCTGAGAGTAAGGTGAGCTAGCTTCTCTCTTCCTGGCTTTGTTATTGATTTACCATGTTACTTTGGCAAGCCACTTCTTTTGCCTTCCTCGCTATCCTCAACTGTAAAATGGAGCCAATGATACTATCCTTTGCCAAGTGTTTTGAAATCTACAGATGAGAAGCACTATGAAACTGCTTATTTATTCTTTGTTTTAGAGCATGTAATGAAAATAAACCTCAGCTAACCCCCCTGATCTGCATACTCTCAGACTTTCTGAACCTGGACATAAATCCAATTCTTTCAAGTCACCACTGTCTTTATAATGGGCTGTATTGGAACCCTGAGGCTGAAGATCATTGAACTCTAGGTTTTCGGATATCCGATTCAGATCTGGAGCTGCATTTTGAGGTTGCAGCCTCTCTCTACTATACAATAAACTTTAACACACTGAGCTTGATTCCCAACTGTGGTACTCCAGTTTTACACCACTGTTATTCCCTTCATTAAAATCAATAGGGAATAAACTGGAGCAAGCACTGGAGTAAAACCAGAGTAACGCAGTGGTGATTCAGGCCCAGTAAGAACAGAGAGCTTTATCCTCAGCTGGTATAACTTGCCAATGTACAGCAGCTGAGGATCTGGCCCTTTATATATTCCCAGTGGAAGATGGTAGCATGAGAATTTTTGCCTGAGGGAAGAGTGCATGATTTTACCCTCAAAGTCCAGTGCACTCCACATGGTGTTCCTGATAAGAAAAAAAAATTGGATGTATAATATAACTTTAATGACTGTGGGCCTGATTCTCCTCTGCCTTTGACCTTGTGAAGACCTTTACAACTGTGGGTGTAAATGCTCCACCATTCTGATTTGGTAGCATTTTATACACTCCTGTCTGCAAGTGTAAGAGGTGACAAGTGGCAAGGCAGTGGAGTACCTGGCTGCCTGCTTTTATTAAGTCTCTTTTTATAATGCTTTGACCTCCCTAAAGAGAGAGAATCCAGTGCAGAACATTTCATCAAAACCATCAGAACTACAGCTACATATGAGCTGGTAGGGATTGTCTAACAACAGAGACCATACTGTCCTGTAGAGGATTAGTATTTGATATAATATGTAGATCCCAGGGCACCTCAATTAATTATAATTTACAGAAATGATTTGGCAAAACGTCTTTGCAATCAAAACAAATCAAGCTTAATATTAACAAACTCTAGTAGCTGTACAATCTTTCACTTAGCCTGTTAAATACCAAACCACCACATGAGGCCCATTTTGAATGGGATCACTTACAAAGTAAAAGACTCCATGTAAGTGTCAGAATCAAGACTACAATGCATCACTTTTGGGATATTTATAAGTTCTCTCACAATTTACACTATAACGTGGGATATAGATATAGATATGTAATCTGAAGTACAAAGAAAGGAGAGTAGGCAGTTTAGATTCCTTAAATGTTTTTTTATTACTTTTTTGTCTGTACTGGAAAAGATGTTGCCACTAACAAAATTTCATTGCAAATGAGATTGGGTCTCTTTAAGGATTTGTGGGCATTATACAGTAATATGGGCATAATAATTTCTATTTGTTATTACAACAAGGAATTGTGAAACATCCAGGGAAAAGCCCCACAGATTAAATGAAGGGAAAAAACGTAATTTAAATGGTGTCTCTGAGGCAATGAACACTTAAGACTTTGAGCTAGATCTTCAAGCGTGCCCCAAAAAACAAGAAAGCACAATAAGGATGATTTGCAAAAGTGGCTCAATGTTCTCCCTTGTATTGTACTGCTAAGTGCAAAGTTTTTCCCTTTGTACTGTGCTAGAAGAGCTTGAGGCTGCTCTAGTTTACCATAGGTGCAGGGGCAACAAGATGCTCAAAACACAGCTGAGGGCTACCTGGAGACCCTGGACACACCTATCTCTCTAGCCATGCCCCTTTTCCCTGGCTTTTCCAGCCTCAAGGAATATGTCTTGTGAAGACTCTATAGTACTGTACATACAGCAGGTTGGGGAAAAATGACTTTTTTAAGCAAACATTTTTGCAGATTTTGTTTTGGTTTTCTGTTTGTTATATTGTGGGGTCACATTTTCATTACCGAATAGACACCAACAATACTTGGTTATGGTTGAAAAACTGGGAAATGTACATGAAAAATTTTCACATCCCGCTTTACTTCTGCCCTATTTCTTTCTAATATCTTCCTGAAAATGCTTACTGTTGTCTGACCAGCTCTACTGCAGGATCATCTTTCCACTGGGGTACACATACAAACCTTTAAGAATGAGAACCACAATGTTGTTGTAAGGTTTCATTACCTAGGAAATTTTCACTGACTTCTCAGATTCCTTCTTTGATAAATGCCATTTCAGAACATCTAATTTACCCATGTTTGCCCTTTTTCAGGCATCTTAATCATTCATTTTACTGCCTACTTTGTGTTGAACAGAATGAAATTCAAACCCAGCACTGTAGATGACCTCCTGATCCACAGTCATTTTATCTGAGCCCATAAAAATGTGGGATGAGGTTAGGGTGCAGCATATATCCCTATTACACACATTCTAGGACTCTGCCTCCATAGAGAAACATATGCTACCTTTTTCTTTGGATGCTAATATCAGTGGCTTTTCCTGGGTGCGTTTGCAGGTAGAATTTATCCTTTCTGAATAAAATGCCCAAACACAATGCGTATGCCGCTGCTCTGCAGTCGCCATCAAAAAAAGAGGAAATTAAAATGTACCAATGAATTTAATGTAATGTCATCTTTCCATGCCAAACTCCCTTCTCAAATATATACAGAGTACCCCCTATTGTCATCATTAGAGATTGTGTACATGGCTCGGAGGGTCTCTCTTCACTGCAGAGTTAACCCAGGTGATCAGCTGCCAGATTTGCCTAGCCCAAATTTTAATGTGCCCTCAGCAAAGCCATACTGAGTTGCTTCATCCAGATTGGTGCTGTACTCAGTCGTGTGTAGGACTTCAGAAGACATATCCTATGGTTCTCATCACTGCCCTAAGACTGCAGAATTTGATATTTGCCTTCTTCCAACTAATCTAATTTGGTGCAACTGTGACAATCTCCAGAACAAACCTTATGGAATTAAGATAAACTTAATTCAGTAAAGTTAAACCTGATTGAATCAGGGTTAATACCTTTGGGATCCATTGTATTAAAAATGCAATTGTCTATATGTTGTTGTGGGATTGTGTGCATTTCCATGGGAAGAATAACTAGGAGAATAGCAGGGGCAAAATCACTCATGCTGTAACATCTCCAGAGAAGCCACCTCCCTGGAAGGGTGTGCATATAAAAAGTTCAAAATGGATTCTCCAGGGACCAACAGACAAAGAGCAGGTCTTTGAATAAATAGCCTGGTTTTAAGCTGTCTCAGGTCCTTCTTCCTGATCCAGCAAACAGATAGGACAGCTGGTCCATGGAGGACTCCAAACCTTAGGGTAGGGTTGAAAGGACTGGCCCACTGATAAAACTGAACTGAAGCTGGGATGAACTGGTAAACATAAGGAAGCCCCTGGGGTGGAGTGTTGAAGGACTCCTCCTACCACAATCCATTTAGGATGAAGTCAGGTGAGCTTATTAGCATGTTTATTTTGCTGTTCTTAATATATTTCCTTGAAATGCTTTTTATCTTAAGAATTAAGTTGGCTTCCATAGGAAGTGCTGTGTGGTACCTTGTAACTGTAGCAATTACACCAGTTAACCATCTCTGAAGACCAACCAAACAGGTGCTGGGAATAACACAGTGAAGGCAGGGAACTGTGCAACCTGAAAATATCCCAGTCAGTAGAGCGAGAGACCCAGATCTCCACCCAGAAAGGCAACAGCTGGGGAGCTGGTGTTAGCAATAGAATTGATAACAATATAAATTTCATAAGTGCCAACAGCAGGAAAAGCAAGTACCATACTAGGAAAAACACAGAGGAAAAAAAGTCTCAATAGTCTTTTTGGGAAAGGGTAAGTTAAAAGGGACAGGGAAATGAATTCTGAACAGCTGAAGAAAAATTGGCTGGTTGAGTTATACAGCTTAACTCTGAAGACCAGATGACATCACAGCTAGTACATTTATTCTATTCTAATGACCAGTCAAGGAGTGATGGTCCAGGTTCACAGAAGACCTCACAGAGGGTCCAGCAGACAGGGAGACTCTTGAAGCCAGTGCCTTGGAGGGAAGCAGGGAAGAGGCTAACAGAGGCAGCAACTACGTGCCGTCCAGACCAAGCACACCATTGCAACAGGAGTGGAGGACAGCTGAACAGCTGGAGCAGGAGAAACTGCAGCTGAAGTGGGATTGAGCATGTCTGGAAATCTAGCGGACCAGGAACAAGAGAGAGAAGACTGTGAAAGGCTGTGTTAGTGTGAGAGAGAAGAGAAGGAGAACCATCTCCAGCACGAGGAGAAGGACAAGAAGTGGCAGCATCAGTTTGAGCTGGAGAAACTGCACGAACAGACCCCTAAACCAGTTGGGGGAGCCAGCGTCCAGGTATGTGCCCTGGTGTGTGGTGTAGACTCCAAATTACTTCCTTGTTTTATGGAGGGAGAGGACATGGATGTATTCCTACATGCTCTTGAAATGGGTATGAATTGAATAAGGTGGGGAAGTCAGACCTGGTAAGGTACCTGGCTCCACTACTGACTGGGACAAAGGCCTTTTCACAGTTTTACCCTTATGGGAAGGAAGGACTATAAACATAGTAGTTGCAAAACTTACCCCTGACGTGCATAGGAGGAGGTAAGGGGGAGTTTAGAAAAGAGGGGATATGACCAATGTTCCCTCTAAGCTGTGCACGTGTGCATGCACACACAGATCCTAAACCCCACACAAACGGTGAAACACCGCGCACACAAAAATTTGCACAGAAGAAATTTTTTGCACCCACGGCCTGTCAAAAATTTGCACAGAAGAAATTTTTTGTGCACACGGCCTGTCAAAAATTAGAGGGAACATTGGATATGACCTATGCTGAGGTTACAGTTCAAATTAAGGGCTGTGTATGGAAATGGGGAACTGGTTGGGGAGTTACCATGTTTGAGGAGGCCTTTGAGTTAATCGTATAGAACAATTCTATAAACTCTGCCCGCCTAACCAATAGTCCTCAGGAGGAAGGTCTTGGATCCTTCTCCCTTGTGTATCCAGTCAAACAAGGCTGAATCCCAAGATTCCAAAAATAAGAGTGAGGAAAAGCTGATCCTTCTATTTCCTCAGAGGATGCAGTTGGCTGGTATTCTCAAGCAATTTCCCCAGTAGACAAGCACTGTTCCCTGGAGACAGGCAGCTCTCTGCACTAGTTCCGTTTGCTTCTGAATGCCACCCATCCTGAGCAAGGACTATCCCTCTTAAGAATCCACCCTTCTCCAGGATTGTCAAGGTGAAGCGGGGTGGGATTGATTATGCTCTTTAACCTATTCTTGACTGGTGTGGAGAGCTTCCCCCGCTATAAAGACCTACACATTCGGACCCCCAATCATACACTGTAATCTGTACAGGCACACCAATGCACCCATGTGGAGGCCTGTTGATCTCTGTGGGGCTGTGCATGGTTACATCAGTCATCCCGCATGGCCCATGCCACAGGAGGATGGTCTAGAGATAGACTCAAGTCACAACATCTGCATCTGGATTTTGAATAACTGGAGTTTCACAGATGTAGAGTTTAAGGCCAGAAGGAACTATTAGGTCATCTAGTCTGACCTCCTGTGTATCACAGGCCATTAAACTTCATCCAGTTACCACTGTATTAATAATACAAATAATAAATAATAATAAAGCATAATTTGTTTCGCTAAAGCATAACTTCCAGAAAGGCAGCCAGTCTTGATCTGAGAGATAGAGAACCACTCATGTCCCTTAGCAGATTGATTCAATGATCATTTAACTCTTACTGTTATTTTTTTTAAAGTGTGTGCCTAATTTCTAATTTGAATGTATTTGGCTTGTGGGGGAGGGTGTTATGTCAAGTGAATTTTGATTCACTGTATTGTACAGGCATAGGCTGTTTTCAAAATGTGGCTACAGGGTTGGATTTGAGTACCCCCAGTGTTTCAGGTGTTCTGATCCAGGGAGTGGGCTTGGGCCCTTCTGTATAAGCAAGGAGTCTTAGTCACATCTACTCTAAAGACCTTACAGCAGCACAACTGTACCAATGCTCCCATTTGGCCACTCTGTGCTGATGAGCGAGCTCTCTTTTCAGTCATTCTTAGGGGTGGCAAAGTCACCCCTTTCTTCCCATAGTCCCGTTCCTGAAAGAAGCTGGGCTGCTCTTCTGGGAAAGTCTGTTTGCACAAACTATTCTGTGAGTGTGACCACTGATTCCAGGGTCATTGACTGGTGCCTTCAGACCCAAATGTGCATATTAATGGGGAGGCTCTGGAGAAATTATTTCAATACTGTAGTATCCATTATTTTCTCCACACTTCAGATATGTGCCTTTAGAGAGTGAGTAGCCCAGTCAGTTAACTTTTCTGCAAAGGCTCAGAGCCGTACCCAATAAACCCATCTAGCAGCCCAAAGTTTGTCATTATCTGTTCTGTTCAATATCAAGTTCTGTTCAATATCTTCATCAATGATTTAGATAATGGAATAGAGAATACACTTATAAAGTTTGTGGATGATACCAAGCTGGGAGGGGTTGCAAGTGCTTTGGAGGATAGGATTAAAATTCAAAATGATCGGACAAACTGGAGAAATGGTCTGAAGTAAATGGGATGAAATTCAGTAAGAACAAATGCAAAGTACTCCACTTAGGATGGAACAATCAGTTGCACACATACAAAATGGGAAATGACTTCCCAGGAAGGAGTACTGCGGAAAGGGATCTGGGGGTCATAGTGGATCACAAGCTAAATATGAGTCAAAAGTGTAACGCCGTTGCAAAAACAGCAAACATCATTCTGGGATGTATTAGCAGGAGTATTGTAAGCAAGACACAAGAAGTAATTCTTCCGCTCTACTCCACACTGATTAGGCCTCAACTGAAGTATTATGTCCAATTCTGGGCGCCATATATCAGGAAAGATGTGGAAAAATTGGAGAAAGTCCAGAGAAGAGCAACAAAAATGATTAAAGGTCTAGAAGACATGAACTGTGAGGGAAAAAATTGGGTTTGTTTAGTCTGGAGAAGAGAAGACTGAGGGGGGACATAACAGTTTTCAAGTACATAAAAGGTTGTTACAAGGAGGAGGGAGAAAAGTTGTTCTCCTTAACCTCTGAAGATGGGACAAGAAGCAATGGGATTAAATTGCAGCAAGGGCAGTGTAGGTTGGACATTAGGAAAAACTTCCTAACTGTTCAGAATGGTTAAGGACTGGAGTAAATTGCCTAGGGAGGTGGTGGAATCTCCATCATTGGGGATGGGATGTCAGGGATGGTCTAGATAATACTTAGTCCCGCCTTGAGTGCAGGGGACTGGACTAGATGACCTTTTGAGGTCCCTTCCAGTTCTATGATTCTATGATTTCTATGATTACTTTTCTGCCGAGAGGACTACCGGGTCCAGAATGGCCACTATTACCACCTCATAATCACAGGCCTGCTCCTTCCTGTGGGCCATGTAGGCTGCGTGGACTTTCCTTGACAAATAGGATACCACCTTGTGTGGCAAGCTGAGCAGGGACTCCTTTGTAGGGTGCAGCATATGCTGCTTGGTTCATCACCTTGCTAATACTAGAATGTCTGCTACACTACACAGTATGAACTATAAAAATATATGGAGTGTTCTGATTATTCAGATATTGCAGTCTATCACAGCTTAATCCTTTCTCCCTCTAATTCTACACATTTACTAAACTTCCCATTTAAAGTTCTTTATCTTTCACATTTATTGTGCATGCATAATTTATTCTTGTTTCATACAGAAGATTAAAATGCAGATTAAAAAAACTATTCTCATGCAGCCGTTGGAAATAAATGGGTTATGAAAAATAATCTATTGCATACTACTAAAACCACAGTAGTACCATTCCTTGTCATTTCTCAAGGGTTACAACGATATACCATCACATGAGTTATTTCCAAAGCTCGCTGTTAGTCATCATAGATCCTTCTGTGAAATGAAACACTATCAATTTGTCACTTTATCTAAAATTACATAGACAATCTAACATGACTAGAAGCCACAGTAACAGAAAGCCCTGCTGGAACATTTGCACGTATTATGAAGAATCTAATATGTTTCTCTGGAATATGAGTGAGTTAAGGGTAACGGACTGAAGATTCAATTATTCATTGAATTAAATTGTAAATCTTTCTCATGATTAACATCTTAAAAACCTAAAGATTCTTAACTACAGTAAACTTAAATAATGCAGCACTGGTAATAGTTTCTATGCCATTGTAATATTGTTATTTTATTTATTTTGATAAGGGCAGGTACTGTCATGCCCAAAGGAGTTTATAGTCTCAGTAGACAGAATCAATTCTATTTAAGTTTTTAAGATTGTGGTGTGACAGGGTCGGGCCAGATGGCTATAGGAGAGTAATTTTTTTTAAAGGTTTTTTTTTTTATTGCATAACACACTTACAAAACAAAACAACAGCATATGCAATGTGTAACACAGCAACCAATCACAATTGTTTTGTCATTAGCTTCAGGGGAGGGAAGTGTTCAAGCTTGCCTGGGCCCAGAGCAGGGGTCTTCCTTGACTCTCGTGGTCTTCCACCCTTCCAAGTTACCTGGTGGTCCAGAGCCAGGGGGCTTCATCGACTCTCAAGGTCTGCCACCCCCTCGAGTTACCTGGTGCCACGCCCGAGTGTCACCAACAATTCCCTCCTCTGAAAGCACCCAACAAAAGGGGCAGGCTGTGAGGTGGACAACCTGGGGGAGGGGCACGTGCACCCACGTGCGAAAGGACCCCTCTAAGGTGGTGGTGTCTGCAGCAGCAATGGCTGGGGCTGGGATCCCTTACTCTCTCCCCCAATCAAAACGTCAAAACAAAGGGAGCCGGATGGGAACACCGAGCAGAGAGCCTCGGACAGCGCCCACCGCTCCTCAAAAGCATCAAGGGAGTCGGTGGACGCTGCCCAGAGGAACTCCACCCGGATACGTGAACGGACCGTGGATCGGAAAACGGCCCCACAGTCACAGGAAACTCCATCGGCCAACCTCCTCTCTCTGGTTTTATAGATGGCCATTTTAGCCAGGGCCAGGAGGAGGTTAACTAGGAGATCCTGTGACTTTGTGAGGCCACAGATGGGGAGTGCATAAATAAAAAGGTGAGGGGAAAAATGCAACCAAAAATGTAATAGGAGATTTGTGAGGAGCTGGAACAGGGACTGCAGACTGGCACACTCCAGATATACGTGTGCCAGGGTTTCCCTCACACCACAAAAGGGACAAGTATCTGGGATGGGGGTGAACTGCTCCAAGTACGTGCCCGTGCTCACAGCTCTGTGAAGGAGCCGCCAACTAATGTCCCCGACGGGCCTCGGCACCAAGGTGGAATATAGGCTGGCCCACCGGGGCTGCTCACCCTCCAAAGGTGGCAGGAGGTCTCGCCACTTTGTGTTGGGGCGGGACACTAGGGTGAGGGCATGAAGGGTGTGGAGCGTGAGCGTGTATAGATGTTTCCTTGGCACTGTTTGGAAGCGTACCGGCTGCAGTTCATGCAGCCTGCTCGCAGTGAAGGGGTGGGGAGGGCAATTGGATCTGCGGGGCAGGGGTCCAATTAAAAAGTCCGGCGAGCCTGGGGTAGAGGGTGGGCAGGGTGTGCCCTCGAGCAGGACCCAGTCGAGGTAAGCTCAAGCAGTGGGTGGCAAAGCGGCCTTCACCTCCTGTAGTACGTGCCGGGGGGTACGAGGTCTGGAGAGCCCCATGAGCCGGGCGAGCATAAGGGGATCCAGCCAGTCTCCCCGGTCATAGTCCAGGAGGTCTCCTACTCTCGTGATTTCTGCCAGGATCAAGCTCTGGTGCACCGAGTGGGAATCCACCACCTGCACATGGAGCTGGGGGTTGTGTAGCAGGGGCTCTGCGAGGAGATCTACCCCCTTGGTGACCGCCACGGACCTGCTCATTAAAAACAGTTTCCAAGTCCGGAGGAGGTCCTGGTAGAAGACTGGCAGCCTGGAGAGGTCTCGCGGAATATCTCCCGGATGGAGATAAAAGAGCTGCCGGTCATATCGGAGCCCTCAGATGCGGTGCAGGATGGCGTGCGCCAGTGTGCTCCACGCTGAACTGCCTGCACCATAGAGGAGCCTCTGTAGGGCCTGGAGGTGGAAGATACGGACCTGAGTGTGTAGACACTTCAGGCCCTGTCCTCCTTCCTTCAGGGGTAGCTGAAGGACCCCTACAGGGACCCAGTGCATTCCTGACCAAAAGAACCCCAGAATCGATGTCCAGAGGTTGGTCAGGAAACCCGGGGCCGGGACCAGGGTGTTGAGCCGGTACCAGAGCATGGACAGGACTAGTTGATTAAGCACCCGCGCTCTCCCTCGGAGGGAGAGACAACGGAGTAATCCCGTCCATTTCCGGAGCCGCTCTATCACCCCGCCCTCTAAATTTTCCCAGTTCTCCGGCAGAGAGGGATGCATGGCAGAAAGGTAAACGCCGAGGTAGAGCAACGGACCTGCACTCCACCGGATGGTCTGAAGCGCGGGTGGGAGGGAGCTCGCCTGCCGCCAGTCTCCTACCGCCAAGCCAGAGCTCTTGACCCAGTTGACTCGGGCAGAGGAGGCTGCTGAATAGATGGCCTGGGAAACCTCCACCTGCGCCAAGTTGCCAGGGTCCTGGATCACGAGGAGCATGTCATCAGCATACGCCAACAGGACCAGCCGCAGCTCCGGCTCCCGAAGCACCAACCCTGTCAACCTCCTGCGGAGGAGACAGAGGAAGGGCTTGATCATCGGAGCGTACAGCTGGCCCAAGAGAGGGCACCCCTGCTGTACTCCTTGCCCGAAGCTGACCGGTTTGGTCAGGGTCCATTTGAGCTTAACCAGACACTCTGCGGAGGCGTACAGCACCCGGAGAAAACCCACAAACAGGGGTCCGAAGCCAAACGCCTGCAGAGTGCTCAGGAGGTACCCATGGTCCACCCTAGCCAACGCCTTCTCCTGATCTAGGGACAGGAGGGCGAACTACAGACCGTTTCTACGCCCGAGTTCCAAAAGGTCCCAAACCAGAAATAGGTTATCAAAGATACTGTGGTCTGGGACTGTGTAGGTCTGGTCTGGATTGATCACGTCCACCATCACAGACCCTAGCCGCAGCGAGATTGCTTTTGCTACGATTTTGTAGTCTGTGCTGAGGAGCGAGGCGGAACGCCAATTTCATGAATCGCGGAGGTCCCCCTTCTTCGGCAATAAGGCGAGCACAGCTCGCCTGCACAAGAGAGGGAGGACCCCGCTCTGCAGGGACTCGGCCCAGACGGTGACTAGGTCTGGGCCGAGGACGTCCCAAAACACGTGGTAGAACTCCACGGTCAACCCGTCCATGCTTGGAGACTTATTAGTGGGCATACAACGGAGGGCTTCCGAGAACTCGGCCAGAGTGAGAGGCAACTCTAGCTGGTCTCGGTCACTTGCGCTGACCGTAGGGAGCTCCTCCCAAAGCACTCTGCAAGCGCTAGGGTCGGTTGGATCCAGGGAGAAAAGACTTGCGTAGAAGGCTTGGGCCCTCCTGCACATCTCCACCGGTTCCGTGAGGGGGGTGCCATCTTCTGCTAGGTGGCAGGTGACGTGTTTCTTGGCCCCCTTCGTTTTCTCCAGGGCATAGAAGAAGCGGGAGCCGCGATCCATCTCCCGAAGGAGGCGGATGCAGGATCGAACAAAGGCGCCCCGGCCCGATGGTCCTCGAGGGCCTGGAGCTCCTCCCGCTTCTCCCGGCATGCTCTGCAGAGGAGCGGGTCTTTGGGGTTGGCAGCCAGACGCCTCTCCAGCTCTAAGACCTCCCGTTCCAATTGCTCTATCGCCGCATTTCTCCGTCGGCTGGTGCCCCGGGTGTAGTCGCGGCAGAAAAGCCGGGCGCGCACCTTCCCCAGGTCCCACCATTGCCAAACTGAGGGAAAGGCACGCCGCTGCCCTTGCCAGGCCAGCCAGAATTCCCGGAAGGATGTCACGAAGCCCTCATCCTCCAGCAGGCTGTTGTTAAAATGCCAATAGGCCGGCCCCAGCCTCTCCGCACAGAGGGAGGCTGTCACGGTGGCTAGATGATGGTCAGAAAATGGGGCCAGCCGAATGCTGGAGGAGTGGGCTCATGAGAGATGGAAACATGATAGATAAATGTGGTCCAACCAGGAGTGGCTTGACCGATGGGCTTCCACCCGGACAAAGGTGAACGTGGAAGTGTCATCCGGGTGGTGGGCACGCCAGATGTCCACTAGGGAGTGATGTTCAACTATCTCCTGGAGGGTGTCCGCGGCGGCCAGGCACTGCTTGGTCCCCGAGCGGTCTCGCTCCTCGAGGGTGGTATTAAAATCCCCTCCAAGGAGCAGGCACTCATGAGAATCTAAGGTGCCGAGGAAGGCGGACGCCTGCTGATAGAATTGCAGCCGCTCCGGGCCCAATGTCGGGGCATAGACGTTAACCACGAGCCCCTCTATACGGACCTGGAGTTGCAGCAGGCGACCCTGCATGGCCTCGGCGACCCCTAGCACCTCGGGCTGTAGGTCGGGGGAGAACAGGGTCGCCACTCCAGCCTGCCAAATCGTGGAATGGCTAAAGTAGACCCTGTCCCCACACTCCAGCCGCCAACTATCTTCGGCGGTCGGATCTGTATGGGTCTCCTGCAGGAAAATCACAGAGTACCCTTCCTCCCGAAGGATCAACACTTCCTGCTTCCCCATCCCTTTACCTTCCCCCATGAGGGCCCTTGTGGCCTGGAGGATTTGAAAAAAGTCCCCCCATCGCTGGAGAGCAAGCTGTATCTTGTTGCGGGAGCCACGGACATCCTCTGCAGCTCTCCTCGCAGCTCATGTGGGGGGTGGGGTTACCGTTTCCTGGTTGTTCCCTGGCGGGGCCCTTGGTGCAGCCCCGTGGCTCACTAAAACGGACAAGCAAGGTACGGACCCCCGACGGGGTGCCTGATGGGCTGGAGCTTCTAGGCCCGCCTCAAACCCTGGGGCGATAGGGGGCGGTGGAGGAAAAATAGCAGCCCCTAATGGGTCGGGGCAGAAGAACGCAAAGGCCACTCCCTGGGGGTCATCGGTTGGAAAAGGGAAGGAGACAGCCCCGGGGGCGGCAATAACATCGCAGGAGGTAGACTGGATAGGGGTAGGGGCAGGGGCAGAGGCAATGTTCTGGGTTTCGGGAGGCAAGCAGCTGGATGGTGGCACCTCCCGATCAGGCTCGAGGGTTATGGGGGTAGGGAGGGAGCTCTCAGTGATACCGGGCACGCGCTCTGTGATGGATTTAGTGTCTACAGCATCAGAAGGAGGATTATTTTCTGTTGGGCCCCCGCCCGGGAAGGAAATCAATTGCTCCGCACCAAGGGGGGTGCCCTGGCGGCTCGTGTCCCGGCCTCGTGGCGCCGGCTGTCACCTGAGCAGGCTAGGTGGTCATCAGCAGGGTGCCATCAATGGCCGGGTCGATGGAGGAGTCCAGGGGCTCCTCGGAGGTGGGAGCAGAAGCAGCAGTTGGGGGAGGGAGCATGGGGAAAAGAGAGGTAGAGTGAGGTCGCCCAAATCGAGGTTTGCTGGCAAAAGGTCATCCTCCCCCTGGGCGACCGGGGTTAGATCTAGGGCCTCGATCTCCTTGAACATGGAGGAGAGGACACTTTCCATCGCCCCGGGGTTCTCCCCGCTGGCATCTGCCATGACGGTTGCCTCGGGGTTCACGGGGGGCTTCGGGTAGTGTCAGGACAGAAGTGGCTTCCTCGAGGGTCTTGGAGGGGAGGGTCTCCTCTGGAGACTGAAGGATAATGTATGAGGCCATGCAAAGGTTTAAGGGGGCATAAAGCCCTTTCATTCCCTTGCACAGTCTCCCTAAATCCCAACAGCAGGTACAGAGGACAAAGAAATGGTTGTGTGCCACAGGTGGTTGTGGTGTGGGGGAGGTGGAGCATTTGCTCTCCTTCCCAAATGCATTGGCCAGAACAACTAAACCAGTTTGGGGAGGAAGTATTTTTTTATTGGTGAGGGCAGTCGCAGGTTAGCCACTGGGCCAACGGGGCCCATGCCCAGGGGCCCCAGCCTATTGGAAGATCCTGGGAGAATGGGTGCCCCTGTGCCCCGACCCGCCTGGCATTAAGAATCTTTTCAGAACCCTTTGGAAGTGGTGCTGAACACAGCTTTTCTGTCAAGTCCAGCACTGGGTCCAGTGTGCCTGTTGCTGACACTATGAAAAATGTTTCCTTTCTGAAGTGGAAACAAGCCATAAGCACCAGTTTGAAGCTTGGATGTTAATAACTGGTAACTTTCAAACACTAACAAGTGTTTGGCCTGTGTGAAGTTACCTAGTGGCTCCAATCCAACACAAAGCACTGCAGCTGCTTGACTGAAGTCTATAGTGTGATCTCTTTGTTTGGGAGGGCTGTGTGCTGAGCCTAGTGGCCCGCTTGGCAAGGCTGAGCACTTCTTAAAGAGGCTTTGATCCTTAATCCCTTTAACCAGGGGGCGGGGTACTTGGGAGCAACTCAGGAAGAACAGGAGTTTAAAAAGCCAGCTTCTTCTAAGTAACCAGAGGAGGTAGTGAACAGGACCAGCTGACGGGAGGTTTTTTAGGGAGCTTGCCAGGTGAAGGAGGAGCAACTACATGACCTTTGGGGTGAGTTTGTTGTCTGCTAGTTTGTTTTTTGTTTGCTTGCTGCTTGACTCAAATATATTGTGTGGTCTGTCGGGAGGGGGGAGGGAGGCGGGCAGGGATGGGGCACGTGCTGAGCTTGGCACCACTCCATCCTTGGAACTGGTCAACTGCTTTCTGGGAATGAATTAATCTGGATTTTGTGTGGATGCCCTCTAGTGGTTAGGCATGGAACATGCACAATTACATCACATATATTGACAGGTTTCAGAGTAACAGCCGTGCTAGTCTGTATTCGCAAAAAGAAAAGGAGTACTTGTGGCACCTTAGAGACTAACCAATTTATTTGAGCATCAGCTTTCGTGATGAAGTGAGCTGTAGCTCACGAAAGCTCATGCTCAAATAAATTGGTTAGTCTCTAAGGTGCCACAAGTACTCCTTTTCTTATCACATATATTACACTTCTCATTCCTGCAAATACCACCTACAGGAGGTGCATTGGAAAGGGCAGTTTAGGAGATATGGGGTTGGCCTTGCCAATGCTGTATCTTTCTGTGTGGACAGAAGACTTCATATTCCAGAGCTGAACAAATAATTAAGCATAAGGACAAAAATATTGAACATTTTAAAGAATGAAAGCAGCAAGTTCTGTTCGTTGTTATTGGTGTGGTCTTCCTTATAACAGTCTGTAGATTCACATGCTCTGCCAGTTTATTCAGAAGCGGGTTTGCTAATGTCTAGACTTTTCCAAAGTAGTACAAATGACTATCACCCCAAATATTACAGGTAGGTGCTCTTGCAGACATTTTATAAATCTTTGTTGAATTTATAGAAGTCTGTTTCATAGGAGGAAAACAGTGTTAGAAAATGTTTTCTTAATCATTTTAATAATTGAAATGACCATGTGATTTTCAGTGATCAAGGTGATTAGTGGTTCAAAATACCTGTAGTAAGAACATTTTAATCCTGTTGGGGTGTCATTAAAATATACTAAAAAACCCAACACCTAAAGCTAGAGCACCTAAAAAACAGGAAAAACACTGGTAAGATTTGGCTATACAAAAGTACAAAGTTTTTGGACTCTGAGTAACATAAAAATCCCCTGACAGATTTGTATTTGCAGACGATAAATGTTGACATTAAAGAATCATAGTGTGTTCTCCAAAATTCCCCTCCTAATAGATTCAGGGGGAGGATAATATAATTATAAAAATGCATACTGATCAGTCATATTAAAATGAAGGATTGCTAATGATATTAAAAACTTTGTTAGCTATATCTTTAATAAATTATGGATGATGAGTAAGTATAGATAAGGTAACACTCAAACCAAGACTTTTCCTGTTATGGGTGTATTTTTGTTAATTTCTCCGTGATATAATTTGCTGATCTGTTTAAAAATATATTATTGGGGAAAATGAGGAAGTTGTGATGGAAAATGTAAGCAAAAGGCACAAGCATGTAATGTTAAATAAAAAAAATCCCTTTTTCCTGGGAAACTTAGAAACAGGGTGACCCAAGGCAACGTGACCCAGAAACTGTAAATTCCACAGGAAAAATGTGGGCCTTAAGTAATTGATGCTTGTCCATGTGTAATGTACACTGGGCAACAAGAGGTTAAGGAACTGCTCTGGGCTCAGCAAGCCCTGCTCTGCCATACTTGTAGGAAATGCCCCCAACTGAAGGGGGAATTAAAAGGCAGGGGAGCAGCTCATTTTGGTGGCATACCAGGGAAGAGAGAAGACCTGCAACCTGCTGCTCCAGCAGAGAGCTGAGGGAAAGGCAGAATCTCTCTCCTTAAGACAACTGCCCAAAGATCCCTCCCTGAGGGAAGGGAGGGCCGGCTAGAGAGAGAGAGCCTGAAAGGAAAGCATTTCCCTCTTCCCCTCATATGAACTCTTGACTTTGGTAATTCCCACTTTGGTAATTCCCTCTTATTTTGTTTGGACTGTCCCATCAGGGGAAAGCCTCAGGCCTGATCTGGCCCATACTGCGGGAGGAGGCAGTTGCGCCTGAGAGAGGAAGAGAGCTACCATGCTACACGCAGCTGCCAGAAGGTGCCTTATGGTGAGTGGACACCCTTCATGCTGCATAACCCAGATGGAAACTTTGGAACAACCATGGGGGGAGGAAATAGGAAGTGGACCAGGGAGGGCAGCCTTAAGCTGACTGGCTGTCAGATCATGCCCTGGGTTGCAGCCTGGTGGAGTGGGAGGGCTCCCCTCTCTACAAGTCACGGGGTTAAATTCCTGACCACTAGATGACATTACCCTACCAACCAACCGCCAAGCAAGGACTATTATATACAGGTTACATAAAATCAATGAGTAATGTGTTGAATGATGACTGGAGGAAAATTAGGTAATGGAGAAAATGAAAATGTATAAAAATACATGTGAAAATGGGCCCCAAACTGGAAAAACACTAGGCTAGAAACTAAAGAATGAGACTGAAGAACCAGATCAGGAGACAAGGGGAGGCGGTGTCCATCATGGAAGAAGGATTGACTTCTCAGCACCCCAGAATGCAGGAAATTTGGGTCCTTTTACCTATTCTGTCTTGCCTGTTTTACTTATCTGGCATAAATATATTACCAGACCCTATACTTGACAATAAGTCTCTCTGAAATTGTATTTTTGTTGATTAAGTCTGAATTGGGTGGACATATGACTCAGTTTCCTCTCTACACGACCAACAATCCCTAAAGTAATTCAGATATAAAACTTTTCAATTATTATTACATTTGCATTAATAGAAGGGATATATAGAGAATGAGAATTAATCCATAAACATGAACAATTTTCTAATTATCCTAGAGCACAGATTTCACTGTGCAGTTGATTATGCCAGAAAAAGAAAAGTAATTAGACTCATGGGTATAATTTCAGGGTGGAACGTATAGCATGGAAGAGCAGCAAGCAGCTTGTCAGCCATTTTTAACTATTAAACATGTCCGTCCAAGCTTTAGGTTGTAAATTCCTTTCATTAGCTCAAGAAAGAAAATCAATCATCTGTGCTCCTATCTTTCCAGAAAACACTAAAGTGAATCAAGCAGAAAAGCTGGTGGATCTGTGTAACCACATGGCAACATTCAATATGTGCATTTGTCTGGCTCATCACTTCCTCGTTCTCATTCTGAATAAGAAGTGGCTTTTTTGGTGGCGACTGGAGCATGGGCTAAGACTGTGATGTGGAGAATGTTGGTATAGTTAGAGTGTGAGTGTGTGATGAGAGAAAGAGAGTTTCCCTTTTAGTAACCCCCCATAGGCTTTTCTGTGTTGTGAACTGGCCCACAGTGCATTGTATTTGTGAATTTAGCTGTTCAAGACCATTAGTTATTTGTCTTAAGGATGTATATGATGAAATCCCACTGCACTGGTATATGTACATACATTATATTCACACACAGTAGTGCACTGAGATTTCACCATGTAGCTCAGTCAATAGGAGTAACACAACTAAATCACCACATACTAAGCACTATGGACCAGATCATCCCCTCTCACAGAAAACCCACAGCAGATTTTCTGAGGGGAGAAAATTTCTGTCCTCAATGAGTAGTCCTAGCTCATTCTGTCAGTGGCAAGTTTGACTCGTCACATTATGGAACAAGCAGGAAGTTTCAGCCCACCGAAACCAATTAAACCTCCGTTTTTCTCTGGCCCAACTTTTAAGAGTTGGGTAAGAGCAGACACTGGATTTGTTTCTTACAGCAGGTCAGTCTCTTCTTTAGAGTGTATGAGCTTCTCCATGCTGAGTAAATGAATGACATTTTAAAGTGTTTCAGCTAACATATTTTTACTCTACATAGTATTAAACAACAGTTAACACCTGGTGCAGGCAAGCACAGCCATATTTAAAAATATGTTGGCTGCTCATGGTTGACCCTAGGGAACCTTATTTGTTTCTGCTGCAGCTGCCACTTTATTTTAAATTATTCTTCTTGGGCAAAATTTCTTTGTGATGGGTTTTTTTGTCAGGTTTCAGAGTAACAGCCGTGTTAGTCTGTATTCGCAAAAAGAAAAGGAGTACTTGTGGCACCTTAGAGACTAACCAATTTATTTGAGCATAAGCTTCCATGAGCTACAGCTCACTTCATCGGATGCATACTGTGGAAAGTGTAGAAGATCTTTTTATATACACACAAAGCATGAAAAAATACCTCCTCCCACCCCACTCTCCTGCTGGTAATAGCTTATCTAAAGTGACCACTCTCCTTACAATCTGTATGATAATCAAGGTGGGCCATTTCCAGCACAAATCCAGGGTTTAACAAGAACATCTGGGGGGGGGGTAGGAAAAAAACAAGGGGAAATAGGTTACCTTGCATAATGACTTAGCCACTCCCAGTCTCTATTCAAGCCTAAGTTAATTGTATCCAATTTGCAAATGAATTCCAATTCAACAGTTTCTCTCTGGAGTCTGGATTTGAAGTTTTTTTGTTGTAATATAGCAACTTTCATGTCTGTAATCGTGTGACCAGAAAGATTGAAGTGTTCTCCGACTGGTTTATGAATGTTATAATTCTTGACATCTGATTTGTGTCCATTTATTCTTTTACGTAGAGACTGTCCAGTTTGACCAATGTACATGGCAGAGGGGCATTGCTGGCACATGATGACAGATATCACATTGGTGGATGTGCAGGTGAACGAGCCTCTGATAGTGTGGCTGATGTTATTAGGCCCTGTGGTGGTGTCCCCTGAATAGATATGTGGGCACAGTTGGCAACGGGCTTTGTTGGAAGGATAGGTTCCTGGATTAGTGGTTTTGTTGTGTGGTATGTGGTTGCTGGTGAGTATTTGCTTCAGGTTGGGGGGCTGTCTGTAGGCAAGGACTGGCCTGTCTCCCAAGATTTGTGAGAGTGTTGGGTCATCCTTCAGGATAGGTTGTAGATCCTTAATAATGCGTTGGAGGGGTTTTAGTTGGGGGCTGAAGGTGACGGCTAGTGGCGTTCTGTTATTTTCTTTGTTAGGCCTGTCCTGTAGTAGGAGACTTCTGGAAACTCTTCTGGCTCTGTCAATCTGTTTCTTCACTTCCGCAGGTGGGTATTGTAGTTGTAAGAATGCTTGATAGAGATCTTGTAGGTGTTTGTCTCTGTCTGAGGGGTTGGAGCAAATGCGGTTGTATCGCAGAGCTTGGCTATAGACGATGGATTGTGTGGTGTGGTCAGGGTGAAAGCTGGAGGCATGTAGGTAGGAATAGTGGTCAGTAGGTTTCCGGTATAGAGTGGTGTTTATGTGACCATCGTTTATTAGCACTGTAGTGTCCAGGAAGTGGATCTCTTGTGTGGACCGGACCAGGCATGTTTTAATGTAGAAGTTTTAATGCCTTCACAAACTTTGGCAGAGAGGGGTAATTTGACAGGATTTTTTAGAAGTTACAATAGATCAAATGACAGGCTCTTCACACACACACAAAGTCAATACCACATGAGAAAAAAAGAGCTGTGGTAGAAAAGACGCTAAAGTTGTGATCTCTAATGAAAAGAAGCTGAGCAAAAGAATCTGATCCTCAGAATATAGTCACTACTAGTTAGAAGAAGAAATCAAAGCCAGAAAGCTGTAGATAAACATCACTGGGAGAAAAACGTTGACTTGGGAAAATCACTGCAGGCACAACAGTCTGTGATTAATAGGACTGCCTGAAAATCTATAGCAAATATACCTCATCTGGAAGAATTCTTAAAAAATATGCTGAAAACATTACAACTAAAGGACTGCAATACAGCTCTAATAGTTGAGGGAGCACACAAAGTGCTGAAGGGGAAAAAAAAACAAAACTACTAGGCCAGTAAGTATGATGTGACTTGTAGCCAGAACGAGAAATCTTATCCCTGCACAAACCAGAAAAACTGGACAATTATTTACTAATTCTTATTCTGTTTCTTTCCAGATTTTAGTACAGCGATGCAAAAGAAAAATTGCACTTTTGCTGAAGTTAGTACAGAGATGCAAAAGATAAATTCCACTCTTGCTGAAGTTAAAAAGGCAAAATATATGTGCAAAATAACTACCTCCATTCTGTTATACTAAGAATTGAATGGAATAATAAAGTACACACCACAACAGACTTGGAATTGTTGCAACATGTGCGGAATATCATTCAAACATAGTATAAGCTTCATCAAAACATCCCCATTGTGCTTGGTAGAGTCAAATGTGTAATACAAAGAGCCTAATAAGATCTTAATATGCATAAAGGTATTATTATACAAACATTGTTATCTGTACTAGTGACTCCAGGTTGGATCCAATTATGAAATTATAGTTAATCAAAATATGACACCCCAAAAGTGGCAATGACAAAACCTCTTAGCATATAAATGGAAGTCTGAAAGTCATCAGGTTATTATTGTTCTTATCAGTTTTGGAATGGCAATATAGATGAGATTGAGAACCAGTTGGCTCTTTGTTGGTTATAGAATGTGGATGCATAGGGAAAAAATTAAAAAATCCAATATTTAAAGGTGGATACTATGGAAAAAATGATAGAAAGTATGGAAAACAATAAAATATATTGCAATGGCTAAAGCACAATTTAAACTATAATGTATTGAATGGATTTTTTAAATCTTGAAATAAAAAGTAAATAGGGTCAAAAGACAAAGTACTCTGCTATTTTTAAAAAATGCTTATGTGAAATTCGTATGCATCTGATAAGTGTGGTAGAAGATAGCATTAAACAAAAAGGGAAAGGTAACGCTAGAGCAGGTGTCATTAGGTCTTCCAAGTTCTTTTTACAGGCAAATGTTCAATGTGGGTAAGACCATGCTGCGTTCTTGTTAGTTTTTGGTTATACAAGATTCTGTGTAGAGGGAGCTGTGTGAGCAGCAAGACAGTTTGCTGTCTGCCTTGGTTTCTGACTACAGTCTATTCTTGAGACAGAGATGATCCCTGGGAATGGATCATTAGTGTTGGTCTGAGATTCTTAAAAGAAAGGGATACCTATATCTCTGTTCCTTGGCAGGGTATATAGGTATGTGTAAATAAAGCAAGTTACATTTAGACTCTATGCAGGATCCATGTCATTGATTTCTATTGCACTGTGAAGCTGACTTGTAAGGTCTTGACATCTGTCACTCAGCATAGGGGCAGTACTAGCGTCAGAAGAAGGGGCAACAATGAAATGAACCATTACTTGCATTCCTCACAGACTGGTGGTATGGTTATATTACCTAGCAGACAGACATTCTTATTAAAATAATTTTTAAAAGATTGACATAGCAGGTGGCTTTTTTAAAACCGATGAAGACAAACCCCACTTAAACTCTTGAAATTTGATATATGTTAACTTCAGTGTTCAAAATATATCTTGAATTGTTGACTCCATTTTTGAACACTCCTTTCAGATTCCCCATAAATTTAGTAAAGCTACTTGTTAAATCATGTATACTTCGCTTTGACTTAGAGTTCTAGAATACTTTCTCAAAGTTACTTTTCATAGGTAGACCTAGTTTAGTTGTAACTCTCCAATGAAGAAGATGGGCTCGGCTTTACGAACAATATGTTTCTTAATGCATTTTAATTTGCAATGCTAAGAGTGTATCAGAAATTCATGCATGTATAATTTTCTTTTACCCATGAAATGTATGCTTTTTTAAAAAAGAAAGCTTAGATATATCTGGGTGAGAGAGCGAGACACAGTTTGAGTATAAAAGTTGATATTGTAATATGTAGGATTTGGACACCCCCTTATGTTTTATAATCCTAATTTTTAGGAGAGCTCTTCCACAGTGCTCTGTCTATATTTGTTTCCTTCTTTGCAGTCTGTGATATAGTTCTGACTCCTTATAAAATTACAAATTATAATACATTATTTATCTTAAGGCTTGCAGGGAGAGGAAGATCTGTTTTACCTGTATGGGAAATTAAATACATTATTTGGTCATTAATTTTATTCCCCCTCATTGAAACCTCTCTCACCATGTTCACTCTGATTTAAAAAATGTTGCACAGATACAGACATACGGTTTGTCATGTATGGACTTATCTCAGAAGGTTTGTTGGTTCATTCTGGATAAACATCCAAAATCCAAACCTGATCTGACCTTATAGAATCTCTTGTCTTGAAAACGGAGCTTCAGATCTCATCAGGACATGTTCTTTCATGAGAACTCTGATTTATCATCTCCAGTTGGGTGTGAGCTACTATGAGGAATACATAGGGCTAGGTAGCAGCTTTAAGATGCAGTATGTAAACCTCACTGCCCGAGAAGTAGCCTATGGGGAGATTGTGCCCTAGAGACCTTCCTCTGAGGCAGTCAGGGCTGGATTATGGAATAGGCAGCTCAATGGGATATTGACTCCAAGGCCCATTGCTCTAGGGGTCCCCACCAACACTATCCCAGCTGAGAACTGTGTGTGTGGCAGGAAGAGAGAGGAGAAAGCTCTTTTACCTGAACCCCAGGGCAAAGATCTGGGTATGTGGAAAGATTCTTTGCAGCTGTCCCTGTCCTCTCCCTGCTGTTCACAAAGTGAAGGAAATCCCCTGCTGCTTCCCCTCCAAGTGTAGGGTGAACCACAGGATTGGGTTCCATGTCATTATGTGCCAAGGGTCCCAATGGGCACAATTCCTGATGCCCTCTTATACCAGCAAATACATTTTCTTGAAATGGTACCATTTATTTCCCCATGGCCAACTGTAATGGACAGAGTGGGGCAGAGTCAAGGCTCCACATGTTCCCCATCCCTGTCTCCTTGCCTATTTGCTCACAGGGTTTATCTGAAGAGCAGGGGCTGCACTATGCACCACACTTGAGCTCCAGGTCTCTCTAAGTCAGTCTTTCTTGTCTAAGCAAAGGGCTGGAGGGCTTACAGTCAAGGAAGTCAAGACCAAAGTCTAGCCCTCAGTACTGGGATACTTCTGACTGTAAGAGGAAAAACGTTATTTAAGATTTCCTAAAAGGTGGGTGAAGGTACAAACCTGTTCTTCATTTCATCTAAACTGACTTCAACAGTGCCAGGATTTCACTCCAAGAGTTTTAATGACCAAGCAATCTATGTCCTGGTTAAGTTCTTCAGTGCCCCGCAGAAAATGCCATGCGGTGCGTAAAAACAAGGAGCCAACATTTGATAATCAAGTGGACTGTGGATGAAAGCTCCATGAAGTGGTGGCTGAATCATGTTGAATATTTTTTTTATGAACTAAGCCACTTACTAGTACACTTTTGGCCATAGGTGGAGTATGTAGCCATCTAGGGCAAAACATCTTTCTGTGGTGGCCGTGACATGGGGTGGGGCTCCACTGGAGAATGAAAGCAACCAGGCACAAGACTCCTTATTCTTTGAGAGCAAGGTTTACAGAAGATGACTGGCAGCCCAGGAGATAAGCCCAAGTTATTTGGGGGGAGGGGACTGGAGACAGGGAGGTAGGGGACAAGGTGTCTTTAAAAATAACGAATATTCTTTTTCCCATGGTTTCAACAAACATAGATATGATCCTACTTATACTAATGCTGTGCAGTTTTTAAAGACCTTATTTATCATCTCTCTTGCTTTGTTTTGGCTTCAGACTTTCATGAAGCTTAAAAACTATTAAGAGACCATGTGCTTTAGAAGATCACCTCCTGTTCTCTGCAAATACTTTGATTGGGGAGTCAGTTTCAATCAAAAAAGGACAATGCAGTGATTTCAGCTTATTACTTCTGCCATAAGCAAGCTAGAGGAACTCACTTATGCTCTGCACTGCAAAAGATCCATCCAAACAAGTTCCTAGGATAGAGGCATCATGTATGTGTTTAATAGTGGGGAAAACTGGTAACTCTTCATATACTGTTCACCAGTACTTCAGACAATATTTACTCTAATAATACAGGTAGATTTGCTGGTTTATTCTAATATTTTAGACAGAGTATACAAAATATCTAGAACTTTCAAACTAAAGATGGACTCGCACGTCAAAATTCAGTGCCAAATTTCAGTAGCCCAAGGTTTGGGAGTATTTGGGTTAGACCCATCTCTACTTAAACTGCTGCTATCTGGATTATAATTAGTGTTTTATATTTTGTGCACAAGTCAAATGTTCATGCTCTTCAGTGTTATTTTTGTTCCCAAATTCATGCCCCAAAGCTTTTAAAAGAACAACATGCATGAAAATAATGTTATATACCTCTTTCTGAAGGGTGAGGAGAATACACAAGGCACTCAGATATGATGCTTGTGTGATATAAAGCACCTGATTACAATAGCAAAGTCTCTCCTATCCTTGACTTTCAATTTTGCTTTTAGTGCCTATTATTATATGCACGTGTACTGCTGTCTGGTTTACTTAGAAATTTGTATAATCTATATTCTGTAGTAATTGTTCTGTTTCTGCAGAAACACAGATCTAACCTTTCATAAAACAACATAGCACTTTCACTCAACTTCAAAGATCCTTCACATGTCCTAATCCATATGACTGATGTTTGAACATATGTACCTTCATGCTTGCTCAGCAACATGGATCTAAAACGATCATTTCTGTATAGGAACATGGCTTGAGGGTCTGTGGTAAGAATAACCCAACAGCCTTTGAGATGGACTTCCCTAATTAACTGCAGTTGTTTCTAGAGAAAATCCAGTCAGATCTATGGGAAATTAAAAGAACAATTAATTTTCTTCTTATTTGTTTAGGAATTGTGAAGACAAGAATCAGTATTCAATAGTGGACAAATGGGGCTTGTTTCTACCAGTGTGAATCATGACTAAATCCATGAAGGTCAATAGTTACAATTACATAGGGTAAAATCAAGGAAAGTGAGACTAGAATTGGTATGAGGAGCTTTTGAGTCACCTTTGTGCAGATTTAGTGCCTGAATACTAACAAGCTAGTGTGGAAAAGTGAAAAATCTGTTTTAGAAATGCATAAGTAGCTTAGGAAGAATAATGCTAAATAATACACCAGCTGTGACACAAGGCAGAGAAAGCAAGGAAATGTAAAATTGAGACTAATAATACCTACCTCCTATATATAGCGCTTTTCATCAGTAGATCGCAACGCACTTTACAAAGGAGGTCATTATCTTCATTTTACAGATGGAGAAGCCAAGGCACAGAAAATGCTACAGCCTCTCATAGGACTGCCAAACAATAGTGTGATACTTTCTAACTGGTATTCATCTTTCTTGGATTCTTTTTTTATTCAAAGCTTGTATGCAATATTATTCTTCAATCAGCCTATTAAGTCTGATTTAAGGAGAATGGTTTTATACAAGCTAATGATAAATATATTGTGTCCTTACTTTGCAATCTTTCCCTTTCTTTCTCTAAAACATGGGGTTAGTTTTTCTTGTCAGTTTTGGTTGGGAGGATTTGTATGATGCCTCAAGGGGAGAACAAGCTTGTGTTTTGTATCTGGATTTTGTCAACAAATGCAATAACTTTCACTTTTTGGGTACTTTAAATTTGGACAGCACATTTCAGGATTATGAGAATTTTAAGAACCATGTTGTGCTTCTCCATTAGGTCCTACCAGAGCTGGAGTTTCCTTGGAAGTTCCCCATCCAACTACTGATGAGACATAACTCTGCTTGTGAACTCCAAAGTAGTATCACGGCTGGCATTATATATGATAAGTACTCTTCTTTAATAAAAAAAAATGGACAATGGGTTATTGTTAGTGTGTAAATCACATTTAAAGGTGCACTTAAACCCACAAAAACATTGACATTCAGAGAAAATACCGAAGACTGGCATTATTGCCTCAATCAATTCCTTATAGTAGTATCAGGATTTTGTTTGTTTGTTTTTCTCTTCTAGAATTCAGATTGTTGACCTGGCTTCTCAATCTTTATTTTTAATCATCATGCTTTTCTGATTGTTACATTTTATTTAGCACCTGCTGGTTTTCCAGCTGTGTATAACACACAAACACACAAGTGAAGCCTTTGATTTATTAACCTTACTCATGTTTCCCCTAGGCCCTAGCTGTCAGCCAATATCCAGGGCCTTCCTGGATTGTTTCTGTGAGGAGGAGAAATTGATGATACTCAGATACAGTGAGTGACAAATTTTAGCAATCCTTTTAGATAAAGACAACTTTTGGTTATTAGCAGTGTTTTTCTGAGATCTGATCCCATATCATTGACTTTAATGTTAATTGGATAGGACATTAGCACCTACCCTGCTGCCTATTGACAACTTTTTGACGATCCAGGTTCCCTTGCTCCCCCTCAGCGACAGACAGGTTTGTAGGGCTGCAGCCAGGGAAGGAACCCTGGAATGTGCCATGCCTGGGCCCCTGGTGCCAATGCAGAGCACAGCCCAGGGAGTGCAGGGAGATGTACTGAAGCCCCATGTGCTCTCAGACACCCCTTTCTTGCTGCTGTCCTGCAGCCTTGCCTCCCAACCTCCCCTCCCAGCCCACAACACTGGGATTCCAGTTGGGGCTCCCCACTTACCACCTGTGTGGGCAGTGGGCCCCAGCCTGAAGGGGTGCTGTCTCAGGCCTGGGCAGGTTGTTTATTGGAAACTTTTGTGTAATAGCAACTTTTTGCTGGGCACCAAACAGTTGCTAATAAGTGCTAATAAGGTCGCATTTCTTTGGTGCAATCTTGTTTATTTACAAAGAATGCAGATAAAGTCCTGTCTCCCTGGGGGCAATAGGAACAAGCAGGAGGCAGTTTTTCTTTCTCTCAGTTTCCAAGCCTCTTTCCAGTCAGACCTGTGCCCCAGGGAGCATTATCTATGCAGCACTGTTTCCCTAGCTTTCTGCTGACCTTCTTTGGGCTTTCTGGTGCCTTTCATCTTTTGACACACAGAGATACAACCAATAAATTCTCTGGGGCAATCAGTCCCCAGGGAAACCCCTTACCCCACATTGCTTAGCTTCTCCTCAGCCATTGCTATGTTGGCCAATGCCTTGGGTGGTGGCTTCTATTGTTTCAGCTATCACTACACAAAGCTACTGCTCATTCATTTAGCCTGAGTGAAGGGTGCTGAGTACATCCATTGATGTTAATCAGGTCTGTGGTTGATGGCAGCCATTAACATCTTCTAGCATAAAACTCACTATTTCTTCATGTTAGCTCCATTAGTAACACTGGAGTTCACCTCCTATTTGCAAAAAGTACAGTACAACACAAGTGCTGCTATGTTTATGAACTAAAACAATAAGGAAGCAGTACTAAGCAAATTACTGTAATTGGAGACGTGGTGATTCAGTTAAACTCCTCTCTACCTTGTGATGCAAAAGACAAAATAAACAAGTAGTTCGTGAAAAGAAATTGCAATTTCTCTTTTTTTTTTTTTTTTTAAGAAGTGTTGTAATTTTTGTTTCCACCTGTCAGGGGCAGGCCATGCCTATCTATGGTCCCAAATTACCTCTTTTTGTAGCTAAACCCCACTCAGGGGGCACTTCTCTATATGACAAATCTCAGCAACATTTCTATTAATTCACTCATATTGATTGCACACAGAAGCCATACATCCAAAACAGATGTTAATAGGTGGACAGTTGGGTAACCATTTGCAAAACAGTCCAGAATAAGTGACTTTTATTTGGTCATCAGTCAGGAATTGCAATTGTCATGGAGTCGCTACTGAAATATAATATGGGAGGAGCACAAGATGACAAGGCTACAGGGCCTTCATGGGGCATCTAAACATACAAGGCATAATGTATACTGGAACAGGCTACATTTAACTTTGTATACTTCGTGTATTATAGAAATAGGTTTGTTTCATAAATATCAGAAGACATTTGTTTATTTAGGGGAAATCTGTACAGACTCACAGGTGTCCTGTTCTACTGTGCCATTTTTTCCCTCAGATGTTCTGGTAATGTCCCTTAGTTTACCATTTTTCTAGTGCTGCCCATGTTATTTTAATAGTGGCAGCTCCCTCTACAAATGGCTAAATATATTCCTGCACTCTGCCACCCATTACTGAGCCTCTCTAGCAGACTGCTGAAGTTGCTATGATGCGCTCATGGAAAAATACAACTATGTTTTTTGCCAAAATACATTTCATGAAATTGCTTAATGGATTATAAGAGAATGGGCTGACTGATCAGTAATGCAGAGGCAAGGAAGCAGAACATTGAATCCCCCTCATGACAGGACCAATTTACAACATAAGCTGAAGATTTCTGATGGCAAATTGTTGCAATTTGATACATAGGTGAAAGTAATGCAGAACAGGATGAGACACATGCCCGGACACCACTATGTTCAATATAAATATGGATAGACAGAAAGTCAGCGATGAAGGGTTAATGTCTAGCTATTCCACCTGGAAGCAGGCGGGGCACACCCTGACTGTTTCCTAGAAGCAATGCACACATTGCTCTATCCAAGGACAAGGGCTAGATATGAACCCTGAGAACTTGATTGTTTGGACAGCAACTGTGGGAGGTTTCTTTAGCCTGGGCTCAAGGCCTGAGAACCAGGATTGTAGTAGATAGAGGATGGTAACGAAGCATATGAATCAACGTCATACATTCCTTTGTGTAGCAGTGTGTAATGCTTAGGGGGAGAAATATAATAAAAGGAGAAGGTGGAAGGCAGGGGGGGCAGAACAGCCCATCTCCGCTGACCAGCCTGTTTGCTTGCATAAAGCTGTGTTCTGTCTCATCACTGGACCGCAACAACTGGCGCCCAAACGTGGGGCCCTCAGCACTCACCTCGCCCGGCAAGGGTTTCAGACGCGTCACTCATCCACTTCGTGGATCCCGGTGAGTATTTTTCATTGTGGTAAGTATGGGAAGCTCCCTCTCTGCTTTGCAAGTGCAACACCGCAATGAGCTGCAGTATTTGCTGCGTAAGGCTCAGCATGACTGCCCGGCTCGAGAACTCACTCTCCTGCTACAGGAGGTGCGTGCCAAGTGCCCGTGGTATCCTGAAGCTGGAAGCCTTAAGCTAGCGGACTGGGAGCGATTGGGCCAGACATTGCACAAAGAACCTCGGGCACCCGTGCAGGCTTTACATGCCTGGCACCTCTGCCGCGACGTGGTACAGCGTGTCGCTTCGGACAGACCCTCCCTCGCGAGGCTGGTGCTCTCGCCGCCCCCGTCCGCCCCTGCAGCCATCCCCCCTCCTGGCGATGCGACACAGCGTGTTGCCTTGGAAAGGCCCTCTCCAGCACCAACAGAGGAGCTGCCGATCCTGCCACCCCCGTCCGCTCCTGCAGCCATCCCTCCCCCTGCTTCGCGCCCAGTGCCTCTATTACCACCGCCTCCCTGGCCTTCCCCACCGGAGCCGGTGTGTGATCACCCTCCCCCCGTGGGGTCCCCCGGAGAGTCATCTGCATCTGCTCAGAAGCTTTCGCTGGTGCAACAAATGGTTCACGCAGCGAAAGCTCGATCAGATCTTACAGCAGAGGAGCTGGCTGATCTGGTCTCCGTTTGCCCGGTGACCTGGCAGAATGATGACCAGGGCAACCCCGTGGGCACCTGGACCACTCTGCCATACTCGGTGGTTAGAGAGGTAAAGAAAGCAATTCGTGAATTTGGCCTGACTAGCACCTTTGTGCGTGGTCTCATTGAAGGGATGGGTGCTGGGTACTCCCTAATCCCTGAGGATTGGAAAACGCTGCTGCGCATGATGTTGTCACCCAGTCAGTATGTTATTTGGCTTAGTGAGTATCGGCAGATGGCAGAACGCCAAGCCCAGGTATATAGAGAGCAAGGTATCATTTATGAGCATTTGGCAGGGGAGGGCCAGTTTGCTACTATTGAGATGCAGTCTCAACTCCCTCAGGCCGTCTTCCCCATTATTTCCACCTGTGCCCAGCATGCTTTCAAGAAGGTCCCGGATTCAGGCAAGCCTACCAAAAGCTTTGTCAGTATCCGTCAGGGTGCCTTAGAGTCCTTTTTGGATTTTACCAACAGATTGCAGGAGGCTATCCTCCGACAGGTGGATAACACTGAGGCAGCTCACGAGCTCCTGTTAAAATTGGCAGTTGAAAATGCAAATGAGGATTGCCGCCGTGCTCTCCAGGCAGCACAAGTCTCTGGTATTTTAGAGCTCTCAGACATGCTGCGGGCGTGCCAGAACATTGGCACACAAGCCCACAAGGCTGGAGTTCTGGCTGCCGCCCTCAGAAAATCTGGGAAGGAGGGGAAGCGCTGTTACCGCTGTGGAAAGGAGGGTCATTTTCAGCGGGAGTGCCGCTCATCTAAGGCACCAGCCCGACCCTCGAAGAAGTGCCCCAAGTGTGGGAAAGGTTATCACTGGGCTAATCAGTGTCGTAGCGGGTCGGGAAACCGCGTGACGGGTCCCCCCCGAACCCAGGGCCAAACGGGGGTGTTTCCTACTCAGGCAATCGCTCCTCTGCCTTGGAATCCGTAGACTCTATGAGGGCAGCGACTGCTGGAAGTGCAGGACTTGATTTGATCATGCAGGAGGACACTGACTTTCAGCTGCCAGGGGAGGTCTGTGCCATACCTACACAGGTGATGGGACCTCTCCCTGCCGGCTTTGTAGGTCTTGTTCTCCCTCGCTCACATGCTGGGAAACAGGGCTTTTTTGTCATTCCAGGGGTCATTGATGCTGATTACACTGGCATTATTAAGGTTCAGGTGTGGACTCATCTTCCACAGTCGCTCCCGCGTGGACGGTCAATTGCACAATTGATTTTAGTCCCCTATCAGGTGCCAGCTGCCGAGGATCGAACTCGGGGTGGAGGAGGCTTTGGATCGACGTTGTCTCACTCGCCGTCTCACAGCGCGTCTTCTCCACTTGTTGCTCTGACAATGTCAGTCTGCCCCTCGAAACCTCAGTTAACACTTCTCTTAAATGATGTTCCTTTTACAGGGCTGGTGGACACTGGAGCTGACGTTACAGTGATTCGTGATCTGGAGTGGCCGGTTAGTTGGCCTACGGTTCCTTCTAAAGAGTTGTGGGGGATTGGGGGTAGCAAACCCGGGCGCCAAAGTTTGTCTTGGGTCACGGTCTCTAAACCAGGAGGCCGTGCCCTTGCTACAATCCGCCCTTTTGTGCTCCCTGTCCACCTCAATATTTGGGGCCGTGATTTACTTACAAAGTTAGACACCACCCTCGATATTAACATCTGATGGCTCTCCCCACCGAGGTGTAGTCACTTATCAGTTGGGTGACCCCCCTCATTGGCATTCTCGTTTTACACTGCCTCAGCGTTCTGCACAGCGTTCAGAATTGGCTGCTGTTATTTTGGCCTTTCAACTTTTTGCTGATTGTCCCTTTAATTTAATTGTGGATACCCATTATGTTTATCAGGTAATTGATCATTTACCCCTTGCCCTCATTACCCCTCAGGTTGATGCAGACCTCCTTCACCTGTTTTTGTCTTTACAGCATCTTCTTGCCACTCGTCATTTCCCTTACTTTGTTGCTCATATTCGCAGTCATACCCCTCTGCCTGGGCCACTCACTGAGGGCAATGCACGCGCCGATCGCGCGTTGCGTGGTCAGGTAAATTCCCTTTTTTCTGACCCCATTGAAAGCCATGCCTTTTTTCATCAGTCTGCCTCTGTTTTGGCCCGGCAGTTTCACATTCCTGCTGATCATGCACGTTCCATTGTTCGTTCCTGCCCCCACTGTGCTGCTGCTGCTCCTACTTTTTCTTATGCCGTTAACCCCCGAGGTACCGCAGCAAATCAGCTGTGGCAAATGGATGTTACTCATGTACCACAATTCCGCCCCTATTCATTTTTACATGTTTCCGTTGATACTTATTCAGGCTTCCTTTGGGCAACCCCACAATGTGGGGAAGCCACTAACAAAGTTATTCACCATTTGCTGGCCTGCTTTTCTGTTATGGGTCGCCCTTGCCAAATTAAAACAGATAATGCCCCAGCCTACTGCTCTGCAGCCCTCTCCACCTTTTGTGCCCGCTGGGACGTCCGTCTTAAACACGGAATCCCTTATAATTCCACGGGCCAAGCCATTGTTGAACGTGCCAATCGCACACTCAAAACCTTGCTAGATAAACAATTAAAACAAGGGGAGCTGCGTCTCCGAACCTTAGGAGACATTCAACAACAAATGCATATCCTCTTGTTTACTTTAAATAATTTAACACTGAATGCAGATCAGCAGACCCCTGCGGATCGGCATTTTCACAAATCTGAGGTACTGGAAAGACCGCGTGTCTTTTACCGTCAGCTGCCCGATCCACAGTGGCTGGGCCCAGCACCTCTAATCACTTGGGGTCGGGGATATGCTGCTGTGTCTCTCCCTGCAGGACCGTTGTGGGTTCCAGCCCGGTGTGTGCGACCAGCACTTAAACAACATGGCATGGCACCAGGGGCTGTCGAATCCCATACCAGAGTTTCAGCTGACCTTGGAGGAGACCGCGTTGCCCCCCGAGTCGACAACGGCGGGACGGAAATGGAGGACGCGTAGCGTCCCAAGCCAGCCCGTGACATGGGGAGCAGTAAAAGCATTGGTCGCCACGGCTCAACGAAGACTGGCAGCAGATCAACAGCCAGAGACTCCTGAGACTTTGTTTGTGGCGATTCTCGCCCAAATTACTGCTAATTCTGTGATGATTGTGTGCCTTTTGTGCCTGCTATTTCCTGTAGGGGTTGGCTCGGAAGCGCCTCCCCCGTTACAAGTCCGAAGGAGAATAAGATACTGCTCTTTGCTTATGCTAATCTTTTCTCCCAGTACTCTAGCATGGCTAATTGGGGCCCGGCCAACTATACTCTGCCTCGCACGGCTATATCCCTTCACACACCGTACCCGGCCGGGGCTCACAATGTCACCTGTGCGCGTGTAGTTAACTGCACTAGTACAAGGGTGCCATTGGGCTGTCAAAAAATTTCTCAATCCCTTTTAAATTGTTCCCATGCTGTTAATGTTTCATATAATTATGGCCATATCATCCTACCATCAGGATGGGTTTTTACTTGTGGTTCATGCACCTTTAATTATATTCCTGCAAATTTAAGTGATGGCACCCTTTGCTGTCTTAGTAGAATGATACTTATATTGCCTTTTGCTGGTTACAATTGTAGTAAAAGAAGTGTACCCCTTTTAGATGATTATATTGCAGATGTTAAGCTTTTGGTTATTTTGTGTTTGTAATCATTGGGCTTATTTTTTGTTGTTGCTGTGTACAATGTATTCCTTCCTTGTTAAGACTTTGTAAAATTTTGCCCTGGAAAGCTCCCCAGGTTATGTCCTTGTCTGTCTGGGAGTTAAATAGCCTGACAAAACAAATTGGCGGCTACCATGAGATGGCCAACTTCAATAAACAAAAAAAGGGGAGATGAAGGGTTAATGTCTAGCTCTTCCACCTGGAAGCAGGCGGGGCACACCCTGACTGTTTCCTAGAAGCAATGCACACATTGCTCTATCCAAGGACAAGGGCTAGATATGAACCCTGAGAACTTGATTGTTTGGACAGCAACTGTGGGAGGTTTCTTTAGCCTGGGCTCAAGGCCTGAGAACCAGGATTGTAGTAGATAGAGGATGGTAACGAAGCATATGAATCAACGTCATACATTCCTTTGTGTAGCAGTGTGTAATGCTTAGGGGGAGAAATATAATAAAAGGAGAAGGTGGAAGGCATGGGGGGCAGAACAGCCCATCTCCGCTGACCAGCCTGTTTGCTTGCATAAAGCTGTGTTCTGTCTCATCACTGGACCGCAACACAGCATGAATTCAAAAAGATGTTATATAGCCATTATATATGCTTTACTAATTTTGTTTAGAAACACAATGGGAAAAGTTTATGGAATGCAAATGTATGTAGAAAAATAGATATTTGCTATATATATTATATAGCAGTCTCTCTCGTAACTTGTAGAAAACAACTTCAAATGACAAATATAATTCACAGAATATTGTATTGAGGAGATAATCTTATATTGTGGAAGAATTAACATAGTATTCTCTCTTTTTATAGGTTTCAGAGTAGCAGCCGTGTTAGTCTGTATTCACAAAAAGAAAAGGAGTACTAGTGGCACCTTAGAGACTAATCAATTTATTTGAGCATAAGCTTTCGTGAGCTACACGATGAAGTGAGCTGTAGCTCATGAAAGCTTATGCTCAATTAAATTGGTTAGTCTCTAAGGTGCCACTAGTACTCCTTTTCTTTTCTCTTTTTATACTCTCCTCAGAAGCATTGTATAAACCACTTGGCCAAAAAACCTGCTGGACTAGTTCCAAGATGCATCCACCAAAATGTAAGTATAATTATTCTTTCATCATTGTATTCCAATTCATTCAAAATCAGTCATGAGAGATTAAAAGAAGAGCTGTCATCTGACTACTATAGGGGGCCCCGACCCTGCAAACACCTATGCATGTGCATAACTTCACAGATGTGACTAGTCCTGCTGGCTTCAATGGGGCTTCTCACATGTTTAAAGCTGTTCATGCACACAAACCATTACAGGATCAGGGACATAATGCTTAATACTGCAAATATATCTCACCATTTTAGATTTGCTTCATTAAAACAGTAGACTAATTAGGTCCCACTTTTCTAAAAATATGTCCTGAGAGCTTAGTAATAGGATAGAAATGGTGATGTTTTCTTAAGCACATTGTCACAGCAAGTTATTTATTTATGCCTCGATTCTGCCAGGTACTGAGCACTGTGGCCCCAATACAGTAAATCATTTAAGCACATACTTAAATTTAAGCATATGCATAGACCCATTCAAGTCAATGGTACTTTATTATTATTCAGGCTGTAGATTAATTGCAATTAACTCATGCAATTAACAAAAAATTAATTGTGATTTAATTGCAGTTTTAATTGCATTGTTAAACAATGGAATACCAATTGAAGTTTATTAAATATTTTGGGTTTTTCTACATTTTTAAATACATTGATTTCAATTACAACACAGAACACAAAGTGTACACTGCTCACTTTACATTATTTTTATTATAAATATTTTCACTGTAAAAATGATAAACAAAAGAAACAGTATTTTTCAATTCACCTCATACAAGTACTGTAGTGCAATCTCTTTATTGTGAAAGTGCAACTTACAAATGTAGATTTTTTGTTTTTGTTTTTTAACTTCACTCAAAAACAGAACAATGCAAAACTTTAGAGCCTACAAGTGCACTCAGTCCTACCTCTCGTTCAGCCAATCGCTGAGACAAACAAGTTTGTTTATGTTTACAGGAGATCATGCTGCACACTTCTTATTTACAGTGTCACCAGAAAATGAGAACAGGCATTCACATGGGACTTTTGTAGCCAGCATTGCAAGATATTTATATGCCAGATATGCTAAATATTTGTATGCCCCTTCATACTTGAACCACCATCCAGAGGGCATGCTTCCATGCTAATGACACTCGTTTAAAAAAAAAGGCATTAATTAAATTTGTGACTGAACTCCTTGAGGGAGAATTGTAAGTCTCCAGCTCTATTTTACCTGGATTCTGCCATATATTTCATGTTATAGTAGTCTCAGATGATGACTCAGCACATGTTCATTTTAAGAACACTTTGGCTGCAGATTGGTACTTTCTTTCCATTTTGTCAATGTGAGATTTCTAAAGATATAGCTACAGCACTCAACCCAATGTTTAAGAATCTGAAGTGCCTTCCAAAATCTGAGAGGGACGAGGTGTGGAGCATGTTTTCAGAAGTCTTAAAATAGCAACACTCCAATGCGGAAACTACAGAATCCGAACCACCAATAAAGAAAATCAACCTTCTGCTGGTGGCGTCTGACTCAGATGATGAAAATGAACATGTGTCGGTCCACGCTGCTTTGGATTGTTATCAAGCAGAACACATCAGCATGGGCGCATGTCGTCTGGAATGGTGGTTGAAGCATGAAGGGACATATGAATCTTTAGCTCATCTGGCATGTAAATATCTTGCGATGCCGGCTACAATGCCATGAGAACTGTTCTCACTTCCAGGTGACATAGTGAACAAGAAGTGGGCAGCATTATCTCCTGAAAATGTAAACACACTTGTTTGTCTGAGTGACTGGCTGAACAAGAAATAGGACTGAGTGGACTTGTAGCCTCTAAAGTTTTACACTGTTTTAATTTTGAATGCAGTTATTTTTGTACATAATTCTACATTTGCAAATTCAACTTTAATGATAAAGAGATTGCACTACAGTATTTGTATTAGGTGAATTGAAAAACACTGCTTCTTTTGTTTTTTACAGTGCAAATATTTTAATGAAAAATATATATGAAGTGAACACTGTACACTTTGTATTCTGTGTTATAATTGAAATCAATATATTTGAAAATGTGGAAAACATCCAAAAATATTTAAATAAATGGTAGTCTATTATTTAACAGTGCAATTAATCACGTGATTAATCGCAATTAATTTTTTTATTGCGTGATTAATCACAATTAATTTTTTTAATTGCTTGACAGCCCTAATATTATGCATGAGCTTGAAGCCAAGCCTGTGCTTAAGTGTTTTTACTGGATTACGACCAGAATGTTCAGAATTGAGCCCTTAATTAGTCAGTTAGGAGAAATACACTTTCAGGTGCTATTGTTAGTATTTCAAAAGGCATATATTTCTTTAGAACCAGTCAAAACATGTTTTAGAAAACTTGGTGGCAGGAGAGGGTAACTTATTGGGCAACTCAAAGATAGTATAGTATATAAGCAAGTTTCAGGTCCAAGATATAGTGACAGGGTAACAGAGTATCTTCAGAGAGAGAGCGAGTTTTCTGGATTTTGTTTGGTTTGTCAGACATTTCTGTTTTAAATTAGTTTGTTGGTTTTAGGATTGCTTGTCATACCTTCTGCTTGCTGATGATAGACAAGACATCAGCACACTGTAATCACAGCACACAACAAGCAGTGAATATTGAACCAAATGTCCTGGTTTCAGGTTTCATAACCCATTAATATATGGCAAGCCAGAGGGGGTTGTTGGGTTCCTTAATTCATGTCCATCTGCTACATGTATAAAGACAACAGCTGTAATGAATTGTTTCAAAAAAATCCTTTGGATTAGCAAGAGAAGAGAGAGGAAAAAGCTAAAACCATCAATTTATAATAAACTTTATTCCCTTTGGCATCTTTCATGCAAATGTCTGAGACTCTTGTCTGACTTAATATATTCACAAAATTATAACATAATTACAGAATTGGGGCCTAATCCTGCAAAGTGCTGCTGAGCCTTCTGTAGTCTACTGACTTCACTGGGAATTGAGAGTACTCTGCACCTTGAAGGATTGGCCAGTAGGAGGTAGGATTTTCCAATGGCTAGAGTAAATGACAAGGACACAGGAGTTATGGGGTCTCCTCCCAGCTCTGCTGCTGTGTCCATGGGTGTCTTGGGAGTCACTTAACTTCACTTGCCGCATTTCAAAAAGGGAGTAAAATGACATTTACCTGCCATTACCTCACAGGAGTGCTGTCGGGATTAATTAATTAGTATTTGTAAAGCACTCTGTGATCCTTATGTGCAAGTGGATGTACGAGTGCAAAATGCTATTGTATTTCTCCTATTTGTTTTGGGAATATTGAGACGATATTATAGATGATTATTCCTACCCCCAACCTGTCAAGAAAAGGGAAAAAAAACTAATATGGATAGATTAAAAAAAATACATTAAGTGGCTCATGTTAGAGATCCATACAAATCTAACACACAGTATCTCAGCAATATAAGCCAAAACCATGAAACAGACATCTGTTACCTAAGATATCCTAATACATGAATGTGTTTGCCTAATTGTTCATGCATGTATGAACTTTCTTTCTCGTACTGATTTCTCACCAGACTGGAATATATACATTTTCCTGTTCCATCAAATGTCTCTCTCTTGTACAGTGATGTAAGTAGAGGCACTGTGCCAAATCCTCAGCCACAAACAAAAGCCTTAAAGCTGGCCTAGGTGGCCTAGTGGGGATTCCCAAGGTGTAGTGGAATCCCCAGGTGCTACAGAACTTTCATAGCCAGCTCTCCATTACCCTCAGAAATAATACACTACTCTGATTATCCTGACTGCTGAACTCACCCCCATGAGACCACCTGTGAAAGGTTTGCTTTAAGTTACTTTCCTGGCATCACACAGGACCTCTGTGGCAGAGGAAGGAATCCAATTATCCTGTGTATGCACAAGGGGGATGAACTAACCCCATTCTCCACACAACTCTTTTCTTTATTTTTCACATCTCCCCACTTGCCAGAATTTCCCTGAGTAACCAACCGTAGTTTGACTCCCTCCAGAATCCAATACTCCTAACATTTGAGAGTAACATAACATATTTTCTCCTTAAACTGCGACAAACACAGCCAAAAAAGTGCTCCTTTACCATGTGTCTGTCCATCCACACTCAGTACATCCTTCTACTGTGGATCAACTCTGATCACTTCACAGGGATAAGAGTTTACTACCCAGCACTACAAATGACATTTTTTTTAAAGTGACACAATTGTGAGAAACACCAGAGGAGCCACAGTCCGTTCTCATCCCTGCCTGCCCCACCTGCTTCCGCTCTCCCTAAGAAGTTCAGCTGGGTCCAACTGCGGAATCCTCACCAACTTGACATCACAAAGGGACTGAAGGTTTCCTGGGCAACCAGTTATCTTACAATGGGACAGCTTCAGGGGCCTGGCCTGAGGCAACCAGCCCCTTTGATAGTCAATTCACTCCTGAATCCTTTTGGGTTTCCTGGATTCAAGAGCCACCCATAGCTGGAGGTTTGTTAGGGGGCATTTAGGGGAAACGCCGGTAAAAGTGGTTTTAACCCAAATCAGACCTATAGCATTCCTCTGCCTTCCAGTAAAAAGGTCTTTTCCATCACTCCACCTAAAACACAGAACCTTTTCAGTATAACCCAGGCCTGCCCATAGCATCCCTGCTACTCCAAACCCTACTCCATTCCCAGCAATCTAGCTCTGCCAGTGCATCTTGGCAGTTTAATGTAGCAGTTAGAGCAGAAGACTGGGAGTCGGATAATCTGGGTTCCATTCCTGGCTTTATCACTTCTTGCCTTGTAACTTACCTCAGTTTCTCCATCTGTAAAGTGGGAAAGATAATGCTTACTATATCTATAGGTCATAGGGGTGTTGTGAAAAGTAGTTAGCATCTGTAAAATGCACTGAGATCCTTGGATAAGAGATGCTGTAGAACAATAAATGAACTAGTGTGTCTAGGTACTGCTGCTGCTGTGTGTACTAAGCCCTCCACTGTTAACAGGGATGCTCCTTTGGCTCCAGGGGTCCATGCTTCTCGAGTAAGAGCTGAGGTGTATCCTCACTGCAGCTGTGAGGTTCCAAATGGCCACAGTGTTCAGCCTATAGTGTTCAGAATCAAGCACTGAACATAAAGCAGGTTTAATATTCAACCCCCCTTCTAGGAACTCATCAACACCACAAACTAATCACTGTCATTCTCTCCCCGCTATCCAATGGCATCCCCTCTCCTATGTTCACATCCCACAGTGCAAGGAATGGTCCCCCCAGGGACTAGCGTGTCCTTGCTACTTTTGTCCTTCCCTGTGGGCAAGCTTCTCACTCTGCTCCTGCCAAACTAACTGTCCTCCCTTTTCTGGGAAGCAACTTGGGGATGGGAAGGCAGGATTCACTCTCAAACCAGTTATGACTAATTCATTCAACCTGTTTTATCATCTGCCATCTTGTGTTACAGATGATCCCATGAGGTCATTTCACACCACTTCACTAGATAGAATATAAATATCAAGCCTGACATACAAAAGTGGGTAGATGATTTTCTTCTGATTTGACGTGAATATGTCACCTTCTGGAGAGTGACCTGAATGGTCCCTTCCAAGATGCACTGAGGGCTTGAGCCAAAGCCCAGGGAAATCAGTGGGCATCTTTCCATTGATTTCAGCAAGCTTCGGATCAGACCCTAAGTCACTTGCATATACACTATGCAAAGTACTGCTTGGGTCATTGTTTGCAACACAAAGAGAGCTCTACTATTGAAGCCTTATTGACTACTGTTGATTTAGGGGCATGATCGAAAGTCAATTGAAGTCAAAGGAAAGCTTTCTGTTGGTGTTCCCAGAAAGGCATCTTACTCGTGACTGCGGTTGATTTTAAGATGCTGAGTTTGGTCTACATGACCTGGGACCTACCTATCTACCATCTGTATAAGAGAGAGTATGTATCTGGTAGGACATTCTCCATTAGGGCCCTGGGATTTTAGAATTTGTGCCCCACTTGGCTGCAAATCAGCTCAAGTCTGTTAGACTTTGGGACATGCAACATGGCCCATCTTTTAACCTTTGCCTATGAAGAGATGGCTTTTGGTTGGGCTGGGTAGTGGTGATATGGGACTCTGGTGGGGACTGTGTGATTCAAGGCCAGAAGGGACCATTGCAATCATCTAGTCTGGCCTGTATAACACAAGCCATAAAACTTCCCAAAATAGCATGGAGAGGTTAATTCATTGTTGTTATAGTTATGTTCTTGTGGAGTTGATGGAGTGGATCTTGGAGTAACTGTGAGGTCTTTTTATTTTCCTTTGTTTTTAAGATTGTCAAGGGTACCCAGAGCATTGGAGGTGTGTCTTCCATTGTAGAGTAGGAATAATCTGAAGCAAAAAAATAATTAATTAATTGTGCATACAGAGGAGAGAAGCTAGCAGAATGCCTATGGGAGTACCCTGCACAGACCTGGCAACTTGCAAGCCAACTTGATCTCTTTCTTTAGCAGAGGGGGAAGGATCTCTTCCCCGATTTCCCTGTGTCTGTCCTCCTCTGTTATCTTGAGATCCTGCGTGTCATGAGCCTGGCACACAGCTGGAGTGGCAGGGATGGAATCTTCATCCAGAGTAAAAAATTCTGGACTTTTGTCATAAGATTCTCATCATGGAATCATGACTTCCTTCAGTGGGAGGGAGTGTGGCTTAATGGATAGTGTTTGAAAAGATCAGCTTTATGATGAACAACAATGCGGTGAGACCTCTGAATAAGCCAGGTTAAAGCCCAATAGCCTGTGCATCTGAGACAAGCTAGTCTGGTGCTTGATAAATGAGGGAAAAAAGACAGGCAGAGAGACTTATCAAAGACAGCTCAATTAGAAGCATTTGTACTCACTGTATCACATGTTGATCTATACAGGCTACTGATTCTGCTGATATGGAGAGGTCCTCTCATCAAAATATGATTACAGTATATACAAAACAACTATGTTAAAAGAACACTCAAGTGCTTTGAACATATTCTATCCACACCCTGGCATTCTATGCCCACCGCCCACAGGCTTCTGTCACCTATCCCCAATGCTGTCCCCATTGGCTCCTGCAACCACCTCCTCAACCCATATTTTACATTCCAGTGTGGGTGCTCCTTCCTTCTCCCTGTGCTTCTCATGGCCTGGACACAAACAAGGGGAGCTTTTAGGAGAAACAGCCTCCTTTTCTCAGTTCCTGTGCCTGGCACTACAGTGACCACTGTCAGACAGCAGTCCAAGGAAAGTTCTAGTCAATGCCTACAGCCCGAGGATGGAGTATGCCCATTATAGGCTTTAGAGAATTTAGCTGCCAAACTAACAAATCTCTACTAAGCATGTGTGAACTGAGATTTTTTCAGAGGCTTATAACTTGGCCAGATGTGGGAGGATTATCACTGGGACAGTAAAAGGCATATCGTTGACCCACAGGCCAATGCCCACACCCATAGCCAGATTTCAAGACCTTGCTCAAATGTTTGGAGGCACTAGGATGTCCCAAAGAAAAGGTGACTGGAATATTTTAACATGGGGAAAACAATGGTATTACCAGCTCCACCTGTAATAATAAATATGGAAGATTTCCTGTAGATCCTACTTTCAGCCAAGACAGAAATGCCATGCAACAGCTCCTCAGGTGGTATTGCAGTATTTCCACTTACAGTCCCAGCCAAAAGCAGGAAATACAGTGACCTGTGGAAGCTTAAGGGAATAAAATTGATCAAGCCTTAATGGCATTTTGGGCAAAACACTATTGGTTGTTTTATCTATAATAGTTAACCTACCCTTTATTAACAAAACTTTGAAAAGAGAACACCTGTAAATTCATGTGTTTAACCAAAGGATCCATAAATGCAATAAAAATGTTTTGTGAGGTGAACTTTCAACAACAAAAAATTACAGCGAGTATGTAAGGGCTACAGAATTCAGATATACTGGTAGTCTGAAATAGGGGGTGCAGTTTAAGTGTATATGAATATCAGTGCTTTGATGGGCTTTGTCAAGGAGGTTACTGAATCCATACAGGTTTGCCTTAAATGTACACAGGAAACAGCAGTTTCCTGCACAGCTGGATCTTTACTACTGTATCCTCATTTAGGAGATTCCCTGCTGCAAAAAGCCTTACAATGATGCTTCTTTGTGGGCCTCTCAGATCCTATATAACATTATATTAATTTGAATTTAAAATAATATCCATAGTAAATTCCTTCTAAATGGCATTATTTCTTTCAGATTCTCAAATAAGTATCTATAGCCATGATTAATGTAGTTAATTTACCTATTTTTATTGAACAATTGTACCTATCTAGCATGATTAACAAATAACTTGGGGGGGAGAGGAAAAAGACATAGCAACACAGCCTTTGCATTCACATCTTCTTGTTAAGTAAGATCAACATAGTGACAAAAAGAATGAGGAGTACTTGTGGCACCTTAGAGACTTACACATTTATTTGAGCATAAGCTTTCATGAGCAAAAGCCCACTTCATCAGATGCATGCAGTGGAAAATACAGTAGGAAGATATGTATATACAGAGAACATGAAAAAATGGGGGTTGCCCTACCAACTGTAATGAGACTAATCAATTAAGATGGGCTATTATCAGCAGAAGAAAAAAAAAACTTTTGTAGTGATAATCAGGTTGGCCCATTTCAAACAGATGACAAGAAGGTGTGAGAAATAGTAGGGGGAAAATTAGCATGGGGAAATAGTTTTTAGTTTGGATAATGACTCATCCACTCCCAGTCTTTATTCAAGCCTAATTTAATGGGGTCCAGTTTACAAATTAATTCCAGTTCTGCAGTTTCTCGTTGGAGTCTGTTTTTGAAGATTTTTGTTGAATATTGTGACTTTTAGGTCTGTAATTGAGTGTCCTGAGAGGTTGAAGTATTCTCCAATTTTTGAATGTTATAATTCTTGACGTCTGATTTGTGTCCATTTATTCGTTTGCGTAGAGACTGTCTGGTTTGGCCAATGTACATGGCAGAGGGACATTGCTGGCACACAATGGCATATATCACATTGGTAGAAGTGCAGGTGAGTGAGCCTCTGATAAAAAAATCCCTGAGGAGAGAAAATATATAAAAGGAGAGATGACTTAGGTCAGTGTCAGGTTGCATTGCAAAAAGATAAATATGGGGAACTGTATTTGACATTTTAGGGGACTGGTAATAGAATACAGAGTGGTTCACACTTTCTCCAGTTTACAGGAACCTAAAAGTTTCGAGATTCCAGCCTCCATGAGCAGGAATAGCAACAAGCCAGACTTAATTTGAGGCAACGGGGTTTAGAAACAAAATTAAAATCAGAGGTAGGCCTGACCAGCCCTGAACTTTTAGATTGTGGAGAAGGAGAGGTTTGAAATCAAATCCCTGACCAAATCAAAATTTCTCAATTATGGGCCCTGGATCCAACCCCTCCTGAATTGTGGGGTGTTTGAAATCAAGATTCAGACTGGATTTTGATCAGGTTCATTTCTCCTTATAATGATCCAGATGGTTTGTCCACAGGTTGCCCATGCTGCCTTCATATCTGACCCCAATGGAGGCTCAGGCTAGACTTAATTACCTTCAAGAAGGTGTTGTTATTTTTTCAGCTCTTCCTTAGAGACTTATTAAATTGGGACATTGTTCCTTTAAATATAAAAAACAGATCTACTTAGTGATTCCTTACAATTCAGTCATCTATGACCAAATGTTTTGCTGAAAGTAGGAACAGTTAGTGACTTACTTTCAGCAAAACATGTGGATACTATGTGGATACCATGTGGATACTATGTGGATACTGATCTTCTAGAACAGTGATACTCAGACCCAATGGTTCAGGAGCCAAATTAGTGATCAACATTACCCAAAAGAGTTACATTGTGTAACTGCATTGTTTCACTTACTATAGTACTATACATTCATATTTAAAGAGTATGACAGGGCAAATATTTTATGTAATATAATTCTCACAGCAAAATGACTGACCAAGTATTATTGTTTTATCAACTACAATTGGTTAATAATATAGCAAAACCATCCTGATTGGTTAATAACTTTGATTAATAATTAAATCACACAGTGTTTTAATATGTTCTGCAAAGAGCCACAGGAGACACATTAAGGAGCCCCTTGTGGTTCGAAAGCCTCAGTCTGAATAACACTGCTCTAGGAAGTAGGACTGAGCCCAGCAACTTGTTTTTCCACTGGCATTGTCAGATAAAATCTTCTTTTGGTTAATGTCAGTTAGAGTGACTCTATCCTGCATTTTAATGTTATGTGTCCTGCAGCCACAGAGGGTGGAATTTTCAAGAGCACTTGGCATTGACCCAATCTGCTTTCTTTGAAGTTAATGAGAGTTTCGCCATTGTGTTCAATGGGAAGAGTGTTAGGCCGGCTCTGAGTGCTTTTGAAAACCACAGGCAAATGGGCTAATTTAATCGATGAAGGGTATACTTTCAAGCCATAATTTAGGTAATCTATCTAGTGATTATAAATGTATGATTTGGTACCACAAATAAAGCCTCGTGGGTGCCGGTACTTAAAAATAAGATTCGTGGTGTGCTTTTCTTCCAGTGTCCTTTTTTTTTTTGTGAAATGCAGGTGGTCAACCTATTGCCATTCTGGGCAGCAATCAAACCTTTAGTCAAGGACTGAATGACTTTATTTCAGAGCTTAATCACTATTTATAATAACCCAAACTCTACTCTTTTCTCCGGCTGAGCTGTCTGGCATTCTGCACCCCAAAGAGAGGATTACTTCCTAATTGGAGCAGGCTGTAACATCCTTGGCTCCATAGCCCTGAGGGCACATTGAACATTTAAAGGCCAGTCACTGTGGAAGCTATTTTCTACTGGATGATGCTCATATTTTGAGTATGTTCTTTTGAACTCCTACAACTCTGTTCACCACTTGATCAAATCTAGACCCTTATTGATTTTCCCTGGGCACCTTTCAAATTTATGACGTCCATCTAATAGAATATAGCACTTTCAAGCTCACTGATATTCTAGGAAAATGTTAGGACTTTTGAGGCTTCCAATCAGTGACCCATCAGGAGATTTTTATGTTGCCTCACAGTTATTGAATCTGCTGGTCTGAGAAATTCTAATTGTTCTATTTCGTCACTGTAGTTATAATAGAAGAAATAATGGTGAGCTGAGTCAGTGGTCAAAAAAGGGGATAAGGAGCCTCAGAGGCCTTATTCTCAATTCAGCTTTGCCACCGACACTTGGGCATGTTACTTAACTTGTTTGTGCCTCTGTTTCCCCACCTATAAAGTAATACTTATCACGTACCATCATACAACAAAGAGATATACAAGCACCGATTCCACCGATTGAGATTCCACCGATCACAAGGCAAGGGAACAGAGCACACTGACATGGTGGGGCATACTCTTGGATGTCTCCCAGAGCTTTGAGGTTCTGCCCCTACCAGACCCACTTATCACTTCAGATGCCATCCTCAAGACAAAGTGCTCTCAGTATAAAACATTTTGTTCATGTCTGAACCTAAGTCTAACATCAATTTTCTAGAGCTCTGAGCCATACGGCTGGCCTTTCTGTCCTGGGGCTACCTCTTGCAGGTCATCATGACCTAGTGCAGTGTTTCCCAAACTTGGGACACCACTTGTGCAGGGAAAGCCCCTGGTGGGCCGGGCCAGTTTGTTTACCTGCCACGTCCACAGGTTCGGCCGATCACGGCTCCCACTGGCTGTTGTTCGCTGTGCCCTGCCAATGGGGGCTGCAGGAAGTGGTGCGGCCTGAGGGACATACTGGCCGCCGCTTCCCGCAGCCCCCATTGGCCAGGCACAGCGAACCGCGGCCAGTGGGAGCCGCAATCAGCCAAACCTGTGGACGCAGCAGGTAAACAAACTGGCCAGGCCCACCAGGGGCTTTCCCTGCACAAGCGGTGTCCCAAGTTTGGGAAACACTGACCTAGTCAAAAGTGACAATTGGACAGATGTAAACAGATATGTGTGACGGGAGGGAGAGGGGAAGGAGTATTAACAAGAAACTACCTCAGTGGGGGCAGGCCGTCCTCCTGCTTTATTAAGGCTGCATACCTCTAAAGAAAGGAGAATATAGTTGTAGACTAGCTTAGTTGCTGCCAGCTCCAGCCAGACATATGGAGCCTCTGCCCTTTGGTGTTCAGACACGGCTATCACCAGAGGGCCTCCCCCTTCCACTGAATGCTTTACCCAACGTCAATACCAGTTCTCACTTCAGTAGTTCTCCTGACTCTGTTTCCTGAGTCAGTTTCCTCTCTGGAAAAGAAACTTAATTAATTGGATAATAAAAGGGCACGCCAGTTTTACCTTTCACGTACCCAGGCAATTTGCAGGGTCTAACTGAATTTGTTTGTAATGAGGGCTGCACCAAGGGAAAACAGCCTTCAGTCGTCAGTTATGTGCCAGGTTGAAGATTATATTTTGTTGGCAGAGGACCAGGCAGGTCAGTCCATGCATACATTTGTAAAATGCGACTCAAATAAAAGTGCCCAGACACTTCATGTGCTCTGAGGGCTGAGGCCTCAGCATTATGGATAGGCCAAGTGGCTCCAAAACAATAACGTTTTACATTAACACTGAAAAGATGTTAAAAATCCAATTGATTTTTTAACCACATAAGCTGTTCACTTTGTGTATTGCACTTATTTTGGGCTATAAAACCCCCAGTTCATCTTCAGTTTCTAGTCATTTTAACTTTCTAGTTCTCATGTATTACCATAACGGTGCTGTGTTTTGGTTCACAGTTCAGGAGCAGGAATCAAATACAATATACCATGCCATAAAAGCAATGTATATAAATGGTTCTGTTTGTACTAGGTGAGCAATTCTGGCCCCATTGAAGTCAATGGCAACAGCTTCATGGGCTTTAATGGAGTCAGGATCTCACTTTAGGTGTTTACAAATATTTGCCCTAAAAAATCCCCTTTAAAACTATATCTATATTCAAATCTCTGATGGAAATCAGTGCCACATGTTTCCTTTATATGGGTTTTTCCATTCTTGGTCAAGAAATATTGTTAGTTTCTTTTCATAATAGAAAGAGCTGGACATATTATTTAGCGGCATCATTTTATTGCCATTACTCCAGCAGAGAATTTGTTCATTCATTAGTTTCTAGACACCACCAAATCCCAGTTTTCAGAAGTGAACTCCTGGCTCTATTGAAGTCTATCTACTTATATGGCCCCCATCAACACAGTATCTGAGCTCGTCACAATTATCCTCACAGCCAGGGATCCTAGTTTTCCATAATAAAAAATTAAATCCACGTTTTCCCATAACTAAATTGAAATATGATAGCAGGAACCCCGCCACCCAGGGCTGACAGCCTGAGCCCCACCATCCAGGGCCGAAGCATCAATTTCCTATATTCCTGCATGTGTGGTGGTGGCATGGGGTTCTACTGTATGTGTTTTTATTTTTTCACAAAATTTAAAAACTAAAGATTCCTCTGTAAAAATGCAAATTCCACGTTTTTCTGTGGCAAACTGATTTCTAGGATCCCTGCTCATAACACCTCTGTGAGGTAGGGAAGTGCTATTATCCCCGCTTTACAGATAGCCTCTCTGTGGCTCAGTTCCCTAAGTGACTTGCCCAAGATGACACAGGACATGTGTGTCAGAGAAGGGAATTGAATTTGGATGTCTTAAGTCTTGGGCCAGTTCTTTAACCATTGGATCATCCTTCCTCTCTAAGTCAATTGGAGTTTTAATGCCCAGATCTTTTTGCTGTCCACACTTTACATTGCACTGAGAGGCACATAGGTCAAATTACCCAAATACAGTCTATAAGATGCTTTTATTTACGTATTAGCTTCTTTAAAAGAGAAACACAAATGGAGTTTAAGATTCATTGCAAAGTAAGAAAACATTAAATCATTGCTCTTGATTTAAGTCTTCTAGGAATAGTTCCAGAGTGGTGGTTTTACTTGCTTCAATTGAAAGATTTATGTATATTTAAGTGGAAATAAATTAGGATGAAAATATTGCCTGACTCTCTTTGACTTATTTGTTTCTGAGCTATCGTGGCATTAGCTCAGGAGTGATTTTCTTCTTTTGAAATAGATTAGAGCATTTTAGACTAATCTCGCAAAACATTGCTACTAACACTTATTTACTATAAGTTAGAAACTCCTTACTTTCAGTGAAGACATTACAGGAGAAGAACTGTAACATAAATCTTTATTTTATCACTGAGGGAGTTTGTTTCATTTTAAAAAAATCAAACAAATTGTGGGATTGTAAAGATTTGTTAAAAAGATGTGGGACGATGGGACTCTTAGGGTGTAAGAGATGAAAATAAAAAGAATACTTAAATGGTGTTCAATTATATCATGGAATTATGATGATGACAAGATTCTCCTTCTCCCCCTCCCCCGGGTCAATAGCATCTTTTTTCAAGAACTTGAGCCCAAATGATAATTCCATCCTGGACAAAAGGTAGACCCCTGTATGCATGCAGCATCCCATTTAAATCAATGGAGCTCTGCGTGAACATAGAGGTCTATGCAAAAAAGAATCCATGCAGGATCAGTAACTAATGTCAGAACTGCCGCCGTGTCCACTGAACCAGCAGAAGTTCAGAGAGTGAATGCAATATAACACCACCAGTCAGCAGAAGCCAGCAATTCCTGTCCCTAGCTTAAGGGTCTGAAGGAGCAGCCCAAAAGAACGCTGCACAGCTTTACAGCACAATCTCACCTAGCCATGTTAGTACAATAGGCTGCAAGCCCTCTCTGTGGCCTTGCTTCTTTGTTTCTTGTACTTTATTTTCCTCCGATCCAATTTTATGTTACATAGAATTTCCACTTTAAGCTAGCTGAACGAGCTACCACGATCTACCTTGTCATTGTGTCCCTCCTTGTTGGAAGACATCTCAGTCAATCCTTGACTGCCAAAGATTCTACACTCACACATACACACTTAAAACTCGGCAAATTTTTGCAATGCCTTTTCCTGATTGTCTATCTTGGTGAACACACCTAGGAACTCTCCATTGTTGTGTACAATGGCAAAGATGACCATGCTGGCAACAGGTACCAGCTGCAGTGCTATGTGAAAGCAAAGGAACTGTGTCAGGCATATCATAAGGTCATAACATTCAATCTTCTGCTGAGCCATAGACCTGCTGCTTTCACAAAGAGCTGCATGCCATACTTTGCAGAGACCCCACCACCACCACCCTGCAGACCACAGATTGCTGCCATGAACAGCGAGGAGGAAGAGCGGGGACATATGACCAGGGGAGGTTCAGTTATGCCGCAATGCAGGACCTCTTTGAGACTGTTTGAGACTCCACCACAGTCCAGTCAGTCCTAGCAGTCGAGCACAGGCAAGTCTGATGCAGGGGAAGGAAACCTGTGTAACTGTATGTCCTACTGTGATGGCACCCCCAACTTAGTAATGACTTTTCATTAATTTACTCCTTCTAAAAGATATAGGAGCACAACAAAGAGAGGTAGAGTTGTTATCTGCCTTTCATTCCCCTGTAGAGTAAGGTGGCTGTATGGGGACAGACAAAGCAGTTTGTTTATGTACACAGGGATGTCCCTTAAATCCTCCCAAGAGATCACAATGAAACTTCCATAGAGGTACACTCTGTAACCCTGTCCTGAAAGTTCCTAGGGATGGCAGCCTTATTTCTTTCTCTGTGGTAGGACACTTTCCCATGCCAATCAGCAGGAACCATTACAGTAAACAGGCTACTGGCACACAGGTCTGGGCAGCCTCAGGATGCCAGCAGCAGCGCTGCTTTCTGTGCCTTTGTTCCCCTCAGGAATGAGATATCAGCTAGAGCCACTGCCTGTGGAAAATGATGCCAGTATTAAGTGTCATTGCCCTACACTGACAGCTTCATGCAACCAAACAATTCCCTTCTTGTCTCCCTCACCCCTGGCAGGCCATACGCACCATGGCTTGTGCTGTAAGTGCTGTGCACAAGCACTCCAAAGCAGAGGTGTCAATAAGCAAGGAAAGGGAGTTTTGAACCTTAATTTTCTGCTTTCCATTGTGACTATACTGACAATGGTACCTCTATGTGTTTTATCTGCAGCTGCTGCCATTGTAGCTTTGAGGGGTTTCCTCTCCACACCCATGGAATATCTGAGCCAGATGAGGAGAAAGATGATGATTTGGGATGACATGTTCATCAAGACCCTGTATGCCAATGCTGCATTGGACCATGAGCAGAGGGCCTGGAAGGTGAATATTTTGTATGGAGAAGGAAAGAGTGGACAACAGGAAAAAGGGCCAGGAGACCCAACCTGAAAAGGAGAGGGTGATGCATCAGAAAATTTTGATTTAATACAAAACTGTTTTAGGTGGATGATCCCCTCTGCTGTTCACTCATCCTGCTGCTGTCATTTTTAAGAGCAGGGACAGAGAGGGCAGACAGCAATTATCAGAGCACAGGGCAACAAGTCAATGAGGGAAGAGGTATGTTTAGAGAGGAAGGGCCTGTAGACACAACTAGGTCAAGTCCTAAAGCATCAAAGTATGGTTGGGGCTGCAAAACAGCAATGAAAAAGGAAAACGTTTTTAAATGAAGTATTGAAGTCCCACGACAGCTAGCTGCAGTTTTTAGCTATAGGGAAAACTTTGTCAAAAGTGGCTAAGTGATTTAGGAGCCTAAGTCCCATTGACTTTCAATGAGCATGTCCAGCTTTGTTCAGCTGGCTTCGTCTTGTCAGGCAGACTCAGATGTTACAGTCCTGTCCCACGCTAGCACTTTTAGAAGGTACGTACCTCTCAATCCTTTCCCCACACAAGTGTTCTCAGTTTGAGTGTTAAGCACACCAGGTGATGTGCTATCGCCTCTCCACTTCAGGCTGAGTGCTGAACATGTGCACCAACTATTAATTGCAAAGATTGTTCTCCCTCTTTGGGATTCAAATTATTAAATACTTTTTAATTCTTGTTCTTCTTAAAGCACCATTCACAGCCCCTCACTGTGCCCTACCAATTGCCCACATCACGGATCTTGTGGCTCTCTGGCACTACACCCACATGTCTCTCCAGAGGGGAAGCAAGGAAACTCAGACACCCACTATGAAATAACTTTTAAAACATATGGAATAAATCCACTCTGAGTGTTCTCTCCTCTCTCTGCTTTTCCTTTGCTATTCCTGCAGCTGATCCTCGAGCCAATATCAGACAATGACCTACTGGGATTGTAACTGTTGCTTCTCTGTAACAGCTGCTAAACTCCTGTTGCCCACCTTCTTTTTGCCTCCTGTCATTTGTTCAATGACTGCCTTCAGAGGTAAAAGGAATAAATACATTCTCATCTCAAGTCCTCTTCTCTTAATATATCTCCATCACGTATGTGGCATCTTGTCTGACTTCAGGAGCAGATGGCGTAATGCTGAGATCATCCTGTGTTTCAGAAAGAAAGGAAGAAAACCATTTCAATTTTCTTCTCTGCTCTGCCTGTTCTTGTGATGTTGCTGGTGTCGCTGATGGTGTGTATGTTCTACACTCTCGTTGTCTGCCCTGTCCATGGACTCTTACATTGATTTGTTTCTTCTAACTATTCCATTTTCTGCCTCTGCTTTTGTGGCTGGCCTATCCTAGTCTTCCTGTTACTAGCTCATGAGGGGTATGGACATAAGCCTTAATTGTGTGTCCTGAAGGCTGCCAAACATGATCTGTGGTCAACTGCAGGCAGAGAGTTCTACAGAGCTGATTACCCTCTACGAGAACAGCCTATCACCAGTCATAGAAAGTTATTCCTAGGACTGACTAATGACAGCATCAAAGCTGAGCTCAGCCATCTGAATGGGACATAGGAATGAGGGGTGATTTCTCAAGGAGCTCAGTCCACAGATGTTCAGTTAAGCAGAGAAAGCTTATAAAGCTTACTGGAGTTTTACTATCAGGAAACTGCCAATTTAATCATTTGCTAATGAGTACTAAAAAGACAAAAAAATGAAAAACGAAAATAAATGAACTACAAATCACTAGAGGCACTAGTACACACTGAGTCATTGATGATTGTCAGAAGCAGAATGTGTGGGTGGTGGGGGCTTTTAAATGAAAGGCTATAATTTTGTCATAATATCAACAAACAAAAGTAACGGAATACTTTAATAAGACCATTTGACCAGCAACACAAATTCAAAACCCAATAAATTCAATCATTTATTGTGATATGTCTGTGTGATGAAGTGGAGAAACCGCCCACAGGCGCAGAAGGGGTTAAAGAGAGCCTTTGTGCCCAGATAGCCCCACCCATTGTACTTGCCATACAATGCCAGGCCTGGAGAGGAAAGAAAGGAGAGAACCTGGCTCAGTTTGGGGCTGACTGGTGAAGAGTAGTGTTGCCAACCCTCCAGGATTTGCCTGGAGTCTCTCAGAATTGGCATTGATCTCCTGGTGACTACTGAAAGCAATTCAGGAGATTTTAAGAGGCTATTTTAAGAAAATGACATATCATCATGTTAGGGGAAAAAAATCTCCTGAAATAGCTTCAGTCAGAGTTGGCAACCCCAGCCAAGAGATAGGAGCTAGCTGCCTCCCTGTCTGAGAGGAAGGATCACTAGCCTTCCACCCAAAGCAGCTACCAGGAAATAAGTGCTGTCTCCCTGACCAAATGAGACTGTGGAAGAGATTTAGGAGCATCTGGCCTTAGAGATTACTGGATGACTGAAGCACAGAGACCTTGTGGTCTTCTGGCCCTGCCAAACTTATGGCCACCCCACCTGATGGAACCTGGGACTACAGCAGGATGCGCCCAAGGTCCATGAGGGGGTGCTAATAGCAACAAACCACCATAGTGACTTGAACTATAGGGCTCACACCCCAAACTGAAGGGACAGTGGTAGGAAATAGCCCAGGGCAGTGGACATGGATTCCCTGCTGGGAAATTCCCTGTTCAGGGGTTGACTCACACAGGACCCTGTGCTGGGACCCAGTGGAGCAGGAGGGTCCAGGTACCCCTACCACACTGCCTTAAAGACTGAGGCACCTTGACCAGAGAAACAAGGGCTGGAAGTCAAGCATTCCAACCATTAGGCCACCCAAACCTCCAAGCTCCCTGTTAGTCTGATTTGGAAAATGCCTGTCTATAGACATGGCCATCATAAGAGGATTGCATGATGTACTTACATTCTGTGTACTCAAGGTCATAGAGTGAAGATAAAGAAAGAAAAAATAACCTAACACTGTATTACATCACAGTATCATACTGATACAACACTAAAGTTCACAATTTCTCTTCTGCAGTTCTTCTGTCCATTTGAGGTATGTCTATAGGGATCATCATTATTTTAAATGGCTTTTATAAGAAGAGAGACAAAATAGAAAGATATCCCACAAAGAGTGGGTAAATGCAAAAAAAAATGGCTAAGGTGGTAAAAGACTGTATTGTAGTAACATTATGTTTGTTAAAGGAATTAGTATTAGTCAAACAACTAAATTCAAATAATCCCTAAACATTCAAAGTAAAACTCAGTCAAATCTAGTGTAATTTGCCTTCTTATGGGTGGAAATCACATGAAATACCTTGGTTCCAGCCTGACACCATACACTGGCCCAAGTTCAGTCAAGACTGGGTGCCAGATGGCTTGAAGCAGCTTAAAATTCACAGCAAAAATAACCCAGTTTTGCTGAGATAGTCACACGTTTCGATGAGCCTTTTCACAAGCCTGGCTTCAAGCTTATGTCAAAACACCAAGCCTGTTTGGGGGTTGTTTGATTGATTTCTGCAGGGCTGTAGTGTTAAATAACTGTAATAACCTTTACAATACAGTACTCCAAGTACAGTAGTTCTTTTCTTATCCTTATGCAGTTCATCATTCCAGTGATAAGGAAATAGCACAACAGTCAGCTTTAGATTTAATATATACTAATTAGTTTTTAGAAAATAGTTCTCCAGACATTCTTGCAATCTTAATAAATGTATCTACTCAAATAAAATGTAGATTTCTCTGTAATGCCAATAAATTAATGATTTTCACAGCTCAGAAATATCTACTTTTGTTTCTTGGGATATCAAATCTTCAAGACCAAGCAGTGAACAAGACTCAGAACAGTAGCAATTAGGCCTCATACATTTCTAAATAACTTTCCACGCAATTCAGAGCTTTAATGTACCTATCCTGTCTTTCAAATGCAAATAAAGATATGTATGCATTGAAGTACTGCTTTCAACCTGCCACAGTTAGAAGATGACTGCCTTCAATAGATTGTGACCTGTTCCCAACCCACAAAAATGTGTCTGTTATAAATATTTGGATAATAAATGACACAAGCGCCTTCTCTCAAAATACTCACTAAAGGAAAATCTATTCAGTTATTCAACCAAACTCAAAATGTGTGAAATTTATATAGAAATTTTCATCCAGTACAATTGCAAAGTTCTTTTCAACTTAGATATAGATTCACTTCACTGAAAAGCAGTCATCTCTAAGGCTTTTTAATAGTTCTCAAGAGCACAAAACCAGCTGTTTGTGAATGGAATTGAAAAAAAATACCATGTGCAGTTGAAGCTAGAGGGGTAGATGTCTGTAGCATAGTGTAAACAACTAGTATATGGCTAGGATATCACTGCTAACACCTCTAATGAAAAGTAGCGTGGGATCATTAATACAGGTAACTATTTAGTGGGATCTCAAAAGTACTAGTATCTCTCACCTGAAAGATTTTAGAAATAGCTCTCAGTTTGTAATTTGTTAAACTTATACTCACAAGTCACGTTTTCATACACTTTTAAACCTTGCTATGATTCCAGTGTTATAAAAGTAGGGACAATTGTAATAGTTTATCTTAGTAAAAGCTAGATAACTTCGTAATGAACTTCGTAAGAACATTTATGCACAAGAGCCATTGTAACTAAACAATGTTCTAATACATTTACTGAGATTAAAAAAAAGAGTAATTCACTTTGATGTTTGTTTTTGATCATCTAAAAATTATTGTTAATATTTGGTATATAAACTGAAAGATAAGAGACAAAACAAAAGCAGTTGGAGGGCAGAAGCAACAAAAAAAACCTGCATAATGAGCATGCATGCAAACTTCATTCATTTAAGGTAGAGCCTATTTAAATCCTGAAAAATATCACAGTTACTTGAAGACAAATGCCTAGTTGTGATATTTCATTACTACGTTGGCTTTCTGCATGTGACAAAAGAAAAACAAATAGTAACAGAGGGCCCAAAGGACACAATAGTTAATGACTAATGAGGGGTCACAAATGTTTTCTGTATTTATATCTATACTGAAGGTGTTCAAGAGTTCTGTAAATTATATATATATATATATATATATATATATATATATATATATATATATATATATATATGAGCAGTGGCAAACAACATATCTGAAAACAAAGGCAGAAGCTTGGCACAGCCAGATGAATGGGAGCGAACAGAAACAAAGGAAGATAATATACTTTAATTGAATGAGAATTCTGTTAAAAATCTATAAGAAAATCAGAGTTTATTTTCCGGGGGCTTCAACTGATGCTAAAGATCTAATGCACCCTTAAAAATAAACAAGCTTACCAGAAACAAGTTGGGGGTGTGTGTGCGCTGCACAATGAAGGTGTACAGCCTGTACTGGATGGAATGGTACACCTGGTAAAGCATGAATCATAGAATCATAGAATATCAGGGTTGGAAGGGACCCCAGAAGGTCATCTAGTCCAACCCCCTGCTCAAAGCAGGACCAATTCCCAGTTAAATCATCCCAGCCAGGGCTTTGTCAAGCCTGACCTTAAAAACCTCTAAGGAAGGAGATTCTACCACCTCCCTAGGTAACGCATTCCAGTGTTTCATCACCCTCTTAGTGAAAAAGTTTTTCCTAATATCCAATCTAAACCTCCCCCACTGCAACTTGAGTGACCCTATCTATCTCCCTCTCATAGCTAAATACTCTGCTACAAATTATAATACTGGAATCACTTAATTAGTGTGTGAGATGTTGCAATACAGAGTCTGCACTCTAGAGTTTACAAGCCCTAATAATACTACATGTGACTATTTCAAGCTTTTTAAATATTTTTCATTTCAGTTTCTCCAAAATCACTAATAATTTCTTATTTTTACATCCTGGGTATGTATGTCTTCAAAGCAGCAAAGGAGAGGAAAGTTAGTTTCTTCTTACAGACTTCTACTATCCCATCCACTTCAACTAAAGCTGTCAATGGACTTGCGGGTGTAAGAAAAGTTGGAGATTTTTGAACATTGCCAAAATATCAAATCAAGTTTCAATTGCCTTTCCACATGTTTCTGAGATTAAGGCCAGGTCTACACTACAGACTTATGTTGATACAACTGTGTCGCTCAGGGTGTGAAAAATTACAACCTAACACACAAACACACCCACACCATGTAGACAGCACTATGTTGACGAAAGAGCGTCTCCCATCAACAAAGGTCTTGCCTCTCAGGGAGGTGGATTAACCATGCCAATGGGAGAAGATCAACTGTTGGTGTAGTAGTGTATTCATCAGAGCACTACAGCAGCACAGCTGTGCCACTCTAGCCCTGTATGTGAAGACAAGCCCTTAGTATTTGAGTTTATGCAAATAGACTGGCTATAACATAGTCTATATAAAATAAGACAATTTGCAATTTGCAGTTCGTATTCATGAATGCAGAGTTGCTCCATTCATTAGTATGCAGATTACCTCCAAAAATGGTTTTAAATACCAGAAGATATAAATCACTGCCTATTATAATTTCTTTCTTCACAGTTTTAGAATTGTATTACACATCTGACTAGTATCCGTTTCTCAAGTATAACTTGTAATTAAGGATCTTTCAAACATAATTCATACTCTATATGAAAAACAAATATTATTTTGTAGACTAAGTAGATGTAGGAAAAAACATTACATTCCAAATTACAATTAGGCACCATGATGTTTTCTGAATAAGAACTGACATAAGAAATGGAAGCTTAATATTCATTATGTACATTGATTCCAATTGAAAATATTCCTGAAGAATTTAGAGTTGGGTTTTTTTTAAAATAAAGTCTATATTTCTTGGGTCTGATCCTCTTTTCTTCCATCTTTTTATATATATATATATATATATATATATATATATATATATATATATATATAATTTAGGAATGATAGAGAAATTCCCTACCCTCAGCTCATCCAATGAGCATTTCTCTTATGAAAATTTCTTATCCGCTGCTGAACCATACTTTATTTTCTTCTTGCTTTTTCAGATTTATGCCAAAACAAATTTTGATGTTATTAGATGGTATGTATGATGCTGGCAGACCAGGTTCCAGCTCATGCCAAGGCCCCTAGGCCTCACTGAACACTGACAAATGTATAGCTGGAAACAGTCTGTTCACCTGTGTGTTAGCAGTGTTAAAATAAATATTAAGTTGGTAAGAATGTGTTTAGACCTCATGAAATGTTTGTAGGATGTTGCCTGTATTGATCTCAATTATAACATCTGTAGCCCATGGTATAAAGTTATATTGTGTGTTTCCATTGTAAACTGCTGTAACTAACTCAAACAAGTGATAAGCCTTCTCTCATGCAAATGCTGGCTTCCTACAGGAGATGTTAGGTCCTGTGCAAGGAGAAGGCCTTTGAAAACAAATGAGCCAATGTGAGACATAAAAAACAAAGACCTTGTTAATTGCATTCCTCACCTCCTCCAGAAAGAGGAGACCTGCATATGAACTCAGCCCATCAGCTTGGACTCTGAGGAGAGGGCGATAAAAATCTCTGATGAGGAGAAACTGGGTTCCTTTTGCTGCTTGCACTCTAAAGGGGCAAGAACCACAAAGCATAAGCAAAGGACCCCTCAGCTGTTTTGCCTGAGTTAGCCCTAAAAGACATATGGAGTTTGCTTATTATAGGTTTCAGAGTAACAGCCGTGTTAGTCTGTATTCGCAAAAAGAAAAGGAGGACTTGTGGCACCTTAAAGACTAACCAATTTATTTGAGCATAAGCTTTCGTGAGCTACACAGTATGCATCCGATGAAGTGAGCTGTAGCTCACGAAAGCTTATGCTCAAATAAATTGGTTAGTCTCTAAGGTGCCACAAGTACTCCTTTTCTTTTTGCTTATTATAGAAGTTTCTATTACTTTTTGGAATCTAAGACTGTAACTTATTTGTGTGTGTGTGTGTGTGTGTGTGTTATCTGCTTTCACCTTGCAAATAACTCATTAAGTTAATTTATTACAGGACTGGCTAAAAGCATTGTCTTTGGTGAGAGATCTGGTGTGCTGTAGACCTGGGGTAAGTGACTGGTCCTTTGGGACTGGAGGTAATATGAATATTGTTGTGATTTTTGGTGGAAAGGATAGTCTATCACAAAGACTGGGTGGCAAGATAGACCGGAGTGCCCAAGAGGACTGCCTGTGACTTCATGTTAAGGCTTAGGAGTTCACACTTATTGCTTGGTTGGTGAACTCTAATTATAAACCGTACAGCCAGTTTGGGGGTTGTGCCCTGTTCCTGGACAGTCTGTCCTGAGGTTGGCAAGTATCTCCACACAGATCCCTATTATCTGCCAAATTTAGTGAGAGGCCCCACAAACTAGTCCATTCTAATCAAACCCTGGCCACTTGCAAATTGATAGTTAGGAGAATGGTGACTTCCTCCCTATCACAGGGTGGACTGGGCCTTTAAGAAGGAACTACTCCAGCCCACCTGTGCTATTTGAACAGCCTTGATGGGGCCTGATAGAGAGCAGGTGCCCTATGTAAGGCAACAGAAAGATGTAGAGAAGGGGAAGTTCAGGAAGTTGTGGCAGAGAGTGAGGAAAAGGTCTTGCAGGGAAGACACCAAGACCAGGGAAGTTGCCTTGGCTAGAAGGACTTGGAGTAGCCTGCTAAGGCAGGAGAAAGACTCTGACACCAGGGAATTTTGTAAGTCAGAATCAGAAGTGTTATGTCAGGAAAGAGGATGTGCCATCCCAACACAGGATTTGAGTTTAGGAGTCTGGTATAAGATTAGCTGTTTCAACAGTGGCAGAAAATGATGTTCAACTTTAAAAGCTTGTATAGAGCTTCAGTGTTAGGAAAATAAAGCACAATTTTGTAGTTTATTATAAAGACATTTTCTAAAAGGATAATACATTGAATTGCCTTACTGAGAACTCCCTTGTCTATGTTAACCAGACAGAACACACCATACATTATATAAGATAACTCATTATAATTTTCCGCTCACTCATCAGATAAAAAATGGCCAAATAGCATAGAGCGCTTATGTAGCAATCAATCATAAATCACTTTTTCCCCTTTAAAAAAAGACCTCCTGCTATTAAAATTTTGAGCAACGTTGTATTTAAGAAAAATATTTCTAATATTTTAGGTAAAAATTGGTTTATTTAGATAGACTACACTGGTACAGTACAGCTTCTCTGTTGTTTTCATAAATACTAGACAATGTATTATGGTGGGGAGGGATAAGCTCAGTGGTTTGAGCATTGGCCTGCTAAACCCAGGGTTGTAAGTTCAGTCCCTGAGGGGGCCATTTAGGGATTGGGGGCAAAAATTGGGGATTGGTCCTGCTTTGAGTAGAGGGTTGGACTAGATGACCTCCTGAGGTCCCTTCCAACCCTGATATTCTATGAATGTGTCTCTTTCATCTGTCTAGGCTCTGATCCTGAAAAGACTTATGCATGAGTTTGAAACTAAGCATGTTTGTAGCTCTATTGACATGACTCAAGCTGTACCTGTGCTTTACTTTAATCATCTGTGTAAGTCTCTACAGGATTTGGGCATTAGTCATCTATTTCTCTTTCCATCTCTCCTCACAGTCCTTTTCCTTTGCAGGACTCTTCACATTTATCTCCAACCTCTTGTGTGGCTGCGGAAGCAGGGTGAGCTGGACTCTGCAGCATGCAGAGAGTATACAATCCCTGTGTGGCCTCCTGGCCTTTCCTGAAACAGGAACCTGATCCAATGCCCAGTGAAGTCAATGGGAGCCTTTCCATTGACCTCAGTGGGTTTTGAATCAGACCCCAGGAGACAGATGCCCCTAAATTGCTGTAATTCAGACACTTCCTAAAATGAGACCTAAGAACGTAAGGGCAGCCATACTAGGTCAGACCAAAGGTCCAAATAGCCCAGTATACTGTCTTCCAACAGTGGTCAATGCCAGATACCCCAGAGGTTATGAATAGAACAGGTAATCATCAAGTGATCCATCCCCTGTTGCCCATTCCAAGAGGGTAAGGACACCATCCTTGCCCATTCTGGCTGATAGTCATTGACCGTCCCTACCCATCCTGGCTAATAGCCATTGAGACGTTGAACTGGAGAAATAACTCCACACTATGAGTTATCATTCCCTCATGCAAGAGATTAATTAAAGGTGATGAATTATTGCTGCAAGATTCTGACATGAGCTACTACCATCCCCTCAGCGGTGAGTTGAAATGGAGGGAGGGCATATGTCACTTACCTGGACTAGAAGCCATTGTCCCATTAATAAAAAGGTAATTGTTTACCTTTAATTTAATTTAAAAATCAAACAAATCCACCAAAAGGTAATTTTGTCCAATATTCCATCTCAAGTTTAATAACCAAAGCGAATATGGCTAACTGAGAGTGTGTGCATACTATAGGTCAAAGAAGTGTGAATGCTTTGAAAGTGATATAAGAACTCCATCGCATTGGGCTTCAGTGAACATCAGTGTCTTGCTTTGAAGGTCTTCTAACCTTATTATTCATCTTTGATAGTTGGAGATAAAATAGAGTCAATACCTTGTAAGTTATGAATCATTCCTAGGAAAAATGTATTGCAAGCTCCTTCAGGTACCCTTAAAATTCAAACATTCCTTTGTTTTAACAAATTGAAGATGTGTTAATTCTATAAGCCTCTGAAATTTAAGGAGAGGTTCCCACCGCCCCCCGCATGTTTTTCCCCAAAGGTGTTAATTTCTTCCGGGTGTAACTCCATTAAAGCAAAAGAGCAAAACCAGGGATGAATCTAGCCTGAGGTGATTTAAATAAACATTTATACTGTTTTGGATTTATAAAAATATATTGTTATGCAAATAAAATAGGAATAGATAAAAAGAATCCTATTTACTCATTGTGATTAAGATACCCTATAGTTCCACAAGAGATACTAGTTGTTGCAAGGTACTGTAATTAAGCTAAAATTATAGACTAAGAGCAAGTGAAAAAGAGGCTGAATTCTCCTATCTTTTGCCATTTTTCTTTGTGTGTGCTTTATGTACATTCATCTTTGTTTTGTCTTAAAAAGACATAAGACTTAAACAACAACTCTAAAACTAAAACTTGACTTAAACGTAAAACTGACTTTTGCATGCCCTAGTTTGAGGGGGGGAAAATACTATCGGGGAGACTGTAAAGCAAAGACTCTAAAAAAAAAACAACTAAAGAACAGTAAATAAGGGAAATTGTTAAAATGAAGGTTTATTTAAAGCATTTTGAACTTTAAAAGTTAACTTCTGTCTTTTTTAAGTATGTTTTATACAGTGTTTGTTTTTTCCCCGGTGGCAACAGATTAAGGTATATTAAACGTATTTCAAAATACAGAATAAAATAGTTAAGTATGACAGACTAACTATTGAATGTCAAATTAATATTTCAAATCAAGGGAGATAGAGGTGAGGTTTAGATTTAGTTTAAGTCAGCTTAACTTCATCATTCAGGGGTGTGAAAAATCCACACCTTAAGTGGCCTAGTTAAACCGACCTAAACCCCAGTGTAGACAGAACTAGGCAGATGGAAGAATTCTTCCATTGACCTAGGTACCACATCTTGGGGAGGTGGATTACCTACACCAATGGGAGAATCCCTCCTATCAGCATAGGTAGTGTTTACACTGAAGTGCTACAGCAGCACTGTAGCATTTTAAGTGTAGACATATCCTTAGACAAACTCCATCTCCAGCCAGACTCAGGCCTGGTCTACACTATGAAATTAGGTTGGTCAGTGTGACTATGTCGCTCAGGGATGTGAAAATCCACTCATGAACAACACAGTTAAATCAGACTCACCCCCGGTGTAGACAATGCTAGGTCAACAGGAGAATTCTCCTGTCGATCTAGCAACTGATTCTTGGGAAGGTGGATTCCCTATGGCGATGGGAGGAGCCCTGCAGCATTTTAAGTGTAGGCAAACCTTAAACTATCTATCCAAAGAGCAATGGGAGGCCCTCACAAACCAGTCAACTCAAGGGGGTAGGCAAATACTTGGAGAATGACCATGAAGCGCTATACTTAAGGCTGGAAAATAGCAAAATTCTCTCTGGGGCGTAGTTGCCATATCTTGGGGCATTGGAAAAAATCTGCTTTCAGGAAGAAAAGGAACCACATCTAGTGAACTCTAACACTGGGATCCTTAAAAATCAGATTGACTGGGAATGTCTGGTATTCCAGGGATGTGTGAGTGGCCACCTAAGTGAACACAGAGAGCTACTATAAATGCACCCTTGCCTGGAGTTGGCAAGAAGTACTGGATCCCCTTGGACTGTGTGGAAAGATGCTGTGCAAGACCAGCTGTGGACCAGCCATGGAAACATTAACATCTATAAGCAGACAGCACAGGGAATGCAGGCAAAGGAGCATGACTGGGATCAGCAGCAGTGCTTTGTGAAAGCCAAGGAACTATGCCAAGCAAGGCTAGGGAGGGCCACAAAAGATCTGGTACTGCCCTGCATAGATGCTACTTTTACAACTAACTGCATGCCATACTTGGTGGTGACCCTACCAGCACTTTGTAGACCACTGTGGGGGATACCTCAGAGGAGCCTGAGACAGAGACCCATGCTGTGAACAGTAAGGAAGAGGAAGACTAGGAGTCTTTTATTCCTATTTAAAAATGTCACCCAGACCATTCAAGAGTCAAGGTGGGTATCAACTTTTCATTTCTCTACTGGCATAATGTTAGAAAATATAAAGGATAGCAGAGATGTATGGCGGTTCATATACACTCCACATCAGATCAGCGTCCTGTGCTCCCGTAGAGGTGGAATCAGCATCCACTTTTCATTTTTTTGGCTTGTTGGGCTAGGCAGGGAGGGCCATGAGGAGTACTCTGTGTATCGGGGATGGGGATGTCTGCATAGTGGGGATGTCTCATTAATCCTCTTGAGAGATCTCCATGAAACTTTGATCGAGACACACTGCAATCCTCTCCTGAAGACTTCAAGGGATGGTACCCTTGTTTCTTTCAATGATATAAGACACTTTCCCACATCACTCTGCAATGAGTTCAGTTGGCACCATTGCATTAAAGAGTCTTGGGGCACATAGGCCTGGGTGGGTTTGTGACACCAGCAGCAGCTGGACTCTCTGTGCCTTTGTCATTCTCAGGAATGAGATAGCAGCCAAATGAAAATACTGGTAATTCTGACTCCCATTTTCCAATACCCATACCCAGGAAGAGGGGCCAAACTGTAGACCTACATGCAATGGAGCATGAACCACACCCCACCAAGCTGTACTTAGCAAGATCTAAGCTGGAGAGGAGTACTGTTGCAAGGCATTGCGAAGCTAAAGTGGCAATAAGCATTTTTAAGGGTTTTTGTAGGAATAATATAGGGGAGTTTTAAAACTTCTCTTTCCCTTTCCATTGTGACTGTAAATCTAATGGTGTATGTCTATTTTTTATCAGCAGCTTCCAGCATGGTGGCCATGAGGGGTCCCTCCACCACATCCACTGAACAGCTGACCCTGATTAGAAGAAGGAAAAGGACTAGGAAAGATGACGTGTGATACCCAACCAACAATTGCCTTGGACCAAAGGGCTTGGAAGACCCTTCAGAACGCAACCACAGAGAAAGAGACTGAAGAGAGCAGTTGCTGCAACAGTTAAAAGAACTGGGAGGTGGAGTGGGAAAGGCCCTTAAACATAATGTGTTTGTCAGGCAACCAACCCAAATATTGCAGACCCTGGTTGACCTACAAGTCCAAATTGCCACAATCAGCAGCCCTTGCAGTCCTTGGAGAACTTCATGGTTGCTGTTCCCCACACCCCCCAACACAGCACTTGGCGCCGCAGTGTACATCTTTACCCCTACCACTCCACACCAGGGGACATCAAAGGAGAACCACAGCTACGCATTTATCTACTTGTGACACACTCACTGACCTGTGGTTTTATGTAGCCACAACAGACTGGTTCACTTTAACAGTGCAGGTTAAAGTCTTTTATTTCTGAAACCTTGAATGTGTATGTTTCTAAAAAATAGAGCTAACCTGAGTGCAAAGACGGAGTATATTTATTAGTTCACACCATGTGCTGCAAAATACATACCAATATATAGTCTGAAATACACAGGAGAGACACTATTTCATGAAGGCAACACTACTGCCACTGACCGTTAAAATAGTCCTTTAAAGCCTTCCTCAGCTGCATTGCTCTACAGCTGGCTCTTCTAATAGCTCTTATGTCTGGCTGTTCAAATTCAGCAGACAGCTGAGCAGCCTCCACCCTTGCGGCAGCTCTTCCCCCTTTCCCTCACAGATGTTATGCACTCCACAATATGCAGCTATAACCATTAGATTGGATGCCAGCAAGAAAAATATCTCAGTGCGTGAACAATGCCAGTGTCCCTTCAATCTACCAAAACCACATTCAACTGTCATCCTCCACCCCCTGAGTTAGTAACTGAATCTTTCTTTGGTGCTGTCAACATGGTCAGTGTATGGCTTCATGAGCTGGGGGAGCAAGGGGCAGGCTTGGTGTTCCAGGATCACTATTGGCATTTCAACAATGGCAATGGTAATCTGCTGGTCAGGAAAGAATGTCCCTGCTTGCAGCTTTCTGCCCAGTCCTGTATTCTTGAAGACGCGAGAGTCATGTACCTTCCCTGACCAACCTACATTGCTATTACTGAAGTGTCCCCAGTGATCCACCAATGTTTACATAACCATAGAAAAGCGAGCCTTTCTGTTGGTGTACTCTGGGACAAGGTGGGATGGGCAGTGCCAGAATTAGGGACTGATGTACTGTCTATAGCCCTACCATAATTTGGGAATTGCAAATCCATCCACTGTTTCCTCTACGTTACCAAAAGTCACAGTCCTGTGTAGCTTAATTAATTGTTTAGTTTAATTGCCTTACACACTTGGATCACAAAGGCCCCACAGTGGATTGTCCAACTCTCAAATGATTGCCCACTGACCAATAGCAATCTGGAGTTGCAAGTTTACTGGGTTCAATTGCCCCTTACTTCTCCATCAGTGCTGCTCTTATTCTAGTGTCCCTGAGCAGGAGGCTAGGGCAAGTTTGGCGCACAGCACCAGGAATGTGGCTTTGCACATCCCAGAACTCTGCAGTCACTGCTTATCATCCCAAACCCATAATATGATGGAATCCCACCAGTCAGCGCTCATTTCTTAGGCCTAGAAATGGTACTCCACAGCACAGAGCTTGCTCCATGAATGCCAGCAGCAACCTGGCATTGTTTGTCATGGTGTCCAGCAGCACCCAGTTATTGTGCCCAAACATTTGCGCATCACCATATCACAATCCTGATTGTAGCAATGCTCCCTCAAGCTGTGTATATACCGGAGAATCATGATTCCTGCATTAGCAATTCACTCCAGCTCAGTCAAGGGACATGGGCTGAATTGTCCTCTCCCTGTGAGAGATGTTGCAAAAAGCTACAACAGGTAACACACTATGGGTGATACAAGGGAGGACTTCTAGGCTAGATGGGTGTTATGCTCTTACAGTACCAGAGGGACACTAAAGGCACTTTTACCCTGTACTAATACAACAGGATCTTTGGAAGGAGGTGACAAATTTGCCATCACATCAAAGAACCAATGTGGAGCAAATGCTGGAAAAGCTAGCGCTTTATGTGAAGCAATCATATTGGCAGGTTTCAGAGCAGCAGCCGTGTTCGTCTGTATCCGCCAAAAGAAGAGGAGGACTTGTGGCACCGTAGAGGCGAACCAATTTCTTTGAGCATGAGCTTTCGTGAGCTACAGCTCACTTCATCGGATGCATGTAATGGAAAAAATCGTGTTGTGCAATTAGAGCTCAACAACCTCAGGAGAAGGCGAGCACCGCTGAAACAGTACAGGAGTTTGCACTTGCTTTCAGGAGATTGTATACAAATTGAAAACAGTGGCTCCTGGAGGAATAGAAGATGAAGACAAATCCCTCAGAGATTTGTTTGTGACAGGACTTTCTGACGTTTTTATTAAGCAGGTTTTGGGAAAGCTCATATGGAATCATAAAGAATTAAGCTTCCCTGAAATTGAGGGGAAAGTATGTTATTCAGAGAGCAACAAGATGGAATGTCCCTGCAGGAGTTTATTATCCCCCCTCTAAAAATGTTTTAGGCCTTTTGAATACCTTCTAGTCTTAATTCTAATTCCAGATCTGTCTCAGCAATGACCTTGGCCATTTTCTAGAACGTCAGCTCAGACCGTTGGGATCTGCTTGGAATTATTATATATTGTAAAATCAGAGGCTAAGGAGAAACAATGCTGATCAAAGAATACATGCCTTCACAGCCTTAACCAGAAACGCTCAAGCTTGATGCAGAAAAGCATTTGCTTTAAAATTTGAATCTTCTTTCGCTGCTTCCATTTTACTCACTGCAATATGTCATTTTATGTTAAACAATTAGAAGCTTCAGGACTCATCATGTTGACTTTGCTCATGTGAGTAGTGGCATGAGAGGAAGCCCTAATTTTTTTTTAGATATAACCAAGTGAAACATTTCTTCTACGTTAAAGCTAAAAATCTGAGGCCTGTTAACCCCTTGGAAACTGTGCCCAAGTAGGAGAAAAAAGTCTCTGCAAGGATTCAGTCATAGTTTTCTCCCCAACTATTACATGGAGCAGGAGAGTAATTATTCACCTATGGCACAGTGGGGAAACAGTGTTGCCTAGTGGCTCAAGCACTGGCCTTGCACTCAGGAGATCTGGATTCTGTTCCTGGCCCTGTCAGTGGCCCGTTGAGTAACTTTGGTATGTCATTCCACCTCTCTGTGCCTCAGTTTCCCTATCTGTAAAATGAGGCAAATGGTCCGGACCTCCTTTGTAAAGTGCTTTGAGACCTCCTGATAATCTGGGTGGTGGTGTTTGTTATTGTTAACAGACTATGAGTTCAGCTCATAAACCCCACACATTCCCCAGGGACCAGGGGAGGTTAGGACCATCTCTACAAAGGACTTGTGCCTTCACGCCAGCCCGAGTCCTTAATGACCTCCCAGTTGCAGTGCTGCTCCAACAACGTAAGGGCTTCTCTAGGTGGCATATCCCCCGGTTCTCTACATGGGGGCTGGAGAAGGTGCTCTGGAAATGTAAAAGCCCACAGCTGTAGCTTTCGGAGGAGTCTCAAAAGCTTCATCCTACAAGAGACACCCAACCCCAGACAGGAGTTTACATCAGAAAAGCTGAGTTGAGAGCAGTACGAGTTTTGGACAAAACCTCTCCCCCAGTGCTGTTCAGACATTTAAAAAACAAAACAAAACCATGCTGTCCTCTCCCCCATTCACTATAGCCTAATTAAATGGGTTATTGGTCACTTAAAGTCATTTAAGGTAAGACGTCACTGCCCATACACAACCAAAAAACCAGCCGCCTTTGCAAGAGGTGATAAGCAAAGATTAGACCAGATTAGAGCATTTTGGGGCCCTGTGCACTATGGAAAAAGTACCCTTGCCCATACATATCCCCACCCCACACACAGGCCCCACATATTCCCCAAAATACATCTTGCCCACTGCAATCATCAGCCACACTGGCCACAGCCCCTAATATCCCCAACCCCTCACCCTGCATCCCCCACAACACTCCCATCAGCAACTTGCCCCTAGACCCTCACCCACCACCACTGGGACCGTCTGACAGCTCACTGGCATCTTCCCAGCTCAGCTCTTCTGTCCCATCCTCAGCTAGAGTGGCTCCACCTGATCCCAGCCACCCATCAATCTTATAGTCCTGCACTGCTCAGGTTTGGCCAGGCTGCCTCTTCATCGTGACAGAGGGGAAGCTGGCCAAATGTGAGTGAGAGGCATCATGACCTGGTGCATGGGGTCATGTCATCAATCAGTTTTGTTTGTTTTTTTCTAGTGGTCCAGGTAAAGTTATAAAATTTCCTCTGCATGATGTTAAAAAATACATGGTCAATCCCACCCACCTCCCTACCCTGCCAAGGCCCATGTCAAACAGTTCTGTGAATGCTTGTCTTAATTTGCACATAAGCAATAAACAAAGTCTTCAAGCAGAAAGGAGGAGGAAGGAAAAGCAAAGGAAGCTCACACAGGTGAAAAAACCCAGCAGGGAACATCCTTCCAAAAAGACTCTGTCTCCTGGTTCTCATCTGGAAATTTTTTTTAAGGAATTTTTTTTTTAAAGAGGGACTAAAACACTATAAAAAGGAGGGCAAACTCCACAAGAGACCACCCGCACTCATTCTCTGTACCTGAGAAGAGAAAGGAAACAGGGGGATGCTGGGGGAGGGGTCCTGACCTGAAGAGTTTAGTCAGTAATGCTGGAAGCATGTAGTGAGAAACTTTGCTTGAGTCTAACACACAGGCTCACCAACGCAGGGGGAGGGCAAAGGGGGCAATTGCCCATGGGTCCAGGTGATTTAAAAGGGTCCAGCAGCCAAGAGCCCAGGGTCTGTTTAAATCATCCAGAGGGCCTACAGGCCTACTTGGAACGCTCTCCCAAGTCCCAGTGCCCATCATGGGCTGCAGAGTGCTCTGCCGGGCTAGCCCGCGAGGCTCCATGCACCCTGCCAGACAGTGCCAGAGCTGGAGGGGCCCTGGGAGGCAGGAGGGTGAGTCGGGGCAGCAGCCCCTTATCTGCGATGGAGGGTAGGGGGCAAAGCCGGGGAGGAGGCAGCCTAGCTGCGGCAACAATCGCTCCATGTATCCAGGAGTGAAACTTTGAGGGGTGGAGCTGGGCACAGGACTTCAGGGTATGGGGTGTGTGTGAAGGAACTGGGCTGGGGAGAGCCGGGCTGGGAAGGTAAAAGAGGGGTGGGGCAGGGATGGCTGTGGGGGAAGGAGCTGAGCGGGGCGGGCAGACTCGAGCTCAGACTCAAGATCCGTTGGTCCAACATCTACAGCAAAGATGCTGGCAGCTCCCCGCTGAGCGCCAGCTGGGCTTTATCTGAGGTCCGCCAGGGAGGAGAAGGGCAGGGTGGTTCTGGGAAAGCGGAGGATGTTTCAGTGACAGCACTGGGCTGGTGAGGTGGGGGGGCGTGTGTTTGAGGCTATTTTGATTTGGGGCTGGGGGGCTGTTCTTTGGGGTCATGTGGCTGATCTCTTTAGGGAATTATCTCTCGTATTTGGAGATGGTTTTGGGGTGATGGGATGATTGGAGATCGGGGCTGGTAGTTGGGGTGGGGATGTGTTGCTGTTGGGACTGTTGTAAAGGGAACAGTGATAAAGTCTCACCAGAGGATTTATTTATGTTCACTAATAATAATCCAGGTGGATACTCCATCACTGACCATTTTTAAATCAAGATCTAAAAAGATCTGCTGTGGGAATTATTTTGGGGAAGTCCCATGGCCTGTATTATGCAGGAGGTCAGACTCACTAGACGATCACAATGGTCACTTCTGGCCTTGGAATCTACGAATAAGAATGTAACGCTCCAAAAAGAGCTTCAACTGATGCATGAGTAACATGTCAAAGAGGGACATACAAGCCGTGAGGGATTATTGTGAGAATTTTCATACATCCACAGCTGTGGGTTTATAAAGCCCACAGCAGTTAAATTTAATCATTGTTTAGTTCGGGGTTAATGTTGGGACCCTCCCTCTCCCATATATTAGTACTCTGTTTCAGCCAGACGTTTAGCTGGGATTTTCCTTCATGTTCTGGGTGGGAAATTGGCAGAGGGATGGGGATTAGCTGGAACACGTCACAATGAAGTTTGCTCAGGGAGATTAAATGACTTGCCTAAGGAAACCCAATGAATCAGTGGCACAGAGATAGAACCCAGTGTGCTGCTCTAACCTTTAGGCAACATTATGTTAAGCGTTCCTTAAATTTAGGCATAAAAGGCCATATTTTTAAAGGAACCTCAGTTTAGGCTGCTTTTCGGATTGTTGCATATGTAAATGATTATGTGTGCAAAATTGTGTGCCACAAATATAGAGTGTTGGGGTTTTTAGCTGTAGGCTTTAGGAATGGGTCAAACAGATTGACTGCCTTTTAGTGTATTTATTGTCATGTTTTGGAAGTTCATACTTATTTCTGGGAAGAGGTTTTGCACAGAGATGGATGGTCCTGGGGATACAACAGTAGGAGCTCTGTGTTCAATTCTCTGCCCTAGACTTCCTCCCTCCCACAGCTGGAGTGTGCAGTGGGGGCAGTGTAGGGCTGTCTATGATGGCACAATGCAGTGCCCATGGCAGGGGAATTCTCTGGCTGCTTGTGGGCTGGTTTGGTTCGGGGGAGGAAGGAACAGAATGCCACTGGGGTAAATCACTTAATCTCTCTGGGCTTCAATTTCCTATCTGTAAAATGGTGATTTCAATCCTTCCTTTGTTTAGATTGTAGTCTCTGTAGGTCAGGGAACTGTCTCCATGACTGTGTACAGTACCCTGCACAATAGGGCCCTGATCTCTGTTGGGACCCATTGGTGCTACTGTAATACAAAGGCATAAACAACAACTGTAATGGTTGCCCACTGGGACCTGAGTTATGGCGTTTGCATGTGGAAGTACCTTTGGATACATTCCCAGTTTTTTCACCGGTTGTCTGGAAAGACCTTTAAAAAAAATAAAGCAGATCTCGGTTACTAGGGTATCAGGTTACCCCCGGCCTGGGGAAGGAAGGGGAGAGAGAATTCTTCAGTGTTGAGACATTGCACTGCTGGTTCCAGACACAGAGCCTTCAGGTAGTGACGCAGTTACAGAAACTGCAGTTTATTCTGCCTCATCCTCCCAAAGGCCAATGAGAAGAAACTCCTTTGGTGATATAATGGGGAATGGGCTGGGTGGTATCTGAGAAACAAATACATTCTGAAGCAGCTCTGGAGCTTGCACCAGTCCCAGATGGGTGGGAAAGGCAGATGGATGGATATACATAGGAAAGAGCTGAAAGTTAGGATCTCTGTGATTGGTAAATGTGTATTAGAGAAAGTGATCCACAGAAACAGAGACAGAAGAAGACTGGAAAGAAGCGAAGATTCCCCTGGACCCAACTGTAGGGGATGCCACGCCTGTCTATGGGGCCTATTGACTGCTCTGCCCTGGGGCCTGCATATACAGTTTAAGTTAGACACTAGAATGTGTTTATCATTATTTTTCTTGTAACCATTTCAGACTTTTATGCCTCATTACTTGTGCTCACTTGAAGTCTCTTTGTAGTTAACACACTTGTTTTACTGATTTATCGAATACAGTGTGTTTAACTTAAAGTGTCTGGGTAATTCTATTTGGGATAACAGGCTACTGTATATTATTTCCTTAAAGGAATAATGGGCTTAATTTGGACTGTCCAGAAGAGGGTTGGGCAGTACAAGACATATATTTCTGGTGGAAAATCTGAAACTGGTAGTGTATTGGGGTTACTTTACATTATAACCAAGGCTAATGAGAGCCAGGGTGTGACTGGCAGACTGTGGTAACACACAAACACACATGGGAGTGACCTGCATGCTGGTGGCTGTTTTGAGCAGTCCAGATGGGAGGCTACAGCAGCAAGGCATTGCAAGGCATTCAGGTTACAGGGCAAGGGTGACACAGCCCCGCACTCGTCTGGACCATACCCCAACATGTCTCAGTGCCCTGCAGGAAATTATTCAACCAATAGTCAAATAATTAAATAATTATGTTTGAAAGTAGACTACAAATAGAGAGAAAGTCTTAGTAAAACAAAGGAAATGGTGCTTACATAATAGCTTTAGATTGAAATTCTCATAAGCTAAAGTTTAGAAAAGCCATTTTCAGTTTTGTGACACAGGAAAGAAAAGAACAGTTCTTACATCTCTGAAAAGCAATGTTTTCCCTGCTCACTCACCAACTTGACACAGCCTTTCATTGCTGTATCAGAGAGTGCTTTCAAGTTCCAGGTCTTTTGATGTTCAGGAGGTTGTCAGAGTTCATCATACCACACAGCTCCCGCCCACCCTCTGCGTCCCACCTTATCCCTGAGTAGCTCTAAAGCTTGATGCACACAATAATGCTAACTAGCCTCCTTTCCTCAGTGCTAAACTTCCTGGGTCAACAGACAGATCTTCTATAGCCAGGCAACATCCATGGAGTGTCATAACTTAGTTTTACTAGAAGCTTTCTCCATACTAAATATCATTTATTGATAAATACCAGTCTCTCTGATACAATATTAATATATCCTAACAACCAGTGTTTGCAGAAAAATAATAATAATCTCTACAATAGCCAGTTTTATTTTATGGCTGGTGCAGCTGTGTTACAGCTATATCTGTCTTGTGTGTCTGTATTAGAGCTGTCATCTTTTTCCACCAAAAATGGCCAGTATATAGTCTAAACACCTCAAGATGGGGAGCAAGGCTGCAAAATATAAATGAAAGCATTGACCAAATAGTTCATGTACACCAGTTGTTGCAGCTGAAGACACATTTGGGTGGTCAGTGTAATTATGAACATCCCTAGTTACAGTAATTACAGACTAAGGCCTGATCTACACAGGGAAATTGACTAGAAGAGCTCCCTAGATGGACATTCTAGTTCACACCTTGTAATCCACTGAACCAACATCTGCTTGCAACTGGACTAGGCTGGCACTGAATGTGGTCTATTGTGATTCTGCCAAAAGCTCCTTCCTACTAAAATCACTTTAGCATATCTGCAGGATTTAGTTCCCTTGCTTCCTTTCCTCTTATTGATTTTTAAATACTCTCTCACCTCTGTCAAGTATCCGGGGATAGCCGTGTTAGTCTGTATCCACAAAAAAAAAAAAAGAGAGTCCGGTGGCACCTTAAAGACTAACAGATTTTATTTGGGCATGAGCTTTTGTGGGCTAGAACCCACTTCATCAGCCTCCTGACATGGCTCTGTCTTCTGGTGTTCCTTCTCGCAGAGTGATAATGTTTATGTCCTCAGGTAAAAAAAAACCCTCATATTTCAATGCACACCACAGGAAAATCTCTCTCAAAAATAAACTTCATTAACAATCCAGATGATTTTTCTGGGCTCCTCCCAGGGCACAAACTACCCTCTTACACTCTGAAAAATGTTTGTCTCAACTGAATCCACACTGCAGAGTGCTGGAGTTTGTAGTTAGGATTATCAGCCTGCATTAATCTCTAACAGCCCATAAGATCATATTCTTACAAGGTTAAAAAAAAGCTCTCTTTTTGGTTAATGAACTCTCCCTCGACAAAGATGTTTTGCCCAGATTACATAATTAATCTCCTTTTATGGTCCAATATTGCACCCAGTGTCTCCATTTCCTATGTAAAAATTGCACTTGACTTTCAGCCATCAACCTATATATTACACAAAATCATCGAATATCAGGGTGGGAAGGGACCTCAGGAGGTCATCTAGTCCAACCCCTTGCTCAAAGCAGGACCAATCCCCAACTAAATCATCCCAGCCAGGGCTGTGTCAAGCCAGGCCTTAAAAACCTCTAAGGAAGGAGATTCCACTACCTCCCTAGGTAACCCATTCCAGTGCTTCACCACTCCTCTAGTGAAAAAGTTTTTCCTAATTTCCAACCTAAAGCTCCCCCACTGCAACTTGAGACCATTACTCATAGTTCTGTCATCTGCTATCACTGAAAACAGTCTAGATCCATCCTCTTTGGAACCCCCTCTCAGGTAGTTGAAAGCAGCTATCAAATCCCCCCTCATTCTTCTCTTTTTCAGACTAAATAATCCCAGTTCCCTCAGCCTCTCCTCATAAATCATGTGCTCCAGCCCCCTAATCATTTTTGTTGCCCTCCGCTGGACTCTTTCCAATTTTTCCACATCCTTTTTATAGTCTGGGGTCCAAAACTGGACACAGTACTCTTGACGAGGCCTCACCAGTGCCAAATAGAGGGGAATGATCACGTCCCTCGATCTGCTGGCAATACTCCTACTTATACAGCCCAAAATGTCGTCAGCCTTCTTGGCAACAAGGGCACACTGTTGACTCATATCCAGCTTCTCATCCACTGTAACCCCTAGGTCCTTTTCTGAAGAACTGCTGTCTAGCCACTCAGTCCCTAGTCTGTAGCAGTGCATGGGATTCTTCCATCCTAAGTGCAGAACTCTGCACTTGTCCTTGTTGAACCTCATCAGATTTCTTTTGGCCCAATCCTCTAATTTGTCTAGTCCCTCTGTATCCTATGCCTACCCTCCAGCGTATCTACCACTCCTCCCAGTTTAATGCCATCTGCAAACTTGCTGAGGGTGCAATCCACGCCATCCTCCAGATCATTAATGAAGATTTTGAACAAAATTGGCCCCAGGACTAACCCTTTGGGCACTCAGCTTGATAATGTCTACCAATTAGACATGGAGCCATTGATCACTACCCTTTAAGCCCGATGATCTAGCCAGCTTTCTATCCACCTTATATTGTTTACTTATCACCTCCATTTTTCAAGCAAGCCAAATTACCATTACTGTTCAATACACAGCCTTGGCCAGTCTAACCAACAATACCCTGCCACAATCAAATCATGTATTACCTGCCATCAGAATGCTCCTTCGCAATATTAATTTGCATAGACTATACTATAGAGTCCATTAATTTTATTATTTCACAGGTGATTCTACCTGCATAATGGGACCATATGGTCAGTTCTATCGTGGGAGAATTGCAGTGACTCACGTTGCAGCAATCTAGTTAATATATTAGAATTATAAATTTGTCTTAAAATAAAGTGATGCAAAATCTGACCTCACCTGAGATCTTGAGTAATGAGATTATATATTAATTCATAAAGTGATTATTACAGACCTCTTGTGCTTTCACATAATGGTAGAGGTTCCTGTTCATATAGATGTCTTGCAACTTCTTCGGTACTTGCTTTGAAGTATGAATACAATCCAGTATCTCTAAAACATATAAAATGGGCAATCTTCTAAAATGTCTTTTTCACAAAAATAATTAATTTGATGTACAGGAAACTGGTATGATTACTGCTAGGTATTTAATTGGAGCATTCAGAAAGTCTTCCAGACTTCAGGATTCAGATGTATGGGACATGAATGCAACATCTGCAAGAACCAAAGTGCCAAAAATTGTCATCTTCCATAAGCATAAAAAGGTGTTTAGCTGCAGGGTTTAAACTCAGATCTGTTTTCTGGATATTAGTCAAATTAACTATGCTTCTGCCGTCTAAAAGATTTCTAAATGCATTGCCAATCAGATATGCCCAAAACATGACTTGTTTGCTGATATATCCATCCAATCTTGTGATGTGGGCAGACCAGGTGCCACTTCATGCCAAGGCCCCTAAGCCTCAACTGAACACTCACAAATACGCAGCTGGAGCCAGTCTGGTTCACCTATGCACTAGTATAGTTAAAAGAGGTATTAGAATTATAAACATGTATTTAACGTTTAGATTTTATGGAATGCTTGTAAATTGCTGCATGCCTTAACCTCACTTATAATATCTGCATCCCATGTTATAGGGTAAATATTTAAGGTATTTCCAGTAGAGAGAGGGAGTGTTAGTACCATTATACAAGGCACTGGTGAGACCTCACCTGGAATACCATGTGCAGTTCTGGTCTCCCATGTTTAAGAAGGATGAATTCAAACTGGAACAGGTGCAGAGAAGGGCTACTAAGATGATCTGAGGAATAGAAAATCTACCTTATAAGAGGAGACTCAAAGAGTTTGGCTTGTTTAGCCTAACCAAAAGAAGGCTGAGGGCAGATATGATTGCTCTCTATACATACATCACAGAGATAAATGCCAGGGAGAGAGAGAGGAGTTATTTAAGTGAAGTGCCAATGTGGACACAAGAAATGGCTATAAACTGTCCATCAACAAGTTCAGGCTTAAAATTAAGCAAAGGTTTCTAACCATCAGAGGAGTAAAGTTCTGGAACACCCTTCCAAGGGGGCAAAAAAACTAACTGACTTCAAGACTGAGCTTGATGAGTTTATGGAGGGGTTGGTATGATGAGACCATCTCCAACAGCCAGTGATGGAACAGTACATGGGGAGGCGTGACGGTTCGGACTCACCACCATCGCGCCTCCCGCTGGCACGTCTGGGAATTAGTTCTGTCCGCTGCGGAGCGCCCTCTGCCGGTGGCATCCCGGCAGTCTCTCACCATCTGTTGGTGTCCAGACCCGCGTTGCTCCCTACTCAGCAACATCCACTTCAGGACACTGCCCTCCAGCAGTGCCCACTGCTCCGGTCTCACCCCCTTCTGGGGGGGTTGGTGTTATCAGCAGTGCACAATTTGCACCTGCTGTAGTGGCCGGCTGCAGACTCTGACTCTAGCCCCTTGTCGCAGGGACCAGCCACAGCCTGGATCAGGCCACGCTCCTCTTCAGCCAGGTGTAGCACAAGGGGGAAAGGGAGGACCCAGGCCCACCCATTACTTTGGGTCCTGACCCAGGGACCCTCTAGTGGCAGCCTCTCTGCCCTCCTTCTCTCCCCTTACCCTGCTATTGTCCCTGGGCCACTTCCCGTTCAGCCCTATGCACCTGCCCAGCCTTTGGTAGCTCGGCCGGCAGCCTGGGGTTTTACTTGGCCAGAGCTCCCCAGCTCCTTCTGCCCTTCCCCAGCACTGCTCTGTCCAAGGTGCTATCTTTCAGCTCAGGAGCCAGTCCTCCTCCCTTAACCACCAGGGAGACACTGCCCTGCTCTTTGCTAGGCAGACTTTATATAGGGCCTAGGTTGGCCCTGATTGGCTCTCCCCAAGCCTTCTCTAACTGGGTGCTGCAGGTCTGCGCAGTCTCTCTGGCCTGGTTCAGCCATTCTTCTAAGAGGGAGGGGCACCGCCCCACCACAGAAGGGCTCTGAGATACTATAGAGAATTCTTTCCCAGGTGTCTGGCTGGTGGGTCTTGCCCACATGCTCAGCCTCTAACAGATTGCCATATTTGGAGTCAGGAAGGAATTTTCCCCCAGGTCAGATTGGCAGAGACCCTGGGTTTTTTGGGTTTTTTTGCCTTCCTATGCAGCATGGGGCATGGATCACTAGCATGTTTAAACTAGTGTAAGTGGTAAATTCTCTGTAACTTGAAGCCTTTAAACCATCATATGAGGATTTCAGTAACTCAGCCAGTGGTTAGAGGTCTATTACAGGACTGGGTGGGTGAGGTTCTGTGGCCTGCAATGTGTGTAAGACTAAATAATCACGATGGTCCCTTCTGACCTTAAAGTCTATGAGGCTCTAAGTGTTTGAGCTGTAATTGCAAGTCACTTGTCAGGAAAGAAGCATTAACAAGTGTGAAACACTAGTTTGCCACACAAGGTATTATCTCCTGCCCAACAGAAGAAGGTCCATCAACACCAGACAAACCACTGTGGAACATCAGAGGACAAAAGACTTTGTTGAATGCTTCATACAGACCCCCAAATGAAGAGGAGAAATCCAACTGAATTCTACCCAGCATCTAAACTTGCATCTTGAAGCAGAAGCGGGGGAAGGAATAAAAGACTTGGACTCTGAGGAGCAAGAATTACTAAGCATAAGCAAAAAATCCCAAGTATTTGGCCTGATTTAGCCCTAAGGGGCATATAAAGCTTGCTTATTATAGAAACTTCCACTACTTTTTTGAAACCTAAGATTGAAACTCATTTGTGTGCATATACGTTTCCCTGCTTTAACCTTGTAAATAACACTCTTATTTCCTTTACCTTGTTAATAAATCTTTAGATAGCTTATTATAAGACTGGCTACAAGCATTGTTTTGGTGTGAGATCTAAGGTGCAATTGACCTGGGTTAAGTGACTGGTCCTTTGGGACTGGGAGTAACCTGAATATTGCCATGATTGTTGAAGTAAGAGATCATCTATCACAAAGGTAAGCTTATGTGGTTGGCAAGATAGATCAGAGTACCCAAGAGGACTGTCTGTTACTCCACATTAAGGCAGTTATAGGACTTGAGGAGTTCACACTTACTAGGTCAATCTAAGTATAGCACTCACAACCAATGTGGGGCAGCTTCTTAATTGTCTGTGCTGAGGCTGGTACTCACTCTCTTGAGCCACTACAAGACAGCTTGACAAGAACCATCCAACCAATTCACTTTGTTGCCCCCAAACTCTCCTGAACTCTCCTGAAATCAATCATTAAAGTACTCCTTACCTAATTGCATTTTGTACAAAAGCAAAAAGAAAACCAAAGGGAAAAAGAAACTGCTCCATTTCAAAAGTAAAGGGCACTTTTAAAGCCTATTGCCCCCTGTGATAAGAACTCTGCCTTTTTGCTTTCCTCGGGCAGCACCTCATAATTTCATTGCAATACATGTTAAGAATTTCTAATGAGGATGAATTAACAGATGTGTATTTCTAAATCTTCCATTTTTCACCTAGCCTTAGGGAATTTTTTTAAACATTTGTTACTTAGCAGGGATGGTTAAGAAAACAAACAAACATCTTGTTCAATTAGCATATATCTCAACTCCTTCATACAAGGAATTAATTAGTAGGTCTTTGCTAAAAACACAGTGCAGGGCTAAATCACTCACCACTCATTCAGCTCATGTGTGCTCAAGGGTCTATTGAAAAACTTTGATTTCTGTATTATCCAGCAACAATTTGTTCCTAGTTTGCCTAATTGGCATAATCCCCCATTTAAATGTACCCACTATAAGTATTTGAACCAAAAGAAATGCTGTAGGAACTGACCAGAAAGCAGATCCAGCTTTAGATATAGGCATTGTAGCCAAATGCATAGGGCCCTGGTTCCTAGAATCACACAATGATGCCAAACTCTCAGCTTTTAAGAAAAATCTTAAAAACACAACCCAGATGTAACCAATGCAGCAACTCTGCCTGAAGGCAGCTTGAAACAACACCTCTGAGAGGTTTGAGATGCCATATACGTCTCAATGGGTTTTTGTCTACGCAACTCACTGCTGTGGGGGACTCCTACAGACATCAACCCAGCAGAGAACTCTGCTCGTGGGGCTCTTACTGACAAGCAGACTGGTATCCGTATAAATCCTTATTATGAACAGGAACTCTATACAAAAATGAAGTCACAAAACTTGCTACCATTCTGCATAGCTATTACCTATGACTGCCCTGACCTGGGCTTCTTTGTTTCTGACGCAGCAGGAAGTGTCCCCAGAAACCAAAGACTACATGAAGAGTGTACAGGAAGTGTGGCAACTCTACACGTCCTTCAGGACTTACTCTGTAGCACATCTAACCTTTTTTAGATCTCCTTTTAAAATTTTCTGACTGAACTAAAACTCTATTACGATTAAACTAACAAACTATAACAAATTGTTAGCCGACGGCCAAGGATGTTTGGTGAGGTGCCAGCTATGCCCATTTATACCATCCGTGACTTTAACCGCTAGGACGCACTGTCCCTTCGCGGCGGGCAGCCCGGGCTAGGCTGACAGATGCCCCAAGGTCCTAACCACCCGTGACTTTAACTGCTAGAGCTCAGAGCTCCTTCGCAGCGGGCAGTCAATACTGACTGACAGGTGCCCCAATGGCAGCACTAAGAGCCTCTCCACACCCGTGACTTTAACTGCTAGAGCTCAGAGCTCCTTCGCAGCGGGCAGCCAGGATTGACTGACAGGTGCCCCAAGAGTTTGCCCCGTGGAGGCGACACAACTCAACGCTAGGCTCTTAGTACTCTCACCTAATGGCCAGGCTTTAGAGACAAAATGGCTGAGGTTCTTTAATTGTGTTGGCTGCTTTACAGTAAACCAGAGAAAACAAGTCAGGCTTATGCATAAATGGTTACCAAAATTTATTAAGCTAGATTCTAATCATGTGGTTACAAAATTGCTAGTGCCTACTTATTTAAATGTAGAGATGTTACACACACAAACAAGTTACAAAACTGAAGCCACAATCCCAAAGAAAGAAAACAAAGTATAGAGCTCTATTTCAAAATATGTGTACACTAAAGACAGGAGATCAGGTGTGGGTGCTTCTTACCCTCCTTGCATCTCTCGATTCCAGCGGTGCCAAGCCAGGATCGGTCACTCAATTCCACGGAAAGACAAATAAGGGACAAGGCGTAGGGACCCTCTTAGCTGCAGAAGCCTTGGGAGGTTGTCACTTATCTGACCAGCAGATAGATAGTGAAAAGCACTCAAAAATCATGGTGCTGTAGGTCCCCTACTTATACCTCTGTACTCCTTTATTCTCTTTCTCCTTTCTTATGCCAAATTGAGGCTGGTCTGTCGGGGTGACGCCAGCTTTCGCAAGAGTAGTTTACACTTGCAAGGGAGAGAAACAATAAGTTTCGACTACTGGACATTTCTTTTATCAGGGTAAATATTTTCCCACCTAGGATGTTGGTGTGTGTGCATCACGCTATTTAGTAGGGGCTAAGAGCCATGTCTGTCACAGGGCCTCTGCCTGCTGTGAGCTTAATCGTTGTATCTGTTCCCAGAGGCACATTGTAGCAGCACACCTGTGCTTTCACAGCTTCAAAGGCTGTGCTGGAATATATGTTAAGTGCCCTGTTCCGGCTTCCTCCTGTGTTTCCAGCAATGCTGGTCTGAGAGGGGGGCTGTCTGTCTGGCTACACAAATACAATAACTGACTTACTCTTCAGGTTGCTTAAACACAATTCTGTCACGCCTCAATCAGTGTCCTAGGGTATTTCTTACCATCTTCCCGATCTGCTGTATTGCAAATAATTTTTAGTCAAATCCTTGTTTGCAACATACAATTCAGTCTTATGTTCAATAACAGGTCAGTTTGTAAATTGTTTTCAACTCATACCTCTTCTCTCACTTCACTCTTTGTGGACAAGCTGTCAGATATCTTGAGCCAGATACTTACAATTCCTTTGTAAGATTTTGCCACCTTCTGTGACCACTGAGTATGAATGTAATGACTCTTCCTTGGTCACTGTAGCTTTGACTGGCCAGTGCCCATCTTGCCAGATTATTATTGGGTCTTTGTTTTTTTTAATTGTGGAACAAATCTTGCTCCTTTATTATAATATTTTGTCTAACTTTATTTTCCTAGTTTTTCCTCACTATCACAACTCCTCAGTTACCCTTTGGTTTTCTCCCGTATCTGGTATTTATACATCTGATGTAGGGAAGTTCAGCAGTTGACTTTCCATACTGCAGTGGAGCAGCCCTATAGTTGAGTAGTGTTAAATAGGGATCTTCTCTTGCATCCATTCCTTTTCTGAGCAAATTCTTCACTATACATACTCCACATTCAGCTAATCCATTGATTTGAGGATATCTGGGAACAGATGTTGCATGATGAAAGTCATACATTTTAGCAGAGCGCAGGAATTCACTATTCTTGAACTATGCCCTGTTGTCAGTGATTACTGTTCTTGGAATTCCATGACTTGCAAATACAGATTTAATGTGCCTGACTACAGTTGCTGCTGTGGTGTCTTCAACAGTAACTACTTCTGGGAAATTGGTAAAGTTGTCCATTATAGCAGGTGATCATGTCTTCCCAAATTGAAGATGTCAGTTTCCACTTTCTCCCACAGACTTGCAAGCTGTTCATGCAATATCATTGACCCTTTCTGCTGCAAATCTCTGTGCTTCTAACGTTTTCCACACCTGCGCACCATTTCTTTGATGTCACTATACATCTGTGGCCGGAATAAGACTCCTTTAGCTCTCCTCTTTGATTTCGTTGCTCCCCAGTGCCCTTCGTGTATTTGTCCCAGTATTTTCCTTCTCATTGCTGTGGGAGCAACTCTCTGTGTCTCCCTTAAGAGCACTCCTGAGATCTCTAGAAGTGTTGATTTTACCCCTCCTTTACTTTTTACATCTGTCACTGTTTGAAGCCTTTCCCCTTAGCTGTTTCTGTCTCCAATTCATCCCATATGCCAGGAGTTACAGCATTTGGCACTTTTATCATGCTCTCATGTATCTTTACTGTTTGTTCCAGATCATCAGGCTGGGCATTGTCAGGTGGAACATATATGATCTTGAAAGTATGTCTGCCATTACTAAGTGGCACCCAGGTTGGAACTTCAGGGTAGCACCACACTTCTGTATTTTCAAAAGTAGTTGCTATATCCTAAGCCCTAGGATGCAGCTTTTGCCAAATGTTGTGTTGAAAGTGCAGCTCTTGGAGCTCTCAGTGTTCTCAGTGTTCAAAATCCAGCTGTTACATCTATTTTGCTGAAAAATTGGGTTTCTACTGTCACAAACAACAGTTCACTCTAGTGTGCATATAAAAGTGTCTTCATAAATATTAAGGTCAGAAGGGACCGTTATGATCATCGAGTCTGACCTCCTGCACAACGCAGGCCACAGAATCGCACCCACCTATTCCTGAGAAAAACCTCTCACCTATGTCTGAGCTATTGAAGTCCTCAAAGAGTAGTTTAAAGACTTCAAGGAGCAGAGAATCCTCCAGCAAGTGACTCGTGCCCCATGCTACAGAGGAAGGCGAAAAACCTCCAGGGCCTCTTCCAATCTGCCCTGGAGGAAAATTCCTTCCCGACCCCAAATATGGCGATCAGCTGAACCCTGACCATATGGGCAAGATTCACCAGTCCTATTATGTTTTTGTTCAGCTCCTTTGGGTCCATTCACAGCTGTAGTCAGGGCCATCCTTAGGCATACACAGAATACCGGGCTGCATAGGGCACCTGAAAATTTGGGGCACCAGGGGTCTTAGTGTCCACCCTTCCACTTCTTCCCATCCCTGTTCTGACCCTTCCTGCACGCTCCCACAGCTGGCTGCTGCAGCTCGGTGACTCTTACTCTGGAGGGGGTCTAGTAACTTAAAAGTGAAAAAGCCTTCCAGCCTGCCAGACCTATTAGCGCAACATTGAAACTGTTAAAGAGCCATTCAAGTGGTAATGAAGCTATTTAATAGGCATTCGCCAACCCTTAGGGTATATACTATCAGTTTCTGAATTTACTGACAAAAACAGTTGTGCATTACTGTAATATTTACTCAGAACATGTTAGTCTACAGGACCTTAGTTTGACACATTTTTAAAGCAAATTTTATTAGTGAGCTGGTGAAGATTATAAAATCACATCTCTAAAAAAATCCTTGCATAGATTTTTAGATGCACAGTTATCTTTAGCCTTAAATGCTTGGATCTTCAGACATATAGTTTTTTAAATAAATCCTTAAGAAGGCCACCCTTATCTAAAATACACATTTTAATTTTAATTACTATAGTAAAAAAAATTTGATACCAAAGTCTTCCTGTCCTTTCTGTCCATCCCTTTCTCCCTTCACACTCTCCTCCCCCCCTCGGTTGAAGAGAGCCCTTAAAGTGATAACACCCCTTTCCTTCTAGATAGCTGTACAAAGAGTTTCCCTTTCTTTACTTCTGACTATCTGATGAACTAGTTTTAAGAGAACCTTCCAGCAAAATCAGTACCTTAGTAAGATATAAAATCTTTTCTTATGCCTAAAATCTTTGGAAACATATTTTTTAAAGTTGGTGAAATTTCATAAGCATGTCTATTGTTATGGAGATCACACAAAGTAAATTAGTGTTTGCTTTTAGAAAAAGGGAACAATGAACATTGTTATGAACACACTAAACCTCTGTGACTGATTAATTTAAAATAATGTCTTTGTCTCAGTGAATTAAATATGTAGTAATCTGGAATGATTACTTTATGAAGGCTTAAGAGTACATTTAAAATATAAAATCAGCTTAGAAATACTGATTAAGAAAATGTAAAACAGAGAAGAGCTGCATCATGTATTCCATAATATTTAATGTTGTATTCAGCAAGACAGCTGACTCACCCTACTACAAAGTTTTTGCAAATAAATCTCTGACAAACTTCAGGGCATATCAAAAAACCTGTGACTGACATTTTTTATTCCCAAGTTTAGTGCTTTTAATTAGGTACCCTCTGCATGTCTATTCTGTGTGAGGGAGAGGGTACAGGGGTCTCTGCAAGGAACTGTGACTCTTTGCCACCATGAGACGGGCCGGGCACCTTGCTATCCTTTGCTACCTTGTCCCTCCCCTGGGCTGCCATAGGGCATAGGGGCACCAGTTTAATAACACTGCTGAGGGCCCCATAAATCATAAAGATGGCCCTGGCTGTAGTGCCCCTCCTTTTTTCTCTACAATTACTAAGGAGTGAACCCAATCTGTTGGTTCTTCTATTCTCCCAACAATACCATTTGCTGTCATGTTTTGCAGGTCTTCTTCTAGTCTCTTTCTTAATACTTGTGGAACTTATGGGGTAGCATGCACCACAGGTTCTGCATCTTCTCTTAACCATATCTTGTTTGTTACTTGTATGCAAGTGACCCACTTCCTAAGAATATATCTTCATATGATGCTATTAATACTTTCATAGTTGGTTCTAAGTTGTCTTCTGTCTGCTGACAGTATACATCCTCATAATGAGACCAAGCACCTCACTCACCAAGACTGGTTGCTTTCATCTGTGAACCACCACAAAGTCTTGCTTTATATTTTCCCATTTTGTATTTAAGTGTCAGTGTGCACTCTTCCGACACAAGAATTGTTTCTCCATTGTAGTCTTTCACAGACGCTTTTGACTCTTCCACTTTTCTGTGATCCTTTCTATTTCAGTTTGTTATTACATTTACTTATGCCCCAGTATCTATCTTGTGTCATTTGTACATGTTTGAATTAGCCAGACTAACCAAAATACTGATTCAAAGTTAAATGCACATGACAGGAAAGAACCAACTGAAAAATAAAATAATCCTTTACCAGATCAGAAGGTGACTCTAGTCTGTGATTAGTGGAAGCAGCCCATTCTTCTGAAAAGAAATCTGAAACAGAACAAATGGAGCCTCTTGGATTTCAGCCTTACATAGGTGGGACAGAGGCACTGGCGTCTGTTAATAATTTATATTTCATAGTAAGGAAAAACTGAGCGATTTCAAAGCAGGCAAAGTCATGCTATATCTGTTATTAGCAAATATGGAAACTGGATACATTCACTTTGAGGGTGTGGTCCATCTAACACCTAGACCCAAGAACAAGGAGCATGAAAACCAAAAGTCAATCACCTTGACTGTTGAGGAGTATCTAAGGAAGAGGAGAACAAGTAGGCCTTTGAAATTCTGTATTTGGAGACAGGAAGACTGGGGAAACACCCAGAGGTGATAAGGGGACTGTAGTCCTTGTGTGGAGGACAACTTCACATAATAAACAGGTTGAGTGAGGGATAGGAGAAAGAATAGCAGAGAAAGACTTTGTCAGGGCAGATCAGGAAATGATCAGGAGGAATTGATTTCTCGGAATGTAAGATTTTTGTTTCTTTTCTCTATAACTAAACTAACCGGAACTTGTTTCTTTTGTGTTATGACCATTTTTTCTTCATTTGCAATAAATCTTGTTTGTAAAATGTGTACGATCATATGGGTAGCTTATGATGGCTCAAGCTGACTAACTACAAAGGAGAGCTGCTGAAGGGTAAGGCATTTCTGAAGCTTATTTCCCACAATTCCTGGTCCTGGTCTTGGTCAGAGGGGGCATAGACAGAGGTGTCCGTTCCCATTAAGGTGAATCACAAAGGGCTACAGCAGGTGAACACCAGGAAAAAGCCCAAAGATCAAGAAAGAGATATGAGTTGGTGAGGGTTCAGGTGACAACAAGGTTTCAGTCTCATGCCACCAATTCATGATGCTGAAGAGCTGGAGAAAGTGAGATTTATGGTGCAGAAACCATGTGCAACAGCAGTATGTCATGATGATCCACTTGACAGATAAGCAGAAGATACCGGAAGGGACTGTAGCCATTGACAACAAGTACGTAGAAGAGAATTCAGAGTATTTACAGTAAATCTGTCTGTTACACTGAATTATTATTACAGTAGTGCCTAAGTACTACAAAAAGGGATTAAGACCCTTTTGTGCTAGTCACTGTACAAACAAATGACACAAAGAAAAATCTCTGCCATAGCAAGCTCATAATTATGGATTTAGAAAATATATACTAGGTGGATAAATAGATGAAGGAGGAAGAGGTGGGAGGACAAGTTAACAGCAGAGAGTCACACTGTTGTCGGTACTCAATGCCACACTGTCGTGATTTGTAGGCATCACTGCAAAATTAGAAGGAAATTATAGTGGCCTATAAGGAATAATTAAACATCAGTACCAGGCAGCTGTTTCTACAGTAGAATCTGACTCTAAAATCTCCTTTGCATCACCAGAGGAGCAAGCCTGAAAGGAAGCCCACATTGTTAACAGCAGAAACCATGTTTTCCCAGGATTCTCTGAGGTGCATGTAAGAGGAGAGAGAAAAGCATCTTCACTTTCCTGCTGCTTTAAAGAACAGACATCAGAGACAGAGGTTCCCAACAAGGGCAAAGATAGGGAAGGGAAAAGAAATAGATCTAAAAGGTGAAGATAGCTAGGTACAATCTGATCTCTGAGGAATGAATGTGATGTGTTGTTATTTTTCAGCTAAACTGGTCTGCAGCCAAGACCTAGAGGAGATTCATATGGAATAGGTATTTTCTGATTTTCAAAGCCCCTTTTATGCTTTTTTGTGAGACTTTCTCAAGTAGTGACTTACAAGAAAGTTTGGATGGTTACATTTATTAAGTCATTATTGTCCTTTTCTCAAAGGAGTCATTTGTTTCCTAGTACTTCAGAGGCCACAAAAAATGCCTAATTAATTATCTCTAGGAAATGTTAATTCGCAACAAGGGTTTCTATAGAGAGAAATAAAATATTTTAATATTGTTTTTAAGGAAATGGAAATGAACGAGATCACAAGTGGACTTCATGCATCTCCTGCTCTTTCCTTTCTCTGGAAGAGAATGCTTTGCTTGGGATAAGTATGTATTGATTTTTTTTAGAGATAATGCTGCACAAACACCTCCCCTGCCTTTAAAATTGTATCACTTCTCTATGGACACTACAGCAATGCATTTATTGAAAATTAATACTGAGAAAGTTTTTATATTGTCATTCTTCAGCTGAGTGATAGCAGATTTTGGGGCCTTGCAGGTTGATTTCCCATTGGAGGAGAAATTAGTGACATGGAGTCTAGCTATTTTCTTGGTATTCCTTGTTTATTTATACAAATGTCCTGAACAGAGGTAGTCACAAATAGCACACATGGAAACACCACATTCAGAAATCTCAGCCAAAAAAAATAATGCCTGGTTTCCAAGAAACAACTCTTGGCAGAATTGGCTATAGTTAGAGATTATGGTGGAGCGCAAACTCTCCTACTGTTTGCAACAGCTTCTACAAAGAACATTCATCACAAAATTAACAAATAATACAGCGTTTCATAAAATCTGTCCATAGCTTTCAAATAAGAAAAACAGTGATTAAGACTATGCATAATTAGGGTGACCATATTTCCCAAAGGGAAAATGGGATACCATGTGGGGCTAGCCTGAGCCCCGCTCCCCCGCCCAGCTGCTTGTCTGAGCCTCTCCCCCTCACCCACGTGGGGCTGGCCCAAGCCCCATCCCCATTCAGGCCTGGCCCCTGCACCAGGCTGGGGCTGGTGTTGCTGCTCCCTCGAGCCTTGCCTGTCCCCCACCCCGGCCCTGCCTCCCCCATTGTGCAGGGCTGGCATTGCTGCTTTCCCCCTGCATGTTCCTCTGCACCCTCCCTTTTTGACAAAAGTCAGCATTTGTCCCGTTTGCTCTTGCCAACTCATCAAGTTGGCAAGAAAAAAATGGGACAAATGCCCACTTTTGGCAAAAAAAGTAGGGACAACCAGGACAGTGGTTAAGAAGGAGACTGTCCCGGCCAGAATGGGACATATGGTCACCCTATGCATAATAGTGTCATTTCCCGCCATAACAATAATTTTTTAGCTGGCTTTTCATGCCATTTAGGAGCTGGAAACGAGGAGGAGAGCCAACACCATATGATTAGTGAGTGCACCACAGATAACTGTTAAGTCCTGTACCAGTAAGTACCACAGTGAGCCTATTATAATGCAATAATGGAGGTGGATTTTATTACACTGGCAAACTTGCCTGTGCTCCTCCAAGAGAATGTCTAATATTTTAAGGTATCAGAGACTATGCTTAAATTGTAGCTAGAGTCCAAAGCACCTTCTGACTGAACATATCTACTTTCCAGCATGTCTTCAAGTAATATTTACATGCTTCACTATCAGAAACTACTTTTTATTACTATTAGCCCTTCAGAGGCAATACAGCTATGGAAAATGAGCAGGATCCTAGTGTGTCTAATATGCCTTCAACAAAATCAGCAGCTAAATTAATTGCAGAATCTATAATGTAGGAGGGCAGAAAGAATACAGCTTCTTTTTTAGATCTCAGTTTGAGTTTGCAATGTTCGTAGTTAGAAAAATCAGCCTTTGACTCAGAAACTGAGCACATTTCTTCTGCAAGTCAACCCTAACCCTAAATATGGAACCCCCCAGTGTCACTTTATTACAAAGTCACTTATGACTGTAATCACACTTTAAATGTTCCATATGTTCTATTACCTTAGGGAGGATTTGACTGGAATAATGACAGATGGGAGTATGACAAATTTTCTGAAGACGGGAGTTCCCTCAGATCACAAAAGACATCAAGAACATTAGTCAGCTGACAGTAACAGGTGCTTCTCCGATACTTGGAAACAAAGACATCTTCAGTATCTTATAACCACTTATATGCCACTGTGGTCTCTACAAATAGGTAGAGAGAGAGAATCTTAATGTCCAAATGTATCCCTTGTATAAACACAATGACTTCAATGGATGGGTTTGGGCTTTACCGTCTTTAACTGGATCTTAAACTCAACAGGATAGATGGAGATGGAGGGGAAGTAGTTGGGCAGCCAGTTATGGCTCTCAGACTCTCTGCCCCATCACAGGTTAGAGTAACTTGGCGGAGGTGTGTGGAAAATGAGAATAGCCAGAGTGCATTGCATTCCATCCATCCTTCCTCCTTACTACTCACTCTCTCTACCTCCAACACGCCCCTTCCACTGTGGAATATGGGGCATTAGACACAAGAGCTGGCTATGACAGTTGTACGTCTGGCATCCCTGGATGTGAGTTACAAGCACACACGGAGCAGAGTGAGTCAGAAAATCTGGCTCAATATGTCCTCCCTGCTCAACTGAAAATCTGAAAGTTTCAGCCTCTTCTCCTGTCACCATCTTAGTTTTTCAAGCACTGGCAGAGTCTTCCTGACTGAACAGTACTAATGTAGAAAACCTTTTCCAAATAAAATTGTATAATATTTCATATGTCATAAAGGAACAGTACAGGGCATAAACAAATAGTTTGGCAGGATATGAGGTATTCTAAGATCTACTTAGGAAGATCTGACAAATTATTTCCAATATTTCTTCAACACCTGAGATATGTAGAGTTTGGACTGCAGCACTAAGTGCGTTAGAGTTAGTGTGACTGCACTATGCAGTCTAGTTCATATTACAGAAACTAATTCCTTTAACTTGATATGATTAATCTGTGTTACTTTGTACATTGAGGAATTGAACATGTGTTATCTCTTAGGATAATTGGATCATGGGACTAGCATTACTTTGAGTTGTCATTTCCTGTAACCACAGTTAGAATAATAATCATGACAGCTGGCTGACACAGGATTATGCAGCATACATATATTACCTATCATCCCATGTCAGCCCAGAAACCCATCACCCATCACTGTAACCTAGCACGTCATTTCATGAGGAAGAAATAGGTGTAGAGATCAAAACCTCTAAAATAAATGGAATATATGGGAAATGTAACAAAAAACAACTTGTTATACTGGGGGAAGGGGTTATTTCATTACATTCTGCCAGAATAATCCTATCTCAGAATAAGGTTTGTGTGTACAGCTAGCTCAAATGGAGGCTCAGTATGAAAGAAACAGAATATTTAATAAAAGATCCACATTTTATACTTGCATATACTGTGGATCGGGACCTAAAAGAATGAACATTTTAAAAGAAAGTAATGCACATTTCTTGAAAACATAGGAAGTTACTTCAAATATTATACTTCAAATTGAATATTTAGCAAAGCAAGAGCAGGCAGTTTTTCACATCTCCCCATATTACATTTGTTTTAACCCTAATTAAATTAACCCTAGCACGGAGGCAGCACCACTATAGTTAAGGCTGAGATCAGTTTACTATTTATCCATTGATTTTTGTAAATGCTTCAAAGTCTTCATGCAAACTCAGATTGCCTTGAAATTTGCTAAGACTCAATGGGATCCCATTTAGGATTAGTGGTTTCAACTTGTGGTCTTTGGAGCAACACATTCTTGAGACACAGACCTCCCTTAAAAACTCAAGACATCAAGATGTTATGGTTCATGTAATATTTGTTGCGAGCATCTGGGGCTCCCACTAGTGAATTGGTCCACCACAAAACTGTAAGCTTAGACATTTGTACTTAAAAACAAATTTGAAAATTTTCAAAATTAGTTATTTTTAAAAATGTTGTCAACAAGCTCTATTTTGCTTTCTAATAGAATAAAATAGAAAACAAGAAATAGACCAGATTTGTTTTGTACTCATTTGCAAACACCCCCCCCCGCCGCCCCCTGTCTAGGGGACTCATTCCTCTAGGTCACACTGCAGTCACTCACAGAGAAGGTGCAGTGAGGTGAATCTAGCCATGTATCAATCAGAGGCCAGACTAACCTCCTTGTTCCAATAAGAACAATAACTTAGGTTATTGTTAACTTACCATTACCATATAACTTACCATAAGTTACCATATAACTTACCATAACTTACCATTTCTTATTGGAACCCTCCATGAAGTCCTTCCTGAAATACTCCTTGATGTAAAGCCACCCCCTTTGTTGATTTTAACTCCCTGTAAGGCAACCCTGTAAGCCATGTTGTCAGTCGCCCCTCCCTGCGTCAGAGCAACGGCAAACAATCGTGCATCTGAGTTGAGAGTGCTGTCCAGAGTAGTCACAATGGAGCACTCTGGGATAGCTCCCGGAGGCCAATACCGTCGTATTGTGTCCACAGTACCCCAAATTCGACCCGGCAAGTCTGCTGCTTGCCGGGGGCTAAGATTCGCGATGTGACGGAGAGACTGCCGAGACTCATCAAGCCCTCGGATCGCTACTCCTTCCTGCTTCTCCACGTGGGCACCAATGATACTGCCAAGAATGACCTTGAGCGGATCACTGCGGACTACGTGGCTCTGGGAAGAAGGATAAAGGAGTTTGAGGCGCAGGTGGTGTTCTCGTCCATCCTCCCCGTGGAAGGAAAAGGCCTGGGGAGGGACCGTCGAATAGTGGAAGTCAACGAATGGCTATGCAGGTGGTGTCGGAGAGAAGGCTTTGGATTCTTTGACCATGGGATGGTGTTCCATGAAGGAGGAGTGCTGGGCAGAGACGGGCTCCACCTTAAGAAGAGAGGGAAGAGCATCTTTGCGAGCAGGCTGGCTAACCTAGTGAGGAGGGCTTTAAACTAGGTTCACCGGGGGAAGGAGACCAAAGCCCTGAGGTAAGTGGGAAAGTGGGATACCGGGAGGAAGCACAGGCAGGAATGTCTGTGAGGGGAGGGCTCCTGCCTCATACTGAGAATGAGGGGCGATCAGCAGGTTATCTCAAGTGCTTATATACGAATGCACAAAGCCTTGGAAACAAGCAGGGAGAACTGGAGGTCCTGGTGATGTCAAGGAATTATGACGTGATTGGAATAACAGAGACTTGGTGGGATAACTCACATGACTGGAGTACTGTCATGGATGGTTATAAACGGTTCAGGAAGGATAGACAGGGCAGAAAAGGTGGGGGAGTAGCACTGTATGTAAGGGAGCAGTATGACTGCTCAGAGCTCCAGTACGATACTGCAGAAAAACCTGAGTGTCTCTGGATTAAGTTTAGAAGTGTGAGCAACAGGAGTGATGTAGTGGTGGGAGTCTGCTATAGACCACCGGACCAGGGGGATGAGGTGGATGAGGCTTTCTTCAGGCAGCTCGCGGAAGCTACTAGATCGCATGCCCTGGTTCTCATGGGTGACTTTAATTTTCCTGATATCTGCTGGGAGAGCAGTACAGCGGTGCATAGACAATCCAGGAAGTTTTTGGAAAGCGTAGGGGACAATTTCCTGGTGCAAGTGTTAGAGGAGCCAACTAGGGGGGAGCTTTTCTTGACCTGCTGCTCACAAACCGGGAAGAATTAGTAGGGGAAGCAAAAGTGGATGGGAATCTGGGAGGCAGTGACCATGAGTTGGTTGAGTTTAGGATCCTGAGACAGGGAAGAAAGGTAAGCAGCAGGATACGGACCCTGGACTTCAGGAAAGCAGACTTCGACTCCCTCAGGAAACGGATGGGTAGGATCCCCTGGGGGACTAACATGAAGGGGAAAGGAGTCCAGGAGAGCTGGCTGTATTTCAAGGAATCCCTGTTGAGGTTACAGGGACAAAACATCCCGATGTGTCGAAAGAATAGTAAGTATGGCAGGCGACCAGCTTGGCTTAACGGTGAAATCCTAGCAGATCTTAAGCATAAAAAAGAAGCTTACAAGAAGTGGAAGGTTGGACATATGACCAGGGAAGAGTATAAAAATATTGCTCGGGCATGTAGGAATGAAATTAGGAGGGCCAAATCGCACCTGGAGCTGCAGCTAGCGAGAGATGTTCAGAGTAACAAGAAGGGTTTCTTCAGGTATGTTGGCAACAAGAAGAAAGCCAAGGAAAGTGTGGGCCCCTTAATGAATGAGGGAGGCAACCTAGTGACGGAGGATGTGGAAAAAGCTAATGTACTCAATGCTTTTTTTGCCTCTGTCTTCACGAACAAGGTCAGCTCCCAGACTGCTGTGCTGGGCATCACAACATGGGGAATAGATGGCCAGCCCTCTGCGGAGAAAGAGGTGGTTAGGGACTATTTAGAAAAACTGGACGTGCACAAGTCCATGGGGCCGGATGAGTTGCATCCGAGAGTGCTAAAGGAACTGGCGGCTGTGATTGCAGAGCCATTGGCCATTATCTTTGAAAACTCGTGGCAAACGGGGGAAGTCCCGGATGACTGGAAAAAGGCTAATGTAGTGCCAATCTTTAAAAAAGGGAAGAAGGAGGATCCTGGGAACTACAGGCCAGTAAGCCTCACTTCAGTCCCCGGAAAAATCATGGAGCAGGTCCTCAAAGAATCAATCCTGAAGCACTTACATGAGAGGAAAGTGATCAGGAACAGTCAGCATGGATTCACCAAGGGAAGCTCATGCCTGACTAATCTAATCGCCTTCTATGATGAGATTACTGGTTCTGTGGATGAAGGGAAAGCAGTGGATGTATTGTATCTTGACTTTAGCAAAGCTTTTGACACGGTCTCCCACAGTATTCTTGTCAGCAAGTTAAGGAAGTATGGGCTGGATGAATGCACTATAAGGTGGGTAGAAAGCTGGCTAGATTGTCGGGCTCAACGGGTAGTGATCAATGGCTCCATGTCTAGTTGGCAGCCGGTGTCAAGTGGAGTGCCCCAGGGGTCGGTCCTGGAGCCGGTTTTGTTCAATATCTTCATAAATGATCTGGAGGATGGTGTGGATTGCACTCTCAGCAAATTTGCAGATGATACTAAACTGGGAGGAGTGGTAGATAGGCTGGAGGACAGGGATAGGATACAGAGGGACCTAGACAAATTGGAGGATTGGGCCAAAAGAAATCTGATGAGGTTCAATAAGGATAAGTGCAGGGTCCTGCACTTAGGACGGAAGAACCCAATGCACAGCTACAGACTAGGGACCGAATGGCTAGGCAGCAGTTCTGCGGAAAAGGACCTAGGGGTGACAGTGGACGAGAAGCTGGATATGAGCCAGCAGTGTGCCCTTGTTGCCAAGAAGGCCGATGGCATTTTGGGATGTATAAGTAGGATCACAGCGAGCAGATCGAGGGACGTGATCGTCCCCCTCTATTCGACATTGGTGAGGCCTCATCTGGAGTACTGTGTCCAGTTTTGGGCCCCACACTACAAGAAGGATGTGGATAAATTGGAGAGAGTCCAGCGAAGGGCAACAAAAATGATTAGGGGTCTGGAACACATGACTTATGAGGAGAGGCTGAGGGAACTGGGATTGTTTAGTCTGCAGAAGAGAAGAATGAGGGGGGATTTGATAGCTGCTTTCACCTACCTGAGAGGTAGTTCCAGGGAGGATGGTTCTAGACTATTCTCACTGGTGGAAGAGGACAGGACAAGGAGTAATGGTCTCAAGTTGCAGTGGGGGAGGTTTAGGTTGGATATTAGGAAAAACTTTTTCACTAGGAGGGTGGTGAAACACTGGAATGCGTTGCCTAGGGAGGTGGTGGAATCTCCTTCCTTAGAAGTTTTTAAGGTCAGGCTTGACAAAGCCCTGGCTGGGATGATTTAATTGGGGATGGGTCCTGCTTTTGAGCAGGGGGTTGGACTAGATGACCTCCTGAGGTCCCTTCCAACCCTGATATTCTATGATTCTATGATTCTACGATTTAAGCGCTAATCCACTTGTCAGGGGTGGAGTAAGGAAATCGATTTTAAGAGCCCTTTAAGTCAAAATAAAGGGCTTCATTGTGTGGACAGGTGCAGGTTTACATCGATTTAACGCTGCTAAGTTCGACCTAAAGTCCTAGTGTAGACCAGGGCTATGTGTGGGATGAGCTACCATAATGAAAATGACACTATAGAGAAGCCAGTACAAGAGTCACAGCTGGAACAAATCAATCCTCTGCAGGCATAGGGTTGCTCAACTCCTGCTAGACATCAATAGGCATGATATACTGGATCTGTACTGGGCACTGGGAAAATACATGGCTGGTGTATATTCCAGACACAAAGTGCTGGGACTGTGGTGGTGAGCTGAGAACAGACATGCTCAGGGCATGACACAGCAATGTTGGGAACACTGGGGCATGGCCACTAGGTAACTTGAGGGGATGGAAGACCACGAGTGTCGATGAAGCCCCCTCGCACTAGGCCCCGGTGTCCTTGCCCCCCCCCCTCCTGCCTGGAGGCACTCGCAGCAGCTCTGTGTGCTAGCCCCAAGTGTCCTTGGCCCCCCCGCCTGGAGGCACACACAGCAGTTATGCTGAGAATCTGCAACAGTATGTTGCAGAGTCAGACTGCCTGAAACTAAGCAAGGCCAAACAGGGCAGATATGGAAGAACAATGCTGAATAAAGCAGCTTTATGTATAGTTTAACAAATGATACAGAGAATCAGGGAACTAGCTGGGAACTGGATTGGCTGGCTATATGGATACTTGGAGCAGCTTGCTATTGGATAAGTATGCTGGGAAAAAGGATGTATAAAAGCCTGTGTAACTTCCTGCTCTGTTGTGCAGGATTTGAGATTTTATTCTCCCTGTACCTTTTTGCAGCTGCAAATAAACTTTTCTGCTTCTCCACCCCGTTGTGATTATTGGGTGTAGCACACCGGGTAACGAACCACTCAAGCTGTTGTTCAGCCTCTCGGCACTGGGTGCCGGCAACAGCTTTTGGCGTCCCTGGGTGGGCTCGAGGCTGCAATTTAGCCTTGCCCAGACCCCTCCTGGAGGTCGAGGATTGCGGCGAGAACCGACGCCCAGCGCGCACCGGTGAGTTCATCGGGGGCCTCGGAGGAGACACGATTTGATCGACCCCAGAGGGCACAACGGTGCAACGCACTCATATAGTGGAGAAGCTGTTGTGGACCACGGTGAAGAACCGGTCCCTTAGACGTGGGGGAGGAGCAGCTGCAGGGCCACGGTGAAGAACCGGTCCCTTGGATCAGGTAGGATCCTTTTAAAATCCGGATTATATGCTCTGTTGGAACCTGGGGACGCCCAGAGTTACCCTGTAGGTATGGGACAGGGACAGAGCTCAGAGGTTAGGGCACGGTGTACGCCCCTAGAGTGCATTCTAGCAAACTGGAAGGTATTTGGTGCGGATCCAATGACTAAGAGCCAATTAAAACGATTCTGTACAGTTGACTGGCCTCAATATCAACTAGAGGACCAGAAGTGGTGGCCACCAGGAGGGTCAATTAATTACAACACGATCCTCCAATTAGTTTTGTTTTGTCAGTGAATGGGTAAATGGAATGAATATATGTATGCGCATTTGTTTCTGACTTTATGTACTCGACCAGATATTTTACAGCGCTGTAATCTGACTCCGACTGGTTTGGTAGCAGCTAATGTTAGTCCCCAGACCCCCACCCCCACTGTAATGGCAGAGCCGGTGTCCCCTTCGGCCCCCACACCCCCACCGTATAAGGGTAGGATGCCTCGGGTTACAGAGATTGCCCCCTCAGTGGTACTCTATCCTTTGCTTACCGAGACTGTTGTGGCTTGCCCAGGGGCAGATGGACGTCAGGCTACCACTATGCAAGTTTACACCCATGTGCCATTCAATCCAATAGACTAAGCAGCTTTTAAAACACAGGCTGGGGAATTCTCAACGAACGCAAGCAGGTTTATTTCAGTCTTTAAGGGGTGCCTCAGTAGTCACAAGCCGATTGAGACGACTGTAATATCCTCCTGAGAACCCTGTGGTCTGAGGTGGAGAGGGATCAGGTTACAGCTAAGGCAAGGGGAGCGTCAGCGTTCAAGCGGAAAAAAAAGAAAGGAATCTATCTGTCAAGTTCCTCTCCAAATAATTGTGAGCGGCTCAGGGCATTTCTGGGTATGGCAGGCTTTTGCAGGATATGGATCCCAGAGTTTGGACTGTGAGCTAAACCCCTGTACGACTGTGTAAAAGGAGCAGATCATGACCCCTTCTATTGGACCCCAGAGGCTGACAGGGCATTTAAAATCCTGAAAAGAAAATTGATGGAAGCCCCGGCTCTGGGCCTGCCAGATCTCTCTAAGCCGTTTCAGTTGTATGTACATGAACGAAGGGGGGTGGCGCTAGGAGTGCTTACACAGCTGTTAGGAGCATGGAAGCGTCCTGTGGCTTATTTTTCTAAGCAATTGGATCAGGTTGCAAAGGGTTGGCCGGCATGTTTACGGGCGGTCGCAGCTACTGCCCTATTGCTTGAGGAAGCCGAGAAGCTAACATTGGGAGGGGTTATGCAAATCTATACTCCCCATATGGTCCGAGCCTTATTGGATGCAAAGGGAGGGCTTTGGCTCACCCAGGCTCGGATTGCTCGGTACCAGGCTAAGCTGTTAGAGAACTCTGAAGTCACCCTACAGCCTTGCCCCTCCCTTAACCCAGCCACTCTCTTGCCAGAAACAGAGGAACAGAAACATAACTGTTTAGAGATCATAGATGTCCAGTACTCCAGCCGTCCGGATTTAAAGGATGTACCTCTCCCAAATGCAGATTATGAGTGGTACACTGATGGTAGCAGTACTGTAATAGATGGGCAAAGGAGGGCGGGTTATGCTGTTGTGACGCTCCATGACACTGTGGAAGCTGAAGGTTTGCCTGCTGGGACTTCTGCCCAGCTTGCCGAATTAATAGCCCTGACCCGTGCACTTGAACTGTCAAAAGGAAAGCGGGTCAACATTTTTACTGATTCAAAGTATGCTTTTGGTGTGCTGCATGCTCATGCTGGCCTATGGAAGCAAAGGGGAATGCTGACAGCCCAAGGCTCCCCAGTCAAGTACGGGCCCCAAATCCTCCGGCTCCTAGAAGCTGTACAACTCCCCTCGGAAGTGGCGGTGGTACACTGTAAAGCCCATCAAAGGGAGGATCAAGATGTGGCCAGAGGTAACGCCCGGGCAGATAAAGAGGCTAAGCATGCTGCCACCCTGCCATCCCCTCAGACTGAGAACGCCCATATGCATGCCCTTATCCCATCAGTAGGGGAGCTTCCAACCCCTCAGTACTCTGGGGAGGAGAGACAGCTAACTGACAAACTCAGTCTCCGGGAAAAGGAGGGATGGCTCCATTCCCCAGAAGGGAAGGTCCTCTTACCAAAGGGCCTAATCCGGCCAGTGCTGCAGAAACTACATCAAACCACTCATGCTGGCAGGGAAGCACTTATCCAGCTAATGGGAAAATACTTTATCACTTCCGGACTCCGACCCCTGGCTGCCCAGGTACAAGCGGACTTAGTCTGCCAAAAGAATAACCCCCGACCGGGACATCCTGTGCCACCAGCTGCCCTAGAACCCACTCCGGGCCGCGGACAAGTGTGGCAAATAGACTTTACTGAGTTTCCCCGAACCCAAGGGTTCAAATATCTCCTTGTCATAGTGTATCGGTTCAGCGGATGGCCAGAAGCCTTCCCCTGCTGTAACTGCACTGCCAGGACAGTGGCCCTCAAGTTTGTTAAGGAGATCGTTCCTCGCTTTGGACTCCCCCTGTGGATGGAATCTGACAATGGGACATACTTCACGTCAAAAATCATTCAAAGCATCTCACATGCCTTACAGATCCCCTGGAAACTCCATACGCCCTGGAGACCGCAAGCCAGTGGTGTAGTGGAGCGTATCAATCAGACCCTTAAACGGCATCTCTCAAAAGTGTGCCAAGAAGCCTCACTGCGATGGCCTGATGCTTTGCCCCTCGTCCTACTCCGTATCCGTGTTCTCCCAAAGGGTAGATTAGGGCTCAGTCCCTTTGAAATTATGTTTGGAAGGGCATGGCCCATGAATGGCACCCCGGTTCTGTCAGGGGAATGGGAGTTGGGTAATGTTTTTTTGTCACAGTATATGTGTTCCCTGTCTGCTGTTCTCTTGTCTCTTCACAGGTATACCAAGGATTCCCAGCCTCTCCCCTTGGACTCTTCCGTTCACTCCTTACAGCCCGGTGACTCCGTGCTTGTTCGCACCTGGAAAGACAAGCCTCTCTAGGAAAAGTGGAAAGGACCCTATACCGTCCTGCTGATCTCCCATACAGCGGCAAAGATCGAGGGACACAAGAACTGGATCCATCACTCTCGTCTGAAGGCAGTACCTGCCCCCTCGTCAGCAGAACAGTGGACAGTCCAACCTGCTGACTCCTCATCTAGTGACGATCTCGGGCTAAAGCTACTGTTTAAAAGACACAAATAGCGGGCTGGGGTTTGTCGTCCTGGCTTGGTGGTTTATTTAGCCTGCTATTGAAATTTCTCTTTCCTGTACTGCTTGTATTACTGGTATTATGCTGTGCGGTATTATGTGTCAGGGCCCTTTTGCAAAAGTTAATAAGTCATTTTCTTCAGGGCTATCACAAAGTGCTTATGCAAAGTCATATTATAAAGAAATAAGTAGCCCAAGTGAGAAAACTCAGAGCCAAGGCTGTTGAGTGTTCTCAAAGGGGGGAGTTGTTGGGAACACTGGGGCATGGCCACTAGGTAACTCGAGGGGATGGAAGACCACGAGTGTCGATGAAGCCCCCTCGCACTAGGCCCCGGTGTCCTTGCCCCCCCCCCTCCTGCCTGGAGGCACTCGCAGCAGCTCTGTGTGCTAGGCCCAAGTGTCCTTGGCCCCCCCGCCTGGAGGCACACACAGCAGTTATGCTGAGAATCTGCAACAGTATGTTGCAGAGTCAGACTGCCTGAAACTAAGCAAGGCCAAACAGGGCAGATATGGAAGAACAATGCTGAATAAAGCAGCTTTATGTATAGTTTAACAAATGATACAGAGAATCAGGGAACTAGCTGGGAACTGGATTGGCTGGCTATATGGATACTTGGAGCAGCTTGCTATTGGATAAGTATGCTGGGAAAAAGGATGTATAAAAGCCTGTGTAACTTCCTGCTCTGTTGTGCAGGATTTGAGATTTTATTCTCCCTGTACCTTTTTGCAGCTGCAAATAAACTTTTCTGCTTCTCCACCCCGTTGTGATTATTGGGTGTAGCACACCGGGTAACGAACCACTCAAGCTGTTGTTCAGCCTCTTGGCACTGGGTGCCGGCAACAGCAACACAGGCTGAGAGAGGGTGGGGATGAAAACTTCCAATGAGATTCATACTACAGTGAAAAGCATGATATAAAAATCGGTGTAAAAATAGAGGAGTTCACATCTCCCAGAGCTATTACTTCAGGCTTCATTCAGCATTGTGAGGTGTCCTCTTTCTTCTGAGAACATCCCTGTGACTGGGACCTATTAGTAGCAACCCAATCACTAGGTTTTCTGCAGCACTGGAAAAAGTGCAGGTTTAATCAAAGTCAATTATAGAGGTTTAAATCTAGGTTCATTCAAGAGTACAGGGTATGGCCAGTCAACCTTACCACTGCTCTAATGATGGTTTTGGGCAGTGAACTGAGTCAGTGGGATCGTACATGTTTAAAGGCATGATTTGGTCCTTTGGCCAAGGTCTTTAGGTTATGTAAATCAGTATAAGTTGACTGAAATCAATAGATCTGTGCGGATTTACATCAATTTAGGATCTAGCCCTCCGTCGTTAACACACGCGCTTGAGAGAGTGAGATTCTATGTTGGGTCTCTCAGAAGCACAGCCCAGAACTTGCAGCCCAGGCCAGCAGGGCTCATGGTGGTTTTGTGCCCTCCCAGGGCTACTCCAGGGGCTAGAGAGGCCCCCAGAATATCTTACACAGCCCTGGGGCTAGCTGAGTTACAGGAGCCTCTCTATGGACTCAGGGCTGCAGCAATGCTTGGGATCTGGATTGCATGGTGTATGGCCCTGTAGCAGGGTGCTGGTGCAAAAGCACCTAATTAGCACTTGCCTAGTCAGCTCCAATCAAGAGAAGCAGGTTGGGGCTGACGGAAAAGGCCTGATGCCGGCCTGAGGATTGGCAACACCTGCTGGCCTGACAAGCCAAGGACTATAAAGGCTGGGAGGAAGCCAGAGGATATGGGGTAGCTAGGGAGAAGTAAGTCAGACAGTCAGGGAACTGGAGGCCTCCTAGCTGAAGGCTGCCTGCCTGCAAAGGAGGTGACTAATCCTGTAATGCTTCTATATAGCTAGACACTGGTGCTGCTGGCACCCAGTGCCGAGAGGCTGAACAACAGCTGGAGTGGTTCGTTACCCGGTGTGCTACACCCAATAATCACAACGGGGTGGAGAAGCAGAAAAGTTTATTTGCAGCTGCAAAAAGGTACAGGGAGAATAAAATCTCAAATCCTGCACAACAGAGCAGGAAGTTACACAGGCTTTTATACATCCTTTTTCCCAGCATACTTATCCAATAGCAAGCTGCTCCAAGTATCCATATAGCCAGCCAATCCAGTTCCCAGCTAGTTCCCTGATTCTCTGTATCATTTGTTAAACTATACATAAAGCTGCTTTATTCAGCATTGTTCTTCCATATCTGCCCTGTTTGGCCTTGCTTAGTTTCAGGCAGTCTGACTCTGCAACATACTGTTGCAGACTCTCAGCATAACTGCTGTGTGTGCCTCCAGGCGGGGGGGCCAAGGACACTTGGGCCTAGCACGCAGAGCTGCTGCGAGTGCCTCCAGGCGGGAGGGGGGGGGGAAGGACACCGGGGCCTAGTGCGAGGGGGCTTCATTGACACTCGTGGTCTTCCATCCCCTCGAGTTACCTAGTGGCCATGCCCCAGTGTTCCCAACACTGGGAAAACCTTAAGTAAATTCAGACATGGATGTTGCACAGTCCTGAAGCCTCTCTGACTCTGATTGGAAGAAGGGCAGGTTGTGGACCCTGTTACAGGCCCCATCCCAATATGCCACTCCCTTCTCTTCCCTCCTATACCTGTGTCAGGTCTTAAGGGGCCTTTAGAAGGCAGCTTTCTGTTGGCCTCCCCAGTTCCTGCACCAAGGGAATCTACCCCTAGCAGAACCAGATATTTTTGAGCCACTTTCTACTACATATAAGGGGTGGAATAGCATAAAGGAGTCAGAATGGGGGTGAGACTCCATCCCAGAGTATTTTAATAAATGCATAAATACAACTTGTTGCTCTTTCAGTTCACAGACTATCAGATTTTACAAGATGCTTCCTCAAAATCAACACCATATGTGGGTGCAAATCTCAGAATACTCAGCTGCAGTGGGCTAGAAATCAGGGATTATTTGATTACAGGAGCTTGTGGCTTCAGCAAGTTTTGGCTGATGCACTGCATATAAAGAGCCAGATGAACTACATTCATAGAATTTTCTCAAATAAAAAAAATGCAGTTTGAAATATATACTCGGCTAAATATTGTTAGCCTTGTGGGAGTCCTAGGTATAACTAACAGTGGGAACCAAAGGCTGTAAACCAGAGCAGGCCTGGCCTTGGCAAAATAGCAATGCACCATGTGTCAGCCCACCACATTCCTGACTTGAAAGGAGATAGAAAAACACACAGATCTTTCAAGTAACTACGTGAACACATTCCCAGGAAATGACACAAGAACCCATGGACCTCTTATAAGATAAGGATGGGATGACATAATAATGAATAAGGATGTTTTGTTCAAAGTAGCAGGTACAAGAATAAGGTAGTAACCAGCAACGCCTGGAGTGTAATACGGAACTTGTTGGTATCAGTGTATAAAAGGAAAAGCCACATGAGGGGCATCTTTGTATCAGTTGAGGGGACCTGGTATCCTGACTGAGCCTTTACCTTGTTGCGGGCACACCTGTGGTAGTGGACTTGTAACCATTGAGCCAGAGCGCTATACCTGGCCAAGTGCCTTCGCCACAAAACCAAGCCTGTGGTTTTTCTTATACACAACATTGAGGTCTGCTAATTTAACATGAGGCACTGTCAGCAAGTGAAGGTGACATCAGAGCTCCAAGAACAGCAGCACAAACAACGCTGCAACAACATTCTACTGCACTAACAACAAATATTTTAAAAGGCTGGAGAAGCCTGGCAATCAAAATTTGAAAACTGGCTATTATATCCAGTCTGGCCCTTTTCCTCTAGAGACCTAATGTGGCAGTCCTACAGCAAGCAAAAAATACCTCTGTGAAATCAGCTAGAGTTTTGTCTGAATGTAGGCCCTTGGTGCACTTGGGTGGGCACAATCTTCAGTAGCTTTCCGAATCAGCACCATAGACTGTAGAACTGATCTTCAGCATAGTAACTGAAGTCATCACAGATGCCAAATGCTTCCCCAAATTATTTATGACCTTACCTCAGATTTAGTTTTACACCTTCAAAACATTTGGAAAATGTTTGTTTTGCAATTTGTAAACCTACATCTTATTTTAAATCTGAATAAATCAAATACATCCCAAGTAAAAATCCACCCATAATAAACAAGACCACCACCACCAAAACCTGAGTGTAGCTTAAAATCAGATCAAAAGGGCAGCAGCAAAGAAGTAAAATAGAAAAAACAGGAGCAAAGATTACTAGTAGAACCTTGAGGAAGCACTTGTTATTCACATTTCATTGTATGAACCATAGTGTCAGGCAGAGCATTGTTCAGAAAAGAGAATACCAAGTAGGAACTAAGTCTGGATGGCTCTTTCCCATACAGAAATCTGTGAGAGGAAAATGAGGACAAAAATTCTGGAAAGTTCTCCTCATGGTATTTGACCTATTTATGCAGAAGATTGGCTTAGGTACACAGATGTTTTTCAATTCTTCTTTCTTCTGCCCACTCCAAACTTTTTATCTATCAAATAGATATGCTTAGAGAAGTTAAAAAATTGTAAATGTAAAGATTTTTCATTAAACTGTGAACTTTTTTCCAAAAATGAATTTTTTTTTCCAAAATTTTACAGTTTTGGGGAGGAAAACTGAAAACAGAAAAATTTTGGCTTTCAGGGTTCTTTTTGTTTGATTACTTCAGTGTTTCCTTCCTTCATTTTTTTCCATTTTGCCACTAATAAAAGGAATAAATTAAAATGGGGAGAGGTGGAGCAGAAACCAAAAACTGTAAGCTTAGACATTTGTACTTAAAAACAAATTGTGAAAATTTTCAAAATTAGTTATTTTAAAAAATGTTGTCAACAAGCTCTATTTTGCTTTCTAATAGAATAAAATAGAAAATTTTAACATATTTATATCCACATATTTAGGGCCTGGAAGGGATGGGTTTGAGAGCCAGTTCTCTAGCCTGATGTGCAACATCTAAAGTCTGTGGACCTAGGGGGAAAATGCACTCCCAGATGTGGTGTAGACGTAACCACAAAAGTTATGCTAAAAAGCAGCTTAAGCTTTGGAATTCCAGATTAACTGACTCCTCTGAAGGGAATGGTGGAAGATAGGAACAATAGAAAGTTACCCAGAGATAATGACAAAGGAAGTCAGGGGAGTTAAATAGTGAGCCCACCAGGAAGAGGAAGTGTGGGGGTAAGAGACAGTAAGGTTGCAGAAGCTGGATAAGAGGCTCTGGGGGGGATAGGTCACTCTGAATGTAGTAGTTTCCTGGTGTAAGGGGCTCTGCCTGTGTTTCTGATCTCAGAGACTTTACTTGAACCCCAAAGACTTGGAATCCAGTTCATAAAATGGCTTGGAGTGGTAAGGAAACTGAGGTAGGGACATGCATTTAGTGTTTATTTTGTATGAGCTGTATCCTCCTGTGCTTTATGTGGTTAAGTACAAAGGAGCATGAAAGTGTTAGGCTGCATACAGGGTGTGTGTGTGTGTATGTTGACTGCTTTGCAGCTGATGTGAGCCCAAGAGAGAATTGTGCTCTAATCAGAAGCATCTGACCTTTCGGGTGGAGTTCTGGAAGTGCGGGGGTGCTTAAATTAAGGGGCAGTCTTGAGGATCAGTGCTGGTCCTGGGGCATGTGGGTTGAAGAACCCCAGCTCAGTGGTTTGAGCATTGGCCTGCTAAACCCAGGGTTGTGAGTTCAATTCTTGAGGGGGGCATTTAGGGATCTGGGGCAAAAATTGGAGATTGGTCCTGCTTTGAGCAGGGAGTTGGACTAGATGATCTCCTGAGGTCCCTTCCAACCCTGATATTCTATGATTTCTGAGAAGGGCTGAGAGTCTGCTCAGGAAAAGTGCCAGAAAGGCCAAGTTATTGCTGCTGCCACCTGCTGAGGCTTCAGAAGTTTAACATGCCCCAGGGGATCCGGAGCACAGCTGCTTGGGTTCCCCTAATAGCAGTCCTAGTGGAGCACCAGCAGGGAGTGCTTGCTAGGGTCTGTGACAAAGGGTAAGCTGAGGTGTGTGGTTTTTTTTTTTAATATATATATTTTTTTTATTGGCTATGCTCTAAATAGTGATGGGAAAGCCACGAAATATTCAGAGCTTTGATTTTGATATGCATCCAAAAAGCTGATGATAAATTATTCAAATATTTCAAGTCCCTCTCCACAATGATGTAGGAAAATATGAGAAGGGTTATGCTGATTACCTACCTAATTTGCAAGCTTTCCTAGTTCTTGTTCAACTTTATTTAAGTTACATAGTGGGAGATTCAGCTTCCACTGTAAAGCACTGGATGGATCCCCCTCAGCATTTGTTTTGAAGGAAAAATGGATGTTAACGTTCATGCAAAGATGGTGAGAATCACCGTTCTACACTGTTTCTCTGGTCTCTATTAGTTAGGAAGGACTGTGTTATGAGCCTTTTCCTGAAGCCAGGCCCTGTACCTGCTGAGTAATTAAGCCTTCTAGAAATGGTCTGGTATTACAAATGTTTCTTATTAATTAGAAGAAAGCACTGCATAGCTGCCTGTATACTGGTTCCTAATTAACAAATTGACAGCTAAGGCTGAGATCCACAAAGATACTTAGGCACCTGTAACAGGGTGGATTGCCATGGGCAGGAGAGCCAAGTGCTAGCCCAGCCCTGATTAGGTTAGCCCCACCAGAGAGGAATTAGGTTATTCCAAAGTAAAAGGAAGTAGGAAGCTGCAGGGAAGGAAATGGCTGAGAGAGTAGCTGCGACTGCCAGTAAACTGGGGAAAGCTGAGGAGACTGTGTAAAATGGGGGCTGGTGGAAGAAGCAGTAATGGGGAGCAAATATGACTCCTGAAGAGCCCTGGCTGGATAAAGCCTGTGAGTGAGAGATAAAAAAGGGGAGATGAGCTAAGAAACTCTGGAGTTGTTTTACTTGAGTTCTATTTTCCTCTGTTGCCAACCTTAGGAGAATTGGTGATGAGCGGATTGAGCTTAGAAGGTCACTGGAAACTATGTAATTCATTAAAGGAGCCTGGATGAAGGAGAAATAGAGTTGCTACCATGGGCACTCCAACTCTATGAGGGGTTGCTTAGCAGGTAGTTAGCTGCCATGATGCTACAGTGTTTAAGTCCTAGATTAAGGCACTAAAATGATCCACAAAACCCCTGTGCAGCTGCCACTTAACTCTCTAGGTGCCTAAACTCGGTGCCTAACTTTTTTCCCTAAAAAGTTCCTTATATGCCTATGTTTCTGCCTTTTGGATATCTGCATTGCTACCTCCCTCTAGTCAACCACACACCTATCTCCTGCCTAACCCCCAGGGTGATTCACAACTAGGGGAAGCTAGGTAGCGAAGTACTTATCTCATCCATGGGGCCACAAAGTCTCTTTGTGGATATGGGCCCAAGTTTCCAGGAGGAAAAAGAAAAGACGCACCTGTTGGATTTTAGAAGTTAGCAGTATTGCCAACCTTAAGTCTTCAAAAATCAGGGGTCCAAAAAAATCATGAGATTAAAAAAAATACATTTGGATTCTTTTTATTCGCCTTCTGGTTTTGAGCTTTTGTATTTTAAAGTTCTTCCCACCCATGAGCGCTAGACACTTATTTTTTGTGTGGTTTAAAAAAAATGGTGATGCTCTCATGTGTCCTGTTGATCCCAGCAGCTGAGTCTTTAAGAAAAAAACACCTAATATCAGAAAACTCATCAGTCGTGAGTTAAGAATATATTATTACTGTGGGATGCTGTCTCCTACCTTCTTCCTTTTTGTGGCAAATGGAGAGCTTTGAAATAAATCTTGACTGGTGTAATACTTCATCCTCTCCTTTTAGCCTCCCAAGCAATGAGACTCTAGCATGCACTCGGAGGAAAGCTGTATTCATCAGTGATGGCCCATGGGCAAACTCCAAGAGGCTTAGAACTGGATTCTGTTAAGCATTCAGACATAAACCTGCGGAGATAGGGCCCAGAGGCGTGCCTCCTTCTTCCTCTATTTCACCCTGGGGTGTTTGCTACTTTCCACCACGCAACACAGATGTAATGAGGTTAAGTGGTGTCCGTATAAAATAAGTAAGAACTACTCATTATTCCTCAAGAAAGGCTTTTAATGATTTTTCTACTCTAATAACAGCATAAACAAAACAAGAAAAGGAAAATCAAAGACCAGCACTGAATAAGAATTAATACAAAAGGCAGATTATATTGAAGACAAGCGCAAGTACATGTTCTGAACAGTGACTTTATATATGCTGGTCCTGGCAGGTCATAATAAAAGCCCCGAAGACGAGCATAAGTAAAGCTATTATTCACCAGCTCTATGTTCCTGGACAAACTATTTCAAAGGCAACATAAAACTGATGAACGACAGCACTACATGCATCCGCTCGGACTACTTACAAAACAAGCACAAATACATGCAAAGCTATTATGCCTCAGCCACCTACTATTGATTTTATGCTACAGTATCGATACAGCTATGATCAATTCAGCTCGAGTGACCAGACTTCTTTACTCCGTAGACTTACCCTGCATTCGTCCGAAAATACGCTACCCTTTAGTCGGCCGCTTTCCGCACTGGCCAGGTACAGATAGTCGAGAAGTGCACGTCCCTTTGGTTCAGAGGGTATAGGTCAGGTTTACCAAAAACACACACACAGTCCCGTGCCTTCATTATTTTTATCTGATCTGACAGCCATGTTTTAGAACAGACCAACCAGTCAGGGTGGGCCACGTTGTTTATGTGGTTGCCCTAGTTGTATATTTAACGTTTATGTCCAATTGTTAGTTGTTGGTATAATTTAGGGCTATTAGTTTCTGTTGCCAATTAGATCTTGAATATGGGTAATTTGGGGTTGATAAGTACATAGGAGTCGGCATAAATTGTTATCTGGTTGCAGCGCATCCTGGCCACAAGCTTAAGCTTTGTTTTTGCAAGGCTTACATGTTAAAGTAAACAGAAGTTTGAGGCCTAACATTTGCAATACTTCTAGTCTGTTTAAGCTTGACAAGACAGTTGCTCAATTTATTCACAAAACCATGGTGAATAATTCCAGTCATATTTACCAAGCAACTTACTTAATGATTTTCTTTATTCTTTTAAATCAAAGCATTCAATTCATTCTTTTCCCCATGATTTACCCTGCTTTAGTTACAAATGGCAGTCTTTTGGTTCTGTGTTTGTACAGCACCAAGTACAATGGAGTCCTGGGTTTTGAGCAGGTCTCCTAAACACGATGATAAGTATGATCAAAATGAACTTGAGTGAATATTCACAAAAGGCTGGAAATCATGATAGAAGAGGCTGTCTTGACAGGTTTCTAGTACTTCTTGGTTGTCACTTGGTACAAATACTGTCTCTCTCATTTTGTATGATCGCCTCCTGAATAAAAAACACAAGGTGTGCAGAGAAATTTAATTTTAAAAAAATCACTGAACTTTTTTAGACTTCAAGTATGTTACAGGTTCATTTGAATTGCTTTTCTAACTGTTAGTTTTAATGTGATGTTATATAGTATTTTCTGTAACCTAAAGGATATATATATATATGAATAACAAGAATATCCAGAATTATATTGGTCAATATGTAAACAAAACCCAAGAATTTGGGTAGGATTATGAACCCTAATGCTTCAGGGCATGAGCTAACTATTAACTATTGAATGTTAGGAAAAAAAATTCTCCAGGGACAGGTTATTCCCTAACTCAGTGCTTCCCAAACCATGGGGCATGACCCAAATGGAGTCATGCCATCAGTTGATGGGGTGTGTGGAGGATGCCATTTTGGAATCCTCCATGCAGCATGATCTCTCACATACTGACACATTTTGGGTCACACTATGTGGAGGATGCTGTCTGGAGGACATCCATGCTGTCTGGGATAGCAAGAATTAATAAAATGTCAAAATTAGGTCATGTAGCCAAAAAGTTTGGGAACCACTGCCCTAACTGCTTATTTCAGAGTTTATTACCCCTTCCTCTAAGTCATCTGTTAAGGGCCACTATCAGATAAGATACTGGACTAGCTGGACCCCTGGAATGGTGTAGTCTAGCATCCTAATATACTTGCTGTTTTACTGATTCATGCTCCTGGCTGTAGAATACTGAAATAATTAAATTGTACTTTTATTCTACTCCAGGCACAAGAAAGACTTTTGCAGTTGACTGAACTGTAACCAAAGTACCTGATCTGACATACATGTAGCCGTGTAAACTGCAAAGTGATGAGAGACGTCACATAGCTCTAATGTCAAAAGTTATAAAGAAAATTCAGTTATGTGAAACACTCAATGAAAATGTAATGCACCCTGAGTACGTGCAAAGATTTATTTGTAGACTCCTTCCCTCCCACCCCCAACAGACATGTTGCTGTACTGTGCATCACAATATGGTTAGTTTGTGCTGCTAGTATATTGATGGGGGTGTAAAACATTTATTGACTTGCATTTTGTTAACAAATTGGCTATTTTTGATTATATCTGTTAGTGATTTGGACTAGAATCCTTGTAATGAGGATCATGAGAATTGCTATTTTGTCTGCTATCCAGAACTAGATGCTCCAGAGTAAGGTGCAAGAAATACCATGGTGGAATAACTTGTCCATAGGGAAAGTTTCTTCTTTACTCCTAGCTGTTGTTGGTTATCTTATGCCTCAAAACATAAGTTTGTTCTCATTTAATGAGATCACGGATGTGCTCATTATCGATATAAATGTTGAATCCCTTTTTGATATATACTAAGCTGTTGACCTCAATGGTATCTTGGGACAATGAGTTGTACAGATTGACTGTGGTGACAAAGTGGGGAATTTTTTGTAATATTTTGTGAGTCCTTTGTGTGCCTCAGTTTCCCTCTGAATGTCTCATTGCTTTCCAGTGAGGGCAAAAGAGTTAAAGCTGCTTTTGGAGCAGAACAGTACCATGAGGTGTTTGTGCCTTGTATCTGTCTGGGTTGAAATGAATGGGTCATAAAAGGACTGGTTGAAACAGACTCCTATGAATGGAGAATCTGAAATGACAATGGCAATCCCTGTGGCTAGAGCACTCACACCTAGCAACCAAGGGGAAGGAGATTCACCACCACCACCCACCTCTCACCAGGGAAGCAGAGCAAAGGCCACACCTCAAATATGAAGTGGAAAGGTGGCAAGTAGATGAAATAAGGGCTGCCCTTTGGGGGGAGAGAGACAGAGCTGGGGGGGGGGGGGCTGGCAAGGTGTCAGAGCCAAAAGGGGATTCTCCAACAGCTTGGCTGGGTGGAAGGCTGACTTGACCAGAATGGACTACGTCTTAACCTTTTATTTCTCTATGCTCACCTGAGGATTCCATGATGCTGTGTTCCAGTTGACTAATAAACCCTACTATTTTGAAAAGGCTGCCTGGGGTAGCTGCAAATACTTGCTGAGGTGAATTCACTAAGGAGTGTAAGAGTCTATCTCAGTTTCACACCGTGAGCTCTGCCCTTTGTGTCTAACAGGAGTGTTGGAGCCCGGAGGCTCAGTCTCAGAGGCATGGAGGCTATGGGGCCTACTGTTACGGACGAGTGGGGTTCTGGGGGTCTGGCACACTAAAGGGGTGCCTCCAAAGGACTATCTAAAAAGGTGGGTGGGGGGGTAGCATGGATCCTGTAGATCAGTGGCCATTCGGTAAAGATTTATAACAGGAATAGCATCTCGGAAACAGTAGAAAATAACTCAGCATATGTGAAAAGAAAAGTGGCAGACACCTTGTTAAGATTTATAGATCCTAGATACCTTGTCCAAACTTGTGGCCAGACTCTTTTTTTTTTTTTTTTTAAATCCGAATAATCATAGGACTGGCAGGGACCACGAGAGATCATCTAGTCCAGTCCCCTGCACCCATGGCAGGACTAAATCATCCCTGACGTGTTTGTCTAACCTGCTCTTAAATATCTTCAATGATGGAGACTCCACAACCTCCCTAGGCAATTTATTCCAGTGCTTAACCACCCTGATAGTTGAGAAGTTTTTCCTAATGTCCAACCTAAACTGCCCTTGCTGCAATTTAAGGCCATTGCTTCTTGTCCTATTCTCAGAGGTTAACGAGAACAATTTTTCTCCCTCCTCCTTGTAACAACCTTTTATGTACGTGAAAACTGTTATGTCCCCTCTCAGTCTTCTCTTCTCCAGACTAAACAAACCTAATGTTTTCAATCTTCCCTCATAGGTCATGTTTTCTAGATCTTTAATCATTTTTGTTGCTCTTCTCTGGACTTTCTCCAATTTGTCCACATCTTTCCTAAAATGTGCTGCCCAACACTGGACACAATACTCCAGTTGAGGCCTATTCAGCACGGAGTAGAGCAGAAGAATTACTTCTCGTATCTTGCTTACAATACTCCTGCTAATACAGCCCAAAATGATGTTTGCTTTTGCACCGTTAATTTGTATTTAGCTTGTGATCCACTATGACCCCCAGATCCTTTTTTGCATTATTCCTTCCTCAGCAGTCATTTCCCATTTTGTGTGTTTGCAACTGATCCTTCCTAAGTGGAGTACTTTGCATTTGTCCTTATTGACTTTCAGCCTATATATTTCAGACCATTTCTCCAGTTTGTCCAGATCATTTTGAATTTTAATCCTTTCCTCCACAGCACTTGCAACCCCTTCCAGCTCAGTATTGTCCTCAAACTTTATAAGTGTACTCTCTCTATGCCATTATCTAAACACAACCGGATGCAGAACGGATTCCTGCAGATCCCACTTGATATGCCCTTCCAGCTTGACTGTGAACTACCGATAACTGCTCTCTGGGAATGGTTTTCCGACCAGTCCTGCACCGACCTTATAGTAGCTCCATCTAGGTTATATTTCCCAAGTTTGTTGATGAGACTGTAATGTGAGACACTATCAAAAAGCCTTACTGAAATCAAGAGCTATCACATCTACTGCTTTTCCCCCCTCCCATCCACAGGGCTTGTTACCCTGTCAAAGAAAAGCTATTAGGTTGGTTTGACATGATCTGTTCTTGACAAATCCATGCTGACTGTTACTTGTCACCTTATTATCTTCGATGTGTTTGCAAATTGATTGCTTAATTATTTGCTCCATTATCTTTCTGGGTACTGAAGTTAAGATGACTGGTCTGTAATTCCGCAGATTGTCCTTATTTCTCTTTTTATAGATTGGCACTATATTTGCCATTTTCCAGTCCTGTGGAATCTCTTCCATTACTTTTGAAGATAATCGCTACTGACTCAGATATCTCCTCAGTCAGCTCCTTGAACATTCTAGGATGTATTTATTCAGGCTCTGGTGACTTGAAGATTTCTAATTTGTCTAAATAATTTTTAATTTGTTCTTTTCCTATTTTAGCCTCATTTTCACTGGCATGCACTATGTTAGTGGTCCAATCGCTACTAACCTTTTTGGTGAAAACTAAAACCAACTCATTTAACACTTCTGCCATTTTCAGTTATTGTTCCCCCCACGCACCCTGAGTACCCTGTCCTTGGTCTTCCTCTTGCTTCTAATGTATTGTAGAATTCGTTCTTGTTACCCTTTTTTTTTTTTTAGCTAGTTTAATCTCATGTTGTACCTTGGCCTTTCTAATTTTGTCCCTATGTTCGTGTGTGTGTGTGTGTGTGTGTGTGTGTTTTATATTTATCCTTTGTAATTTGACCTAGTTTTCACTTTCTATAGGACTCTCTTTAGAGATTCAGATAATTGAAGATCTCCTGGTTAAGCCAGGGTGGTCTCTTGCCATACTTCCTAGCTTTCCTACATGGTGGAATGGTTGCTCTTGTGCCATTAATAATGGCTCTTTGAAAAACTGCCAGTTGTCTTGAACTGGGTTTTTTTTGTTTTTTCCCTTAGACTTACTTCCCATGGGATCTTACCTACCAACTCCCTGACTTTTTGCTAAAGTCTGCCTTCTTGAAATCCATTATCTTTATTGTGCTGTTTATCCTGCTTAGAATCATGAACTCTACCATTTCATGATCATTTTCACCCAAGCTGCCTTCCACTTTCAAATTCTCAACCAGTTCCTCCCTATTTGTCAAAATCAAATCTAGAACTGCCTCTGAGGTGTTGGAATTCAAGAAAACTCTTGGTTAAAAAGTCTCATAACCCATTTAGTGCCCAGGAAAAGGGGATAGATAAATCATCCAAAAAGTGTCTTTTCTAGGATTTAAACTCTTTGTCAAGACTCTCTTTCTATAACACCTACAGGAAATGAATCAGCAAATAACTTTTTTTACTACAAGTTAATAAATAAAAATTTATTTCCTTAGGCTTTCTCATGCTATGCACTAGATTGTATGAGTAATCACACTGCTGTAAGCTCTGATCATACTTCTCCCTGTGGTTTCATCTCTGAATTTAGACTGTAAACTTTTGGGGACACTGTCATGTCTTCTTATTTGTTCTGTGAGGCTCCTATCTCACTTCTCGCTGTGATAAAATAATAAATATACTTATTTTCCTATGTGTTTTTCATGTGGAAGGTTCCTGAAAGCTCCCTCATGTGTATGTAACTGAATAGGGAATATCAGATTTATGACTAGTCACTTTGTGCAACTGTGTGTTCCTCCCAAATGACAAAGCCTAAAGCAAACCTAGGCTGGGCCATAGGAAGACAAACACTTTTTTGACTACTTTTTAGTCTTCCACAAAATAACCGTCAGTTGCTTGTTTTAAGAAAGCTTATTCAGTACAGCTATACCTGCAAGGACATTTTTTGATTTAGGAAAGCATCCTCCATTGCTGTTAGGGGGAGAGACTCCAGTGTTGGCCTTAAAATATTTTAGGATTCTGAAAATTGTTTAGGAGGATGCCAGCTGTGTCAGTCTCCCCTCCTTCTCCCCCACCCATGAGGCTTCTGCTGCTTTCCCCTGCCAATTCCACTGATTTGGCCACCATGGGAATGCAATAGGGACCATATGTAACAGTACTCGTCATACACCCCTAATGACTAGTCTAAAAGCCTGTCTGGAGTTCTGGTTATGCCACCGAACTTGGGCTTTGTTGTTTTACTATTTTAATCCAACATCAAATATAAAATTGGGAGAAATCCTGATTGCTGGCTAATTTTTCTTTGTTGCATCATCACCACATCCTGAACATCCATATGTAACTATTTTTTTTCTGCTTAAAATTGAGTTCTAAATTAGTTCACTTACTTCTGACAGCTCTAATTAAATATGGATTTTTGCTTCAGAAGTGTGTTTGAGTCTACGTAAAACTTGATGGATGCTAGAATTTGAAATTTCCCATTAGTTAAGGAGACAGTGTGGGAATCCAGTTAATGGAAGTTGTGCATTCATTCTGCTTGGCATAGTGCAGAGAAATCTAATTAAAACAGCCAAGCTGTTTCACTTTATTGACAGCAGCTAAGCTCTAAGAGCTGGACCAATTATTCTTTTTCCCCTAACCTTTTAATAAATATCCTTACAGAACAAATATAAACACAGATACTGGGGATTTACAGGCTTGCTAGGATATCAATGTCACAGGTGCACAGGCTCGATGCTATCGAATAGCCCTCGATCAAGCCCTGGCAGGACCCCCTCCTTGTGTTTCAGCCCCCTGTCACTAGGGTTTGCCTCCTGGGACCAACCTCTGAGCCTTCATTGCCTGAAACAGGAGTGCTGAACTTCCCAAGGTGAGTCCCCTGGAGTAAGACACCTGGGGAAGTGTAGTGTTTTAGATGCTGCTTGTAATTATTAGAACTGGGAGCACTGGCTGTTGGGAGTCTGAAAGGACAGGAAACAGGAAGGAGGGGGGGAAAGTTGGAGAGGCAGAGTGAGAGCTACCGAGGGTGCAGCAGCAGCTTGGTAAAGAGGTTTCCACTTTAAAAATAAAGTCCTGTTGAAGTTTGTTAGTACCTTGCCTGGTTGCTGCAACAGGAAGCCTTACACACACCCCAAAGGAGAGCCATGCACCCCAGCTTCCACAGTCAGTAGTGACACTCAGCCAGCATTGTAAAACTGAAGGGTTTGTTAGTTGTCTGGAACACACCATAGAAAGCAGGAAGTTACAACAAATTCCATCTCGGTCAAACCCTGAGCCCTGGTCCTCCCCCCGAGAGCCAATACAGGAGACTGAGTTGTGCTTCCAACAGCCCACACTATGTCACACCTATTTGCCCCTCCTCCATCCTTTGTGTTTCCCAGGCAAAACCAGGTCACCTGGCCTCCACCTCAGCTCTTTATTCTCCAGCCTGCCATAGCTGGCTGGCTTCTTGCAGAAGGTGGGTCGCCCGATTGTCAGATGCTAGGTTACAAAATGTCCGGCAACCGTCTGGGCCCAGGAGACAAGACTGCAGTCACACCTGGAACTCTAGGGGTCTCTTTAACTAGGACCAGGGTGTTTGGTCTTTGATCATGCAACACATGGGAGGAAACTGAGGCGCGCACACAGGATTCATACAAAACATTAAAAAATTCCCCACTTCGTCACAATCAATAATGGAAACATCAGATGCAATACACTAACATTTGGCATTTTATAGCACTTTATAAAGAGTCTAAGAAACAGCCATTTTACAGATGAGAAAACTGAGGGGGTAGAAAGTTACTTGTGCTTTGATGAGACGTCATGCACTAGAACAGAAGTGCAAGATTCCCTGGCAAGTGGCAGGACAGTCAAGAGCAGGTCAGTGAGGGAAGGTGACTGAGAGACCTGGCAGGCCCTGAGTGGGGCCAGAGAAAGCAGTTTGTGGAGTGTTTATTGGGACCCACTAGGTGTTAAAGGCTCTGGAGCCTAGCAGCTGTAGTGTCTTAGGGTATGTTTACACTGCCAAAAACAACCCATCCTTCCCGAGTGAGTCTCTGAGCCCAGGTCTACTAACTCAGGCTTGCACTACAGGGCTAAAAATAGCAGTGTAGATGTTTTGGCTCGATCTCTCAGAGCCCAGGCTTCAGCCTTTCTCCCTTCACTGGGTTTCAGAACCCAGGCTCCAGACCAAGCAGAAACATCTACATTGTTGTTTTTAGCTCCGTAGCATGAGTACATCTGATCCAGGCTCTGAGACTGACTGCTGTGGGGGATTTTTGTTGTGTGGGGTTTTTTTGGTTTGGTGTGGGTGGTTTTTTTTTTTTGTTTTTTTTTTTTTAAGGTGTAGATGTACCCTTAGATGCTTGCATATGAGTCATGCATCTGGTGCACTACCAAATACTTATCTAAATAAGGAATGTGCACCACAGCATTGCAATGTTCCATGAAGATGAACAATTACATCACTGTTAAACAAGATATTCCTAACTCTATCAGTAACAGAATCCAGGTGCAGTGAGGCAATGCTTACTACGGACGTGAGAGTTCTAAAGACCCTATTGGTGTGCACTAAAGGTTCCCTAGTGTGCTTTAATGTGGTACTGTTTCAGACAGCACTACATGGACCTATTAATGTGCAACAGGTTACCATTATGTGTAGACAAGCCCCAGGTCTCTTAAGTCTTGTTCTCCAGTCCCTTAAGGTCAGTGGGCATCCTTTCATTAACTTCAAATGGGCATAAGTTCAGGTCCATAATTCCCAAGCCTTTGGATCCACACTGGTTCCTACTGAGCTACGAATTCAATTGGCAGTTAGATGATAATGGAAAGAGAGTTTCCTCTGTCTGACTTGTATATAGGATTCCCAGTAGAGAGTACGAGACTGCAGGACATTATAATATTATAGCTACATCACCATTGCCTACTTTTCCATGGGCTGTCTAACTTTTTGAAATTGCTTGACCCTCCATGGGAAGGTGAGACATAGGGAAACTGGTCCATCCTTCTGCCCTCTACCTTCTATTGGCAGGGAGAGAGAAAGGTGTCTAACCTATCCTTTGATATGTGTTAGGGTATACTACTTCAGATAAAATAAGAGGCAGTTCTCATATGATATTCCTTGTCTTGCAAACAAGTATTCAAGCGACTCTCTTTTTTTCTCACCCATTGCAAGATTATTTGCAAGCTGTGACATGGAAGTAGTTGATTGGATGCTGTAAAGAGGTGGGGGTGGCAATAAGCACAATTTAATGGAGCTAGGCAAGGAGACTCTAACACATACCAATAAAATAGCATGTCCTCTTTAATATTTCAGTACAGGGGCAATTACATCAGAGTTCATAAGGTCCTCCTCTCTGGAACCTGGTTCAGAGCTCCCAAACTTAAAGTCCTCAAACCAAGACTCTACGTTTGATCAGGCTCGTGTCCTGAAGCGTGAGAGAAACCAACACCCACTGCAGCCTGCATGGATTTTTCTCCCTTCTCCACTGCTCAACTTCCTCTTCTTGTTTAAATAGCCCAGCCTAAAGCAGGGCAGGGCCTCCTTGATTACACCCCAGGCTGTCCTGGCCATAGGCTCCAGCCTATCCCTTCAAAAGGGATCATATACTCCTTCACAGATGCATTGGGTCATATGTTCTGGTTGTGTTCCCTGGCTTAACTCTTAGAATACGATTTCCAGGAAGAATATTCATGATTGTACATTTGAGATCTGCTTTCTGTGCATATTCTCCAAAAGTCACTTTAAGTTTGACTTCACCACCTTTCCTGCCATGAAAGTTGGTTGCTAGAATATTTGTGAAGAATGAACACAAACTTGATCTGAACACAGTGAAAGTAAAATCATTAACAAAATTCTAAAGCATATTAGCAGATTTATTCCCTTAGTATTCCCTCCCCAAGCTATAATAATTACTGATGGATATACATTGTTTGTTTTAACTTTTGTTGTATAGAACTTGCAAATTTGATCTCAGCACTGGGGAATACTTGAATGGTATTGCCAGATGTACAAAGCTATGTTGTACTCGGCTTAAGGAAGGTAGATTTGATCATGGATAGAAATCCAGTGGGAGTACTAATAATGGGTGTATTAAACTGAAAATTCCTTGCAACCGGGACTTTGTATTCTTGCTATACTTGTCCGTAAAGCACTAAGTAAACCTTCATTTACTCAAGAGGTGGCTGCATTTCAGTTGTGTTGTATAGTACAATAACTGCCTGGTAGCAACCAATACGACTAAGGTTTACAAACTAGTATCTGTTATAACAACGATTTTTTGCTCATTTTTTCTAGACCACTCACCTTTTTCTGTTGACTGTTTCTAAGCCTGGTCTGTGCCAAGCTTTTTATTTTTTCTAAAAAATGTGAAAATCCTATTGTCCATTACTTGGCCCAATTTTCCATTGCCTTGCACCAGTGCAAAGTAGGTAGCAAACCTTACTGAATCTGAATTCTCCACTCACACCAATAATGATAGAGCCCATAAATCCAAGTACTGAGGTAGCCCGATTATAGAATCGGAGGGACGTACAAAATAGCCATAATAAATCATTCAAAAACTCTAATTCAATTCTAGAATAATATCTTTAGCTAAATATGCAGCATCACTTATGGTTCCTATTCATTCTCACAGCAACAGTCTTTTTTTCCCAAAAGTTTCTTTTGTTGTGGAATTTATAAGTCATTGCAGAAACACAATAGTTTGGTTAATCTATTTACTCCTCTTGTTTGACAGAGAACGAAATACCCAAGGAACCTGTAATTAATGGGAAATGTTAGCTATTCATCGTTCCTTAAACAATGGAAAGCAAACAGAAATTTTGGCTACAAATATGACACTGCTTTATACAGGCTTATTATTCAATGCTACAGCAATTTATTGAATGTGGTGTTTAAGAACAAATTAACAGGGCATTTCCAGTAATAAACATCACCCACTATATATGTTTAATGTATTTTCTTACACAAAGGATAAAAAGCAACCTTGCATTTTTAATAGGCGTTGATTGTTGTTTATCTAGGCTTTAAAGTGCATTGTAAATTCAGACATTCATTCACACATTCTCCACATTGGTAGATTTCTAACATTACTGTAGCCACCCCCTGGGTGACATAATGTTCCAACCACATTTTGGGTGTCAAAATTAGTAAAAAAGCTGTGTTTGGCTTTTTTTTTTCTCAACAGTTTTTTAAAATATCCTTTTAATAGTCTATATGATCCAGTCTTGAAAATGTTCACACAAATACATAACTTCAAGTTAAGGGGACTACTTGTTCTTAAAGTTTAGCATAGATCTCTTGTGGGATGTGGGTTCGTGCACAATGTGGGGAAGGAGTTTGGCTGAACAATTCACTGAATAATTTATTTAATGGCTTTGGCTTTTTTTTTTGTTTGTGAATGACTATGAAGTTATTCATAATGTATGTTTGGTGAATTCATTTAAGGAAATATTTAGGAGTGGTGTTGTTGAGTGCTCATAAGTCACATGTTGTTGTGGCTTTTTTCCTGATTGAATGACCTAGTGTTTAAAAGCACCAGCAGCGCATGAAGAAATCATTCCGATGTTTAAACATTTCATGGAGGCAGAGCCCACTAGGGAGACAAAAATAGCGGGAGCTAAGCAGCCCTAGGAAATGTTAGGATAATTAAAATCTTCTGTTTTGTACTGAAAGATCATGTGTACATGGACCTATTGGTTCCACTTACAGATTTTTAAAAACAGTTAGGTCACTTCCAGACACAATGAGAATAAGCAAGCCAGATTTATGGAGTGGCCTATGCTTACCCCTGGGGATACAGAGGTCTTCCAGGGGGTACATCAACTCCTCTAGATATTTGCCTAGTTTTACAACAGGCTACATAAAATGCACGAGCGAAGTCAGTATAAACTAAAGCTTCATACAGAAAATGACTTCTTTATACTTCTCTATGTACTAAACACTGTCATGTAAGTACAATATTTATATTCCAATTGATTCATAATATTATGGTAAAATGAGAAATTAATCAATGTTTCAGAAGTAGTGTGCTGTGACACTTCTGTATTTTTGTGTGTGATTTTTGGTAAGCAAGTAGTTTTTAAGTGAGTTGAAACTTGGGGATACGCAAGACAAATCAGACTCCTGAAAGGGATGCAGTAGTCTAGAAAGGTTGAGAGCCACTGGTCTAGCACACTTCGTTAGGTTTTCTCTTGTCACATCCACTAACTGAATATTTACATAAGGTGGTTAGGGAGCAGGTCTGGTGCAGATATGCTCATTCACACATGAGCACAAAGATTTCATATTTGCATAAATAGAAGTCCTCTGCAAAAGCAAAAATAAGGTACACCAACAGGTGGATTGAATGGCAAGTCAAATGTAATGAACATGTTTACAAATAATTTTACTTGTTCAATTCTTGAGACTGCACAAGGCGCACTGTCTATTTTATTTCCATTTCCATTTCCTTTTTCTTTTTTAATAAGCAGATTGTTTCAATGAGCACGAGGCCTAATCCAAAACCCACTGAAGTCAACTGAAAGATTCCTATTGCCTTCAGGTGGTATTTAGTTCAGGCACATGGAGCTCAGCGGGAATGAAATATTTCATAAGAGTCTAAGATGCCATCTGAAAGTCTATTATTAATTTCCTTATTTGCTGAATCCAAAAGGCAACAAAATATCTGAGTTCAGACTGCAGATTGCTGTCTGTAATGTTTATGCGTGTGAAGATCAGCTGCATCTTTGAAAAATTACTTTTGTTCTACTTCAAAATAGGAAAAACCTATTCTGAGTCTCAATCTGTGCGAGATAACAGAAGGAACATCACTCTGATGTTCCAGCAAAAAGAAAGTAAAAGCGTCCAACACAGAAAGAGACAGGAGAGTCAGTAATTTAAATATACATTAAAATATGGACTTATCACTGAAAACCACATACATATCCTGATTCAAAATGAACCAAATGGGTTCACAGAGCAGTCTATTTTAAACACCATGAGCAGGATCCTTAGCTGATATGAATTGGTGTTGACTTCAACGGAGCTACTCTGAACATGGGTCTTAAAAGATAACTTGTTCTCTCCCACCTGTCAGTCTGTGTATCTATCTGTTGTTTCTTGTCTTATACTTAGATTGTAAACTCGCTGGGGTATCTTTTTGTTCTGTGTTTGTACAGAGCCTAGCACAATGGGATCCTGATCCATGACTAGGGCTGTAGGCACTACAGTAATAAACTGATTTTTTTGTATTTTACATTAAATCAATTGTTTGCAGTTTCTAAAGTTACATGTCTAGTTTTACTGATGCTTAGTGTAAAAAAAAAAAAAAGGCATTTTATTTTTTTTAAATTCCACCAGAAGTTTATCAAGAGCAGGCTAAAAAAGCACACAGGTGTCACCAGAGTGAAAGACAGTTTATTCTACTGGGTAATGGAGTTGTTCACCTTTTCACAAGAGAAATGGGGCTCTCAGTGTTATACCAATAAAATAAAAACCAGCAGGATCTTATTAAAGGGGAAAAGGCAAAATACCACATTTATTGTGAATATAGAAAGAATCCTAGTAAGCAGTTAGTTATAGCTATAACGTTCCATTCAATTTCATATTTATACACACACACGTCCTGCAAGGTAGTTATCATAGTTACCAGCCTTAAGAGTTGCTCATGCCAAGCCATTGGCCAGGTGGCCTGGACATGAGGAGGGAGCAGGGCCTTGTCAGATGCTCATCTGATACTCCTGGAAGTTGGTTTGCAGAATCAGACCCCAAACTTCTCACTTTCTAGAGTCCATTTTTATAGGAGTTTCTTCCTATGCCTGTCTATGGGAATTGCTTCATCATGCTGTTGCTGATTCAATCAGCAGATAGCACATTCCTGACGGCTCCGTGCTGCTAGATGTTATCTTGTTCTTTGGTTCTCCCATTCTTGAGGCTGTTGGGTGGATTCCAGTCTGCCCTCCGGGGGTCCTCTGGTTATTTCCACTTGACACCTTCTTCAGCCGATGGACACTGGATTCTTAGGCTGGCACCTCCCTGATCATTCAGTTATTATCCACACCAAGCATCCATCCACATACAACTTCTATCTCTATTTTAATCACAATTGTTAACAAAGCGAGAGGAATACAACAAAAGGGCGGGGAGTCTCTGGGTGCTGTTTCTATTGTTACAGAGTATTGCTTTGAGTCTCTCTCTGTGTGAGTAGTTGTTGTTAACAAAGAATTGCTTTGAGAACAGACTCTGTCTTAGAATGTACTAACACAATTGGCAGCTTGCAAGTTTCACACAGAGGGAGAGAAACAGTACCAAAAACCAAGAGACCTCTTAATTGGTAATACCCTGGGATTTAAACTATGGGGAATCAAACTCATTTGTGATTTTAATACAGAACGTCTTTAATATGATCCAACATCAGCAATGTGGCACAGGGTACTGCCAAATCCCATGATCAAGCACTTCTTGGGTGTAGGGATTCTAGCCTGTAAACTTCAAAATACAGAATAGTGTCATCTTACATATATGCTTGTACTACACAGGACTTCATTGCACACTTCTTGATGTACAGATCTGCTCTTTCTTGCCCCCCCCCCATTTCAACTACTTTTTTTGCCAATACTATCGCATTCTTCTTTATTCTGAACCTTATTTCCCCTGAAGTTAAAATGTACTTCCTCAGTTCTCCATAAATATTTCATACACTTTCCTGGGTGGTAGGAAGGAAACGTAACCTTTTGCCCTGAGGTATTCAAAATACAATTCCTATTCGTTAATATTTCCAGAGTAACCTGCCCACCCAACCTAAATCATTGGTTGCACTGTGTATGTGTCTTAAAGAGAGAAGGTGGGTGAGGTCATATCCTTTTATTGGATCAGCTTGTGGTGGTGCATGAGAAGAGATGTTGATCCAATAAAAGATATTACCTCACCTCTCTTGTCTCTCTAATACCCTGGGATCCACATGGCTACAGCTACACCACATACAATGTATGTCTTGGTGATCATGTTTGCCTCTTCTATAAGCCTAATAAAGAAGCTAAAGGTGAAATTCTGGACCTGTGGAAATAATGGCAAAACTCCCAGTGACTTAAATGGGGCCAGCATTTCACCTTAAGTAGTTGTGTGACAAACACCCACTTGCCTAAAATTATTCCTATTGTGAATGCATAACTAATATAGTACACATCTCTTTTTCCTTCCTGTTGCAACAGGGGGATCATATCCAGAACAATAATGTCAGTATGGCTAGTAGATGAGTTCAAACCACCAGGGTTCCTGCCCTTTTGTTTTGTTTTTTATTGGAACTCCATTGCAATGGATTAGTGACTGGGTGCTCTCTCCACCACAGGTTCCCTTTATATCACATCTTGGCAGTAGCTGTAACCTCTCCTTTTCGCTTTTCATTGTCTGTTCCTTTTTAACCATCTCTACTCTTGCTTTGTCTGGTTGATGGGGAGGTTTGCCTTCCATCCTGATGTGCGTGCAAACACTCACTCACTCACTCCCCTTCCCTTTGTGAAGATCTCACGCAAGAAGATACTAAAGAAGCTCAGTAGTCATGGGGTGAGAGGCAAAGCATTGTCATAGATCACAAACTGGCTAAGAAACAGAAAGCAAAGAGTAGGATTAAATGGCCAGTTTTCATCATGGGGAAAGGCTAACTGGTAGGATGATCTAGATATTGTATTTAATGTAGTTATTAATCTAAAAAGAGGGGTGAGTAGTGAGGTAGCAAAACTTGCAGATAGGTTTGTGCTATGTAGGTTAATTAGGTTCAGAGAGGATGAGGAAATTCATTTGCCATTCACCTAGCTTGTTTGACTTTCAGAAAAAGCTAATGTTAAATGCAAAGTGATCCACAGTGGGAGGAAAAACTTAAATTTCTCTTACACATTACTGGAGGTCTAAGTTAGCTGTATCCACTCAAGAAAGGGACCATTTTAGCTCTGTTAAAAGCTGTGCTCAATGCTCAACTGTGGCCAAAAGGTTAACAAGCTGTTACGGTGTTCAGGTCTATGTATATTCATATACCATGCTCATCATATAGGACACATAAGGAAGGGAATGGTGAATAACACAAAGAATATTATAATGCCTTTATAAGTCAATGGTACAGACTCCTCCAGAATACTGTCTCTCATATTGGTCACCTTGGCTCAAAAAGGATATTGCTGAACTAGCTGGGCTTCAGAGAAAGGCGACAAGAATGATTAAGAGCATGGAAAAACTCCCATGAAGAAAGATTGGAAAGACTGGGATCCTTTTCATCTCCTTTCAAGCTATAAGCAGGAACATGACGAAAGCATATGAAATAATGAATGGCTTAGAGAAAGTGGATTGGGACTTCCCTTTTTTCTTGTATTGAGACAGAAATATCTGGGCATTCAATTAAAGTGGCAAATTCAAAATTGATAGAAGGAAATACTTGTTTCACAGGACAGGTAATTAGAGTGTCTAGTCATTGTCATAGTCAAATTTGTGGATGATACTAAACTGGGAGGAGTGGTAGATACGCTGGAGGGCAGGGATAGGATACAGAGGGACCTAGACAAATTGGAGGATTGGGCCAAAAGAAATCTGATGAGGTTCAATAAGGATAAGTGCAGGGTCCTGCACTTAAGATGGAAGAACCCAATGCACAGCTACAGACTAGGGACCGAATGGCTAGGCAGCAGTTCTGTGGAAAAGGACCTAGCGGTGACAGTGGACGAGAAGCTGGATATGAGTCAGCAGTGTGCCCTTGTTGCCAAGAAGGCCAATGGCACTTTGGGATGTATAAGTAGGGGCATAGCGAGCAGATCGAGGGATGCGATCGTTCCCCTCTATTCGACATTGGTGAGGCCTCATCTGGAGTACTGTGTCCAGTTTTGGGCCCCACACTACAAGAAGGATGTGGATAAATTGGAGAGAGTCCAGCGAAGGGCAACAAAAATTATTAGGGGTCTGGAACACATGACTTATGAGGAGAGGCTGAGGGAACTGGGATTGTTTAGTCTGCAGAAGAGAAGAATGAGGGGGGATTTGATAGCTGCTTTCAACTACCTGAGAGGTGGTTCCAGAGAGGATGGTTCTAGACTATTCTCAGTGGTAGAAGAGGACAGGACAAGGAGTAATGGTTTCAAGTTGCAGTGGGGGAGCTTTCGGTTGGATATTAGGAAAAACTTTTTCACTAGGAGGGTGGTGAAACACTGGAATGCATTACCTAGGGAGGTGGTAGAATCTCCTTCCTTAGAGGTTTTTAAGGTCAGGCTTGACAAAGCCCTGTCTTGGATGATTTAATTGGGGATTGGTCCTGCTTTGAGCAGGGGGTTGGACTAGATGACCTCCTGAGGTCCCTTCCAACCCTGATATTCTATGATTGTCACAGGAAGTCATTGAGGATAAAAACGTAAGATTCAAAAATGGATTGATATCTGAGATGGAAATCGATATCTAGTTACAAACAATTTTATAACAAACTTTGTAGAAGGGATATTAAACCTCATGCATCAGGCGAATATCTAACTATTAGAGATCAGGATGAGCCATAGTGTGGTGGGAAATTATCCCATATCTGCCTACTGTGAGGTTCTTACTCCTCCCTCTGAAGGAGCTGGTGCTCGCTACTGTTGCAGACAGGATACTGAACTAGACAGACAGGTCTGATCACAGTATGGTAATTCCTATGCTCCTAGATATTTTCTTTCCACTTGCCAAAACCTGCAAACTCATCCTGAGGTCTGAAAGGCAAGCTGTGTGTTTCAGGTTCAGTGCAAACATCACTAGACACGTTCTGTGGGCCAAATCTTTCTTAGTTACGCCAGTGCCCATTGCTCTCAAATGATTGCAGAATTTGGGTCTACTATTATAGCTTAGTTAAGAATATTTTTGACAGATGACCAGGATGCTAATCATGCAAAAACTTAAGCACATGCTTAATTTTAGTCACTATGAGAACACATTGATGTGTGTACGTCTTTGAAGGATGGGGGCCCAGAATGACTCACATTTCCAAAGATGAAATGACTCTTCAAAGCTAATAGTATAAGAATAAACATTTAGTCATTAAAGTTAGTAGACAACACATTGGGTACTTAACAGGGACCAGAGCTGTTGGTGTCAGAAAATGCCACTCTTATATATTCACACCCTCATTCTTGAAGATTTAATTTTTTTAAATTTGGTCAGTCAGGTTTTTATTTTCCGGGGTGGTGTGGTGTTTCTATCCTCACTTCCCTCTCTGCCCATCACTTTCTTCTGCCCATCTATTTCCCTCCTTCCCTAGTCCTTTTGAGATAGAACTGGAAGATTCATAATCCTTTTTCTGATACATTTATAATAAATGTCACCTTTCCCCTCAGGATTTAGCAATCTCAAAAAGAAAGTGACAGAGGAACACTTCCCATACTTTATGCTCTGTTTTTACAGTTTAGTTCTTAAAAGACTAAATTTGGGGGTGGGGGGGGGGATTTCCTGTCATTCAGTCATTACTCTTTCGCTGGTGACATTTAAATGGCAGTTCTCCAGGTTTGTTTTGTGGGGTTTTTTGTTTAACACATTTGCTTATCACCTTAATAACTGAATGGAGGAAAACAAACAGCTGAATTTTAACTTAGTCTGCAGTTTATTTGTTCTGAAATATAATTCTAGCATCATTGTGTGAAACCTGAATGCTTTGGTCGAGGAGGGGAGCTGTGGGGCAAACACTAGCTCAAGGGGTTGGTGGCCCCAAATCCTGCATTTGGCTCTAGGTCTGGAAATCTGCTTTTGAAACAAAGCTAAGTTTTGCAGGGCTTGTATAAAGTCCGCTCCCTGCGCTGCCCCCTCACGCTTGTAGCTTATGTGGGCCATAGATCTCATTACTTGCAATGCAGTAGAATCCAGAGGCACCAATTCAGAGCAGGACCTTTTTATGCTAGGTGTTGTACAAACAGACCCTTCCCAAAGAGTTTAAAGCATAAAGAAACAAGACTAAGGACAGGAAAGAGGCACAAAGGTGACTTGACTTGTCTAAGGTCACCCAAAGGGTCAGTGACAGACCCAAGAATAGAACCGAGGTCCTCTAAGGATAAGACTTAAACTGCAATTAGACATCTACAGCTGGCCCATGCCAACTGACTTGGGCTCACGGGGCTTGGGCTGTGGTGCTGTTTCATTGCAGTGTAGAATTCCAGGGTTGGGTTGCAGCCTGAGCTCTGGGACTCTCCCACCTCACACGCCCAGCCCAGAAGTCCACACTGCAATGAAACAGCCCTGCACCCAGAGACTAGTGAGCCTGAGTCAGCTGGCAGTGGCCAGCCATGGGTTTTTTATTGCTGTGTAGACATACCCTAGGTTCACCTCTTGTTCCCTGTCTACTGAACAAGTGTTGGACCCCAAGATCAGTAAGGGTTGTGGAATCAGACTCTTCCTCTTGTTCTTTGCCAAGAGGGCAATGTAGTTACAGGATGAAGTCTGCTGTGTAGGTGGCTCCAGCCAAAAAAGTCACCAGAACTCCAGGAAGGCAGTTTTTATATCTTCTGGGACCATCTATGATTTTGATATAAAAGTTTTTCCATCCCAACAAGATGAAAATGTGGCATGTACTGTCATCTGCCATGCTGTTTAATGCTGGCTGTCACTACCATTTCCTTCATTCTTCCTTGGATCAGTTGAAAGAACGGGGACTGTTGTGACAGTTAAGTGGAGCTTAACTTTTCAAAATAAATAACAGTGAGGGGCTGCCTTAAACCTACAACATCCAGAAAATTATTCAGAACCAAGGATGCTACAATAACCCTAGATCAACCCCATGTGCCTAGGTACTACAGTACATCCCAAGATCCTGTAAATAGAACACTGAGCAATGTGAGATATCACTGGGCAAATATTAATTCCACTAATATAAGCCAAGTATTGTTCAGTATATGCAGGCGTGGCAGACCAGTCATTTGAAGTTCCAAGACCTCTGGCATAAGATAACGCAGGAATACTAGTTAACTCTCATTGGTATAACTAATGAAGATGGACGAAGGCTGGTATAACAGCTTCTGATTTCCCTGGTGCAGTCTGGAGCAGATACCTGCTAAAGGCAGTGGAGGATTATTGCTGAAATCAATCAGGGAAGCTGTAAGTGCTGCAGTGTTAGTTAATGCATATTTGCCACCCATCTCCCCACTATGACTGTCAGTAGACCAGCTGAAAAATTCCACATCCAGCAGCACTGCAGCATGAATTACCAAGACCTCTCATAGTGTCTAATCCTGGTCACTAGGACATCTACGCTGTAGGCAAGTAGACTGCTTCACCTCCTTCTTCGAGGGAGCAGCCTGCAGAAGCAACAGTGACAGTGAGGAGGTAAAAGCTGGTACCAGTTCTTTCATTCTCGCAATAGAAGTCCTTCTCAAAAGATATGAGAGTTACATAGCACCAGGGTGGAGTTGCAACACCAGGGTGAAAATATTGTAGACACACACGACCTTGGAGCAACGTTGAAGAGAGTGAAAGGAGACAGGGCCTGGAGGTGGGAAAAGAGAGTTGGGGAGCTAAATGGGAGAAGGAGGGGAAAATGATGGAAAATTAGATGATATAGGGGCTGACTGACTCAGAAAAGAGAGAAATTAGATTTACAAGAGGTGAAAAAGGAGGGAAAATTAAACTGAAGAAAACCTATGACACTGAAAGAGTGAAGGCCAGATATATAGAGCTTTAGGAGAGACTAAAAAGGATAGAAAGAAAAAAGTAAAAACAGAGGGAAAAGGAAATGGATAGCAAATTAACTTAACATTTTGAATATTTATTTAATGGTGGTTTGGCTATATCCTCAAAAACCAAACAAACAAAAACAAAATGAAAGAAAGAGATTATATATTTATTGGGCTTTCATGATTTTTCAGAGCAAATTTGCCCATTTTACAAGCAGATTTAATGGAGATCCTAACATTTGAAAATACTTGTTTGAATGTTTTCCTCTCTCAGACTTGCTTGTAGCTGCATTGAGTGAGTGCATCTATATCAGCAGAGTGCTTTGTATTTCATTTTAGTTTGAACATTAATAGACCCAATATAACATGCACTGCCTTACACAATGAATAGAATAGTGAATGAAAATTCAAGCAATCTGAGCAGTGAAGGTACAGGGTAACTCTTTAGAACTGTTCAGTCCATACCATTCAAATAGCATCACCAACACAAATAATCAATAGCCTGTTTTGTTTTATTCCATTTTCAGCTTGTAATAGCAATAAATACAGATCATTTAATGAGGAATGACACTGAGCTAGTTTTAACAGCCCTGGATCATGCATCAGGCTATCAATTTCTCTTAGCTAGTCATTCTCAGGAAATGCTCCCTGACTTGAGTTAACCCTTCATTCCTGAACTAAAAGTCAGATAGAAGGGTAGTTAATGACAGTTTTTGAGCTTTGTGGTCCTCATGGTCGGCTGAAGGACAACTCAGGGAAGGCATGGACCAAGACCAAGGGAAAATCCCATTCATTTATTATTTTTCAAGGATCTCCTGAGTGGAGCTCCTGAGGAAAGGGGTTGTTCCTTGTCATTCTCCTAATTTCTGCCATAAGGATTAACATATCGATACTTAAGAAGAAAGGAAGCATCCTTTATTATTAATTTGTTTGCATTAGTGCAGTGCCTACAAGCACCAGTCCTGGACCAGGACGCCACTGGGGTAGGTGCTCTACAAACACAATAACAAATCCCCAGTCCCTACCCCAAAGGGTTTAAACCTAAGTTGAAGTGTAAAGGGTATAATACTAATTTGACTGTGACTAGGCAAGGGGAATCAACTCCCATTGGAAGACTCTAATTTTTGGTGACTCAATTTTCCCTTCATAAATGCTGCCCTGTTGCTATTTTTTTCCCTTTGGGTCAGTTTTTGATTGTTTTGTTTTTCATCCAACAAACTGCTTCCTTCAAGCATTTTCCTCAGAAGAGTAACCTCAGGACCACAGTTTCTACCTCTCATGTGACATGCTTCTGGGTTTAATTATGCCACTGGTTTATTATGTAGAATCCAACAATTCTTTTAGCCAGAAAATATAATCAAGACAAGATGAGGTTAGGATCCAATTAAGTGAGAATGCAAGGGTGCTCTGGCCCACCCTGTGAGGTCAAACCTCCCTGTCTCAATTGTCAATTATTTTAAAGGTCATATTTAGGAGCTGGTGTGGGAAGGAAATATTGTAAAACAATTATTTTCCTATGTCAGCACAAGGAAAGAGAATACCCTAGAACATTAGATATAAGACCATTTTAACCATAAAATAGATCACATTTAAACCATAAAATAAAATGTCATATTTAAGCATATGAATGGTTTAGACTGAAGTGTGGGTTAGTTGGAGTGCTCACCTTTCAGAGAGACCCTACCACATGCTGTGTATGCATATGGGAGCCAGGTGACTAGGGGTATGTCTACACTACAAAATTAGGTTGAATTTATAGAAGTCAGTTTTTTAGAAATTGTTTTTATATAGTCGATTGTGTGTGTCCCCACACAAAATGCTCTAAGTGCATTAACTCGGTGGAGTGCTTCCACAGTACCAAGGCTAGCGTCGACTTCCAGAGCGTTGCACTGTGGGTAGCTATCCCACAGTTCCCGCAGTCTCTGCTGCCCATTGGAATTCTGGGTTGAGATCCCAATGCCTAATTGGGCAAAATCATTGTTGCGGGTGATTCTGGGCACATGTTGTCAGGCCCTCCCTCCGTGAAAGCAACGGCAGACAATCATTTTGCGTCTTTTTTCCTGAGTTACCTGTGCAGACGCCATACCACGGCATGCATGGAGCCCACTCAACTCACTGTCACCGTACGTCTCCTGGGTGCTGGCAGATGCGGTACTGCATTGCTACACAGCAGCAGCTCATTGCCTTGTGGCAGCAGATGGTGCAATAGGCCTGATAACCATCGTCGTCATGTCCGAGGTGCTCCTGGCTGCCTCGGTAAGGTCTGTCAGGAGCGCGTGGGCAGACATGGGCACAGGGACTAAAATAGGAGTGATTCGACCAGGTCATTCTCTTTAGTCCTGCTGGCAGTCCTATTGTACCATCTTATGGCGAGCAGGCAGGAGATGAGGATGGCTAGCAATCCTACTGCACCATCTGCTGTCAGCCAAAGATGTAAAAGATAGATGGAGTGGATCAAAAGAAGAAATCATTTGCTCCCCCCACTCCATCCGTGAAATCAACGGTCGACAATCGTTTCGGTGAGGTCTGTCAGGGGCACCTTGAAAAGTTTAATGGAGATTCAGTCCTGCCTGAAATACCCGGGGGAGGGATAGCTCAGTGGGTTGAGCATTGGCCTGCTAAACCCAGAGTTTTGAGTTCAATCCTTGAGGGGGCCATTCTGTGTGACAGTTGTTTTTGTTTCTCCTTGATATAAAGCCGCCCCCTTTGTTGATTTTAATTCCCTGTAAGCCATGTCATCAGTCGCCCCTCCCTCCATCAGAGCAATGGCAGACAATCGTTCCATGCCTTTTTTTCTGTGCAGACGCCATACCATGGCAAGCATGGAGGCCGCTCAGATCACTTTGGCAATTAGGAGCACATTAAACACCACGCGCATTATCCAGCAGTATATGCAGCACCAGAACCTGGCAAAGCGAAACCGGGCGAGTAGGCGACGTCAGCATGGTGATGAGAGTGATGAGGACATGGACACAGACTTCTTTCAAAGCACGGGCCCTGGCAATGTGGGCATCATGGAGCTAATGGGGCAGGTTCATGTAGTGGAACGCCGATTCTAGGCCCGGGAAACAAGCACAGAGAGGTGGGACTGCATAGTGTTGCAAGTCTGGGACGATTCCCAGTGGCTGCGAAACTTTTGCATGTGTAAGGGCACTTTCATGGAACTTTGTGACTTGCTTTCCCCTGCCCTGAGGCACAATAATACCAAGATGAGAGCAGCCCTCACAGTTGAGAAGCGAGTGGCGATAGCCCTGTGGAAGCTTGCAGTGCCAGACAGCTACCGGTCAGTTGGGAATCAATTTGGAGTGGGCAAATCTACTGTGAGGGCTGCTGTGATGCAAGTAGCCAACACAATCAAAGATCTGCTGATATCAAGGGTAGTGACCCTGGGAAATGTGCAGGTCATAGTGGATTGCTTTCCTGCAATGGGATTCCCTAACTGTGGTGGGGCCATAGACGGAACCCATATCCCTATCTTGGCACCAGTGCACCAAGCCGGTGAGTACATAAACCACAAGGGGTACTTTTCAATGGTGCTGCAAGCACTGGTGGATCACAAGGGGCATTTCACCAACATCAACGTGGGATGGCCGGGAAAGGTACATGACGCTCGCATCTTCAGGAACTCTGGTCTGTTTCAAAAGCTGCAGGAAGGGACTTTATTCCCAGACCAGAAAATAACTGTTGGGGATGTTGAAATGCCTATCTGTATCCTTGGGGACCCAGCCTACCCCTTAATGTCATGGCTCATGAAGCCATACACAGGCACCCTGAACAGTAGCAAGGAGCAGTTCAGCTACAGACTGAGTAAGTGAAGAATGGTGGTAGAATGTGCATTTGGACGTTTAAAAGCGCGCTGGCGCAGTTTACTGACTCGCTTAGACCTCAGCTAAACCAATATTCCCACTGTTATTACTGCTTGCTGTGCTCTCCACAATATCTGTGAGAGTAAGGGGGAGACGTTTATGGCGGGGTGGGAGGTTGATGCAAATCGCCTGGCCACTGGTTACACGCAGCCAGACACCAGGGCAGTTAGAAGAGCACAGGAGGGTGCGGTGGGCATCAGAGAAGCTTTGAAAACCAGTTTTATGACTGGCCAGGCTACGGTGTGAAAGTTCTGTTTGTTTCTCCTTGATGAAACTCCCCGCCCCTTTGGTTCACTCTACTTCCCTGTAAGCTAACCACCCTTCCCTCCTCCCTTCAATCACCGCTTGCAGAGGTAATAAAGTCATTGTTGCTTCACATTCAAGCATTCTTTATTAATTCATCACACAAATAGGGGGATAACTGCCAAGGTAGCCCGGGGGTGGGGGGTGGGGGAGGGAAGCACTGGGAGGGGTGGTGGAGGAGGGAAGGACAAGGCCACACAGCACTTTAAAAGTTTACAACTTTAAAACGTATTGAATGCCAGTCTTCTGTTGCTTGGGCAATCCTCTGGGATGGAGTGGCTGGGTGGCTGGAGGCCCCCCCCACCATGTTCTTGGGTGTCTGGGTGAGAAGGCTATGGAACTTTGGGAGGAGGGCGGTTGGTAACACAGGGGCTGTAGCGGCGGTCTGTGCTCCTGCTGCCTTTCCTGCAGCTCAACCATACGCTGGAGCATATTAGTTTGATCCTCCAGCAGCCTCAGCATTGAATCCTGCCTCCTCTCATCACACTGCCACCACCTTTCAGCTTCAGCCCTCTCTTCAGCCCGCCACCTCTCCTCCCGGTCATTTTGTGCTTTCCTGCACTCTGACATTGTCTGCTTCCACACATTCATCTGTGCTCTGTCAGTGTGGGAGGACAGCATGAGCTCAGAGAACATTTCATAGCAAGCGCGGTTTTTTTGCCTTCTAATCTTTGCTATCTTCTGGGAAGGAGAAGATCCTGTGATCCTTGAAACACATGCAGCTAGTGGAGGGGAAAAAAAAGGGACAGTGGTATTTAAAAAGACACATTTTATAGAACAATGGGTACACTCTTTCACGGTAAACCTTGCTGTTAACATTACATACATAGCACATGTGCTTTTGTTACAAGGTCGCATTTTGCCTCCCCCCATCTCGTGGCTAGCCTCTCCCTGTGGCTAACAGCGGGGAACATTTCTGTTCAGCCACAGGCAAACAGCCCAGCAGGAATGGGCACCTCTGAATGTCCCCTTAAGAAAAGCACCCTGTTTCAACCAGGTGACCCTGAATGACATCACTCTCCTGAGGATAACACAGAGAGATAAAGAACGGACGTTGTTTGAACGCCAACAAACATACGCTGCAATGTTTTGTTCTGCAATGATTCCCAACTACGTGCTACTGACCTGGCGTGGTAAAGTGTCCTACCATGGTGGACGGAATAAGGCTGCCGTCCCCAGAAACCGTTTTGCAAAGGCTTTGGGAGTATATCCAGGAGATCTTTATGGAGATGTCCCTGGAGGATTTCTGCTCCATCCCCAGACATGTTAACAGACTTTTCCAGTAGCTGTACTGGCCACAAACGCCACGGCAAATTAATCAGTAAACACGCTTGCTTTTAAACCATATATACTATTTAAAAAGGTACACTCACCAGAGGTCCCTTCCCCACCTGGTGGGTCCGGGAGGCAACCTTGAGTGGGTTCGGGGGTACTGTCTCAAGGTCCAGGGTGAGAAACAGTTCCTGGCTATCGGGAAAACTGGTTTCTCTGCTTGCTTGCTGTGAGCTATCTACAACCACCTCCTCCTCATCATCACCATCAAATTCCTCATCCCCAAAACCTGTTTCCATGTTGCTTCCATCTCCATTGAAGGAATCAAGCAACACGGTTGGGGTAGTGGTGGCTGAACCCCCTAAAATGGCATGCAGCTCATCATAGAAGCGGCATGTTTGGGGCTCTGACCCGGAGCAGCTGTTCTCCTCTCTGGTTTTCTGGTAGGCTTGCCTCAGCTCCTTAAGTTTCAGGCAGCACTGCTTTGGGTCCTTGTTATGGCCTCTGTCCTTCATGCCCTGTTAGATTTTGACAAATGTTTTGGCATTTTGAAAACTGCAACGGAGTTCTGATAGCATGGATTCCTCTCTCCATACAGCGATCAGATCCCATACCTCCCGTTTGGTCCATGCTGGAGCTCTTTTGCAATTCTGGGACTCCATCATGATGAGGTCTGCATGGTCACCTCTGCTGATGAGCTCTGCACTCACCTGCAGCTTGCCACGCTGGCCAAACAGGAAATAAAATTCAAAAGTTGGTGGGCCTTTTCCTCTCTACCTGGCCAGTGCATCTGAGTTGAGAGTGCTGTCCAGAGCGGTCACAATGGAGCACTCTGAGATAGCTCCCGGAGGCCAATACCGTCTAATTGCGTCCACAGTACCCCAAATTCGACCTGGTAAGGCTGATTTCAGTGCTAATCCACTTGTCAGGGGTGTAGTAAGGATATCGATTTTTAAGAACCCTTTAAGTTGAAAGAAAGGGCTTTGTCATGTGGACGGGTGCAAGGTTAAATTGATTTAACGCTGCTAAATCAACTCCTACTGTAGACCAGGGCTAAATGACCCTTTGTAGACTTCTGGTGTGATTTGCAAATGCCAGTCAACTGATATCTCTTAAAATACTGTAGTTGTCTTATTAAATCCCTGGGAGAAGCTACCTGTAAACGTCTTCAAAACTAACTCACTGTCCTTCAAATCCTCATCAAAGCTCTACTGTGCCATAAGGTGTACAAAAAACTTGACAACAGTTAGGCTGCTGGTGTGCTGAAACACAGCCGATCATGCTGACCATTAGTATCTCATTGATTGTTTCCTTGTACTCCCCAATCTGTCTGTATTTGTCTGTTGTCTCTTGTCTTATATTCAGATTGGAAGCTCTTTGTGTAAGGGACTGCCTTTACAGTGCCTAACACAACTGGGTCCTGGCCCTTGACTAGGGATCCTAAGCGCTACAATAATAATTATTACCACAACAAGGAACCTGCAGTCCTACTAAGCTCTTCAAGAAGCCCCCATTACCCTATTCATTGAAAAAAAAAATCTGGATAGTGCTAGCTCACAGTGGAGTGCTGCCTCCTGAGATAAAAGGCTGGACAGTAAACATGAAAGGGACAGCAGCCCACCTCAGGCTGAACAGAGGGATTGCAGAAAAGGCAAGATGAAAAAAAGAACAATTGAGAGATGGTGTGGCTAGACTACTGAAAAACATATGGCCATGTCCCACACTTGTAGGTCACTGAGACACTGAAAATGTGCAAGGTTCATGCAAAGATCATTTCCTTTCTGCAACAATTGCTGGTTAACTGGAATACTTGATCCTAACTGAAAAAGACTTTCACTGATGAGGTGCAAATCAAAAGAGGAATCTTTCAGAGGGAAACTGTTCACTGTAGCAATGCTATCATGGGTGCTTCATGAGATAAATTGTAGTTGTTGCTCTTTGCTGATATAATCAGTTGTTATACATGGATGATCTGAAACAATATGTCTGGTAACAAAAAGGAGATAGCTTTATATCTTCACATATCAATCTCTATATATTGGCTTGATGAAATGCGCATTGACATCTGTAAAGTGGGCCAAACTGGTACAATCAGATGGCATACAAAGTTAATGAAGGTACCATCCAAGATCTTTCTCAGCATGTCTCCTGCTAATGTCTTGGAATCAGGGACCCATCAGAGTTACACCATAAGGAAGTAAAAAAAAAAAGAGGAGGAAAGAGTATTACAGATGAACGAGAAGTGTACTGTAAGGACAAAACTCAACTTGAAGAATTTAATCTGAGCAATTAATACGTGAGTAATACCAGTAGTACAATACACTGAGGAGTAATCAAGAGGAGAATAAAAAATCTGACATCCAGACAAGAGCGTCTGGATGTGTGTCCAATGATGTGATGGAGGGAAAAGGTCTCCTATCTGTGGAGGAAGAAACTGACAAGGAAGGATATAACCTCAAAATATATGAGGAGCCAGCCAGAAAAAAAGTTCATCTGGTCGCCATCACACACAATGGCTGAGGGAGCATCCCAGCCCAAGGAAGCATTAAAGAAAGCAGAAAGCAAATCGCCACAGAGAGACTCAAAAGATTTACACAGAAATCAATGTACAGACAGTGGTAGAGAGAGAGCAGAGCCATTAGTGACAGAATATTAACATGATGCCTTGTAGGAGGATCCCTCCAGAGACAGAGAGCCTCATTATGGAAAACAAGAACAAAGACAATCGCACAGATCAACTGAGCATGTAAAGCAATTCTTAAGGGCATGAATATGAGCATCTCAAGAACATGTTAAGAATGCAGGACAAAATGATTAGTGGCCTCCAGAAGACAGGGCCCCCAGGCTCTCTGAGAATTTTAAGGAAAGTCAAAGGAGAACCAGTGCTTGTGAACACCTAAAATGCAGGAATTTTGCAGAGGGCTTAACCAAACTCCTAGTTATCCAAACCTATGGAGTAGGTTCATGGCCAGGATTGACTGGTGAGTCATGATAAATTTTAAACCGTATCTCTCTCCTCCTTTTTATGCTTAAAAACCTTGTATGTTGTGAAGGCTGTTTTCTTAAAAAAGAAAAAAAAATCCCACTGATGTAATAATGAGGGATGATGGCAATGAAGATGACAATAACTATAGCATCACAAAGAAGGACCTATAACTCAGGGCCAGAATAAAGTTAGGAATTATAGGCACCAGTTCCTGGAGCCATGTGATGAGATTTAAATGAAGAATGAGATTCTAAAATATACATTTCTAGTGCCATGGTTGAGGAGGAGAACTTGAAAACATGATTCAGGCTCTTTTAGTCTCCTCTTGTAAAATAGTCCTCCATTCCCATGATTATTTTAATAGCCCTCCTCTGCACCTGTTCCAGTTTTGAGTTTATCCAACTCCTAAAGTAACACATATATAACAAAACCACATTTGAAATACTGAATACTTTTTCTCATTTTAAGTATGTGAAAATGTTTACTCGTAGTATAGGAGATTTTTCTGCTACTTGTAATAAGAACCTATAAAAATCTAACAAATCTACTGTATGATTTTGTCTACATAGTTTAAAACAGAATGGAATGTTAATAGTATATATGGCAAAATACATTATAAAAAGGAAAGCAACTTCCTTATTGATCTGTACATTTGTTTGCATATTGTACAGAGTGACTGCAGACATTTGAATATGGAAATATTTAGCAAGGTCCATTGTGGGAGCTTCATCGTTGGAAATGCTCAAAAGTAGACTACTAATATTAATATCTCTCTCATTTTAAAAAGCACTCGTGAATAACAACTGAAGAACTGGTCTCTTAAACGAATTAGGCTAGATAAGACTTTGGAAAAAAATCTACTTGTACTGCAGGGGAGTAGGAATTATTTAGTCTTCCCCACTCTAATATCTATGGTTATGTGATGCTGTAAAAACCAGCAGCATTTCTGGCTGCCTTGAAAGCTTTGCTTAATTATTGTGACTAATCTGTCCTCCCATTTGGTGAGAGATTGGATGTCTCTTTTCGTAAAGTACACTAGAGTACACACACTTAGTATCTTTCCATGTCTATCAGAGTACATTATTTTACAGCAGCTGCCTTCTGTGGGGATTAAGCTTCAGGGATATCTTGGGTGTTCTCTCATTGAAAAATGCAAATGATAAATTATATCATGTCAGTAACTAATATTGATTATTTTAATTCAGTCCTACTTAGCAGAGATCCAGTTCAGAACACAGTAAATTGGATAAGAGAGCAATTTGCATAAAGTATAAATTTGAAAGATTTTTTTTTGCCTTGTTTTATGACATTTTTCATTAAGCATGCAAAAAGCAATTATAGTAAGGCTGGGAGTTAACAAAGGGGCCCAACAGAGTTAGGTGCCCAATTCCATTGTACTTCGGTGGAAAGTGAATACCTACCACCCACAGAATCCTTTGAAAAACCCTGCCTTCACAACATCTGCTACCCTTCCTCTCCACATCTTAAAAAGGTGAAAATAGAACATCTAGTACTTTGAAACAAGCTGGGAAGCAGGGGGAGGAGAGGTGCATCTTCCCTGACTGATATAGTCTTTTCATGGAGTTCCTAACCCTTGCCATTCATTATACTGTGAGCTGCTTGCATTTTAAACAGCATTTTGCATGAAGACGAGGTTTGCATCACTTTGTGGGATAGTCTCTTGCAAAGTCTGAAAGTGACACCTCATTTAGAAGTCGTGCAGAATTTAAGACTGATAACTTTTCTACAGACTTTGTAACCAACCTGTACAAATCTATAGTAGGGTTGTAATTTAAAAACATTTGGGAATGAATATTTATTAGGTGTACTATATCAGGTTTCAGAGTAGCAGCCGTGTTAGTCTGTATTTGCAAAAAGAAAAGGAGTACTTGTGGCACCTTAGAGACTAACCAATTTATTTGAGCATAAGCTTTTGTGAGCATCCAATGAAGTGAGCTGTAGCTCACGAAAGCTTATGCTCAAATAGATTGGTTAGTCTCTAAGGTGCCACAAGTACTTCTTTTCTTTTTAGGTGTATTATAGTCATCCTTAAAAACTCAACATTCACACCCAGTTACCATGCAGTGGTACTTGTATTACAGGATCTCTCAGATTAATCCATCTAAGGTCCTAGTTACTGTAGTACAGGGGTGGGCAAACTTTTTGGCCTCAGGACCACATCGGGGAATAGAAATTGTATGGCGGGCCATGAATGCTCACAAAATTGGGGTTGGGGTGTGGCAGAGGGTGAGAGCTCTGTTTGGGAGTGTGGACTCTGGGATGGGGCTGGGGATGAGAGGTTTGGGGTGCAGGAGGGTACTCTAGGCTGGGATCCATGAGTTTGGAGAGCAGGAGGGGGATTAGGGCTGTGGTACGGGGTTTGGGTGTGGGGAGAGGCTCAGGGGTGCAGGCTTCAAGCAGCACTTGCCTCCAGCATCTCCCGGAAGCTGTGGCATGTCCCTTCTCTGGCTCCTACGCAGAGGTGCGGCCAGGCGGCTCTGCACGTTGCCTGATCCGCAGGCACTGCCCCTGAAGCTCCAATTGGAGCACCAGAGGGGGCCATTGGAGCATGTAGGAGCTGGAGCGGGTAATGACGCAGCTTCCGGGAGGTGTGTGGTGCGGGACCCAATCCTGTGCCCCAGCTGGAGTGCCAGAGCAGCCCACAACTACACACCCTGTTGCTAACTCTGTCCGCATATCTATTCAAGGGACACCATCATAAGACCTAACGACATCAGCCACACAATTAGGGGCTTGTTCACCTGCACATCTACTAATGTGATATATGCCATTATGTGCCAGAAATTCCCCTTTGCCATGTACATTGGCCAAACTGGACATCTCTATGCAAAAGAATAAATGGACACAAATCAGACATCAAGAATTGTAACATTCAAAAACTAGTAGGAGAACAATTCATTCTCCCTGGACACTCAATAACAGACTTAAAAGTTGCATTTCTTCAACAAAAAAACTTCAAAAACAGACTTCAACGAGAAACTGAAGAACTGGAATTAATTTTCAAACTGGACACCATCAAATTAGGCCTGAATAAAGAGTGGGAGTGGATGGGTCACTACAAAAAGTAATTTTCCCTCTCCTGATACTCACACATTCTTGTCAACTGTTGGAAATGGGCGACGTCCACCTTGATTGCATTGGCCTCATTAGCACTACAAAAGTACTTTTTCCTCTCTTGATATTCACTCCATCTAGTCAGCTCTTGAAAATAGGCCACTTCCACCTCAATTCAATTGGCCTCATTAGCACTGACCCCCCCCCCCCCACTTGGTAAGGCAACTCCCATCTTTTCATGTGCTGTAATGTTTATAGTGTTTACTTATTTGTCACTCCATGCATCTGATGAAGTGGGTTTTATCCCACAAAAATTATGCCCAATAAATAAATTTGTTAGTCTCTGAGGTGCCACAAGGACTTCTCATTGTTTTTATAAGTGCTGAAGTTAATGTTCTCCCCTCTGGTTTATAATCTGGACATTTGCCCAACTGCAGTGTTATAAAAGCTGGTAATTTGTATGCTTTGCAGACCGTGGGTGAAGTAGGTGTATCTCTTTGGTCTACAAAGGCATAGCCTTGGCTGCAAAGTTTTATACTGTAAAAGGTGCTGGTTCGAATACAGTTACATTATTGTCCTGTGATCTGTACTTACAGCTTGGTATTATGCATGAACTTGCACAGGACACTTCAAGTGTGGTTATACCCTGGAATAGAATGGAATACTCAAAGTATTATTCAGAGGCACCATGATTAATTAACAGTGACAGTGTTCTGTCTACAGAATATGTGTACTCTCTGCAGTTGGATTTGAACACCAAGCGCTTTTACTCCCTTTTGGTTTGGTTTGGTTTCTGCTCCTGAGGTAATTCAGAGAGTGGTCTATCAGCTTTTTGATAACACCCAGGGTGCATGTTTCTATTTGGAGGACATTCTCCTCTTTGCTAAGACCCTTCTTGAGCATAATACTCTTCTGGATCAGGTGCTTGCCCAATTCCAACAAGCTGCCAAAAAGTTGAATGTGACCAAGTGCAGCTTTACAACAGATGCTGTAGAGTTTCTAGGGTATTCTCTGTTGGATGATGGTGTGAAATCAACTTCTGAATGGCTACAAGCTGTTGCATTGCTACAATTACTCACTGATCATAGCAGTTTATGTTTGATCCTTGGCCTAGCTCAACGCAAAGGCAGCCATGCTTCGGCCCGTTTTAGTACTCCTGCCAAGCCACTGTGGGATGTTATCCAGGGCCAGAAACGGTTGGGATGAAAGCAGGGTTTTGAAACTATGTCAAGCTCTCAGTCAGATCCAATCCTGTGTTTGTTGTGATCCAAGGAAGCCTGTAGTGATTCAGACTGGTGCATACAATCAGGACCTCGGCACAGGTCTTCTCCAGAAGTCATGGCCAATTATATTTGCACCCTGTACTCTCACCCCAACAGAAGCAAAGTATTGCCAGGCTAGCAACATCCATCACCAAGAATTCTAGCTCGTATGCTTCAAAGCCCACTTAGTGGGAAGACATTTTACAGTAGAAACTGATCATTTGCGTGTTTTGGGCCTCTCATGAAGCATTGACCTGCTCAGGGCCAGGCTGCAATGGTGGATTATTCAGTTGCAGAACTTTGACTTTAATTTGGTACGTATCAAAGAAAGATTACTGGTGGCAAAAAGGGCTAATCTGGTTTTTAGATGTATAAACAGAGGAGTGGTAAGTAGGGAGGTGATTTTTATCTCTGTATACAGCATTGGTGAAACATACTGGAGTATTGCATCCAATTCTGGGGTCCACATCTTAAAAGGAATATAGAGAAAGTAAAGGTTGCAGAACAGAGCTACAAAAATGAGTTGAGGGTTGGAGAAAATGCCTTAAAGTGAGAGATTTAAAGAGATCAATCTGTTTAGATTGTCAAAAAGATTGAGAGGTGATTTGATTGGTGTATAGGTACTTTATAGGTACTAAAAAATGAAACCCCATTTTATACTGAAATAATATTGAAATTTTTACTTTGTTTTGAAAAGTTGATTCAAAGTGATTTTCCAATTGGAAAATCAAAACCAAATCAGTAGTTTCCCATGTAAAACATTTTTTTTAAATTTAAATTAAACCCCATTTTTTGATTTATGCAGGGAAATGTGTTTTGGTCCATATACTTCAGCCAATTGCAGAGAAATTCTTTCTCTACACAGACAGCAGATAGGCAAGAGTACCTATTTGCTTCTAGTGGGTGGGGCACTGGACAGGTCACAAGAGCTCTGGGTTCAATTCCTGGCTCTGCCATTGCCTGTTGATGGACCACAGGCAAATCAATTACTGCCCAGTGCCTCAGTTTCCCCATCTGTAATGGAGATAAGAGGTTTGTGATTTACTGCTGAGAAGCACTAAAGTATTTATTATTATGCCAACTTCAGTATTTCTGGTTGTTGCCCTGTCATCCTACATCTATTTCATTCAGTTTCCATACTTTGTCGGATGTTCATTGGGTGTGTCAGGACAAGACAATCTATCAGGGAAAGTGTAATTGTGCTCTTTCAGTTCAAGGCATACAGCTTCATTTCAGGAAAGCTATGACCCATGTATAGTTACAGGACACTTCTCCTGCTTTCCATGGTATTTATGGCTTGAGAACAGTTTGTTCTACCAGTTTCAATAGTGGTTTGTTCTCTGCTGTGAATGGCCTTCATGTCATTCAGTTTACTGAGTATTTATATTTTCAAAAGTGGAGAAAACTTTAAAACTAGGCACATTTGACTTATTAGCAGCCATCAACATTATAGTCACAAGCTAGTTACATGCGCAGCAGTCTTGCAAAAAACAAAAAAAAAAGCCTTTTTGTTTCTTTCATAGAAAACTGGGTCTAGAAATTAGAGATGTCAGGAAAATATATCTAATGTAATGCATATCTACTGAAGTAGTCTGTGTTACAACAAAAAGCTTGTCTCTCTCACTGCAGAAGTTGGTTCAATAAAAGACATTACCTCACCCACTTGTCTCTCTAATGTTACAAGTAGGTCATTTGGGACAAATAAGCTAAAGATGGCAGCCCTAAAAGAATGTCCCACTTTTACATTTTGGAAGTGTTAAGTGAGTTCTGCTACATATCGACACATTGTCCATTTTGGGGAAGGGTGTTCAGTAAAACTGCTAGTTCTTTACTTTATCACTGAGACTGAGGGCCAGAGACTGCAACTGGCTCTGTGGAGCACAAAGAGGAAGTGTTAGGAGACTTGTCTCCAAACTTATGCAGCTGCTCCATGCCAACATCACCAGCGATGCCAGACTTCTCAGTGTCAGAACTGGTCCCCTAGTACAAGGCAGAGGACGTGCAGCACTGGTTCCGAGGGTGGCAGAGCTTCCTGGGAGCCTAAGAGGGAATTCTGAGTTAGTTTACTTCTGCTGCGCCCACTGCCACATAGACCCTCCAAGTTTCCCCAAAGTGCCTTTAAGACACAGTGATGCCCTCAGTGTATTATATCAGATTTCTGACAGTCTTGAAATATCAGACCTCACTACTCAGGCTTTATTATTTGTATTACCATAGCACTGAGGGGAGCTAGTCATGGACCAGGGCCCCACTATGCTAGGCATTGTACAAACACAGAACAAAAAGTCTCTGCCCCACAGAGCTCTAATTGCAAGACAGGAGACAACAGATGGATACAGGCTGGAAGTACAAGGAAACAATGAGACAACGCCAGGGCAGCTTGACAAGCAGTGGTCTCAACATACCCACGACCTAACTGTTTTTGTAGCCATCACCGCAAAGGAGATGTGTTTGAAGGATGATAATGAGGCTGTTCTTCCCTTAACCTTACTTAAGGGTTAGTTCAGAAAAGAGATTTCAGTTATCAAAAAATTGCAGGTCTGGAAATGGTAACTGACCTTGTGAAGTGTGTAGCCACTTTATCCCAAATAACAGCAGTCTGGCTGACAAAGCAGGTACTTTTTGTGTTTAACAAATAATCAACAGCCCTCTTGTGAATGTTTTTGGATCTTTATTTTGTAGTCATCACAGCATGGAATCACAATGGGATTGATTTTGGAAAAACTGAAGATATTACCCCCTTTAAGTGAGCCTAGTGAATGTCCTCACTCAACAATGACTTGACCCAAGTAAATAAGGAAAACAATCTGTATTCAGAGTTTCCTTATGCCTCTCCTGTGTCTTGGCTTTTTTTCTTTTCTTCCCATCCTACTCAAAACAAGTTGTGCAGCTCTCCTGAGCCCTGTAAAGCTCCATTACCAATGCCTGTCTGTAGTGCTGGATTGCTCTACTATTGCCTCTGTATCTCACCAGTTTAATAGCACTTCCTTTTATCGCGATCCTGCTTATTATGCATGCTACCTTCAGGGCTGAGACAGAGTACTTAAAGCAATCCTACTCCATAAGTGGGTTATAGGTCAGGAATAGACCTGCATCTGCTCTAGACAAGGAAACAACAATGGAGCTAGTGATGTGCTGGAGAGAACTCCAGAGAGTCCTTGTTAAAATTCTGCCACCAAACTGAAGAGAGAATAAAGGTAGTTTCCTGGCTTTGACACAGTGACGTTATTTCTGGAAGGTGCTTGATTATTCCTGGCAGAGATGACTTCTGGTATTCATCAAAATGCTTCTGAAGGGCAAATTTTTGCTTTGCAAATCCATGAGATTTTGCCAAGTAGCAGGGTATTTTTTTATTTATTTATTTGTCAATGTCCTGGGGATGGATATCCCCAGGCATACATATTTCAAATGGGACAAACTGCACAGTGCATATTTTCGAAGAACAAAGTGGAAATATTTCCAGCAAAGTGCAGTTTATCAATTGGTGTTGCCTCCCTCTTTAAATTAGATTTATAAGAAAATTCTTTAGGTGAAGTGAGGAAAAACCTCTTCTCTGCAACAACACACATCCCTGCTATGTGACATTTATCACAGGGTAGGAAGGAACCTTTTAGTCAGAGTCCCTGTGTTGATCTTGCAATCCCATGCAGTAACTTTGGGGACCATATTGTATTAAGTTTGTCTCACTGTGGATTGTATAAAACTCCAAGTAGGAGGGTTCCAATAACTCCTCCATGAACCAAAAGCAGTGCCGGGGGGGGAAAGAGATTTAAAGTGAATCACTTGTCTTGTAAACAACTCCAGAGAGGTACCACTCCTTGGGGAGGCTTGCATATGCTGACTCAGAGTAGGTTTTCCAGAGACCAAGAGACAAAAAACAGCTTTTGGCATAAAATGTAAGGTTTAAACCTGACTCAGAACCTTCTTTCTGATCCAGCAAATGGATAGGACCTTCTGTCTAAAGGAGATCCCAACCCTTGTGGAAGGGTTGGAAAGATTTTGGCTAACTAGGGCCCCAAAAGTCTGACAGGTGATCCTCATATTCTTTTATATCTGTTTGTTGGCTTTATATATTTTTATCTATAATGCTTGCCCCTTAGGAATAAATGTGCTTGCTTAGAAAGAGCTGTGTGGTAAGTTGTAAATGCTGATAATGCACAGTTCAGAGCCCTCAGAGAGAAAGCAAAGCACAGGTGCTGACCTTTAGGCAGTCTGACTTGCTGGAGATATCATAGTGTCAGGCAGGGAGCTGTACAGCCTTCACCCATTCCCGTTAGAAGAGAGTGGGATGAGGCTCCCTACCAAAGAAAGGTAATGGCTGGAGACCCCAGACCTGACTTGATGTTCCTGGAGTGGACCATGGAGGAGGGGAATACAGGTGCAGTTACCCTAAAATTGTGACAGACCCCTCTTAAAATTTTGATACACTGGTTTCACCACCACAATAGTAGCACTGTGCCCCTGCCTGTGGCCACACTGCTTTGAAATGGGAGTAGACCAAAGGGCACTAAGGAACCATTAGTGTGTAGCAGCAGGTTCCACATAGACACTTAGTGTGCAACAGGTTAGTGCAGGGTAGATTTATACCCCAACTTACTGCAAACTAAATGTTTGTGTAGCCAAGCCCTAATTGGCTGTGTTCCATTCTATTATACTGTCTTCCCTTCTGCTTGGGATACATGGTATAACTCACTGTAGTAAATAATTTTGTGGCATGTGCATCCCACGTTGACAGGGAATATTGCACAAACTTAATTACCTAACTGAGTCTGGGCCTAAATATATGGTGCATTGATTGGAATTTGTACACTTTGTACGAGTATTTAGATTTTTGGTGTGTTCTGTGAGCCAAATTCTTCTTGCCAATTTCCTGTAAAACTTCCATTAAAGTCCATGGGTATCTTGGGCACATAAAATGAAACAGATTTGGCTGTATTTTTTACATGGATTTTGTTTATGTTGACCGTAAAGTCTAAAACAGTTTTATATTTAACACCCTTTTTGTTCATTTAACTATAAAACATCCAGTAGCTTAATACATTAATTAAACAAAAGATAATGAAAGAAAAAGGAGTCTGTCTCCCCAGATATGTGTTTGTGCCATTTTCCTATATTGTGAAATAAGAAAGATGAAGGGGGGAAAAAGAAACTAGATGTTTTTTTCCATTGTTTGTTCACTCAGAGGACGGCAAGTAAGTATCCCATAGCAATGACCTTTTGGAACTCCTTTAAGCCTCTTAAAAATTATAGTAGTTGTCATAAAAATAAAGGGAAGGGTAACCACCTTTCTGTATACAGTGCTATAAAATCCCTCCTGGCCAAAGGCAAAACCCTTTCACCTGTAAAGGGTTAAGAAGCTAAGGTAACCTCACTGGCACCTGACCAAAATGACCAATGAGGAGACAAGATACTTTCAAATTGGGAGAGGGGGGAACAAAGGGTCTGTCTGTCTGTGTGATGTTTTTGCTGGGAACAGATCAGGAATGCAGTCTCAGAAACTTCTGTAAAGTTAGTAAGTAATCTAGCTAGAAAATGCGTTAGATTTCCTTTTGTTTAATGGCTGGTAAAATATGCTGTGCTGAATGGAATGTATATTCCTGTTTTTGTGTCTTTTTGTAACTTAAGGTTTTGCCTAGAGGGATTCTCTATGTTTTGAATCTGATTACCCTGTAAGGTATTTACCATCCTGATTTTACAGAGGTGATTCTCTTACCTTTTCTTTAATTAAAATTCTTCTTTTAAGAACCTGATTGATTTTTCAATGTTCTTAAGATCCAAGGGTTTGGGTCTGTGTTCACCTGTGTAAATTGGTGAGGATTTTTATCAAGCCTTTCCCAAGAAAGGGGGTATAGGGCTTGGGGGGGATATTTTGGGGGAAGACATCTCCAAGTGGTCTCTTTCCCTGTTCTTTGTTTAACATGCTTGGTGGTGGCAGCATAGGGTTCAAGGACAAGGCAAAGTTTGTACCTTGGGGAAGTTTTTAACCTAAGCTGGTAAGAAAAAGCTTAGGGGGTCTTTCATGCAGGTCCCCATATCTGTACCCTAGAGTTCAGAGTGGGGAAGGAACCTTGACAGTCGTAGATAGTAACATGCTCCCTCTTTTCATAAAAACATAACTTTTTCTACTAACATTATTTATTTTGCTCTATTTTAACCTTTGGAGTTCTTTGCACACAATTTTCTATACTTCAAACTACTTAACTCAAAATAATCAGCATCTGGTGTGAAAGTATAATAGATGCATTATGTATTTTTAATCCAGTATATTTTTCATTTTTTCTCCTCAGTATTCTAATGATTTCAGATTTCTAATGAGCAGACGTAGGGATGAAGGAATAATTAGTTCATAATGTGAGTTATATTACTGTGCAATGACTAGATGACTCAGAAACTACATACTGGTGAAGCATACATGACTTTGTTGGCTTGACCCTATTTGCTATTCACTATGTATTAAATTTACATTTTGGTGTCCTACTGTATCAGGGCTGCTATGGCAACCCTGAAAATGTGGCATTCCTCCCAATTGGAAAACTGCTCAACATGCTTTTGTGTCTTCAGTGGAGTAATTCCTGCAGCTCTCTGCTTTTCCTGATAAAATTCAATGGTGTTTGCATGTAGCCTTTTACCCTCCCAACCCGGAAAACAACCATGAATCTTAAACTTTGAGCTGTCTGGATCAGAGCTTGTGTCTCCATTTTACTCATTTCTACAGTGCCTAGAACAATAGGATCTTGTTCCACTGGGAAAGACATTGGGTTTATTTGTAATAATTTATTAATATTCTGCATGATGTCGTTATTGAGATAAGTCCTTCTGATTATATCAGAAGTTTACTATACAGATATGTTTAACAGCAAGGCTATTAGAAAACAAACAGGAAGGCAACAGAATGGCTCCAGATGAGCAACCTCCTGGTAAACTGTCTGAGCTGTTGGTTGGGAAGACCTTACTTCCAGGCTCCGGCCAATATTACAAGACTGGTTTTGGTCAGAGAGACAAGCTTTTGAGCTACCCAGAGCTCAGAAGAAGCTTGTCTATTTTCCCAACAGAAGTTGGGCCAATAAAAGATATTGTCTCATCCACTTTGTCTTTCTAATATCCTAGGACCAATATGGCTACAACAACACTACAGATAAGACTTGTTTTGTCTGGGCTGGGAGCCAAAAAATCAAAAGGACAATGGGGAGTTAAAGACTGTCTCTGACTAGAGCAGAAAATTGTCAGGAAACTGTTTGTGGAGAACAAACTGGTACAGACTCTTGCTTGAGGTTCTGAAGAAGGTAAGCCTTTCTAAGTGTCTAGGGGGATGCTTCGCTTTAGATAAGATAGACGTAGGTGTAGGCTTTCTATTGTTTTAAAAATCCATTTTCTTTTATGCTTTGCTTTGTTCCTACGGTTAGGATTAAGAACATAAGAATAGCCATACTGGGTCATACCAAATGTCCATCTAGCCCAGTATTCTGTCTTCATTCCCTCTGAAGCATCTGGCACTGGCTACTGTCTGAAAAGAACAGAGCAATTACTGAATGACCCATCCTCTGACATCCAGTCCCAGCTTCTGGCAGTCAGAGGCTAAGGGATATCCAAAGCATGGGATTGCATCTCTGACCCTACTAGCTATTAGCCATTGATGGACCTATCCATCATGAAATTATCTAATTCTTTTTTGAACCCAGTTGTAGTTTTGGCCTTCACAACATTCCCTGGCAATGAGTTCCACAGGTGGACTGTGTGTTGTGTGAAGAAGTACTTCCTTTTGTTTGTTTTCAGTACTACTGCATATTAATTTCATCAAGTGATCATTGATTCTTGCGTTATGTGAAGGGGTAAATAACACTTCTTTATTCACTTTCTCCACACCAGTCATGATTTTATAGACCTCTATCATATCCCCTTTCACTTGTCTCTTTTCCGTGTTGAACAGTCCTAGGTTTTTTTTAATCTAGGTGTTTGATAATTCTGGTCTTTACTAAAGTTTCACCAAATTTTCCTGGTACTGAAGTTAGGCTCACTGGCCTGTAATTGCCAGGATTGCCTCTGAAGCCTTTTAAAAAAAAAATTGGCATTACATTAGTTATCCTTCAGTCATCTGCTACAAAGGCTAATTTTAAGTGGTAGGTTACATACCACAATTAGTAGTACTGTAATTTCATATTTGAGTTTGTTCAGAACTCTTGGGTGAATAGCTGCTGATCCTGGTGACTTATTACTGTTTAATTTATCTATTTGTTCCAAAACCTCCTCTGATGACACCTCAATCTGGGACAGTTCCTCAGATTTTTCACCTAAAAAGAACGGCTGAGGTGTGGGAATCTCCCTCACGCTCTGCAGTGAAGTCGGAGAACTCATTTAGCTCATTTAGAGAACTCATTTAGCTTCTCTGCAACAGCCTTGTCTTCCTTTAGCACCTTCATCATCCAGTGGCCACAGTGAACGTTTGGCAGGCTCTCTGATGTACTTAAACAAAATTTTGCTGTTTGTTTTTGTGTCTTTTGCTACTTGCTCTTCAAATTCTTTTTTGGCCTAATTGTACTTATACTCTGGCAAGTCAAGCATACATGCTCTGTATTATTTTCCTCCTTAGGATCTGACTTCCAATTTTTAAAGGATGCCTTTTTGGTTCTAACTGCCTCTTTTACTCTATTTAGCCATGGTAGCATTTTTTGGGGGGTGGACTCTTACTGTTTGGGTTTTTTTCATGTGCAGTATACATATAGTTTGAGCCTCTATTACGGTGTTTTTAAACAGTTTCCATGCAGCTTGTAGGCATTTTACTCTTGTCACTGTTCCTGTTAATTTCTGTTTAACTTCCTCATTTTTGTATCATTCCCCTTTTTAAAGTTAAATACTACTGTGGTGAGCTTCTTTGGTATTCTCCATCCCCAAAGGATGTTAAATTTAATTATATTAAGGTTGCTATTACCAGTCAGTTCAGCTATATTCACCTCTTGAACCAGATCCTGTACAACACTTTGGACTAAATCAAGAATTGCCTCTCCCCTTGTGGGTTCCAGGATTAGCTGCAAGATATTTTATCTCTGAATCGCATTCTGAGGTGATATGTACCCAGTCAGCATGGGTTTAGTTGAAATCCCCCATTATCATTAGAGAAGCTACAATAGAAAACTCAATCTCCCTGAGCATTTCACCATCACCATCTGGGTCAGGGGGCCAGTAGTATATTCCTATCACTATACTCGTATTATTCAAGCATGGAATTTCTGTCCATATAGGTTTTTATAGTGCTGTTTCATTCATTTAAAATTTTTACCATATTTGACTCTGATTTCTTTCACATATAGTACCACTCCTCCACCAGCACAAACTACTCTATCATTCCTATATATTTTATACCCTGATATTACCATGTCCCATTGATTATCATCATTCTGCCAAGTTTCTGTGTTGCCTATTACATCAACACCCTCATTTAATACCAGGCACTCAAGTTTGCCCATCTTAGCATTTAGACTTCTAGCATTTGTATACAAATGCTTATAAAATTTGTCAGTATTTAGTTGTCTGCCTTCATGTGATGTAATTGAATGGGACTCTTTTTTTCACTTGACTGTTTCTCTTCAGCTCCTACCTGTACTTCATAAAATTCCGTCCTCTCCTCTTTATAGGGATATAGAGAATCCCCGTTTATAGATCCTCTCCTAAGTGAGGTCTCTGTCTGAATGCATTGTGTGTTCTTATGCCACTGTTGGCTTTTCGCCAGCCTTTAGTTTAAAAATTCCTCTCTGACCTTATTGTTACATGCCAGCAATCTGGTTCTGTTTTGGTTTAGGTGGAGCCCATCCCTCCTGTATAGGCTCCTCCTTTCCTTGGGAGGAAAGGGTTCCTCAGCCCCTTATACACCTAAGTCCTCCTCCCTGCTCCATTGTCTCATCCACACATTGAGACCCTGCAGTTATGCATGTCTAATTGGCCCTGCACATGGACCTGGAAGCATTTCAGAGAATGATACCATGGAGGTCCTGGACTATATAATCTCTTATCTAGAAGCCTAAGGTTGGCTTCCTAGAACCTTTCTCCTACCTTTTATTGGTACCCACACGTACCACAACCACTGGCTCCTCCCCAGCACTGCACAGAAGTCTGTCTAGATGTCTCAAGAGGTCTGCAACTTTTGCACTGGCAGGCAATTCACCATGTGGTTCTCCTGGTCATCACAAACCCAGCTATCTATGTTGCTAATAATCAAATCCCCCATTACTATTAATTGTCTCTTCCTAATAACTGGAGTCCCTTCCCCCACAGGGTATCCTCAGTGTGAGAGGATATCATGACATTATCCGGAAGGAAGGTCCCAATGATGGGATCATTTCCCTCTGCTCCAGTTTGATGTTCTCCTTTCTTAAGGCTTTCATCCTCCTCAACAGCACAGAGGCTGTCAGACTGGGGGGTTGGACCACACAACTGTGTCCTGGAAAGTCTCCTCTATGTACTTCTCTGCCTCCCTTAGCTCTTCCAGTTCAGCCCCTGTGGTCTCAAGTTCCTGTATTCGCTCTCTGAGGGCCACGAGTTCTTTGCACCAAATGCACAGATACCCACCTGCCCATAAAGCATGTAATCATACCTGCTGCATTCAGTGAGAGAAACTGGATCGCCCCCACTCTGCTGCTGGACTTCTTCCTGCAGTATTTTTACTCTTGCTGGGTTTTTTGTTTGTTTTCATTTTTGCGGGGGAGGGAGTAATTCGTCTGAGTGTAGAGAAGGTTAAGTATAATTGGCTTTCATGGTCCCTCTCTACACTCCCTCACAAAACTCCTCTGTTCACTAGCTTATCTGGTCACCTAGGTGCTGGCTATTTATACTCCTATTCTCCCAGAGTAGCCCCACCTCCTTGTTGGGTTATCCTAAAGGGAATAGATTTCAGAGTAACAGCCGTGTTAGTCTGTATTCGCAAAAAGAAAAGGAGTACTTGTGGCACCTTAGAGACTAACCAATTTATTTGAGCATGAGCTTTTGTGAGCATCTGATGAAGTGAGCTGTAGCTCACGAAAGCTTATGCTCAAATAAATTGGTTAGTCTCTAAGGTGCCACAAGTACTCCTTTTCTTTTTGCTAAAGGGAATAGATATCGAAGGGTGGCAGGCTAAGGCTCTCTTATTAGGAAGCTCTCAGCCTTCCCTAGCAAGCTGCTAGGCTCAGTCTCCCAAACAGATCAGACTATAAACGTCAATCAAGCAGCAAGCACACAACAACAAACAAACTAACAGACAACAAACTCACCCCAAGGGTAATGTAGTCGCTCCTCATTCAGCTGGAGAACTCCTGTGCAAAATTCCCCTGTCTGCTGTTCCTCTTTTCTAGTTTCCACTAAACAACACTTTGTTTTAAGAAGGCTGTTTGGGGTCACTGCACTCACCACTGCTCCCAAACGGAAGACTTGCCTGTGTATCTTCGGACCTGATCTTAAGAGTGGGAGAATCACAAGATTCCACTCTGAGAAAAGTTCAGGCACAACACCCAATACCTCTAGGTGACCAGAGAAAGGTTAAGGGGTATAGTTAGCTCTGAACCAGGACATCCACAATATAATCAGTAATAAGATTCAGAATATTGCTGCCAGTGTACTTATCTGAATATGGTTCTCAGCATATGTTACTCCTGCTTTTGCAATTGTTTCACTAGCTTTTGATTTACACATTGCATTGAATACAGAATCCCTCTTTTGGCTTATAAACTTGATACAAGTCTTGTGCCTTCCAAGCTGCAGTACTGAATTTTATTTTAGTATATGTACTAAGGCACTTTGCCAGATCAGTTACTTACTCATTCATTAAAATATAGGTTTTATGCTATCAGTTTATACTTTTTTGAACTTATGAAAGAACACAGGATGCCCCCAGAAAACAAATCTATTTCTGGTTATAATATACAACAGGGTTGCACGCTTCCAGAGACAGTGTTCTCTTATACTGACAAACTTCAGTCTCAGAGACATAGCTTCTCTTGGTCATAATCTACTGACGGGATATTAGCAGAATCAGATCAAACAAATATGGAGCCCCGTGCAAAATCATTCATCTGGACTCACTGCCTGCTAGAAAGGTTAAGTTTCAAGAAGCAAAGGACAGCACAGAGGGGAAAGTAGCTTGTGGGGAGAGATTGAGACTGTCATTAGAGAAATAGTGGATCCAGATTTCCTGTTAAACAAATGGTAAAACCCCCAGTGGCCTCAGTGGGACCATGATTTCACCCCTGATTTCTAGTGCACAGCTTTTTTTTTTTTTAAAAGGGGGAGGAGAAGAAACCCTGAATTGTACACTTGGGTTTTATATTTAGATTATGTGGACAGGGCAGTCTGTTAGACTTTCTTTCTTCCTGGGTAACTTACACTTTAGATTACATGAGGGTGAAACCATCTACTGAGTTTTCAGTATTAGTTTTGAATACTTAATAACGGGATCTAGTTTTGGCAAGTCCTAAGAAACAAAAAAATAAAAACCTTTTCCAGTTTTCCTCATTTTTACCTGGGTTTGTTTCCCACTCTGAGAATCTTCACATTACGCTAAGTAAGTCTGTGCTAAGCACGCGAAAAGAAAAGAATCTAGGGCCCAATTCAGTGTCTACTGAGGTCAATGGAAATGCCTTCACTGACTTTAGTGGTCTTTGGCATAAGCCCCTAATGTATGGTTTGGCAGGATAGAATCCTCAAGTCTAAATCAACTTTCGTCCCTAGACTTTGTGTCACTTTCATGATTCTCAATCAAGTATATTTTTACATTCTCCATCCTTGATGTGAGAGAGGTCACTTATCGTTTTGAATGTAGGAAAATAATGTAGCATATGCATTGGTAACAGCTGTATATTTTTGAGCTATACCAATGAGCTGTTGCTTATTCAGAGTGAGTCACCTCTGCAAGAGCTTGATCCAAAGCCCATCAGAGTCATTAGGAGCCTGGGCGTTCCATGGGCTTTCAACCAGACCTCAAGTATGAAACATACTATGCACAGTAAGATTAGAAAGATTAATTAAATAGTAACTCCTAGCAAATGGACATGCAGTGCAAGGGAAAGAAATGTAAAAGAAAAGGGGCTAAGGTACAATTACAGGAATGTCAAGGAAATATGAGATATAACACTGTCATGGCTTCTGGGTCATTAGGAAGATTGGAGAGGGTTTTTTTTTTTCCAAAGGTACAAAGTAGTAGATGCCTAGCACTCACTGAAAGGCACCTAACTCCCATTTATGTCTTTGAAAATCTCCCCTTTAAACTCACCACCCCAGTCCCCTTGTCTCTTCCACCCATTACAGCTTATCTCTTAGATTGCAAGCTCTCTGATGCAGGGACTGTCATATACTATGTTTTTACAGTGCCTTGCACAATGGGGTCCAGGCCTGTAGGTGCCTCTGCAGTCTAAATGTTTAATAATGATATGTTTCTTTGTTGGGAGATAGTGAGGTGACAGTAGCACAGGAGCCTGTATCATAGTCTAATTTATTTACAGTTTCTCTGTGCTTCTGTCACCAAAGAGAAACAAAGTAGGTGAGACAGTATCTTTTATTGGACCAAATTCTGTTGGTGAGAAAGGGACAAGCTTATGAGCTTACACAGAGGTTGTGAAAGGACCAGGAGACCTAAAATCTTTCCTGCTTTACTCCAAAAGCAGAAAGCACCTCTATTCTGGAATTAAGGCCCCTCCCTCTTAATCTTCACAGAATAACTCAACTCTGCTGACTGGTTAACCATTCCTGTGGCTGCTAACCCATCTCAAGTAATTATTTCAGTACATTTAATAGTGTCATATCTTTATCACTTTGCCACATTATAGATTATAATGACATATCATTAAATTGATACACCAAGAACTATAATGTTATGGAAGGGTTTGAAATTTTGGGGACTGAGTCACCACTCCATGAAGTTACTCTGGCATAAAACAGGAGTAAAGAAGTGGCTGCTCATGTCAAAAAGGGTAACAGTATATTCATGTTTCTGTAACCGAATACTCATTACTATGTTGGACCAGGTCCTCAGTACGTCAGAGCAGTGTACTGTGCAGCTTGTTGGAGTTGCAAAGGTGTCACCCTAAGATGGTTTTAGGATAATAAAAAGCCACCCCCTTCCCACCTGGCCAGTCCACCTGCAGTCCTACCTTTGGTGTAGGTGGTTCTGAGAAACATTCCTTGAACCCTCTGACATAGATCTAATTGAGCTAACCCTTTTGGACACTCACCGGACTGCTGTGAGGGGATCCAAACAGTGAACGTCACATGCCCTATGGTTGCTGAGGCTGGTCATGGTTTAGGCACTGTTCCTGGCTCTGGACCTCTAGGCACACATTCCAGGTGCAGACCCCATATCTGATGCCCTCTCATAGTGAGGACCCCTTACCTGCAGAGCTTAATTTGTTCTGGGGCTTGCCAGGGCTCCAGCACCTCTTCTGTCAGTGGCATGCAAGGTATGAGCTCGCACGCATGGTACGTGCAAGCTCGCATTAAGAGGAGGATGCCATCATTAGAGGAGAACCCCAGCATCTCTTCTTTTGCAAATTAAGCACTGGGATTCCCATGATACAATTTCCTAGGCATTGAAACTAGTCTCATCTCACCTAAGCCTCCCCAGGAGCTCTTGCACATTTCCCAGAATCCCACTACAGATGTGTGGCTTCTGGTTAACAGGTTAGCTCTTTAGGAGCACATGCTAGTGAAAGCCAATGGACACAAAGACTTTACACCAGGATTCGAAAACCCCATTATGCTTTTTACTTTATAGCATGAGAATACACAGATCAGTATGATATAATAAACACACCTGTACTCATTTCCCTGCCTCAGTTCTCACCACTCTGGAAAGCTCTTTCAGTCTGAGCAGATATTGCTGGAGTATCAGTGATTTCTTTTCCAAATCCATGGAGTCTTTCCAGCTCAGCTAGCTTTCTCTGATCTCAGCTGATCCACTGTTAAACAGGACCCCTTTGCTACCAAAGCATGTGCACATCTGCTTCTCTCTCGCCCAAAGCTTCCTATTCCTATCTCAGTCTCTTGAGTTCCCTCTACCAACCCCTGCTCCTTTGGTGGTGTTTTTCAACTCTCTACTTCACCAATTCCCTGCTGACAAGCTGGAGGAAGTAGTTTGTCACAACTTCAGCCAACCTCCTTAGAATACAAATTGTTCAGTCTAGAGGACAGTTGTTAAGGTTGACTCTCCATTATATTTGGTCTGCGAGAGACATGCTTACAGCCTTGTCAGCAACTGGTGGATTCCACATCCATATATAGGCATTCCCTGATATGAATTCTGGTAGAAGTTATTACTAAGTTGTACAGACAAATTCCCCATAGCATCACACCTGCTGCACTTTTTGTTAAATTTCAATCTAAATTCATGGGACATTTGTTGCAAAGTTACCTTCAATATACCTTTTAGAATTCCTCACTCCCCCACTGACATCAACAAACAGATGTCATATTTTCAGGCACAGAGATTGTTTCCTAGTCTGAGTCAGAGCTCCATGGACATAATGAAGTAGCAACTTCTTTTAACCTGAATTGGAGCTTTATCATCATACTGGCAAAAGAGAATTCCCTCTCTGGACTAAGATACTCGGTCTCCAATCTATTCATTTGCAGTTGTTGTTTAAGGCAAAATAATAATTAAGACTAATGTTAATTTAAATTCTATTAAAAATATCACAAGCTAGTTTTAATAGCAAAATAATACAATTAGTTTTGAAATTACAAAAGTTAATTGATCTCTTAAATTGGATGACACACTCAGGAAATCATTTTTAATATTTGTAACAATCTGAATAACAAACATGAACATGTACTATAGCTATATTTTGGGATTCTAATAGAATTATTTGTTTTAATTTATTATAACCTTGCTAACTTCCCAAAACGTAGTTAAATCCATTTTGTTATACGCAGTCAAACAAAAAATGAAAATCTTTATAATTCTCTAAATTGTTCAGGAGGGAGAGTTATCCTTGTGGTTCAACATAAATCAAAGTGTTCTGTACCTATAACTCTAGATGCTCTGAATTTAGGTTGAATCTTAATGTGTGACCAAATGATGTAATGTGTGTGATCTCTTGCTTTGACCCCACTGACTGGCACTAAAAGTGACTAGATGTCCACCAAAGGACTATTTGTGACTGATAGGGAATACCTGTTGTTGCAGATGTTTTCTGTGCTTGAGGAGATAATGACCTACTGAGTCATGTTTTTAGCTTGTTAGGGGTTGCATGTTGTCACAGTGTTTCTGTAATAATGACTTTGTTGAAGGTGTCTCTAGGTTATTGGTTGTTAGCTGGGATGTCTTGAAAGGAACTCTAAGTAGCAAAGTTGTGAGAGAGAAAATTTCTTTGTGCTAAACATAGTAAATAAGGAGGAGAGTTTCTGAAAGTTAGTTAAAAGAAAAGGAGTACTTGTGGCACCTTAGAGACTCTCAAATTTATTTGAGCATAAGCTTTCGTGAGCTACAGCTCACCTCATTGGATGCATTCAATGGAAAAGTTAGTTGAGAGACTTCTCCAGATCCTGAGGTTGGGAGTTCCACGACCACCACTCCCAAGAGGAGAAGGCGGGTGGTGGTGGTCGGGGACTCTCTCATCCGGGGGACTGAGTCATCTATCTGCCGCCCTGACCGGGAAAACCGAGAAGTCTGCTGCTTGCCAGGGGCTAAGATTCGCGATGTGACGGAGAGACTGCGGAGACTCATCAAGCCCTCGGATCGCTACCCCTTCCTGCTTCTCCACGTTGGCACCAATGATACTGCCAAGAATGACCTTGAGCGGATCACTGCGGACTATGTGGCTCTAGGAAGAAGGATAAAGGAGTTGGAGGCGCAAGTAGTGTTCTCGTCCATCCTCCCCGTGGAAGGAAAAGGCCTGGGTAGGGACCGTCGAATCGTGGAAGTCAACAAATGGCTACGCAGGTAGTGTCGGAGAGAAGGCTTTGGTTTCTTTGACCATGGGATGGTGTTCCATGAAGGAGGAGTGCTGGGCAGAGACGGGCTCCATCTTACGAAGAGAGGGAAGAGCATCTTTGCCAGCAGGCTGGCTAACCTAGTCAGGAGGGCTTTAAACTAGGTTCACCGGGGGAAGGAGACCAAAGCCCTGAGGTAAGTGGGAAAGCGGGATACCGGGAGGAAGCACAGGCAGGAATGTCTGTGAGGGGAGGGCTCCTGCCTCATACTGGGAATGAGGGACGATCAACAGGTTATCTCAAGTGCTTATATACAAATGCACAAAGCCTTGGAAACAAGCAGGGAGAACTGGAGGTCCTGGTGATGTCAAGGAACTATGACGTGATCGGAATAACGGAGACTTGGTGGGATAACTCACATGACTGGAGTACTGTCATGGATGGTTATAAACTGTTCAGGAAGGACAGGCAGGGCAGAAAAGGTGGGGGAGTAGCACTGTATGTAAGGGAGCAGTATGACTGCTCAGAGCTCCGGTACAAAACTGCAGAAAAACCTGAGTGTCTCTGGATTAAGTTTAGAAGTGTGTGCAACAAGAGTGATGTAGTGGTAGGAGTCTGCTATAGACCACCGGACCAGGGGGATGAGGTAGATGAGGCTTTCTTCCGGCAGCTCACGGAAGCTACTAGATCGCATGCCCTGATTCTCATGGGTGACTTTAATTTTCCTGATATCTGCTGGGAGAGCAATACAGCGGTGCATAGACAATCCAGGAAGTTTTTGGAAAGCGTAGGGGACAATTTCCTGGCGCAAGTACTAGAGGAGCCAACTAGGGGGGGGCGCTTTTCTTGACCTGCTGCTCACAAACCGGGTAGAATTAGTGGGGGAAGCAAAAGTGGATGGGAATCTGGGAGGCAGTGACCATGAGTTGGTTGAGTTCAGGATCCTGACACAGGGAAGAAAGGTAAGCAGCAGGATACGGACCCTGGACTTCAGGAAAGCAGACTTCGACTCCCTCAGGGAACGGATGGCCAGGATCCCCTGGGGGACTAACTTGAAGGGGAAAGGAGTCCAGGAGAGCTGGCTGTATTTCAAGGAATCCCTGTTGAAGTTACAGGGACAAACCATCCCAATGAGTCGAAAGAATAGTAAATATGGCAGGCGACCAGCTTGGCTTAATGGTGAAATCCTAGCGGATCTTAAACATAAAGAAGCTTACAAGAAGTGGAAGGTTGGACTTATGACCAGGGAAGAGTATAAAAATATTGCTCGGGCATGTAGGAATGATATCAGGAGGGCCAAATCGCACCTGGAGCTGCAGCTAGCCAGAGATGTCAAGAATAACAAGAAGGGTTTCTTCAGGTATGTTGGCAACAAGAAGAAAGCCAAGGAATGTGTGGGCCCCTTACTGAATGAGGGAGGCAACCTAGTGACAGAGGATGTGGAAAAATCTAATGTACTCAATGCTTTTTTTGCCTCTGTTTTCACTAACAAGGTCAGCTCCCAGACTGCTGTGCTGGGCATCACAACATGGGGAATAGATGGCCAGCCCTCTGTGGAGAAAGAGGTGGTTAGGGACTATTTAGAAAAGCTGGATGTGCACAAGTCCATGGGGCCGGACGAGTTGCATCCGAGAGTGCTGAAGGAATTGGCGGCTGTGATTGCAGAGCCATTGGCCATTATCTTTGAAAACTCGTGGCGAACCGGGGAAGTCCCGGATGACTGGAAAAAGGCTAATGTAGTGCCAATCTTTAAAAAAGGGAAGAAGGAGGATCCTGGAAACTACAGGCCAGTCAGCCTCACCTCAGTCCCTGGAAAAATCATGGAGCAGGTCCTCAAAGAATCAATCCTGAAGCACTTGCATGAGAGGAAAGTGATCAGGAACAGCCAGCATGGATTCACCAAGGGAAGGTCATGCCTGACTAATCTAATCGCCTTTTATGATGAGATTACTGGTTCTGTGGATGAAGGGAAAGCAGTGGATGTATTGTTTCTAGACTTTAGCAAAGCTTTTGACACGGTCTCCCACAGTATTCTTGTCAGCAAGTTAAGGAAGTATGGGCTGGATGAATGCACTATAAGGTGGGTAGAAAGCTGGCTAGATTGTCGGGCTCAACGGGTAGTGATCAATGGCTCCATGTCTAGTTGGTAGCCGGTATCAAGTGGAGTGCCCCAAGGGTCGGTCCTGGGGCCGGTTTTGTTCAATATCTTCATAAATGATCTGGAGGATGGTGTGGATTGCACTCTCAGCAAATTTGCGGATGATACTAAACTGGGAGGAGTGGTAGATACGCTGGAGGGGAGGGATAGGATACAGAAGGACCTAGACAAATTGGAGGATTGGGCCAAAAGAAATCTGATGAGGTTCAATAAGGATAAGTGCAGGGTCCTGCACTTAGGACGGAAGAACCCAATGCACAGCTACAGACTAGGGACCGAATGGCTAGGCAGCAGTTCTGCGGAAAAGGACCTAGGGGTGACAGTGGACAAGAAGCTGGATATGAGTCAGCAGTGTGCCCTTGTTGCCAAGAAGGCCAATGGCATTTTGGGATGTATAAGTAGGGGCATAGCGAGCAGATCGAGGGACGTGATCGTTCCCCTCTATTCGACATTGGTGAGGCCTCATCTGGAGTACTGTGTCCAGTTTTGGGCCCCACACTTCAAGAAGGATGTGGATAAATTGGAGAGAGTCCAGCGAAGGGCAACAAAAATGATTAGGGGACTGGAACACATGAGTTATGAGGAGAGGCTGAGGGAGCTGGGATTGTTTAGCCTGCAGAAGAGAAGAATGAGGGGGGATTTGATAGCTGCTTTCAACTACCTGAAAGGGGGTTCCAAAGAGGATGGCTCTAGACTGTTCTCAATGGTAGCAGATGACAGAACGAGGAGTAATGGTCTCAAGTTGCAGTGGGGGAGGTTTAGATTGGATATTAGGAAAAACTTTTTCACTAAGAGGGTGGTGAAACACTGGAATGCGTTACCTAGGGAGGTGGTAGAATCTCCTTCCTTAGAGGTTTTTAAGGTCAGGCTTGACAAAGCCCTGGCTGGGATGATTTAACTGGGAATTGGTCCTGCTTCGAGCAGGGGTTGGACTAGATGACCTTCTGGGGTCCCTTCCAACCCTGATATTCTATGATTCTATGATCTGTTGGGTAAAATGTGACTTTCCGTTCTGTATTGTGCTGTATCAGGTGTTGACTAGTAATCTTTCATTGGTAAATACTGATTGAGCCTGGGTTGTTGGAAGTCCTATAAATTGAACCTAACAAGCATGTGCTCCAGCTCTGCCCTCAAAATGCCCCCATATGTGGGATGAGGTGGGTGCATGTGGTGTAGAGCTGCCTACATCAGGGTAATCCTTGGCTGCCTCTATAGGGCAGTTTTTCACCTGCTTTGCACTGCCTCGGAAATGCAAACAGCTGAAACAGACATCAGAGAGCTATGTGTGTCCTCAGACACATCTCAGAGGCCAAAAGTTTCAAACTTACCCAAGAGAATTTAGGCACCTATATGAGTAGAACTGATTTTTTTTTCCAGAGGTATTAATTTTTGTTTGCATTACTGTAGCACTTAGTCATGAACTGGAGCCCCACTGTACAAACCTAGAGCAAACAAATGGTCCCTGCCCCAACGAGTTTACAACCTAAGTATAAGACCAGAGTGAAGGAAGTAAGTGTTGGGAGCAGGGCCGTCCCTAGGAGGTTGTGGGGCTGGGACATTAGAAACATGGCACCTATCTGCCGGAGGGTTGCTCTCCCCCACTGTACCCCTTTCCCCGAGGCCCCACCTTTCCCTGCCCTACCTCTTCCTGCCCCTGCCGTGCCTCTTCCCCGCCCGGTTCTGCCCCTCCTCCAAGCTCACTGTACCCTCGCTTCTCCCCACAGCACCTCCTGACGCTGCAAAACAACTGATCCACAGCAGGCGGTAGGTGGTGGGAGGGAGGGGGAAGTACTGATCAGCAGGATCCGCCAGTGTGCAGGAGGTGCTGGGGGGAGGGGGAGGTTCTGGTAGGAGGGATCCACCTCGATCCTTCTACACGCCTGCCTACCTGCCGCTAGCCTCCCTGTTCGCCCCCATTCACCTCCTCACCCTGCTCGCCCACCTGCCTCACCTCCCCACCCACGAGGCCCCTCAAAGCGCGGGGCCTGAGGCAGTCGCTCTGATTCACTGTACCCAAGGGATGGATCTAGTTGGGAGTGAGCCAGGGCTTGGGGTTTCAGCCCCGCGGCGCACCTGCCGGAGCTCAGGGCTTCAGCCCCACTCCTGCTGAACCCCTGAGACCTCCCCTCCTCCCTGGACAGAAGCCCCTAGCCCCATCATCCCACCTCAGGGTAGATGCCATGAGCTCACCCCTCCCCCTGTCCGGTAGGCAGAGAATAGGGAGGAACATGGGGGCTCCACCAGCTGCACTTCAACTGTAAAAGAGCCACATGGAGCTCACGAGCCATGGTTTGGCCACCCCTAGTATATAGATTAGATCTGGAAATTAGGCTCCATGGATTTGATTCAGACCAGCACACAACCACCACAATGGAAGTGCTGTCTGAGGTGGCTGATTTGGAAGTGGCTATAATATGGGATGTGAGTAAAAGTGGAGATATGGCCAGGATGCCAGTGCAGTTCCTGTGTAGTCCCCACATGCCCTCTGGGGAAGCCTTGTGGTCCAGCTGCTTCAGAAATTGCAACTCTTTGCACTGGTGAGGAGCAATCAAATTCTAGCTCTTATAAACAACCCCCCGAGCTATCAAATCCCTCACTGTGATTTGTCCATATTTTCCTGCTGTGGGTGGATAGTACCAATATAATATCCTAAGCTTGGATTTTATTTTCATTTTAAAGCTATCCTCAGTTTATCTTTATTCCATGGTGCCAGAGTCCGTGATCAGTCGCTCTTTTACAAAGGCTTTCATGTGTATTCTGATGGGACACAAATAGACAGCTGTGAATTATGGAAAGAAGTCCCAGTTCAGACTGGAACCAAGGTCTCCAACTCCTTAGCTTCCCATAAAGGATTCTGCTGCTGAGCTAAAGCAGAAGATATGATGCTGTAGCCTAGCAACAAAGACTCACTTCTGTATGAATTTTCTAATTTGACACTGCAGATATGATAGAAAGAATTAAAACTAATGCAGAGGAAGCCTACAGGCAGCAGACCATTACATCCCTCATGTCCTCTGCCAAGCAAGCCTGGCAACTTGGAACAGATCAAGGTTTGTCTAGAAGCATTTTTAACAGAAAATTTATTTTTAATCTGTTCTGCTACTCTGAATGTTAACTCATTAATGACAGAAGTTTGAATTCTGCTTTCTTTACAGCACTCACAAAATTAGACATCTCACTACTGAATTTTCTCACTACAGAAAAATAGTGGTGGTTTAAAAGAAACATTTGTAGGGTTGCTCAGGAATTTTTCAACAAAACATTTTTTGTCAGAAAACTCTAGCTTGTTGAATCTGAAACTTTTTGCTGAACATATCAGCTTGGACTAAACTTTTCTCGGGAAACCATCTCAGGGCAAAAAATTGAATTTTGAGAGAGTGAGGGATCCAGAATAGCCAATGTCCTGGTGATTGGAGCACTCACATAGTTTGTGGGAGACTTAGGTTGAAGTCCCTGCTGCGAATCAGGGTCTCCCACATCCCAGGTGAGTTCCATAACCATGAAGCTATGCTGGCGTGAGTTTCTTTCTCTCTCTCTCTCTCTCTCTCATTTTCTTTCATGAAAGTATTTTAAAGGTCTCATTTTTATTCTGATGTGGAACAAAAACAAATTTTGAAGCCTGTTAACATTTTTTCCAATACAGAATTCTTCTTTTCCAGCCAGCCCCAAATACTTATAGTGTTGTTCTGTTGAAAGGTGCCAACATAATAGGTGATTCTTGGATCCAAGGACAATCACAACCCTCATTAAAACTATGAGCCAAGCAACTTCATCCAGCTACAACTTCATCCAGTAACAACGATAGACTACAAGGGGGACAGCACAAAACGATAGGCCAGAAGGCAGATCAGAGCCAAGCCATGTGCATTCATGGGTTTCCCTGGTGGTTAGGGGCTAGGATATTGGGATGTAGGCACTGTGTGGAGAAGGCAGAGAACCTGCAGAAGCAGTTGAGTATGACCTTGAGAGGAAGTAGAGGGACAGGGCTGCTTGGCCTAGAGCTCACCGGAGTGGCAGGCTTAGGAATGTCTCGGCAACAAAACTGCCTGCTGTTTATTTCTACTGTGTTTAGGGAAACAGGACTTTGCGTACATTTTTGTAGATAAATAGGATTGGACTAAGGATATACCTGGCTCATGTTTCTCATCCTAACAGAAACAACCCTGAAAGGCCCCAAATTTTGGCTAACCACTCAAGCCAAAGGGGCACCAGTATGAATGCAAAAACTTAATTCATATCAAACCTGAATCTTGACAGCCTTACGCACACCAGGAAATACCTCATTCGGTGAGTAGTCTTATTGACCTTACTGGGGCTATTCGTGGAGTAACTTACTACTCACACCATAAGAGTGGCTGAATCTGGCCTATTGAAGATATTATTTTTGTTTTCTACATGCAACCCAATTTTCTAGTACAAATCCTAGTGTGATACGTTTCTTAAGAAACTACTGCAGTGGGAGCAGGATGAGGCCAATAAGTATCAGGTCCCAGAGAAGTCAATCCCAGCAGCCATAGATCAGTGGAGTGCTTTGTCTTACATTGAGTTCTTTGTTATATCTGCAGCTGGTGTACGTACCTATCTCCAGTTACATCTAAAGAGGGAGAGGCATTCATCATGGGGACTGATCCCACAAAGTGCAGAGCACCTTTTACTTACAATAATGTCAGTGAAACTCAGCAGCTTATAAGACTTAGCCCAGAGAAGCAAATGAACAGCACTTTATATTGTTTTGTTAAAGCAATATCCTTATTTACACTAAGGTGCCTTTATACCACTGTGGCAGAGCTCACTTTAAGGCCACTTTCCACTGCCCGATTCGTGTAAAGGGGCCTTAGAGTAAATGAAAATCAGAACCATTGTATTTCACCAGTTCATATTACAGCAAGGACAGTCCATGACAACAGATTCACTCTTCTGCATTAGCTGCCTAACTAAAGGAGACAGCTTCTTCACTGTCATTTGACGTCTTTCCTGTTAATTTTAATCCAGTATTATTAAATATAATAACTGGTGGAAATGACTCATTTATATTGGATTTGAGTGTAATTTTCTCTGCTTTCAAACTGTATAAAAGCACAATATAAGAAATCTAGAAATCTCCCCTTCTCCCATAATATAGCATTGTTTGTAAAAATCCAAGCGGATGCAAATCACATTTACTTTGGAGTAAATACATATGTAGGGCCTGCTATCACTATATAATCTGTATGCATCTACTTCCATTGGCTCATAGCTCTGCCAAAAGCAGCAAGCAACAAGCTGTGGAGTGTGACACAAGCACTTCAATTTGGATGTTCAGCTTCAGATTTTCATTTTGAAGCTATTAGAGGAGGTGCTAATTGTAGCACACCAGGTAGAAAATTAATCTGAGACTCTGGGCCTTATTTTCATAGTAATTGCAGAGCAGCAGAGTTTGAAAGTCTGAGTTATATGAGGATCTAAAAGTCACAGTGCTTTTAAGAATGACTTAACCTATCCACAAAGCTTTGGTATTCAATACCCAAACATTTTATTTACTAGGGTGACCAGATGTCCCGATTGTATAGGGACAGTCCTGCATTTTGGGTCTTTTTCTTATATAGGCTCCTATTAACCCCCCCACACACCCCCATCCCGATTTTTCTCATTTGCTCTCTGGTCACCCTATTGTTTACTAAATAATTGTTTTGCAAACATGCAACAAAAAGACATTTTGATCTGAAGACAGAGAGATTTGTAGTGTTTCACAGATCTTCCAGCAATGAGTTCGACAGATACAGGCCAATTGCCAAGGAAGTTCTGCCTATCTCCAGTGTACACAGTCTAACTCTTGAGATTGACAGTTCTTTGGTTCCAGTGGAGCACAGCTGTCATGAGAGCTCATGACCTCAGAGAATGAGGCAGTCCCTCAGGTAGTTTGGGACAGTCCGATGGCGGAGTTTGAAGATGAGGAAGGAAATCTTGAATCTTCTTCTGTATTCAATGAGGAACAAATGCAGACCATCAGTATGGTGTGGTTTCAGCAACCTATGTACTTGAATATGCAGGCTGCTTCATTTAAAAACAATATAGAAGCTTTTTTAAGGTCAGCAGTTTCAGTCCTGTACAATCTTAATTCTTCTGCTTCCATTCTGTGCTCTGAATGAGGCAGGGTTCTGTGAGAAAAATAGTAAGTGATTGTGCTGTTAAAGGTGGTATAATACACATACATTAAACTCAAATATGAATTAAAGTTGGCTGAGGAACTGTAAATATGTCACTTCCTGGTGTTCAGGTGCTTGATTTTTGCAATCTAATAACATTCTTTTTATGTGCAATTTCCTAGGGTTGTTTTTTTTTTAAGGAAAAAGGTAAAGAAAATTCTGTTATGTGCCATTATAATACCGCTGATACTATGCATCATCATCAGTGGGATCTGAACCCTGAACCTGTAGCACTGCAATATAGAATACTACTACTACTACTATAAGACTACATTAGCTCATGGCAGCAACAGGCTGTGACCCCAGATGAGGGGCTAGACTGCTAGGGTCAGACGTAAGTTCAGGAAGTTGGTTGGGAGGAGCCTGGTTTGTCTCTCTCTCTCTTTCCCTATCCTCCTCATACACACTTTGGGAGGTGGGGGGCAGGGCCAGTTTTAGGGGTGGAAGAGTAGAGGGGGTTGCCCTGGGCACCAACCTCTGGGGGGCACCACATCACTGTGCTCCTTGGGCTTTATTTTTCTCAGCCACTCTAGGGGATGGAACTGGGGTGAGGCGTTGAACAAAAAAAAAATTTCCACCTTAACCTGGTGTCAAGTGTGGTCCAAGGAGAGGGATCCCCAGCCTGCCTCCCCACTCCCCACAATTTACAGCTGCTCTGTCAGCTCCCAGCTGTTCCCAATGTAATGAGGACATTGTCTTCTGCTGACTGCTACTTTGTGAGCCTGGCCTCTTGGGATGCTGGTGTGTTCAGTTTGTATGCTGGCAGGCTGTTAAAATTTTCCTGAAGAATGTAAGTGAGAGGGGGAAATGGTGACTTTTTAAATAGTTTATATATCAGCAAATGCTTCATGGGACGAAGTAAGAGCACCTCTATAGCCTGAGGGCATTCCTTCAGCTCTGCTGCAAAGAAAGGAGGCATGAGAGCTTCTTAAAGAAAAGATTACAAGAATCCTTTATCATGAGAACTGTTGGGCAATCTAAATTTTAATTAAAGGGGTTGCTACCAGCTCCCCCCTTTAATGTTAATACTTGACTAGCTTTTAATTAGCACCTTTAAGCTTGTCTCCCTGATGATTTCTCCGTGTACACTTACTGATGGTGTTTTCTACAAATACCATATTGATAAAATTAAGATGATCATCGGTCATTGCCATTAGATTTTATAATGCATTTAACAAACAGAAACCTCACTAGTCATAGAGCACAAGCATGAAAAACACTGACGTCAATGCTGCACCAGTCTTGGAATACATAATGGCCAATATGGAAATGAAATGTGAAGTTAGTGACTAAACTAATCAGAATGTAGAATAATTATCAGCACTCTAACCCTAAGCACTTCCAGTCAGACAGGAGAACAGCTATCCTGAAGTTTTTAATTTCACTTTAGGCAGATTATCAGCCATTCTCAGTTATCACACTAAAATAATTACGCTGGGGAAAATATCTTGGATAGAGTTAGATACATTTAAAAATTGATGTGCTGGAATCAAATCTTCATAAGACTTATTTTTCTCTTGTCCCACATGCTAGCACCCATAGGCTGGTATAGGAGTCCCTGCAATGGCTTAGTGTCCCTCAAGAATGTCCCTACCATGGAGAAATCCTCCAGTGGCTAGTGTAAAGCTCCCCCAACATACCAATGAATCAGGCCCTATACATGATGGTGATAGCCATATGACAAATTATATTTAAATTAATCTCTGACTACCTCATTTTCTATCTGCCCATTCATCTAGCCCCCAGGGTCTAATTCTGGCATTCCAAACCTCTGAGCAGCTTCAGACAGCTGTCGTTAAGAAATATCAGCCATCTGCTAGAGAAATATTTCCTTTTCCCCACTCCAAGATGTGGAATTCTTTCCTCAAATTGCATTTGCCCAAGATGAGCCATATTTATTGCTGTCTTAATGATCGGTTTAAAGTCTAATGTCTTCTCATATCTGAAGAGCTATGGAATTCCCAGTGCTACCAGAGGATTGGACCCTTGAGTGCATTCACTTATGTGGGCCAGATTTTTCCAGTGTGCCAAATGCACCTTTCATCTGTCACGCAGTGCAAAGTGAGCTTAAAATGGTGGGAGATTGTCCCAGTTGTAGGGGAAATCTCCACTGGTAGACAAGGTGGTGCAAAGCTGGTGGAGATGGTGGAGCAACATCTAACACCAGCACTGCAACCTTGACCGAGCACTACCTCCCCTGCCTGCTGTAATGGGGAAAAGGACCGTGTCAGGCAGGGCCGGCTCCAGCTTTTTTGCGCCCCAAGTGGCAAAGGGGGAAAAAAAACCGCCAAGCCTGGCTGAGCTGCCGCTGAAGTGCCACCGAAGGGGAAGAGAGGGACTGCAGGGCCCGCCGCCGAATTGCCGCTGAAGACCCAGACATGCCGCCCTGATGATGGACGGAGTGCCGCCCCTTTCTATTGGCCGCCCCAGGCATCTGCTTCCTTCGCTGGTGCCTGGAGCCGGCCCTGGTGTCAGGGAAGGGCAGGAAGCCCTGATCTTTGGCTGGCATAAGACTTTACACCAGAAGTTGCTCCACTAAAGCTTTAACTTATACTGGCAGCTGAGAATCAGGGAGCTATGACCAGTTCCCTGTCAGCTCTCTTCAGGCACAGTGGAAACCTAAGTCCCCTTCGTACAGAGGTGATGTGTTATTGTTTGAAAACTAGAGGAAAAAATACAGTAAAACTGTGATTGGCTAGGATGAGTTATCACTTGCTGTTGCCATGGTTTCCTGTATGGGAAAAAATGGCTTCCATTTCCAGCAACTGTGGACTTAAGGACTTGATCCAAAGCCTTTTCTAGTCAATGGGAGTCTTTCCAATCCATTAATATTAGTGGGCTTTGGATCAGACCCCAACAGTGAAAAATCACATTGCATCAGTACATGGCTGCTAGAAAAGATAACATGTATCACGGTTCTGAAGGGATTTAAAGGAGCACAGAAGCATGCTGATTTTTTCCTCCCACCCCTTTAAATGCAGTGGTTCTGCATTTCAACTCTGACTTTTCATTCATGGTGAAGGAAGTTATTTCAAAAGACGTGCTAACTAGTGAGGCCCTAAGTATCCCCTTGGCTTTGCTAACTAAATTATTTCAAGTTCAAAGATAATAATCAGTTAGATGGAAAATGAAAGGATGATCACCATTATCTGTCTGTATAACTGCCCCTAGGGTAGCATTTATTTCACCTTAGAGCTTCTTCAATAAATATAGCCTCAAAACATATAAACACAAACTATGCTTTAAAAATAATTCTCAGCCTGAAGAGATTTTGTTGGTAATTTCTCTCTCTCATTTCTTGGCCTCTAATAATAAATCTTACATCTGGATTCACCCAAGAGAAGAGAATGATGAAATTTTTATACATCTCTGCAATGAATCCTTATGGCAGTAAGGAACCTATAAAGTGACTTTCTTTCTGACAGAAAGTGGAGTGTTTGGGGCCTAATCCTGCAAGGTGCTTAGCATGCTCAACTCCCATTGACTTCCCAGAAGAATCTGGGCACATGAGCAAAACCTTAGGTGAGCAAAGAGCTTGTAATATGTTCAAAATCATTTCTCCACTGCCACTATTAGTGGTGGATAGCAAGTTAAGATCAAAGTTCCTGTTTGTCCCAGGAAAAGAGGGTTATGATTCTGATTTCCTTGTGAGAAAAGAGGTGGAGGATGAAATCCTGGAGTGGGAAGCCTAGGTACCAATGAAGATCCCTGTATTTGTAAGAATTAATGCATTCATGGAGTTGGTTGGTTTGTTTTTAGAGAATGAAGTCCCTTAGCAACGTGATCACTGTACAACAAGGCTTTTTAAAAAAAAAATACACCTGAAAGACTCTCATTAGGAAAAATGAATGTAAACAGAGTGTGTAGAAGACAGCCACAGGCCCTGGCAAGGGAAGAAGATTCTGTAAGGTAAGGAGGGTAGAGTTAATCAGAGAAAGAAGCAGATGTATGTCATAAACAGGCTTGTTTTTCCTGCAGAAGGGAAAGTAGCTAAAAGAGAAGGTAAAGGAAGAATCAGACCATGGCAAGCACAAAATTATTATATAAAAATGAAAAGAGGAAATTAATAATTTACTGTACAGCCAGAACATTTTAGGATTCTGCATCATAGCAATGTAGTTAAAAATAAAAACAAAGAGGGAAAACATGTTTCTTCCTTACCAAAATACATCCAGCACAAACTTATGCTCTGCATTCTGAAGGAAACCATCTCTCAAATAGCTTAGCAATTGGTCTAAAATTAACATACATTGCCTTGCTCTCATTTATACAGTTAAGACTGTTAATATATAACAATATTAAGCCCAAATAACATATCACAATAACAACTTTCCATGTAGTTATTAAGAATAGCCTGTTGAAACATTCTTTGCGTAAAATGAGTATTGTTGTATGATCATTGTGATGTCATTTGCAAGTTTATAATAATATTAAAGCCCAGGATAATAAAATCAAACAATTGATAAGTGATACATACAGTGTAGCGATATGTTTCTGAAGGGATATGTTTCACTAAGACTTCCTAAATATTAATAGATAGAAAAATATAATCAGAGGGCCGGATCATCAGCTGTCATAAATTGGCAGAGTTCCATAGACATAAGTGCAGCTACATGGATTTGCACCAGCTGATTTGGCCTTGAGTATGTTATTTTCTCATTACCAATCACCTAGTATAATCTTATGAGGACACACAGTAGGGAGACTGAATTATCTAGTAGATTGAACAAAGCTGCAAGTCAGGAACTCTTGAGTACAAATCATATCTTTGCTCCTGATTTGTTGTGTGACCTTAGATAAGTAGGCTCAGATTTTGAAAGATGACCACAAATTTTTGTTTTCTCAGATTTTGGGTACCCATATTGAGGCACTGATAGCTTGATTTTTCAGAGGTGCTGGGCATATTACATTAGAATGAATCAGTTAATCTTCCATCTAGTCCATTTTTGCTAGGCCTCAGATTTAAAAAAAAAATCCTCAGCCAGTTACATGCAGGGAGAAATCACAAGGTTTTAGCTATTTCCATTTAGTTATTCCAAGACATCTCACTTTTGAAAATTGCCATCACCATTTCAAAAGTGGGTAATCTTATACATTCTTGTACAATACAATCTCCCTGGCAACAGGAAACTGACTGGAGGGGGTTGAATTATTGACTGAGAATTTAATATATGTCAGAGACCAACCTATTGCTGCACACCTGACAAAGCGAAACATGATGACGTTCTCCTGGCTGATTTTTCTTACCACTTAGATAAGGTAATAGGAAGAGACAAGGGGGTAGAATTTTACTGTAATGCACATTCTGTGGGAATGGGTGGTAATAGCAGAGGCAATATAAAGAGACAAGGGGATTGAGATCTTTTTCTTTCCAAACACATTTGTAAATTTGACATCATTCTGAGTTTTTCTTCAATCAGAGAATTTTTAAAGAGAATTTGCAAGGAATTTCCATGTCAAAGTTGAAATGTTTCCATGTTGGATTTTACAAAAGAATGTATACAGCTATTTCTTAGTTGCTCCTGGAATAAATCAACATATAGGAAAGTCATTTAGGGCTAGATAGATTGTGTCCCTAGGACACAGATCATAGTAAAGTATGTTACATTACAGCACCACCTCAGGAAAAGCCTAGGGAGCTATAATTCCCTCCCTGCTCCCAGAGGATTATAATTTACCTTTTGTCAGCAGTAAATTACTAGTCTTGGCATGCAAGCTCAGCTGCAATGGCTGATGCATTTGTCAATTCCCCTCCCCTCCCTGTCCACATACCGAAGGGAGGGAAGAAGTAAGTGTATATAGAGCATCTCTTATGCCTACTGTGACAGGGTCAGGCTGGATGGCTACAGGAGAGTAATAGAAGGCAGATACATTAGCTCCAGGTTAAATAGGTCCCTTTTCCCTGGGTAAGGTAGCAGGGAAGGTTCCATAACAATCAGGAACCTTCTGGAGACCATTAAGACAGTCCGGAGGAGATACTAGAGGTTCTTGTCATCGACCAGTACATGAGAGGACTTCCGCCAGACCTTCGCGCCTGGGTAAGCCAGAACAAACCCTCCACCTACAACAAGATTGTCACGCTAGTAGAAAGGCGAAGGACAGCGAGGGAGTGACCCGACCAGTTAAGGAAGAAGCACCTCAGGTTAAACTAGCAGCACCAAGCCCTAGAGCTCATGTGACTGGGCCACCAGGAGAGCCCACGTGGAAAAAGAGAGGGGCTGAAGGCCCACCAGAAGCCACAAAGAGTTGGAGCACTGAGGGGGAAGAGGATCGTGATGTTAGACTACCCAAACCAAGAGACAGATGGTACGCCTATGGGGAATGGGGACACATAGCTGCGCAGTGTCCCAATGCCGAGGAGCCTATGCAGTGTAACCTGGGGAACTGGGCAGACCCATGCTCCCTAATCCACCCTGTGGGGGTCTCACTAACCCCACATGTGTACACCAGACTAGTGAAGCTAAATGGGGTAGAGACCACAGCACTGGTTGATTCAGGGAGTGCTATCATGCTTGTCTCGGGGAAGCTTGTGAAGCTGCTGTGGGCTAAGTGTACGGCGATAACATGCGTCCATGGGACAGTTGGTTATTACCCCACCATCCCAGTAAAAATCGAGATTCAGGGGAACACTACTGAGGTAGCAGCAGGTGTAGTCCCTAACCTCCCATACCCAGTGCTCATAGGGAGGGACTTCCCAGGGTTTGGAGACTTACTCCTGGTAGGGGAACTGGAGAAAAGGGGAAGCCCTGAAAAGTAGTGAGGCATCCACAGTAGACTGTCAACCCCCAACCTTCTCTAAAATATCCCCAGATTTGTTCTCCACTCCCAGACAGCACAGAAAGACGAAAAGAGAAAGAAGGGCAGCTAAGGCTTTGGGAACCCAAATACTGGCCCAAAGCCAGAGGGTCACTCTCGTAGGTAGGCGGACCAGAACAGCTGAAAAGGAGGCCACCCAGGAGGGAGAAGCACCCGAGTCTGACCCACACCCTAATGCCTCTGAACCAGTCGAGGCAACAGAGACTGGCCCCCTAGATCTTGGGCAGATTAGCCCCGGGAGAAGAAATTTTGGACGGGACCAGGCTGAAGACCCAAGGTACAACAACATTAGGAAGGAGGTGACCAAAATAGATGGGGTCCTTGTGGAAGGGAAAACCCAGGGACCAGGACCCTACTTCATAATGAAGAAGAATCTCTTATACCAGGTTGCACCAGTACAGGGGCAGAAGGTACAGCAGATCCTAGTACCTCAAAAACACCAGAATGCTGTATTAAGTCTGGCCCATAGTCATCTTTTTAGGGGGCATTTGGGGGTAGAGAAGACCCTGGCACGGGTCCTGTGATGATTATTCTGGCCTGCAGTACATGAAGAAGTGCGGAGGTACTGTGTGTCCTGCCCGGAGTGTCAGCTGCACAGTCTCCATCCCCACTTGAGGGCACCTTTTGTACCCCTTCCCATCATAGAGGTCCCCTTCGAGCGAATAGCCATGGACCTAGTGGGACCCCTGGAGTAGACAGCCCAGGGCTCTGTATGCAGCTCCATATCCATACCCTGAGAACTTCAGTCTATCATCCGCAGACCGATGGGCTCGTAGAAAGGTTTAACTGAACCCTCAAGGCAATGATAAGGAAAGTGGTAAGTCAGGACAGGAAGGATTGGGACACCCTACTACCCTACCTTATGTTTGCAATCCAGGAGGTACCTCAGGCCTCAACTGGGTTTTCCCCCTTTGAATTATTACACGGACGCCACCCCTGTGGCATACTAGATATCACAAAAGAAATCTGGGAAGAGGAACCCAATGAGGGGAGAAATATAATTGACCATGTGTTGCAGATGCAAAAACGGATAGCTCAGGTCACTCCTATTGTACGGGAACATTTGGAAAAGGCGCAGGAGGCCCAGCGAACCCATTACAATCGCCAGGCAAAAGTCCAACAGTTCCAACCAGGGGATCGGGTGATGGTGTTGATACCCACGGCAGAAAGCAAACTTTTGGCCCAATAGCAGGGGCCCTATGAGGTGGTTGAACCCATGGGGGAAGTAACCTACGAGGTGCGGCAGCCAGGACACCAGAAACAAGAACAAATTTATCACATTAACCTCTTAAAGCCTTGGCACAAACAAGAGGCATGTGTAGTGGCCCAAGACACCCCGATCCAGGGAAATAACCTGCAGGAGCAGATCAGGATATCCACTGATCTGACATCCAACCAGAAGAAGGAGGTAACTGAGATGATCAACCGATACCAGGATGTGTTTTCAACCAAACCAGGTCGGACCACCGAAGCCTATCACCACATTATCACAGACCCTGGGGCAAAGGTAACTTTAAGGCCCTATCGGGTCCCAGCAGCAAAAAGGGAGGAGATCAAGGCAGAGGTAAAAAGGATGTTGGAGCTGGGAGTCATCGAAGAGTCCCACAGTTAGTGGTCAAACCTGATGGTGTTGGTGCCCAAACCCGACGGCACCACTCGGTTTTGTAATGACTTTCGCCGGCTGAATGAGATATCCAAATTCGATGCATACCCCATATCGATGAGTTAGTTGACCGCCTGGGCAATGCCTGATTTTTGACCACCCTTGATTTAACAAAGAGATACTGGCAGTTTCCCCTTGCCAAAGATTCGAAAGAAAAGACAGCATTCTCTACCCCAGAGGATCTGTTTCAATATACTGTTCTTCATTTTGGACTGCATGGGGCACCTGCTACCTTCCAGCGTCTTATGGACAAGCTCCTATGGCCCCATACCAGTTATGCAGCAGCATACCTGGATGATGTGATGATTCACACCCCCGACTGGGAAACCCACTTAGGAAAGGTAGAAGTGGTTCTAGACACGCTAAGATGGGCTGGCCTCACAGCCAACCCGGCCAAGTGTGCTATAGGGCTAGCCAAGGCTAAATACCTTGGCTACATTGTAGGAAGGGGCATGGTCAAGCCCCAACTAAACAAACTAGAGGCTATCCAAAATTGGCCCTGGCTGAATCGGAAAAAGCAAATCCGGGCATCTCTGGGTGTGGTGGGGTACTACCGATGATTTATTCCCCATTTTGCTACCAGAGTGAGTCCCCTAACAGATCAGATAAAAGCCCGGGGTCCAGACATGGTGAAGTGGGCAGATGCCGCAGAGAAAGCATTCATGGATCTACGGACAGCCCTCTGCAGTAACCCCGTGCTTATAGCCCCAGACTTCAACAAAGAATTCATTTTACAAACAGATGCATCTGAAGTAGGATTGGGAGCTGTCCTATCGCAGATGGTCAGATATGAAGAACACCCAATCCTATAACTCAGCAGGAAACTCCTCCGGAGAGAGAGCAGAAGTATGCCGTGGTTGAAAGAGAGTGCCTAGCTGTGAAATGGGCCATGGAAACACTATGTTATTACCTTCTGGGATGATGGTTTACCTTTGTGACCAACCATGCACCCCTCCAGTGGATGCAGCGAAATAAAGAGAAGAATGCAAGGATGACCAGATGGTTCCTGTCCCTACAACCTTTCCAATTCACCATACAACACTGGGCTGGAAGCCACGATGGCAATGCAGATGGCGTGTCAGGAGCACACTGCCTGATGTCCCAAGTTGCCCAACCCCATAGTGTTGAGCAGAGGGGTGGGGGATATGTTGTGGGTCGGGCCGGATGGCAACAGGAGAGTAATAGAAGGTAGATATATTAGCCCCAGGTTAGGTAGGTCCCTTTTCCCTGGGTAAGGTAACAGGGAAGGTTCCAGAACAATCAGGAACATTCTGGAGACAATTAAGACAGACAGGCTGATTAGAACACCTGCAGCCAATCAAGAAGCTGCTAGATTCAATTAAGGCAGGCTAATCAGGGCACCTGGGTTTAAAAAGGAGCTCACTTCAGTTTGTGGTGTGTGTGTGTGTGAGGAGCTGGGAGCAAGAGGCACTAGGAGCTGAAAGTGAGAAGGCATACTGTTGGAGGACTGAGGAGTACAAGCATTATCAGACACCAGGAGGAAGGTCCTATGGTGATGTTTAGCCTCTTGGCACTGGGTGCCGGCAACAACAGCTGAAGTTGGTTCGTTACCCGGTGTGCTACACCCAATAATCACAACGGGGTGGAGAAGCAGAAAAGTTTATTTGAAGCTTCAAATAGGTACAGGGAGACTTGAATCTCAAATCCTGTACACAGGGCAGGAAGTTACACAGGCTTTTATACATCCTTTTTTTTAGCATACTTATTTAATAGCAAGCTGCCCCAAGTATCCATATAGCTAGCCAATCCAGTTCCCAGCTAGTTCCCTGGTTCTCTATATCATTTATTAAACTATACATAAAGCTTCTTTATTTAGCATTGTTTTTTTATATCTGCCCTGTTTGGCCTTGCTTAGTTTTAGGCAGTCTGACTATGGAACATATTGTTGCAGATTCTCAGTATAACTGCTGTGTGTGTCTGCAGGCGGCGGGGGGGGCAATGACACTTGGGCCTACTACGCAGAGCTGCTGCGAGTGCCTCCAGGCGGGACACCTGGGCCTAGTGCAAGGGGGCTTTATCGACACTCGTGGTCTTCCATCCCCTCGAGCCCCAGTGTCCCCAACAGTGAGGATAAAGAAAGTGTTGGGAGGAGACCATGGGAAAGTAGCCCAAGGAAATGTAGCTGTCACACAGCTGTTCCAGGAGGCACTCTAGACAGCTGCATTCCACAGGACCCTGGGCTGGAACCCGGAGTAGAAGGCAAGCCCGGGTTCCTCCCAACTCCTGGTCAGACACAGGAGGAGTTGACCTGGACTGTGGGTTCACGAAAACGGCCAAACTGAGGGCTGTTGTGAAGCTCCAAGGCGGCAAATCTGGCAATAAGCGCAAGACCCACCAAGGTAGAGGAGAAACTTTGTCACACTACATACCCAGCCCCAAGGTCCAGATAGCCTATGCAGGGGACACAGGGAAAGCCTTTCTCCCTCTCAGGCCATGTCTACACTACAGAGTTTTGTGAACAGAAGTTATGCTGCTTTAATTAAACAGCTGTTGCATGTCCACACTGTGCTCCTTGTGTCGGCAGAGCGCATCCACACTAGCACCTCTTGCATCGACACAGAGAGCAGTGCACTGTGGTCGCTATCCCACTGTGCAACTGGCTGCAGGGTGCTTTGGGAAGGGTTTGCAATGCCTCCTGGGGCAGGTTCAGCGTCACATGATGCAGGTTTCTCAATTCCATCATTAGGAGAGTGTGTAACATGGAGCGTGGGGCGGGGCAAGGAAAGAGACAGAGTCAGAGTCACTGTTCCCTCTAAGCTGTGAGCATGTGTGCGTACATACAGATCCGAAACCCCGCACACATGGCAAAACACCCGCTCACAAAAATTTGCACAGAAATTTTTTGTGCACACGGCCTGTCAAAAATTAAAGGGAACATTGGTCAGAGTGCGTGTTGGGTGAGAGTGGGTGTGTCAGCATGCTGTCTTGTAAATTCAGACAGCTGCGAGAAGCAATCAATCCTGAGGCAAGGGGAGGGGGACACCCCCGACATCAGCCCCCACCTCCCTCCCTGGCGCCTGTCTGCTACTGTGTTCCTACTGCCCGTGGAGAGCAAGATTTGCAAGTTAATGATTTGCTGTTTGCTGCTGGAGTGAAGCAGCACACTCGGTTATCAGAACTTTCCGGAGCTTTGAAAGGGAAGGGGTGCATGCCTGTGTAGCTGGAATGCAGAGCGGCTGAGTTCAAAACACTGAGCAGAGCAGCCAGGCTGGTACTGTGGGATACAGGGGGAAGCCAGTTATGGCGATATAACAAACAGCAGCATCTGCGCTGACACTTGGAAGCTTTAACTTCACTGCAAAAGGCTTTATGCCCCTTGTCCAAGGTGTTTTTATTTTGTCATCAAAACAGCAGAGTTTTGCTGACAAAACTAGCTTTGTAGTGTGTACACCTCCCCCCGTTTTATCAGCAAAATCTGCCTTTTGCTGACAAAACTCTAGTGTAGACAAGGCCTTACTCACCTGTCTAGGTGCAAAGACTGAGCTACAATCTAGAATACTACGGCAAATCTATACTTATCTTTTGCGTTCTGAAACACAATGGCAGAAGTTCTGCAAGTAGATTTATAAACCAAAATGTGTTAAAACCACATTTAGTACTATTAACAAACAAATCATGTTTTGTGGCAGGTAAGGTTGCATCAGAGCACATCCCTTCCACCTCAAACTTTAAAAGCATGAAATCAAATTCAGGGGAAAGATATGTTCATTCTTTTCCACCTTCATGTTCCCTACAACACTATTGATGACACACGCCATCACTCTAAAGCTTTATGTGTACCCAACTTCATCTAACTTGTACTCTAACATAAACCCTAAACAGTGACCTCATCTGCTTTTATAACAATTGTAGGAACAGATCAGCACATCTGACTGTCACATGTTCCATGCATTGGGGAACTAATTCTGCCTTGGCACTGCTGAAGTCACTAACCCCTGTATGTCTGATATTCTCAGAAGCACTGCATGAGGCGCAACAGTGTGGACAAAAGGACACATCCAGCCTGCCTTAGAATTCTTGCAAAAGGGGTGCAAAAATAGTGAGATAACCAGTGAAAAAGTGCCAGAAAGGTAATTTTGAATTCTTATTTTACTCTTATGTTAATCCATTTTTCATCAACCTACCATAAAAAATTCAAATAGAAATTTTCAAAAGCTTACATTCAGTGTTTTGGGTTTTGCCATTTCAATGAGACTTTTACAAAATAAAGGTTTAAATCTCCTGTTAAGCTGAAATCTGTAACACAACATTAACTGTGTTGGTACCAATCCATCATAGAAAATCCTCAAAAAGCTCTGGTTATCCCTGTAAAACTCTGAGCTATTTCATTTCTAGTGCATGAAAAATATCTATAGTACAATACCTCTGCTAATGAAGAAAAATGAACACTTAACCATTGCTAATATTAGAAAGTTATGTGCCAATTGAGGACTTAATGTAGGTGATGGAATCAGTAAATCCAGCGGCACATCTATATGCATGGAAAGAGAAGTCAGGATTTTTTTTTAAGAAAATGGGGTAAGGAAAATTTCACATAATATCACTCCTGGTTGGTAGTGAAGTACGCTCATTTCTATTTGATAATTGAGGCTCCTGAGAACTGGTGGACTCATGATGAAAATCAGAGAACTGATTCAAAAAGTTACTCATCAGACTATTTTTTAAAATACATTACACAGGACTAATTTAATCACCACTAAATTCACTAGAGATCCAAAAGAAGTATCTCCCCTCTGCCCCAGTGTCTGAAACTGGCCCTGAAAATGTAATTCCTGTTATGGGACTGTATGTATTATTATTATTATATGTTTTCTCCTATGGGAATAGAAGGTACCTTCAAGAAGTCTTCACAAAGTAATTTCAGGTTAATATGGTGAGATGTGAATCAGGGGGTATGCCAGATTTCCAAATGAGAAGGATACATTTCTTTGCCATAATCAATAGCAAATGGATTTAAAACAAATAAAAGGAAGTAGTTCTGCAGTGTTAACCTGTGGAACTCCTTGCCAGAGGATGTTGTGAAGGCCAAGACCATAACAGGGTTCAAAAAAGAACTAGATAAATTCATGGAGGATAGGTCCATCAATGGCTATTAGACAGGATAGGCAGGAATGGTGTCCCTAGCCTCTGTTTGCCAGAAGCTGGGTATGAGTGACTGGGGATGGATTACTTGATGATTACCTGTTCTGTTCATTCCCTTTGGGGCACCTGGCACTGGCCACTGTCAGAAGACAGGATACTGGGCTAGATGGACCCTGGGTCTGACCCAGTAGGGTCATTCTTATGTTCTTATGGATATGTTTCTATTTCCCCGTCATATGTAAGATAAAAAACAATTTTAAAATCTCAAAATATTTTACTTTTGGGATAGAGTCTACAGGCCTTGAATCAAAATACTATTAATTTGGGACAACCTTGGTTGTAAAGCATTAGCTTGTATGTATTGATACACTGATGGTTTGCCAGCAGCTTTTGGCATTAAATCGAACACATGCAATGGGGGTAGGTGGTAGTTTTGGATTCTCATTCTAGTACTTCCTCTCTGTTCCAGTTTCCTGGCTTCCTCATTTGTAAATGCTTCAGAGTTAATTGTCTCTGAGTTAATCTACTCTATAAAATTACACTGTGTTAGAACACTACCTTGAGGAGTTGTGGTAATTAGCATAATGTTAAGCACAATTGAGCACTAACTATAATCAGAGCAGTTGTGCTCAACGTTCTCTCATTTGGTTGTGGTTAACCCTAGATATGTTAACATACCTGTGTTCTACTCTGGTTTGATGATTTATATTTGCTCTTCAAACCGTGTATGCATGGAACTTCCCTTTTCACTCTTTCAAACTCAGCTTCTTGATATTGTTGCTTGTATAGCTATGGCAGTATAGCTTTGAGACATGGGCTCATTTTGTGATAACTGTATGAAATAAACTAAGTTTTTGTCAGAGGGATTGGGTGGCTTTATGTGTCCCATATTTGCCAAAGATTCATAGGTTTAATAAATCTTAAGTCCAGAAGGGGGCCATTATGATCAGAACACAGGCCACAGAATTTTATGCAGTGACCCTTTAATTCAGTTTTCTTCTGATGCCATGTACTAATAGTGTGCCACGGAAGAGTGCTTGTCAGGAGACTGATTTTTGTTTATATTCCCTGTCATATTGCATAACGTGAGCCAGATTTACACAGGACAGGGCTCAATATCTACTGATTCCAAGGGCCGCTGTTACTGCAGCGCTAGACTAAACCCAGAACTATTCTCCACCCTCTCCTGCAATTATAGTTGTTAAGAGCTTTTACAGTGCTTTTGAGATAAAAGCATCTAATTAAATGTAAGAGGTTTTTAATTACTATTCACAAAATGTCACACCCAGGGACAAAAATTTTCCTGTCCCTGTTCCAGTAGCTTGTCCATCAAGAGTATTGGCTCTTAAGGGTGCAATTTTATTTCAAATCCTGCCTCTTATGTTGAATGTCAGTGAGTAATTTAGAGAACATTTTTACACATGAGGCTGAGAGGTCTTCAGATTCATTCATCATGTTGTCCTTGTCACTGTTGATAAGTGGAAGGATAGAAATGTTATTGTGTGTTTCTTTAAGAGTCTCTCCTCGCTGCAATATCTGTTAACATTGACTCCTTCCAGACTCTCCGCCTCCTTTGATGATTTACCATGAGTTTCTGTGAAAGTTCTGCAAGTATGGTTCTAACATGGAACACTCAACATTGCAAGATGGCACCCCAAAGCAGTTTTGCTTTAGTCTACTGACAGTGTAACTACTAATGACTAGTAATGTTGTGGGCTAATACATTTGTAATATAACTGTTAGATATGGTTATGCTATCCTAGAATGGCTTTAGCTGACTTTCAATTGTTAAAACAGTCTTTTAAAAAGTGATAATTTACACATAAGTGACTTAGAAAGCATTTTCCACTAAATTTGAGGATGACAAAAATTAGTTGTCATTCTTTTCTGAAGTGAGCAGAGCAATTAGCTCATGAAACTGTCCGTGAATATTTGTTCACATTCAAAAGCTGTTTTTGAAGGGCCCATATTCACAACATTTCTATGCTTGCTTTCTACTGTGTTGGTTACATACAAAAGTTATCCAATCATGGAACAGAAGCAATACTATGTGGCTATTCCCAATAAGGTGTTAGTGAATAACCTGCAGACCAGGAGTTATGTAGCTGAATGAGTTGATTTTGTAAATAGTTTTGAACAAGTACATTTGAGAATTTAGCGATTTCCTCAATCAACCCCACCGCACACATTTTATTTGTTACAAGTGATTCATTCAGCTCTAGTTAAGGGAATTAAAAGGTGGCCCTTTCAGGAGTCTCAAGAGCTTGATACCAAGGTGCAAAATGTCTTGATCTGCAACTGTGTAACTTTAATTGGTTATTATTTACTTTCAGCTCTTCCCAGTCATTAGAGTTAATGGGGCAAATCCTCAAGTAGTGTAATTTGCCATAGCTCCACAGTGGAGCTATGGCAATTTACACCAAATCAGGATCTGCTCCCGTGTTTAGAATGCAGCATTCCTTAGGGACATTTAATTTTATTAACAAAGAATGTGTATACTAAATACTAATCCTTAGAGAAAGAGGTTACAATATCAGTCTCAATGGAAAACCTATCCAGTGTTTTCCTTCCAGAAATATTCTTTTACTTCTTGTTCTGCTTATCTGTTGACTTGTGGGTCTGCTTCTGTTGCTTCTTATTTTCCATCTCTTTATACATCAGCAAAGGGGACGATACATACTATTACTGCCCTCTGATCTTTCTCTTCTTAGAATGTTGTTTTTACCTGTAATTACTGTTCCTGCATTGTTAGGATGACAACAGATGTCCTTCCATATCACCACTTCATGACTATCCTCCATGCACCTTATATGTTCAAGATCAAGAGGACATTTTGTTTCCTCTGATCTTGATTCTTACACAGCACAGTTCAGTATATTATTCGAACAGCTCGATTTTACTCCCTCTTTCCTTCTGTTTTCTGTTGAGTTCTTCTTTATGTAATGTACCTACCCTGTATGTTTCTTGTCTGCTATTGAATTTGAACAAACTTAAAGCAGAATATCCCCTAATCCTATATTGCACTTTATGCATTTGTCAAAAAAATTTTTTTTTTGCAGAGATCTGTCCCAAGGTATCTTGTGGCTTTTGAGGCACAGTCCCCACCCTGTCTCACTGGCTGCCTAGGGTTTGGCTTCTGCCTATCAGGTGGAGTAATAGACGTTAACCTCATTAAAGCAGGGGAAAATACAAATCTGCCATGTTACTTTGTGGGGGACAAGGTGGGCAAGGTAATATCTTTTTATTGCTTCAAGCTCTGTTGATGAGAGAGACAAACTTTCGAGCTACACAGAGCTCTTCTATGAGTCTCTTACTTTGTGATAGTGTATGACATTCCAGGATGCAATCCAGACTGTGAGGGGTTGTGTCACTACTTGCCTTGCAATTTGGGGTGCCTTACAATGCTTTGCTTCTGTAGCTTCCAACCTGGGCTCCTCATAAACAGCCAAGCAGCCTGCAGGTCACACCCTGAGTGTCTGGATGTAGCTGCAGCCCTGCTTCAGCAGCTCTGACCCCAGCAGCCTGTTAAGAAACCCAGCCACAGTCTGGCTTCCAGCAGCCTGGGTTACCACTTGCAGGGTGACCCCAACACTTCCCATCCCAGATTTTCCCAAAAAAGTGTGTTTTGCATTGTCCATCCCTCTCCTGGATAATCCAGATATATTAGGTCCATTGCCCCTCTAAGGGGATCAATATACAACTCTTTGCTACCTTAAATAAAGTTATTCAAACAATTCACAACACTGGATTAGTTTTGATTAATGAATAAAACATGTTTATTTAAAGAGAGATGTTTTAAGTGAGTACAAGTAATGAGACATTAAAGTCAGAAATGGTTGCAAGAAAAGTAAAGATTAAAATGCTTTCTAAACTTAACAAGCTGGACTTGGTTTAAAGTGAAGTTCTTACCACAGGCTTACAATAACATTGCTGACCAAGCTTCAGATCAGGCTCTGCTCCAGAAGTCCATAAGCTGTTTCTTTTTGTTCTTAGATGAAAAAAAGAAAGATGTATAGGGAGAGAGACACTGGAGTGATTTTCCCCTCACTTTTATAGTCCAGTCCTCCTTTGACATGCATTTTCATAAAGGTTACTCAAAGCAAAATTTATTTTCATCACAATAGTGAAAAAGGTTCCATGATGTTTCTTATTACCTCTGTTTGCTGAAATGCAGATTTTCCTTGTTTTTTGTCCTCCCCCTCTCATTGTCTGAGGACCCTGATTATATACTACATATATGGAAACTGAGATAAACACACATTCCTTTGTTTAAGATCTATTTGACCAGTTCTGCCTAACTGCAGCTACATGGGTTTGAAACGTTCCACCAACATCATTTAGGGGGAATTCATAACTTTGCATATAATGTTGCTAAATACATTTCACCATTATATTATTGACCAGTAAGTTGTTAGTTTTCAAATGATACCTTATAGGGCAAAAATTATTATAATAGTGTGTAGGGTATGAATATAGGGGTGCCTTCTGTTACATAGTGATAGTGACATGCCTCCAACTAGATCATGAAAATTTGGATATGCAGATGATCTTGCCATGACAATCCAAGCACCAAACTTCCATAACATTGAGAAAGCATTAACTCCAAACTATGGAACAATACTTCTGGAAATGAAGGCTCACACAAAACCCTGGAAAAACAATAGTAAGCACATTTCATCTTGATAATAGGAGTGCCAAAGACCTTGGAGTGAAACTCGACCACACATTCCCCTTTCATGATCACCTTGAGAAGGTATCTGCAAAGATAAAAAAGAAAGCCAACAGAAACCAGAAGCTATTTGGTGCAACCTGGAGTTCATCAGCATCAGTTGTGCAAACGTCTGCAATTAGCACCTGTATATTCAGTCGCTGAATATTGAGCCCCGGTATTAAGCAGATGCAGCCACACACAACTTGTTTACACTCAGCTGAATAGAGTCAGTTGGCTCCATCACTATGGCTACCTGTTCTGTCTAACATCGTTACACCAAACTGCTGCAACAGTCCACAAAGGTCAGCAAATCCAGGAAAACAGAGGCCTTCCTATCCACCAAGACCTTGAAAACACCCACCACCCCGCCCCAACATCTTAAGTCCCACAAGCCTTTCTGGGAACATTTGCTTAGCCTCATGCAATCAGACTATGATCAGAAGGAGTCATGGAAAGCACATTGGACTAAACAAGACTTTAAAAATAAGCACCTTGTGCCAGATCCCACACAGAAGGGTCCTGGGTTCGACCTTCCATGGTCACTTTGGTCAACTCTGAACTGAATCCAAACCAACCATGGTAGATACGACCATCTAATGCACAAATGGAAAATCAAGGACTCCTCAGCATACAAGTGTGGCTCCCCATGACAGACCATCAAACATATCACCAACTACTGCCCAATTTATAATTATTAAGGAGGCATTAATGCAATAAATTCTGCTACTCCTGATGTAGCCATTTGGCTCGATCAACTTTTGGGTGAAATTATTGTTGCTGCTCTACACCAGCCATACAAAAGAAGAAGTAGTGACAAGATGAATAATGTAGATTGTGTCTATAAAATTGTTAATAACTAAAGCATTTTACTGAAGTAATTGTATAAAATTTCTAGATTTTAACGTTGTTTAATTAGCTAAATGCTTTGAGGTGATGTGACATCGGCAATGGTAAAAAGCAATGCAACACAAGAAGTGATAGCACACCCTGGGGTACCTTGATGGCTCATTTAGCTAATCATTCTATTTACCATAATTATACAATGAAAACAGGACACAAATATATTGTGCAAACAAAAATATAATGTACATTGATTACCATAATTTGGACTACAAATTAAAACTCCCTTTTGGCCTTCTTGTCATTAGGTTGACTAAATAAACTCATCATCCATGTCATTCTAAGAGCCATTAAGTGCTATGAATGGTATCTTACGTATTTGCAGTATGTTTAGTTATTTTCTGAGTCAGAACATGACTGCTTTTTCCTTAAAGTGCTTTGAAATAAAATACACTGGGAATGAGTCATACTTAAAATCCATAGGACCTCAGGGGTTTGTTGCAAAGCTCAGTGAAGTCAATGGAAAATTTTACACTGAATTCAGTGGACTTTGGATCTGCCATGAAGGGGAATTTAATTAGTACTTATTCACTGTCATTAATTGGTGTTTGAGAGGGACTGAAACTAGTTCTTGATACATGCGTCCTCAAATTTAGGGAGACAAAGTCTCATAATCAAAACCCAGATTTAAATCCAAACTTTTCAATTCTCCCCATCTCTGTAATGAGTTGAATTACACCAGTGGTTCTCAACCAGGGGTACGCTTACCTCTGGGGGTACACAGAGGTTTTCTGGGGGTACATCAACTTATATAAATATTTGTCTAGTTCTACAACAGGCTACATAAAAAGCACTAGCAAAGTTAGTGCAAACAAAAATTTCATACAGACAATGACTTGTTTATACTGCTTTATATACTATACACTGAAATGTAAGTACAATATTTATAGTCCAATTGATTTATTTATAATCATATGGAGAAAGTAAGAGACCATTACTCCTTGTTCTGTCATCAGCTACCACTGAGAACAGTCTAGCTTTGAGTGCAGTCAAGGCATACTCTTAATGAGAGCTGTGCCTTTTGGTTGCCAGGTTCTCGCTCAGTAAGCAGCAGAAGGGTTAACAATATTAATATTAAATGAGAAAGTAAGCACTTTTTCCATCACCCACTTTGAAATGTGAAAAAGTTAAGTTTTGGAAGGGGGTTAAGTAACCCTGCATTTCCAAGACCAGAAACAGAGGTACTGAAATACCATGAGAGAGAATGCTTTACTTGTTATATTTTCAGTCTCTGTAGAAATTGGAATGCTGGAAATCTTGCAATAAAATTTGTTTTTGAGCTCTCCACCCAATCTTTGCTTATCCAGTTTGAATAAGCAACCAGACTTCTGTAAATTTATCTGAACTGAACTTCACAGCTTTATGACTGAGGTTCACTCCTCCCTAATATTTAGCCATATCTTTAGAACCAGGTTCACTAGCAAGTTCCAGCTACCTTGTGCTTCAATACCATTGCATAGATGCTTTAAACTGAGTTTACTCAGGTTTCAGAGTGGTAGCCGTGTTAGTCTGGATCAGCAAAAATAACAAGGAGTCCTTGTGGCACCTTAGAGTCTAAAACATTTATTTGGGCATAAGCTTTCGTGGGCTAAAACCCACTTCATCAGATGCATGGAGTGGAAAATACAGTAGCAGGTATATATACACAGTACATGAAAAGACAGGAGTTGTCTTACCAAGTGTGGGGTCAGTGCAACCGAGACAATTAAATTAACAGTAGAATACCAAGGGAGGAAAAATCACCTTTGTAGTGGTAATGAGGGTGGCCCATTCCAAACAGTTGACAAGAAGGTGTGAGTAACAGTATGGGGAAATCAGTTTTTGTAATGACCCATCATTACAAAATTAATTACCCATCATTGGTCAGGTAGTTAAGCCAGGTCTACAGCTGTTTTGCAGTGCCAGAGCAGCACAAAGTAGCTGGACCACAATGTTGAATCTCACCCTTCATTTTCAATCATTTTAGTGCTATATTTTTTTCACTAGATTACTACACAGAACACATTCAATGACAGGCAGTTTAAATGTGCACTTGATGTAGTTATACTTGTTATCAAGTGACAACTGGTGGAAAATTATATTAGCAGACTTTCATTGAATGTAATTTTTCATCTTAAGGTGTCCTGACAGTTTAACCTTGTCTTTGTGGTAAGTTGAACTTGAGGATAAGTGCAACTACATAGGATATCCTTAAAAATTTTCATGAATATATATATTAGCACAGGCACAAAGTCTACTCACTCATCTTTACAAACAGGATAATATTACTTAAAAACTCATACCTTCATTCAGCCATCAGAAAAACTATTCCTTCGGGTCAAGGGAACAAGAAGAATTTTGCAAGACTGTATTAAGATGTCTGTGCTATAGGGAGGTAAGATCAAAGTGGTTATGACCAATAAGAAGAAGGGAGAAATATTTGTTCTGAAAATCTAGAATATTGGCTATTATACCAAGCAAATAAGTATAGGCAGCTTTATGCTCTAGGTGCTCTTACTCACCTAGCACAACTGAAATGGAAAACTAACTAACTCAGTTGTTGCTATATTTTACCATCTATGGTCAATTTGGAGAGTATTCTTAAGTTCTGAATTAGAATTGGTGACTAATACTTTTGTATGCAGACTCTTCTTCAATTACAATGGTTTAATAGGCAAATTGAACCTCAGTGATTTGGAGCCAGTAACTGCCAGAAAACACCATTTCAAATCCTGGAAGAGCCAAAAGAGTAGAACTGGTCAGAAAATTTTCAAATATTTCCCCCCCTTATTCTAATTGACAAAACAGAAGAATTTAGGTACACAAAATATCTAATTGGGAAACTTGCCAACTAGCATTAACATTGTAATAGCCTGATTGTATTTTAATTGTAGCACCGTGTGGTAATTGTTTAGAAACAACATTTATATAATGACAGGTTTCAGAGTAACAGCCGTGTTAGTCTGTATTCGCAAAAAGAAAAGGAGTACTTGTGGCACCTTAGAGACTAACCAATTTATTTGAGCATGAGCTTTCGTGAGCTACAGCTCACTTCATCGGATGCATGCCGTGGAAACTGCAGCAGACTTTATTTATACACAAAGAACATTTATATAAGTTAACTAGGCTAGATAGGTGTAGAGAATGAGGGAGACCTCTGTATTATTTTTATGACTATCATATGTATCTGAGTTTACCAGCCTGATATTATTCTGCCTGACTTCCCAGAGTTAAATCAAAGAATCTGTTGGGGAGAATAAGCAGGAAACAAAACAATTACAGAGATAAAAGATACCTCTAGAGAGGATACTAAGGGCATTAAGAGAATAATAGAGGGACTAATAATGGGGATAACATATTTACTTTCCTGAGGCCCAAGCTGAGGATCAAAGGGACACGGTACCATTAGAACCATCTGCCTATAGAGGAAGAGGAGGGAATGCTGAAGGTTAGACTCTGACAGAGACACACTGGAGAATGTGGCAGTTCAGTGTGTTTCTTTCAGTCCAGAGGTAGGGGTCCAGTATTGAGTGGAACTTACCAAACACTTGCATGGAAAGGATACGGTTTAGGTAAGACTGAGTCATATAGAACACTTGTTGTTTGAACCCTTTTCTCTGCTCACTATGTACCTTTATGTGAATAAGCAATGTTTGTTTTGATACATTGTTTTGAGACACTGTTAATCTGCCACTGGTCACAGACTCCTAGAGAGTTTACTTGACGGTGTCAAATACAGTTGGGCCTGTTAGGTTTTTACACTGTAGGGAAACAGGAGGCCTGCAATCCAGAGATCCAGTCTGTAATTGTTTGAATGGCATGGTTCCACCTTTGAGAGAGGTCAAGGAAGTAAAGTCTGCCACCTCAAAGATGCACTCGAGAGATGCAAAGGGGTCTAAAACTCAGCTCACCTAATAACTATGACACTGGATAATTATGAAATGATACTTAGAGATGTCATTGTAGTACAGTGTTTGTCTCGCAGGTGCTTGATATTATAAAATTAATATTTGAATACCATTTTGCTAAAAGTTTGTTTCTGAATGATGGAAGGAGATTAACAGTCTAACATGTATTAATTGAAAACTAATTATCTCTTTTGCCCTTTACACAACAGTAATAATATAAAGAAACCACACAGGCACAATAGGATCCAAACAATCTTATTTACTAAATATACACAACATACAAGGTCTAGTTACATATATCCACTACTGCTCTGGCTGCTTTCTGTAACATAAAACACAGTGAGCACCACTAAAGGGCTCACAAACTATTTAAAGGGATAATGCCCTATTTCTATACACTGAGTTGAGGCTGAATCTTCACAGGCAGACAAGTGGATGAGGAAGGTTGGCATCCTTGGTGGAGCAAAGCAGTGACCCAGTAAGGCTCAAAAGTAGATAGTAAATGAAGGCAAGGTTAACAATATTATCCCCAAATATGTAATTGCATCCCAGGGTTAGTACCTTTTCTGGCTCAGAAAATTAGCTGAAGTTCAGAGATGAAGGGTAGTATAAAGTCAGTGCAATTACTACTGACAACTACAGGAGATTCTTCGTTAGCTCGGGGGATAGAATAGTTGCTGATCCTTGTCAGAATTAAGAAGTGTAGAGAATAATGAAAAATAGAAAAAAGTTAAATGAACTTTTCAAATCTCAAAAAGATTTGAGGCCACAGCCTCAGCGGGTGTAAATGAAGTTACATCCATTCACATCAGCTGAGGATCTTACTCTTAGTTTTGGCTTGAGTATGGGGTGACAATTTGATCCAAAACACTACTTTGAAAAATACTAGTGTCTGTATGATTGGTTTCCACTCCTGTGAATTTTAAAACCTTGGGAGAAATATTTAGGTTTCCATAACATAACACATTTCCCTCCTCTGACTGAGTCACTGAAGGATTTTGTCTCTTAAGATGTAGCTTCTTAGAGCTCTCTTAACTAAAATCATCAAGGGAATAGTCTCTGCCAGGGGTGCCATTTAGGAGGGGCAGGGAGGCTTCTGTCCCACCCTCTCCAATTTCAGACAGGAGTTGTGCTTCCAGTCAGAGCTCTTAACTGCAGCATAAACATTAGTGTGGAATGGGAATTCTGCAGAGGAGAGGTTCTGCTCCCAGCTTGTGGCCCTGGGGCAGGGAGTCAATATTTTGTTTACAAACAGGGACACAGTGATTAAAATAAGAAAGGGCTGGTAATTTAATTAATTGTTAGATGAGCCTGTAAAACAAATCCCTCTGCAGTATTGAAGAGAGAATGCAGGGGACTAAGAAGAAATATAGCCAAGCCCTATGAGCCAAATTTACATTCAGAAAGAGGAAGATTTGAGGGGTGTAGGTGAAAAGAAGGGGCCAAAACCAAGGGAAGGGATAGCAGTGCTATAGAGAAGTTCCTACTCTACCTGGGATATTTATGTGGCCCCATCACCATAGTATCTGAGCCATAGGCTGTGCATAATGGAGGCTGGGGGAGGCTAAGCCTCCCCAAACCTTGCGCCACTGTGGGCAGGCAGTGGCAGATTTGGGGCCCCTGGAAAAATCTCCCCCTGCCACAGCTGTGGAGCTGGAGGAGCTCTCACTCCCCACCATGGCACCAGGACTGCGACGAGGACACATAGCTTTTCTGGTCTCAGGGCCGCGGGGGTGGGGGAGTGAGCAGTGGAGAGAGCCTCGGCGGGGGGGGGGAAGAGGTGGAGTGGGGACTGGGCTGGAGGGGAAGAAGCAGGATGGGGCTGTGGGTGGAACAGGGGAGGGGCTTCGGGCTTGGAGTTCCAGCCAGGGCCAAGAGCTCTGCTGTGGTCACAGCTGAGGCTGAGAGCTCCGGCCAGGTCCAGGGGAAGGCCTAAGAGCAGTGAGCGGTGCTGTGGCCTTGCCTGGAAAAGGCAGGAAAGTGGCAGGGCAGGGGGCTAGCCTCCATAAGGGAAAGATTCACCAGCTGTCCATGATCTGAGCACCTCACAAATGTCTAACCTATTTCTCCTCACACCCCCTCTGTGAGGTAGAGCAGTGATGTTCTCTCCATTGTACAGATGGGGCACTGAGGCACAGAGAGGCTAAAGGCCAGATTTTCAAAGATATTTAGGCACCTAGTGAGATTTTCAAAAGTGTCTAGAAGGCTAGGAGCTTTGTAACCCCCACTAGATGCCTAGCTGCATCTTTGGGTGCCTAAAAAACTTTGAAACTCTGTCCCTAAGATACTGGCCTGGGGTCATAGAGGAAATCTATGTGGGGAGTAGAACCCAGGCCTCTGGGGGCTAGCTCGCTATCCACTGGACCAGGTTCTGTCTCTGCTGAAAAAAAAAGAGAGAGAGAGAGAGACCACTGATAGATGGGAGCAAAACCAAGAAGGCCAGTTCTTTGATACTCGAGCAAATGGTCCCAGGTGATTGGGAACGATGTCATGGTTGACAGCATGACAAGCAGCACAGAGGTCAGGAAGGATGAAGAAAGAGAGAGAATAAGAGTCAGATGAGAAGAAGATGATTTTAACCCCCAAGGAATGGCAGGTTCTTCTCCATGCTGGGTTGTAGAGCTATGGCTGCAGTGAAATTTTATATTTTAACTGAAACCCGTTTTGTTGTGTCATGTTTTGTTCTGAGTTTGAAAAAAGGAAGGAATGAGAAAGTGTTGTATGAGTATCAGTTGTATTTATGCCTCAAATTCTTAGGGTGTCAGCTGTATCCAGGCCAATTCCAGAACAAAGAACAAAAATTGCATCCACAGAATCCATAAAGTCAACAATTATTGTCATGATTTGTCTTATTCACTGGGCACCATCTGTGTGCTCAGCACTGTTCAGAATATGCCAGAAAATGTAGCCCCTGAGCCAATGCATATAAGATGTGTAGCCCTGGATAAGATACCTCAAATATTTAAGTATGAAGTGTATAATTGTTGAGCACATGTTAATATCTGAGTGGAGTTGCTGATGATAATAAAAGTTTTACTTGATTAACAGCTAGAAGCTTTGACCCTCCAACTTTCTTTCAAGAGGAAGAGCTGCCAATAGCTCCTGTGCCTGTTTGTTTTCCTTTCCTGCCTATAGTGGCCCTGGTATACCTCAGAAGTCTCAATTTTTTTCTCAACTTTAAAATGTGGAATTTTCTTGGTGTTTGGTTTTAAATATTCTCCAGTGAGAACTGCATCTCAACCACTGTAGTGTTGTGTTTAAGAGCTTTCTGGGGAGTAACTAGCCTTTAAACGGAAGAAAAAGCTGTGTTGCCAACTCTCGTGATTTTGTCATGAGTCTCATGATAATTATTGTTTTCCTTGAAGCCCCAGCTTCTGGGAGTCAAGTGGACATGTGATGATTTCAGCCTTCATTCTTAAAGACAAATGAAGTTTCTAGCCCTCGTGACTGTGGAGAAAGCTTCAAAATGTGACTCTAGTGCACTCTAAAAACTCAAAAAGCAGAAGGAAAATAAAGAACAGCAAAACTATTATGTTTACATAATCATGATTTTAAAACCAATCTTATGATTTTTGGTGAGCCTCACTTATGATTTTTGAACATTTGGGGTTGGCAATACTGTGAAAGTTTCACTCCTGTTTAAAGTCACTGACACTTTCAAGTCAGTTTCTAGTCTATTATTTGTAGTGGGGTAATATCCCTAGAGCCCCAGGCAGGTGCACTATAAATTCACAGGAGCTTGCCCTAGTAGGATGTTTCCAAAGTTAAATGATCTATTCCAAGCTTGGTGAACTGCACAAAAAAAAATGATAGAAATTAATCTAGATTTTTCTACAATTGTTTCAATTGTTGTATTCAAGAGTTAGTAACAAAGTAAGAATATACATTAAAATTTTAAACCTAGCCACCTGTTAGTGTTAGAGCTGAGTAGGTCTAATATTTATTTAATTTTCTTTCTTTATATAGGAATTAGAAACAATGCTCCTGTCAGCTAATTTCTAAGTTATCATCTGCAAAAAAAAACCTAGGGTTTTCGGTGCCTAAGTCGCCACCGGAAGCACAGTTAAAGGTGCCCTCCCTCCCCTGCCAAATCTGAAATGGTGCCCCTAGTCTCTGCCTGTCTCATATGCAGATGGGGGCTAAACTGACATGCAAACTTTGTCACTGCCAGCAAGACCAAAAGGGAAGGTTGGGAGAGAACATTAAGATCAAAAGGGTCTCAAATGAAAGCACATAAAAGCAATTTTTAGCTTTTAGAAAGAGGTTAAAATTAGAGTAGTCAAATTCAGAATAATGAGTTTCCCGCTGAGCCTCAATACTTAATCTGTATAGTTCTTTGATTTATTAAAATACATGATAGAGGAGAAAAAGAACATTTTCTTAATACTCCTATATTTTAAAAACTGATCCATTAAAATATATTCATATACGCTTTATTTCTGGGTTGTATGCTATATTTCACCCAATATCAATTTACAATGGTAGAGTGAATAATACCTAACAAGATGGTATACAACTTAATGCAGTTTGGACAATACCCCTGTAAAGAAAGTAATATAAAGGGTGTTAGTCTAGGTAGCAGAGTGAACTGCACGTATCAGTTCATCTCTGGAGACCGAATTGTAAACCTTATGTATTCACAAATGGATATAAAGCTAGTGGTTCCACACTAGTGTCAGTCAAAAGTCCACCACAATTTGGCTTATTTGACTGGTCAGGAGAAACCCAAGTCTGAAATAGCAAAAGGCATGACAGGTTAGGATTGAGGTGTACCAGCAGACCTGTCCTTAGTGACTTTCTACACTGTTAATTTTAGCAGTGTAGTGTTCTGCTGCCTCCCCACCCCTGGCCAGAGCCTTTCACAGCTGCATGTAGCTACACATCACAGCATGGACATAGCCTGCTTTTAACTGAGGTGTGTAGCTACATGTACCCTACACGCTGCTGCCAGCATAGACAAGGCTTTTGATTACAAAGTCTTCAGGGCAAGGACTGTCTTAATCTCTGTGTTTTATATAGTACTGAGCACAAGTTCTGTGCTAAGCAGATAAATAGTTATGACAAACTGAGGAAGGGTGAGATTAATTACATTTGTAAATCCAAGGTCACACTGCATGCATCCAGTGAAGTGAGCTGTAGCTCACGAAAGCTTGTGCTCAAATAAATTTGTTAGTCTCTAAGGTGCCACAAGTACTCCTTTTCTTTTTGTGAATACAGACTAACACGGCTGCTACTCTGAAAACTGCAAGAAGTATTGGCTACAACACTGCCCACAGCAAATTAGTGACAAAGTTGGATCCCAGCTCATCTTATTCTCACTCCCTGTTATAACCTCTTTGTATTGTATTTATAAGCCAGAGCCGTGCTGTGATGATGATGAAGCTTTTGCGCCATTAATATTTTATTTCTGTTCCACACATTTTTGTATCCACTGAGAAGTGTAATATAGGACATTAGACCCATAAGAAATCTTCAGAGGAAATACTTATGGAAGATGGGATTTATTTCTATGGGTACCATTATAAATACAAACAATACCTGAATAGTTGAAGCCTACTCAAATCATTAGTTTCTTTTAGTTAGTAACACACAATAAACTATAATTTTGAGAAAAACAAGTGGTAGCTAATGGTTAATCAAAAAAGCAAATGGAAGTTTTGGAGATTTACTAATTATTTCTTCCTGAGGCAATTATCTGTTTGGTTCAAGAATTCATAACCCTGTGTCATAATTCTGGCCACCTCCTGATCTGTATTAATTATATGGCTCTAATGTTAGTCAGAATAGAGTATGCACTGAGGATGTCACACACTTAGGCATGGAAGTGCAGTTTCACCAAACCCATTCAATTTAGTGTCCTTATTAACATACTCTATAGCCTCTCTGTTTACAAAACAAACTGCTATTAACGCTTATTAAGCCGTTATTTCAGCGAATGCTTTTTTGCATGCTTAAGAGAAGAAAGTTTCTTGTTCTATGTAGATAATGGAAATTCCTTGTTTATCTTTCAGTATCTATATTTCTTACAATGCTCTCCTCAGCAGGTCAGTATCCCTTCATTGTGACATGAAGGCATGATCACAGGAGAACAGTGCATGCATCAATTTAATGGGATCTTGCTTCCTACACTATTTGCTAATCCTTGGAGAGAAAATGTTATTCTTCAGGAGAAATTTTCAATGGCAGCTGCTGAAACAGTTAGCCCTGGTCTACACTAGGACTTTAGGTCAAATTTAGCAGCGTTAAATCGATGTAAACCTGCACCCGTCCACACGATAAAGCCCTTTTTTTCGACTTAAAGGGCTCTTAAAATCGATTTCCTTACTCCACCCCTGACAAATGGATTAGTGCTTAAATCGGCCTTGCCGGGTCGAATTTGGGGTACTGTGGACACAATTTGATGGTATTGGCCTCCGGGAGCTATCCCAGAGTGCTCCATTGTGACCGCTCTGGACAGCACTCTCAACTCAGATGCACTGGCCAGGTAGACAGGAAAAGAACCGTGAACTTTTGAATCTCATTTCCTATTTGACCAGTGTGGCAAGTTGCAGGTGACCATGCACAGCTCATCAGCAAAGGTGACCATGATGGAGTCCCAGAACCGCAAAAGAGCTCCAGCATGGACTGAACGGGAGGTACGGGATCTGATCGCTGTATGGGGAGAGGAATCCGTGCTATCAGAACTTCGTTGCAGTTTTCGAAATGCCAAAACCTTTGTCAAAATCTCCCAGGGCATGAAGGACAGAGGCCATAACAGGGACCCGAAGCAGTGCCGCGTGAAACTTAAGGAGCTGAGGCAAGCCTACCAGAAAACCAGAGAGGCGAACAGCCGCTCCGGATCAGAGTCCCAAACATGCAGCTTCTATGATGAGCTGCATGCCATTTTAGGGGGTTCAACCACCACTACCCCAGCCGTGTTGTTTGACTCCTTCAATGGAGATGGAGGCAACATGGAAGCAGGTTTTGGGGATGAAGAAGATGATGATGATGAGGTTGTAGATAGCTCACAGCAAGCAAGCGGAGAAACCGGTTTTCCCAACAGTCAGGAACTGTTTCTCACCCTGGACCTGGAGCCAGTATCCCCCGAACCCACCCAAGGCTGCCTCCTGGACCCGGCAGGTGGAGAAGGGACCTCCGGTGAGTGTACCTTTTAAAATACTATACATGGTTTAAAAGCAAGCATGTGAAAGGATTAATTTGCCCTGGCATTCGCGGCTCTCCTGGAGGTACTCCCAAAGCCTTTGCAAAAGGTTTCTGGGGAGGGGAGCCTTATTGCGTCCTCCATGGTAGGACACTTTACCACTCCAGGCCAGTAACATGTACTCGGGAATCATTGTACAACAAAGTATTGCAGTGTATGTTTGCTGGCGTTCAAACAACATCCGTTCTTTATCTCTCTGTGTTATCCTCAGGAGAGTGAGATATCATTCATGGTCACCTGGTTGAAATAGGGTGCTTTTCTTCAGGGGACACTCAGAGGTGCCCGTTCCTGCTGGGCTGTTTGCCTGTGGCTGAACAGAAATGTTCCCTGCTGTTAGCCGTGGGGAGGGTTGAGGGGGTAGCCACACGCTGGGGGGAGGCAAAATGCGACCTTGTAACGAAAGCACATGTGCTATGTATGTAATGTTAACAGCAAGGTTTACCCTGAAAGAGTATAGCCACTGTTTTATAAAATGTGTCTTTTTAAATACCGCTGTCCCTTTTTCTTTCTCCACCAGCTGCATGTGTTTCAATGATCACAGGATCTTCTCCTTCCCAGAAGCTAGTGAAGATTAGAAAGAAAAAAAAACGCACTCGTGATGAAATGTTCTCTGAGCTCATGCTGTCCTCCCACACTGACAGAGCACAGACGAATGCGTGGAGGCAGAGAATGTCAGAGTGCAGGAAAGCACAAAATGACCGGGAGGAGAGGTGGCGGGCTGAAGAGAGTAAGTGGCGGGCTGAAGACAGGGCTGAAGTTCAAATGTGGCGGCAGCGTGATGAGAGGAGGCAGGATTCAATGCTGAGGCTGCTGGAGGATCAAACCAGTATGCTCCAGTGTATGGTTGAGCTGCAGCAAAGGCAGCTGGAGCACAGACTGCCACTGCAGCCCCTGTGTAACCAACCGCCCTCCTCCCCAAGTTCCATAGCCTCCTCACCCAGACACCCAAAAACGCGGTGGGGGGGCCTCCGGCCAACCAGCCACTCCACCACAGAGGATTGCCCAAAAAACAGAAGGCTGGCATTCAATAAATTTTAAAGTTGTAAACTTTTAAAGTGCTGTGTGGCATTTTCCTTCCCTCCTCCACCACCCCTCCTGGGCTACCTTGGTAGTCATCCCCCTATTTGTGTGATGAATGAATAAAGAATGCATGAATGTGAAGCAACAATGACTTTATTGCCTCTGCAAGTGGTGATCGAAGGGAGGAGGGGAGGGTGGTTAGCTTACAGGGAAGTAGAGTGAACCAAGGGGCGGGGGGTTTCATCAAGGAGAAACAAACAGAACTTTCACACCGTAGCGTGTAACCAGCAGCCAGGCGATTTGCCTCAACCTCCCACCCCGCCATAAACGTCTCCCCCTTACTCTCACAGATATTGTGGAGCACACAGCAAGCAGTAATAACAGTGGGAATATTGGTTTCACTGAGGTCTAAGCAAGTCAGTAAACTGCGCCAGCGCGCCTTTAAACATCCAAATGCACATTCTACCACCATTCTGCACTTGCTCAGCCTGTAGTTGAACAGCTCCTGACTACTGTCCAGGCTGCCTGTGTACGGCTTCATGAGCCATGGCATTAAGGGGTAGGCTGGGTCCCCAAGGATAACTATAGGCATTTCAACATCCCCAACAGTTATTTTCTGGTCTGGGAATAAAGTCCCTTCCTGCAGCTTTTGAAACAGACCAGAGTTCCTGAAGATGCGAGCATCATGTACCTTTCCCGGCCATCCCACGTTGATGTTGGTGAAACGTCCCTTGTGATCCACCAGAGCTTGCAGCACTATAGAAAAGTACCCCTTACGGTTTATGTACTCGCCGGCTTGGTGCTCCGGTGCCAAGATAGGGACATAGGTTCCGTCTATGGCCCCACCACAGTTAGGGAATCCCATTGCAGCAAAGCTGTCCACTATGACCTGCACATTTCCTAGGGTCACTACCCTTGATATCAGCAGATCTTAGATTGCGTGGGCTACTTGCATCACAGCAGCCCCCACAGTAGATTTGCCCACTCCAAATTGATTCCCAACTGACCGGTAGCTGTTTGGCGTTGCAAGCTTCCAGAGGGCTATCGCCACTCACTTCTCAATTGTGAGGGCTGCTCTCATCTTGGTATTCATGCACTTCAGGGCAGGGGAAAGCAAGTCACAAAGTTCCATGAAAGTGCCCTTACGCATGCAAAAGTTTCGCAGCCACTAGCAATCGTCCCAGACCTGCAACACTATGCGGTCCCACCAGTCTGTGCTTGTTTCCCGAGCCCAGAATTGGCGTTCCACAGCATGAACCTGCCCCATTAGCACCATGATGCATGCATTGGCAGGGCCCATGCTTTGGGAGAAATCTGTGTCCGTGTCCTGATCACTCACGTGATCGCACTGACGTCGCCTCCTCGCCCGGTATCGCTCTGCCGGGTTCTGGTGCTCATATACTGCTGGATAATGCGTGTGGTGTTTAATGTGCTCCTAATTGCCAAAGTGAGCTGAGCGGCCTCCATGCTTGCCTTGGTATGGCGTCCGCACAGGAAAAGGGCGCGGAACGATTGTCTGCCGTTGCTCTGACGGAGGGAGGGGTGACTGACGACATGGCTTACAGGGTTGGCTCACAGGGAATTAAAATCAACAAAGGGGGTGGCTTTACATCAAGGAGTATTTCAGGAAGGACTTCACGGAGGGTTCCAATAAGAAATGGTGCACCTAAGTAATTGTTCTTATTGGAACAAGCAGGTTGGTCTGGCCTCTGATTGATACATGGCTAGATTTACCTCGCTGCACCTTCTCTGTGAGTGACTGCAGTGTGACCTAGAGGAATGGGTCCCCTAGACGTGGGAGGGGGGGAAGCAAATGAGTACAAAAAGAAATCTGGTCTATTTCTTGTTTTGATCCACTCCATCTATCTTTTACATCTTTGGCTGGCAGCAGACAGTGCAGAAGGACTGCAAGCCATCCACATCTCATGGCTGCTCGGCAGAAGATGGTGCAGTAGGACTGCTAGCCATCCTCATCTCTTGCTTGCCTGGCAGAAGATGGTACAGTAGGACTGCTAGCAATCCGTATCGCCTGCCTGCTCACCATAAGATGGTTCAATAGGACTGACGGCAGGACTAAAGAGAATGACCTGGTCAAGTCATTTCTAATGTAGTCCCTGCACCCATGTCTGCTCAGGCGCTCCTGGCTGACGTGGCCAGGAGCACCTCACACATGACGATGACGGCTACCAGTCCTACTGCACCATCTGCTGCCACAAGGCAAGGGGTTGCTGCTGCTGTGTAGCAATGCAGTACCGTGTTTGCCAGCACCCAGGAGACATATGGTGACGGTTACCTGAGCAGGCTCCATGCTTGCCGTGGTATGGCGTCTGCACAGGTAACTCAAGAAAAAAGGCATGAAACGATTCTCTGCTGCTACTTGCACGAAGGGAGGGAGGGAATGGGGGCCTGACAATATGTACCCAGAACCACCTGTGACAATGTTTTAGCCCCATCAGGCATTGGGATCTCAACCCAGAATTCCAATGGGCAGCGGAGACTGCGGGAACTGTGGGATAGCTACCCACAGTGCAACACTCCGGAAGTCGACACTTGCCTCGGTACTGTGGAAGCACTCCGCCGAGTTAATGCACTTAAAGCATTTTCCGTGGGGACACACACACTCGAATATATAAAAACGATATCTAAAAAACCGACTTCTATAAATTCAACCTAATTTCGTAGTGTAGACATACCCTTAGGCACAAAGTTAATTATACCACGTGTGATTGACAATTCAGTTTTTATAGAAAAATCTGGATTTGTTTTGCAGTTGCATTGTTGATAACCAAGCAAATGTTATTGATTGATTTTAGCCTTGCATTGAGGAAGATGCCATCACAGAGCAAACTGACATACCTATAGCATTATATGGTAGAATTTGAAAGGAGCCAGTTGTTAAGATCTAGCACAGACATCTGATAACTTTAGCAAAACACAAAAGATGAGAACAAACACCTTATTCCTTTTCAGGGGACAAGTAAAAAGGAATGCCAATGTCTAGCCCGGTGTGTCAATGAAATATCTTCAGATATTGCTTGTCAAGTAAATCTAGATATGACAGCCTATCCTCTGCAATGAGAGTAATAATGAGCTGGGGTTGCTACCTACTGGTCAGATGCCAGATTACGCAAGTCACAGAGTTTATTTAAAGATGTCATGTCAAACAGAAGCAAAACAGTAACAAACCAGTACTGGGATACCATATCTGCTTTGGAAGTCAACCTAATCACAGGTGGTTTAAAAAATAATGAAGCTTTCGAAGTGACAAATTAACACTGATGGATTCTTTGAAACTAAATCAAATGCTCCAGTAGATATGTGTATTGTCTGGATGGAATGATAGAAAGTAAGTGGTGTAACGAGTTCTAGTACTAGACTTTTCTGTAGACTTGGCTTTCATCACAAACACAAAATGAGTTTCATGTTCTGGGCCTATTCTTTACCAGACTTTTTGTCCACATCAAATAATCACCACATTTGATTAGGTATAATTTTGCACAAATGAGACTTTGATTAGAAGAATGAAAAGTGCTTTCATGAGGAAGAAGAAGCCCTGTGCTTTCTCAGTGCATAGTTCACACATGATTGATTGAATGACCCATCATCAGCAAGGAAGGTGGCTTGTACCAGTATGCTGATTAGATGCTTGATTCAAAGTTAATTAACATCAATGGCAAATAAGTTGATTTTGATGAACACCCAGGATCAGTCCCTAGAGTTGGTAAGAAGGAAGAGGAAAATATGGAAGGGGAGGACAAGAACATTATCTTGTGGAAAACAGGGAGTCTGTAGAAGAATTAATGTAAATGGAAATTTTATACATGGGATAGTGCAGAATATGCAACAGTGACCTGCAGTGCTGATAAATCTGCATTGTGAATAATAGTTTTGCATGCATGTGAGTTAAAGAAGGAACTTTCCATTCACATGTCTGAATTTCAGATATTTGCCATGCTGTTGTAGCTATTTTGGTCCGAGGATATTAGAGACACAAGGTGGGTGACGTAATATCTTATTGAACCAATTTCTGTTAGTGAAAGAGAGAAGCTTTCAAGCTTACACAGAGCTCTTCAGTCTGGGTTTGCAGATGGCATATTATTAGGACTAAGCCTTAGAACACCATATGGGTAAAATTTTCAAAAGGACCTAAATTACTTAGGGCAGGTCTACGTATACAATGCTGCCACTGCGCTGCTGTAGCACTTCAGTGAAGATGCTACCTACGTCAACAGGAGAGCTTCTCCCATCGGCAAAGGTACTCCACCTCCTTGAGAGCGCTTTCTACATTGGGGAGTTAGGTTAGGACAATTAGGTCGCTTAGGGGGGTGGATTTTCCACACCCCTGAGCAACATCATTATGCTGACATAAGTTCCTAGTCTCAGACAACTAAGTCTCGTAGACTTCCAATGGAACATAGGTGCTTTTGAAAATTTTACCCTGTTTCTTTTGGAAATAAGTTGGGTGGTGTCATCACAAGCAAACAAAGCATTCCAATTACAGCAGGTCATTCCCAAACAAGTGGACAGAAATGCTCGTTGCAAACTGATTTTCCTTCTGAAGTGCACAAACCCTGCCAAAAGAAAAGGATTTTTCTCCCAATTTATCGTTGATGCATCTGTTGAACTGAGGTTGTCCTACAGTCCAGGATTCTTTTAGTACAATTTAGAAATCTTCTGCAATTTGTGCTCACAAAAATTGTACTAGAACTATACTAGAAAATGTTCGGGGAGGTGAGGGTGGTTAAAAACTACATCTGCATTACAAACATGCTGATTCCAAACTGTAGTCAGGGTCTCAGTGCTATAAACCCGACCGTGATGACGACAGTCACACTGTTATTGATTACAGTTCATTTGCTTCTTTTTAGGAGCTAAATGGTATTTTACATGTTAGAGAATAAATTAATCACTATGGATAGCAGCAGTTTCAGACCAGGTCGACACTAGAAAGTTAAGTCAACCCAGCTACATCACTGAGGGGTGTGAAAAGTCCATACCACTGAGCTACGTAGTGAAGCAGACCTAACCTGGTGTAGACAGTACTAGGTCAACAGAATAATTCTTCCATCGAGCTAGCTACCGCCTCTCGATGATAGAACCTGCAGGGCTGGAACTTGGAGGTTCTGGCTCCCAACACCTCTGCATCGCTATGGGAGTCTTAGGCTTGGGCTCCCCCAGAAGGACACTCTAAGGCTGGGCTCGGCAGGAAGTACCACGCAGCAGGACCTGAGTGGCAACCCCTCACAGCCCATTTATTGGCTGGTACCAGTACTTAAACCACGAAGCTCTGCAGGGGAGCTGTCTGAGCAACTATACAGACTGCCTGCCTGTCTCTGCTCCAGACCCTGCTTGCAATAGTCTCTGGCTTCTGACCCTGGTTTGTCCTTGACTTTGCTATTCAATTACTTTCTGAAACCTAGCACCTGACCCCCGTCTCCTGGTAACCTGACCCTACCAGCCTCCTGGTGCTGGACTCTCAATTCACCCTCTGACCTGTCTTGGACTCTGTCCTCCCGGTACCTGACTCAGCCTGATTCCTGCTCTGACCACTAGGTCTGACCACCCACATCCTGGTCATGTAACTCAGGGAGGTGGATTAACTATAGCAATGGGTGAATACCTGCCATCGCTGTAGTGAGTGTCTACTCTAAAGCACTTAGGATGACCAGACAGCAAATGTGAAAAATCGGGATGGGGGTGGGGGGGTAATAGGAGCCTATATAAGAAAAAGACCCCAAAGTCAGGACTGTCCCTATAAAATTGGGACATCTGGTCACTCTAAAAGCACTAAAGTGGTGCAGTTGCAGCTGTGCCAATATAGCAGTTCAAGTATAGACTCAGGCCTGGTCTACACTTGAAAATTAGGTTGGTTTTAACTACGTTGGTCAGGGCTGTGAAAAATCCCACTGAAGCTGACCTAAGTCCCTGTGTAGACAGCACTAGGTTAATTAAATAATTCTTCCATCGACCTAGATGCGACCTCTCAGGGAGGTGGATTACCTTTGCCAACAGGTAACATGATGTAGGTAGTGGCTACCCTGAAGCGCGACAGCGGCATTGCTGGAGTGACACAGCTGTTTTCAGTGTAGACAAGCCCATAGAGTCAGTAACTTCAGATATTCCTCCTGGTCTTAAATGGTGCTTAGCTGGTACGTGAAGCAACAGCAATCTGCTTTCATTGGCAGATGCCCCCACGACCCTGTCCTCCTGCGCGGCGGCTGTACTGCCCCCAGCCCCGCCCCCATGCCCCTGTTTGCCAGTGGGGCTGCTCTTCAGACCCCAGGCAGGAGGACTCAGGAGACATAGCTGCGTGGAAGGGCTGGGGGTGGGTCTGGAGACAGAACAGCAGCCGCACCGAAGGAGCTGCCTGCATGGGGCTGCCCGGAGGCCCCATGTTCTTCTGCTCCTTTCGTTGCTGCAGTTCCAGAGAGCCCTGATCTCCCGGGAACTGCCGCAGCGAAAGAAGCAGAACGTGGGGCTGCTTGATGGCCCCATGCCAGCAGCTCCTTCGGTGCAGCTGTACCACCCCCAGCCCAGCCCCAAGCCCTTCCACACAGCTGCTTCTCCTAAGTCCTCCTGCCTGGGGTCTGTACAGCAATAGTCTCCAGCACAGTGGGAGGAGGAAAAAGCCCCCCACCCCAATAACGAGGGATGGGGAGAGAGTGTGGGGGCTCTGAGCTGGGGGGTGGAGCAGAGAGGAGTCATTGGGAAGGTCACATGCCTCCCCTTTGTGTCCCTCCCATGAGTTCAGTGTACCGGCAAGAAATGATTTCTACTTGCACCACTGTAGATCATATATCCTCTCAGTTACTAACTGAGGGAAGGACCCAAACCAGAACACCAAATCCAAATATCCCTGCAATTTGAGAGTGTTCATAAACTGAGTCACATCCAAATCTTGCAGCTGAGGCACATCTATGCATATAAATCTCTTGTGATTTTGCAATGTGTGTAGTGCGGTATTTTTTTTTATTCCAACTCACTCCGTTAATTACAACTATCTGTACCACTCAGATTTGGATGCTTTGTTATTTAACTATGGTTCCCTTTGTTGTATTGTTGAGCGAAATCCAGTGAAAAGAAATTTTGTTAAAAGAAATCACCCTCTTGCTTCTTCTCAACAGGAGATAATTCATTGCGATATTTCAATTTTGCACTGGTTGTTATTGTCTTAATGTCTCAGAGTATTATGGCTTTTCATCAGGAGACAACAATGAAACAACAGAAAGCTGTTCTTGAAACAGATATAATTCAGCATGAAAACACTGTGTTAAAATGATATGAAAGTTGTGACACAAACTAACAAAAGCTAGGAAAGTGAAGTTAAAGCATGGCACTCTCTACTAATATTATAGGTCTGAGTTAAGGAAGAAGAATGAACCTTCACTGTTTAATTTGGTTATGTCTACACTGCAAATAGACACCTATGTCTGGCCCATGCTGGGCTAGGGGCTCGTGCTGCAGGGTTCTTTAATTGCGGTGTAGACTTTCTGGCTTGGACTGAAGCCAGACCTCTTCCACCTCACAGGCTCTTAGAGCCCAGGCTCCAGCCCAAGCCCGAACGTCTATGCTGCAATTAAACAGCCCCTTACCCTGAGCGCGAGTCAGCTAGCACAGGCCAGTCATCGGTTTAATGGTAGTGCAGGCATACCCTTACTTTTAAAAATAAGAACAAAATTTAATGAAGGAAAGAACTAGGACTCTGTGGAATACCTGCAACTTGAAAAACTTTGTATGATTTTAGTTTTACCTTTAAAAAAAAAAAGTAAACATTACCATTTCATGGGAAACCTTCACAATGTTGCAGATTTGCACAGAAAGTATTTAAAAGTTCAACATTTTTATAAACATTTGTGAAAAGCAAAGTAGCCAGGTATATATGCTGAAATAGCTTTTTGTCAGATTATATGGTATATCAAATGTTATGGTATATTCACTATTTTTCCCACTTCTATGGAAGACCAGTATTTCATTTAGACCATCCATGTTACCTTCTGGCAGGATCACCTAAATCTCAGTAGAAAATGTGAACTACATTTTTTAACTCCTAGTACAATTTGATGTCATTGAGATGTCTAACTCCCTGGTATGTGAATGCATTCACTTAGATGTCTGCATATCATGAATTGCACCCACGCCGAAAGACCAGTGTTGTGGGCACAGAAGGGGAAACTTAAAGTCCCGAGTCCTCACATCCAGCTGGGCTGTGTTCATTGCAGGACCCACGTGAGATGGGGACATGTGTAGGTGGCTGTATGCAGTAAGGCATCTGTGCCACTCATTGCTCCTCCCAGATCAGGCAGAGAGAAGTAGCCAGCAGTAGGACTGGAACCTGAGACACACAACCCTATTCGCTGATGGCACAGTGAACCGCTGTAGTTAGCATAACTTAGAGAAGCCCTTAAACTATTCTAAGCTATTGCAAGGGCCCATTTTGTACAATAGCCCAAGAGTGGAGAAGATACAAAGATGGCTACATTTTTCCTCCCCTCCTCTCAACTGGGCCAAAGGTGAGTTCTGCATAGTTAAGGATTCACCTTTGGGTGCCTAATGGGTGTCTCACTGACTATTTGGGTATAGTAAATGTATGCCCAGAAAATAAACACAGAATCAATGTTACTGTTTATTATCAAATTATCGTACCACCTAGGAGCCCCAGTCACAGACCAGGACCCCATTGTCATAGGTGCAGTACAAACACAGAACAAAAAGATGGTCCGTCCCCCAAAGAGCTTACAATTTAAGTATAAGACAAGAGACGGATACAGACTGACGTGAGCGCAAGGAAATAATACACAATATTGGTCAGTTTGATCGGTAGCTGTCTCAATATGCCAGCAGCCTATAATATGACATATTGTTAGTTCCACAATAATTGAAGAAAGTCTTTCAGTGCATTTCTGTCACACCCAGGACAGGTTACAGAATACCACTGTTCACATCTACCTTGAGATACCTTTATGACCCACAACACACTATTATTTGGCATAACTCTCAGAAGTTCTGGGAATAATGTGTAAAACATAGGGCTCCCTCCAGAAGAAAATAAATGCAATATCCCGCCATCTGCTTTACCCTTAGGTCAGTTTGAATCCTTCAGCTCTGTTTAACATCTACATTTGTAAGTCACACACTTTAGTAACTTGACAAAAGGTCCTCAAGTGGAATGAGTTTTTCCAAGGTTTTTCCACAAAGGCACAGGATTAGAATTCTATTATACAATAAGGGAAGAGCTGTGTTCACACAGTAATGTCAAATCATGTTCAGACTGAAAATTAATGTTCATGCACTCCAGCATATATCAAGCTAGTCTGTAATAAACAGAGAAAGAATTATGTTGGCCCAAGAACTGTTATCAGTACATATTTTGTTAAATACCTATACATTTCAGAGTGAAGTTTTATAGCTCATTTAAATTATTCTATTAAAATGTTTGCCATGAGTTGTTGCCTGATGATTGAGAGACTTAGCAGCATGGCTGGTTTAAATTCCAGGTTGTACTACATGGCGCCACTTCTAACTATTGCACTGGCAGTTTAACCACAGTAGATGCAGACAGGCCTGATGGGAGTTACGGTCGGGGAGGTGGGGGCAACAGCTCCCTGACTCTGCGGCCCGATGGGGCACAGCTTCTGTAGCGATACTTTCCTTTCCCTTCAGCAACGGTTGGTGAAGCAAGGATTGGAGAATCAATCAGAATCCAAGAGAAACTGAAGTGCCAGCATTGGGAAGAGCTGGGTGCAGAGTTTTTGGAATTCCATGACTTTCTACCACTGTATGAAGCAACAGTACCTGACAGGAAAGTAGAGAACGAGAATTGCTGCCTCCTGTTTTCCTCTGCAACACAGATCTGTCTCCTCATCACAGTGAAGAAGGAAAGGAAAACCCTGCCTTCTTCAAAGGGGTTGATGGGAAAAGAGACAACCTCCACAACCATTTCATCCTCCACTCGAGGGAGAAGATCTCAATAGCAACAAACAAGGACTGACAGCTCCCACTCTCCTCCTGGCATTCCACAGTAGGGTTGGGAGTGGGAATGTATTTATAAGAGGTGGAGAGGAGTATCTGGCAGGTGGGAGTGAATGAGGGAGGACTGAAGAGAAGGAGGGAAATGGAGGAGAAAGAGGTCAGAGGAGGGATTTAGACAGAGGAAGAGGGTAAAAGTTAACCGTAGGGAAAACTGAAAAACAAAGAAAAAGATTGACACAGGAATCGAACAAAGGGTGCAGGGGGAACAGATTACCTGGAAAACACAGTGTGTCTTTAAAATATTTAGAATATTTGTATACATAGTCTGCCTAGTAGTTTGTAAAGCTGCTTGTTAATTCTAACCTTCACTTGTCCATTGGAACATAAAATTCTTTTCACATTCTGTTTACAACATGGTCAGCTACACTATCCACTAAAGTATCATTCATGCATTAGCCTCCACTGCTAAGGTTAGAAGTAGAGCCCTCTGTAAGTGCTACAGCTTTAAAATACAGTGCAAGTGGGTCTGTGTCTCAGCTGAAAGCAATCCTCAAATCCTTTGTGTACCAACTGAGAGCAGATGAAAAGATACATGTTCATCAGCTGAACTCATCATAAGGATGACTAAGAGCGCACATCCACCTGAACCTGATGAAAGGAGGGCCTGCTTTTTTCAGAAGTTCAGCCAAATGCAGTTACTCATGGAGCCAGGTTAGGATCCTGTAGTAAATTGTAATTGGAGTAGAACTCCAGTGATCAATGTAATTATGAATTTGATCAAGCATGCAAACCTGATGTCTAAATTAGCATTAGACACTGTGTATGGTTTCCTATTGTAGTAATACATCCCACCTCTTCAGTTAGAGGAATTGCATACACAAAAGTAATCAGACTTCTGTAAAGGAGAAGGAAGCGTGTGCTTCAACTAAAGAGATGATAAATGAAGCTCTCATGTCCCGTGTAAGACCCCAATGTATGTTTGAAGCAGGATGTTAGAGGGTGCTGTAGTGCTGAAGACACCCCCTTTCAGATGAGACTGAAAAGCGAGTCCTGACAGTTATCATTAAAAAGTTCCTTTTGTACTTTTCACAAGAGTAAAAATGTTGTGTCCATGGCAGTTACCCCTAAGTGAGTGAAGATAGAATTGGGCCTATTCTCTCTGGTGGCCTAGGCAAATTCCGGTTAAAGTAATTCATATATTCATAGGATTTAAAGCCAGAAGGGACCATTATGAACATATATTCTGACCTCCTGCACAACGCAGGCCATAGAATTTTATCCAATAATTCCTGCATCAAATCCATATCTTGTAGTTGAACAAAAAAATTTGTTTTAGAAAGACATCCAAGACTTAAAGTGAGGAAGAATCATGCATCCCTTGGTAAATTGTTCTAAGTACATTCTGCCTTGTACATATTGTAACCACAGCTGCAACCAATTGAAACCATGTCCCTCATTTCATGCCTAATTAGGTGATGTTAGATGGTTGTTGCAGCGCACCCTGGAGGTGATTATAATATTGGTTATGAGCAGGTATGTGTAATGTAAGCCATATTATACAGTATTTCAGAGGAGCTATTTATTTTTGAGCCTGCCAAAAGTTTTTTAAACAAGTTTTAGCCCAAATGTGAGAAATGACATGTGACAACACCAAATAAAGGACACCAAACAATGATTAATTCAGGCAATTTAGAGTGCTGGGAGAATCCACCCTTTTAGCGTAAGGAATTCTTTCAATCACCTCACTGTTTTGATTTTGTATTTCTGATATAGATAGTATTCAACAATAATAGCAAGAGTGCACCAAATTTTCATGGAACACAGTCAACTATGGGACTAAAATGAAAGAAATTAGGTGTTTCAAAGATACGTCTTTTATTGCCAAGCACCTGGCTGTTTCCAGTTAAGAGCACGCTCTGTGTAAGGGTGGTGTAACATGGCCACTCAGCTCATGTGAGCTCCGCTGCTTGCTGGGCATGTCTGCACCTGCCCTCTCAGGTTTGCTCTGCCTGCAGTGACTCCTGTTGATAAACTTCTTGAGCAGGAGTTCAGTGGCTCAGCCCCCTGAGACACACACAGTCTGTAGGTGTATAAACAAAACAGCCCTTTTCCAGGGTACAAGTCCAATAGGGCCCCTCGTGGTGCCCCCTATAATGTCTCAGTCCATAGCTCTGTCTCCTGGCTCAGTTCTCAGTCAGTCCAACAGGATCTATCACAGCATCAGCATCCTGATTAGCCTCAGCCCCTACCAGGCGAGCTTTCAAACTGTCCCTCAGCCCCTCCTAGGCTAGCTTCCAATGGTACCTTCTCTGTTGTGGAGCAGTGCCCCAGTGCCCCTCCCTGGTCACTCTTAATTCTGTAGCAAGCCTGCCTGACCCCAGCTCTCCAGCGAGTCACTAGTTCAGTTCAATCCCCTTCCAGGGTTAATGCAGTTCAATTAAATGCTGACCCTCTTTGCAGTCTTCTGCCCCCTTCTCTGAGCTTAGGCCTCTCTGCTTGTAGGTGGTGGTGGTGGTGAGATCTGGGCCTACCCACTGTGACAGGTCCCAACCCAGGAACCCTATAAGTAACAGGTGCCAGCTGCTTCCCTTTAGCTACTTGCTGCTGCATTTCCCTGGACCACTTCTCTTCTTAGCCCCAGCACTTTCGGCTTCACCCTTACCTCAGGGCTGAAGTCTTGCTTGAGTCCCAATCATCAGCAAGGAACAGATCGGTCAGCCTCACCTCAGTCCCTGGAAAAATCATGGAGCAGGTCCTCAAGGAAACCATTTTGAAGCACTTGGAGGAAAGGAAGGTGATCAGGAATAGTCAACATGGATTCACCAAGGGCAAGTCATGCCTGACCAACCTGATTGCCTTTTATGATGGGATAACTAGCTCTGTAGATATGGGGAAAGCAATGGACGTGATATATCTTGACTTTAGCAAATCTTTTGATACACTCTCCTACAGTATTCTTGCCAGCAAGTTAAAGAAGTATGGATTGGGTGAATGGACTATAATGTGGATAGAAAGCTGACTAGATCGTCGGGCTCAACAGGTAGTGATCAATGGCTTGCTGTCTAGTCAGCAGTGTGCCCCTGTTGCCAAGAAGGCTAATGGCATATTGGGGTGCATTAGTAGGAGCATTGCCAGCAGACGGAGGGAAGTGATTATTCCCCTATATTCGGCACTGGTGAGGCCACATCTGGAGTATTGCATCCAGTTTTGGGGCCCCCACTACAGAAAGGATGTGGACAAATTGGAGAGAGTCCAGAGGAGGGTAACAAAAATGATAAGGGGGCTGGGGCACATGAGTTACAAGGAGAGGCTGAGAGAACTGGGCTTGTTTAGTCTGCAGAAGAGAAGAGTGAGAGGGGGATTTGATAGCAGCCTTCAACTACCTGAAGGGGGGTTCCAAAGAGGATGAAGCTCAGCTGTTCTCAATGGTGGCAGATGACAGAACAAGGAGCAATGGTCTCAAGTTGCAGTGGAGGAGGTTTAGGTTGGATATTAGGAAACACTGTTTCACTAGGAGGGTGGTGAAGTACTGGAATGGGTTACCTAGGGAAGTGGTGGAGGTTTTTAAGGCCCAGCTTGAGAAAGCCCTGGCTGGGATGATTTAGTTGGTCCTGCTTTGAGACTTGAGGTCTCTTCCTACCCCAATCTTCTATGATTATATGATTCTTGCTCCTCTAGCTCTAGCCAGCAACTGCTCTGTCCAGGTACTGTAATTCCCGTACCTAGCCAGGAGCACCAATCCTGCTCCCCTGGCTCCAGCCAGCAACTGATCTTCTCTGTCCAGCAGGTCCTTTTAAATGAGCCTGCTGGGTCTGACTGGTTGTTCCATACAGCTGCTCTCTGATTGACTGATTCCCCGCAGCCTCACTCAGCAGCCTGGAGGACCCAGTTCTACTACTCTTTCCTGGGCCTGGGTGTGGTAGGACCATGAAGCCTCCAGCAGAGGGCCGGATACACCCCGTCACAGGTGGGTATGTATTGGAATATTTGTGTACAAGCTTTGGGATGGAGTAATGAGGGATGTAAAAATTTCAGATTGCCAACTCCACTCCTGGCTGCACTTCAGTGAAGGATAAAAGTGACTCCTTAAGAAATCAATTTGTACTGCACTTTGGGACCCTTCTACATGAAAGGGAACAGCTAAGTCATGGTCACCTTTGTTGGTTCCCCCTAAACTGTTTCTCTTCAGTTAAATTCAAGCTGATGAAATATGAGTCTAATCCACTAAAAACCACTTCCAACATAACTTTTTTTTTTTGTAGAATAACATCTAGGGGTGGAAAAACTTTAAGGGACACTTAAACACGTAACACTTTAAGGGACAACGTCTTCCCTGCACCAAGATCCACTCTTGCAGAAAGTAGGTATAGGGGGCATCAGGGTGTTGGTTATGGCTACAACTGGCCAGAAAATAGAATTTCCTTCCCCTAGAAACTTAAGTTTTTTATTATTTTATTTTAATCAATCCCAAATCAAGTAAAAAAAAAATATTGAATGGAAAGGCTTGCTCCCAGCTGCTCAGTTCCTTGGGCAGCTGTCTCCCAGGGCTGTCTGGATTCCCAGGGAGATGGAAGCTTGGAGAATTGGATGGCCCCAGGAGGAACCAGTGCAGAAGTTAGAGAGATGGAGGAGACTGGGCTGTCAGAAAATCAAGCAAGGAGGTCTCTGCCTCACTGACATGGGAAGTTTTGACAGAATCAGCACATTCTCACAGAAGGGCTTCCATTCCTTCCAACATTTTCTGGTGGAAAAGCATTACATTGGAAAATTTCCAGCTAGCTCCACTTATTCTGTGGGCTGATCTGTGCCAGCCCTAAGGTCCCGCACACCAGATGAGCCCTGAGAGAGCACAGCTGGGCTCTCCTCCTGGCCCCAGCAGGCCCTCCTACACCAACGTGGGAGACGAGGCTGGTTCTGGAGCTGGCTAGGCCAGCTTTATGCTAGCATATAGATCTCCTGTGGGGAGAATTATAAGCTAGCTAGCAACATTCAGCTTCTACTGAGCCATCTGAGCAAAAAGGTTTAAGCTAGACAAATTCAGCCTGGAAATAAGAACATACATTTTTAACAGTTTGTGTAATTGACTATTGGAGCAATTTATCAAGGATTTCAGTGGATTCTCCATCACTGACAACTTTTAAAGCAAGTTTTTAAAAATACATGCTGTAGTTCAAAAGGAATTATATTGAGGAGGTTTTGTGGCCTGTGTCATACTAGATGATCTCAGTGGCCCCTTCTGGCCTTGCAATCAATGAGCCAAGGAAATGGGCTGAATTGGAGTGGAGAATCTGACCCTAAATCTTCAAAGCATGGTACAAACCTAAACTAATCAGTCCTCGCTTCGTCTGTAAGGTGCTTATGGATCAGACACATTTATAAGGTGCCTATCACTCTGTAATAGCTAGATAAATATAGCATTGTCATTGCTAAGAATGACTGAGTTACTGACCAGTGCAAGAAGGAGATGCAGTATTGCCATGCAGAATCTGATGAGGTTCAATAAGGATAAGTGCAGGGTCCTGCACTTAGGACGGAAGAACCCAATGCACAGCTACAGACTAGGGACCGAATGGCTAGGCAGCAGTTCTGCGGAAAAGGACCTAGGGGTGACAGTGGACGAGAAGCTGGATATGAGTCAGCAGTGTGCCCTTGTTGCCAAGAAGGCCAATGGCATTTTGGGATGTATAAGTAGGGGCATAGCGAGCAGATCGAGGGACGTGATCGTTCCCCTCTATTCGACATTGGTGAGGCCTCATCTGGAGTACTGTGTCCAGTTTTGGGCCCCACACTTCAAGAAGGATGTGGATAAATTGGAGAGAGTCCAGCGAAGGGCAACAAAAATGATTAGGGGACTGGAACACATGAGTTATGAGGAGAGGCTGAGGGAGCTGGGATTGTTTAGCCTGCAGAAGAGAAGAATGAGGGGGGATTTGATAGCTGCTTTCAACTACCTGAAAGGGGGTTCCAAAGAGGATGGCTCTAGACTGTTCTCAATGGTAGCAGATGACAGAACGAGGAGTAATGGTCTCAAGTTGCAGTGGGGGAGGTTTAGATTGGATATTAGGAAAAACTTTTTCACTAAGAGGGTGGTGAAACACTGGAATGCGTTACCTAGGGAGGTGGTAGAATCTCCTTCCTTAGAGGTTTTTAAGGTCAGGCTTGACAAAGCCCTGGCTGGGATGATTTAACTGGGAATTGGTCCTGCTTTGAGCAGGGGGTTGGACTAGATGACCTTCTGGGGTCCCTTCCAACCCTGATATTCTATGATTCTATGATTCTATTGTATATATTCTGCCTTATGCCTTCAGAATGGATTGTGTTAAACACTGTGCTGTTATACACTTTCTTCTGTAATAAAATCATGATTTGTAGGTATCCTCTGTTTTTTGTTTTCTCTCATGTTTCTGGAATACTATTGGGTTTGGGGTTGCTGTATTTTGTTGTTTGTTTGTTTGTTAATACTATTATATCGATAGCAACCTTTCAGAATAATGCCATGCACGTGTAACATATAATATAAGGAATATTTGAGAATATTGTTGGTGCTTGTACAAACTTGATTTAACAAGCTTTTCTTATCTGTTGGCTCTTGAAAGATATTGAAGCAAAGGTGGGTGAGATAATATATTTTATTGGACCAGCTTCTGTTGGTGAAAGAGACAAGCCTTTGAGCTTACATAGAGCTCTTCATCAGGTCTGGAAACTCTGCGTAATCTCAAAGGCTTGTCTCTTTCACCAACCGCAGCTGGTCCAATAAAAGTTATTACCTCACCCACTTTGTCTATCTCATATCCTGGATCCACCACAGCTACAACAACACTGCAAATATCAATATCTTTTGGGTATTTAAATGTTTAAGTATGCATTGCAGACTTCATTTGGGATACATTTAATTAACCAAATGGATTTATTTAAAGGAAGCAAGGATCTTTAATCTGTATCCAGTGATTAAGAACTATCTTTCTCTAGTCTTCCATCAGTGTGGAGACAGAGAGGGAGAGATTCGGTAAGGCCTTCTGAAAACTGATGTCTCCTACTCTGTATCACTTGAAAAGTTGACTCCTTTAACTGCTTATTAACATTTGCAGCATAAGATGAAATCTTGTGCATAATACTCCCATCTGGAAATAGCAGAGTTTTCATCCAACTTGTCACTTGCTTCTGTTTCAGCCTTGGCTTAAACTAATATTTCAGCATATCCCTTGACAAACTCCACTCTGGCATGCTTTTCTTTGCCTGTTGAAAGAGAGAGAGAAAGAAAGAAAGAAAAAGATCATGTGCCTAGTCCATTCTCTATTAAATTTGGCATGGATTACAAAGATCTTATTGCATCAAGCGAGATGCCCTCTTTGTTGTTGCTTGCAAATCTGCAGCCTTTTCATTTCTTGAGTGATAGATTGTGGAACTCAACCCTGCAGTCATTATTACTTATAATCCTTCACATTCTGTATGTATACTAGTAGCATCACAAAGCTCAGACAACCGGTGTATCCATCCTACCCGAGGAAGAGAAGTTCCTTCCGTCACACTAAACTATAGAGCTCCAATTTTCCCTTTCAAGAAGCTTGAGTCTTCTCCATATTGACATGACTTAACACGTTTAGGATAACAATTAGTCATGCCAGAGTAACAATCATGTTTCTGAAGTGAATCTGCAGGGAAGGTTTCTAAATGAATCCTGCACCAAATTATATTGTAAACTCTTTGGGGCAGGAACAATGTCTTCTTTTGTGTTTGTACAGCACCTAGCGTAATGGGGTCCTGATCCTGGCTGGAACTTCTGGGCACTGTCACAAAACAAATAATAAGTGAAGATGACCCTGCTAAGACCATACCTGTACCCTAACCCTCTTGAAAAAAAGAATGAATAACTGTATGTCAGTCTGTTATGTATGTTGTGAGATGTAGTGCTGGAAAAGAGAGCTGCCAGACTGTAGAGCCAGATGTTCAGAGTGTGTAAACCAGCATTGACTTCAGTGAAGCTCTTCTGCTATACACCAGCAAAGGATCTGGCCCATTATATTTTACTATAGGAGAATATGAAGCAGATACACTGGTAAAGAAAAAACTATCACTAGGATTGCCATCATAATGGGCATTAATCAACACATCCCTTCTGGCAGCTGTTGCTGTTATGTCAATGACTGACTGAGCATGAAATCTGGCAACCACAGAGGGGCTAACAACTTTCTGAACTGAATACTGCAATACATACCTAGCTATTGAACGTACTTATTATTTATTATATGCTTAGAAGGGGAGGAGTGTAGAAATGTGCATATAGTGGTTATGCTTTTGGTGTTTCATCTTCTTTTCCCAATATATATTTCATTTATAGTGAAACTTTCTTATGCATGTCAGTTTCCTACCTTTCTGTACAGTGGTGATCTCAGCCAAATTAGATCATTTTAGATAAAGATAGCTGGAAACTATGCACCACACTGGTTGTCTCTCTCATCCGAGAAAACAAGGACTGAACGGCCATGACTCTACAGCCCAGAGATACACTTCCAGATCAAGAGTAAGGCACATTGTTCAGGCCGGCACTGTTCCTTTTAAAAAGTCTCAACCCAAACTGCTTAACGAGATTAAATATAGGAGGTACAACTAGAAAAATACATGAGGCTATTTCACATTGGAAAAGAACAAAGTAAAGCAATGTGTATGAGTTAATAGTGCATCCACTCTCTGATAAGTACAGCAGACGATAAATCTGAGTTTATAAAATATTCTCGTAGAAATAACCTGCAAGGCCAGTAAAACTCTGGCTCACACGCCTCACTGTGGTATTGACATGAATATTAGACCAGTGGGAGCCATCAAATACCCAAAATGTAAGCATTCTGCAGGCCAACTTTTACAGAGTAAAATACATTCAGAAAATGCACACTTGGAGTAGGATGCAATGAAAACATCTGTCTCATAATATTAATCGTAGAATTCAGAAGTAGGTACCATTTATTTATTTAGTATTTCAGAAGAGCCTAGAGGCCCCCCACTGGGGCTTCGTTGTACTATGTACTCTCCTTACATATAGTAAGAGACAGTCCCTGTCCCCCAAGGAGTTCGCAAACTAAATAGATAAAACAGACAAAGACAGTGAAATGAAACAGAGGCACTGACCAGTGAACTCAAGTTGCAGTGGGGGAGGTTTAGATTGGATATTAGGAAAAACTTTTTCACTAAGAGGGTGGTGAAACACTGGAATGCGTTACCTAGGGAGGTGGTAGAATCTCCTTCCTTAGAGGTTTTTAAGGTCAGGCTTGACAAAGCCCTGGCTGGGATGATTTAACTGGGAATTGGTCCTGCTTCGAGCAGGGGGTTGGACTAGATGACCTTCTGGGGTCCCTTCCAACCCTGATATTCTATGATTCTAAGTCACTTTCCTAAGGTCAAATGACAGAGCCTGAAATAGTCCCTCCCGGTTATGACTCCAAGTCCAGCATCCTATGCACTGGACCATACTGCTTCTCTATAGAATATTGTATTTATATCCATAACCAGAACTTTCTAGAGGCTTGGGACAATGACTAACAGAGGTCAGTTACACAAGTGCAGGAAAACAGAGAATGAATGTTTTAAACTAAAATCTTCCATAATAAAAATTACTGTTGAGATTCATCCTTTTCATCTACACTGTCTACTCAGGAATCCCTCTTCTTCTTATTACTAATTATTTGTATTACCATAGTTCTTGGGACCTCTAACCGTGGATCAGGATCCCATTCTGCTAGGCCCTGTACAAACAGAACAAAGAGACACTCCCTCCTCCAAGGAGTTTACAATCTAAGCATCAGACAAGAGACAACAGATGGACACAGCAAAACCAACAGGGGAATGCAATGAGACAATGTTGCTCAGCATGATAGGCAGTGGACTCAGTATTTCTTGCAGCATTTTTCTCTCAGCATGCTATAAACAATAAACTCAATTTAAAAAAAGATAGAGATTAAAACCTCATTAGATTAACTGTATAGAGAGAAATCCATCATTTTAACTGCTATGGCAGTAAACAAAATTGGTCAGACATTTACTATGGCCCAGGGTACTAAAATACTTGACTTTTGAAAATCCCTAGTGCAACCACAGGGATGAACCTTGGAGATTTTTAAATGTGATCATTCTTTTGTACTGATATTTACATAAATCTTTGCCTTCACATACAATATTTGTTATGGTTCCAGTGGATATATTTGTCTTGTTATGTCTCCCCTGCTTTGTTTATATATATAATTATTAAATCAGTAGGTTGTTATCCGTTTATCTTTTATTTTTGGCATACAGCCTGATTCCTCAGCCTGGTCTCTTGCACAATATGGGTAGCCCACAGGTGAATGTGTGTTATGAGTCCCCCTTCTGTGTCAGGTTTCAGAGTAATAGCCGTGTTAGTCTGTATTCGCAAAAAGAAAAGGAGTACTTGTGGCACCTTAGAGACTAACAAATTTATTTGAGCATAAGCTTTCGTGAGCTACAGCTCACTTCATTGGATGCATTCAGTGTCAATTCACACAGGAGATGAGTTGTTACAGCCCCCAGCTACAGAGGCTTGGCTCTTCAGTGCCACTTGAAGCAGCTCATACTTTTAGCTCTGGAGGTCCCTGGTTCATCCGTAGTGCACTGGCCAAGAGGGTAGCTACCACTTTAGCACCTGTGCAAAGGAAGTGCAAAGGGTGTGCACAGTGTTACAAAATCAGAATTCTCCACTCATTGACACCAGAAGTAACATTTTACACTCACTAGGCAGGGGTGTAAATGACTATAGAAGGTGCAGGACACTGGAAGTTTATGTCTATGTTGTTCCCAGGTTCAAAAACTGTTCATGAACTGGGGCTGATTTCTGCACACAAAGAAGTACTCAAACTCACCCTGATTTGAAATCAATTCCTGGTTCTATATGAACCCACACAGCCTTACATCCAACAAGAATTACTGAAAGGCGACTTTCTGGAGCAACATAGTCTTCTCCAAGAAATAAGACTCTTGAAAATGTACTTTTCATTTTATCCAGTTTTTCCAATTACATCTCTAAGCCTTGTCCTCTGAAGAGATACAGTATATCTCAACAGAAGTTATCATATCACACATACTCTGTGGTCCACACTACGCTGCAGAATGCTAATGGATGCTCTTAATGGAAGATGGTACTGTAGAGCTTCCCCATAAATCATTATTGACCTGGAGTGATGTATTCTTGATTAGAGCTTGAAGAAAACAGGGCAGAAAAAATCATTTTTTTTCATCCTTTTTTAGTCCTGGCCAAAATGTCATTGAAATTTGAATTGGTTTTATTAGTTCTGTAGTCAGTTCAAAAATGAGAAGCAGAGGAGGGAGATTACAAATACTGGTAAACTATGTGTCCTATGCCCATGCGAAAAGACCAGAAGGTTCAAGCACTGATACTAAAGCTGTCGGTATAAAAAGAGGTCTCCTTCTCCTCCCCATTTGTCCTTCCCCTCCCTTCTTCTAGGCAAGAAAAAACACACTTTGTGAATGTGCCTTTTTGGGGGTTTAATAATTTTACTACTTGGAAATAGATCCCTTCAGTCTGTATTATTTGGTCTAAAATGAATGCCTCTCCTAGTAAGAGTTTCTGGGCAGTCACTGCTGAGTTCTGGTCATGTATAAGCTGGTTTGGAAATTTGAGTCTGTTGTTGGCATTAGCCAGCTTGCTGGAATATGTTTTGACTTCTTGTGACACAAGCTGTCTTTCTGTGAGTCACCTTGCCTAATCTTGAATAATGGCTAAAGGAACTGTGTGGTATAAATATCAATTGTAACAGTCAAAAATACATTAAAAGAACAGAATTTAGTGCAAGGTGAAGCACTCAAAAGTTAGCAAATGCCAGATTTACAGTTATCTGTGCAATCTGAATTCACTCCCATCTGTACTGGACATGGAATAAATGGCAATCCTATGGATGCATACACGCAAGGAAACAGAATTAGGGGTTCATGGGCAATCATAAATGTAGCATTTCCTAGTGTCTGACTGTTTAATTATGCACAATAATAAGGTTATTTTAGCATAATTTTTGGATGTAATTTCCCAGGTGTGTGTTTTTAAATGAAAAAGGTAAAAACAAATTATATTATGTGCAGAGGGGATACAGGCAACTAGGGAAGCTTGCTGGGCCTGAAGTGGTGATATGGAGCCTAACTGCTATCTTACTCTTGTATTCATGGTATTTACAGTATTTTAAGCACCATGTGAAGCCCTCAGTGGGAGTAGGAATGGGCCAGTAGGGCCACATGCCTGGTCTGTGGGACAGCTTACAGAGGGAGCAGCCTGGCCAGTCTCTTTTTCTCTCGCCTACCCCCCACTCTCTAATGTGGTTCCCCCAGAATGGAAATGGGCCTCTGGAGTCATGTGCCAGGTCGCCTGATGAAGAGTGACCCCAGCCTGGCTTTCTTTTCCCTTTCTCCACCCACCTATTATAGCTTCTCCAGCAGCCCCCAGATGTTCCCAGAGGGTGCTGCTGTTTTGACGTCAGAGTCAGCTGGCCTTCAGAATGTTGGTGTGTTTAGTTGTAATTGTTCAGTTATTAGTTGACAAGCTGCCAAAATTTTCCCAAGGAGCACAAACCAGAGAAGGGAAATAATTTTTAACAGTTTATATCTCAGCAAAAGTTGAATGGAATTTCATAGGACAAAAAAAAAGGCACTTCTGTAGCCTGTGGTGTTCTCCCTGGTGAATATCAAAGTTTCTACGGCAAGCAGTGGAGGTGTGAGTGCTATTCAACGAAAAGGTTGCAAGAATTCTTCACAATAGAAAATGTTAGACACAGTAAGGGCTAGTCTACATTAGAGCTCTCCCATTGGCATAATAAAATCACCTCAAGGAGAGGCGGTAGCTATGTTGGCGGGAAAAGCTCTCCTGCCAACACACGATGTCCACACCAGCACTTAGATTGGTGTAACTTACATTGTTCCAGGGGTGGCTTATTCACACCCCTGAGCAACGTAAGTTATACCTATGTAAGTGGTAGTGTGTTCAAGTCCTAAATTTCAGGGTTTCACCCAGTTCCCAGCCCTGGAAGCTGTTTATCTAACCAGGGCAATGTGGATCTGCTCTAAATAATTAACCATTGGAACAATTTACCAAGTGTCATGACGGATTCTCCATCACTGACAACTTTTTAATCAAGTTTGGATGTTTTTCTAAAAGATGTGGTCTATGTCTAGGAATTAGTTCAGGGAAGTTCCGTGGCCTGTGTTATACAAGAGGTCAGACTAGATGATCACAATGGTCCTTTCTGGCCTTGGAATCTATGAGGCGATGTTAAGTTGTTAACAGGAGCTGGACTGCCCCAAAATAGGAGACAGCACAAAGGTGGCCACCTCTGCCCCTCCACTCCATTCCTGTACAGAGTGGAGTAATGTAGAATCTGGCACCCTGTTTCTTTGCTGAGAATGTAGGGAAATGTTAGTGGTAATTTATGATGAATGCATCTATTTTTGTCTGGTGAGTTAATGAAAACAAACAGTATCGAGACACAGGAAAACAGCCAAAACAGCTTGGTGCACAATGCAGGATGTAATAATAACCTTTTCCAATGCAGGCATTTTATGCTGTTAATACATGAGCTGTTAGCAACAGCACAGTAGCCTATGGCTCTGGAACCAAGTCAGAGAAGTTGCTTTACAGTCACAGATGTGTGCACAACCAAAGACTCATTGCATTCTGCTGAAGAGGTTGCTTAGATGTAGAAACCAGGTGGTAACTATGCTCTCAGATCAGCAAAGCATGGTGAGCTGGCAGCATTTGATTTGGAAATTACTTGACAGGTCACTTTGTGGAGTTTTTAGTTCTGAACTGATGATCTCTTAGACAGTCTTTATTTATCACAGTGTCTTCAAAGAGCCTATCCCTAGCTCAGAATGCCTTTAAAATATTTGTCACCTAAAGCAAAACAGTTACATAGGGCTAGTTTGTAATCCCACAGTCCAGACTGTGACTGTGTGAATCCCAGTCTCATACTTCCCCCTCTGAACCAGCTCCAGGCCTCTAGAGAACATGGGAGGTGGGGGAGGAGGAGAGGGTGAAGAAGAGCCATGGCTCCACCCACTCCCTACCCCTACTTGCCTACTGTGGGGGATTGAGAAGTAGCAGCCCAGTAACGACTTTCCTCCATGTGCAGGCTCCCGCAATAGAAAGCCTGCTCAGAGAAGTAAGGGGGCTTCTAATGTTCCGCTACTTTGCATGGTTGTGGAGAAAAGCTGAACACATGATCTGAGTATATCCTAAAAGCTCTCAAGGCAAATAAAAATGATCCACGATTATTGTTTTTAAAATCTCATGATTTTTAAACCAATCACATGATTTGGGAGGGGTCTGACTCATAATTTTTGAATGCTGGGGGTTGGCATTATTGCACCGTAGGCCCCTGCTGCCTCCCCTCTAGGGAATGCAAATTCTTTGCGGCAGCTCTTAGACTTTGTGAGCCTTAAGTGTGTGCATAAAATTAAGCACATGCTAAGAGCTTTGTTGACTAGGGATGGGATTACTCACAAACTTACAATTAAGCAAGAGCATAAGTGCTTTGGTAAATCAGGGTGATGATGCAGCCAAACCTATTTGGCTTAAAAGAACCTCTTTTGTTTTATGCTTTAAGAGATCTCCAGAGCTTTCTTGTGCTATTGCTGGAAATTCCATGCAAACAACTTTGCAGTAGAGGCACTACTGGAACACCATAGCAGACAGAGTTAACTCTAGATCTAACCCTTCCGCAGCTGAAGGGTAGGTAATCAGGCAGGGTTTCTAGTGAACTCATAAAGACCCATCAAGTGCTCAAAGTTAAAGCTGGGAGCTCTATAAAAGCAATTTATGAAAACCAGAAGTGGAGAGTTTCAGGTGTGGCAGGGAAAATGGGGGACTTAATCCAGTTCTGAGGGATTTCGATTAAAGAAGGTCTGGGCCTTAGGTTTGTACTCTGAACTGGCCTTCCATTTTGTCTGGTTGGTTCATATAAAAAACCTTTATCATGGTTACAGCCTCTGAACTCTAAAACCCAGGAATAAAACATGTTTGGGAAGGGGGCACTCGTGTAGAAGAACTTTGGCTTGTTATGGGATAGCTTGGTGCACAGTAGTAGTGAGAGGTCCATGAAAGACAATAAAACCAAAAGCTAACAGCTCTTTGATCCTCAGGGGCATTTTAGGTTCAGTTTTTATTTGACTTTGGGCAAAGGCTTCAGTTGGGTCTTAACTTCCCTTGCGTGCCCATCCCTAATGGCAACTAAGATTGATGGTAACAAAAGTTGTTAAAGAGCATAATTAGAAAAGTAGAAAAACTGCACAGGACTTCTTGATGTCCATTCATTTTTAATAACTCGACCAGCTGCTGTACAAATTTCTAATGCTACTGAGTTCAATGAGCTCCAAAGTTAGCTTATTGACATAGTGCTGCTTTAAAAACAAACTGTGATATGAATTCTGTGAGCAAGCAGTACTGTGTCCCAGTGAAGAGAGATGATAGCAGAAACCCCAGATAAACTACATATGAATCAAGAAGCAAAAGCAGGGAGAGGTCTTGATATTAAGACTTAATTGTCTGTCTGCATGACTGACAAATGGCTCTGTGTGTTTAACAAGTGAACCAGCAAACAGTGTCTCCTTTTTAGACTAAAATATCTCCATTTTTAGAGTCACTATAAAGCAGTTGAGTTACTTACTCTGTGTTACACCAGAGCCTGCACAAAAGCAATGTTATAACACTTGCTATCTCAATTATGCCACTTTCTAGTACTAAATCCAGAGCTGTCAAATCTATTATATTTATTATTTGTAACAATGATGCCTAACTGTATCCAGTTAAAGAGAAAATCCTAAATTTAATAAACGCTTGCAACTTCTGCCTCATTATTCTGATATTTCTTCTGATTGCTTAGGTTTTATATGCTGGCAAGCAGCACTGTGCCATATTCTCTCTCTTTAAGGGAAGAGAAAGTAACAGAGGAGTTTGACTATTCACCTTGCTTGGTTGGAGCAAACAGACTCCTTTAGCACCATGACTATTTAAGAGCAATCCCAGCCCTATGCTCAATGCATTAGACCGGTGATATTCAGACCTCAGTGGTTCAGGAGTCAAATTAGCGCTGAACATTACCCAAAAGAGGCACATTAATGTGATTGGTTAACAGCACAATAAAAGCATCCCAATTGGTTGATAACTTTGATTAATAATTAAATCACAGTGTTTTAATATCATGTGCTGCAAAGAACTGCAGGAGACGCATTAAAGAGCCCCTTGCAGCTCGCGAGCCTCAATCCGAGTATATCTGCATTACACTGTGTGGTTTCGCTAGCCACAGGCCCAATGATTTTTGAGCAAAAGGGACTTTTCTTTCTGTTTCACGAGCACCCAGATAGTGAGAGGTAGTGGACACCAAAACCTGCTTAAAGGCTCCAGACACTGCAAACCATCTTGCCAAGTGCTGTGAATTTGTTCCAGTAACACACATTCAATAACAAGCAAATGTCATTTTTAAAAAACTCTTTTTTGAGAAGAATATTTTACACAGCTCTCCCCCTGAGCTATCCTCTCCTGTCTGCTCCATCTTGCATAGTTGAAGTGCCACATCCTGCCTTTCTCAGATAGGAGCACAGAGACTTGATGCAGGAGGAGGAATTAGGGGGACTCTATAGAACCCTCTTTACTCCTTCCCAAAAAGAACAGCACAGCTGCTATAGGTAACATTCAGGCAAAGATTTTCAAAAGTGACTAATGATTTTGTGTGCCTCCATTATTGATTGCCCAATTTCAGACATTGGTAAAGGGCCTAATTTTCAGAAGGCAGGTGCTCACCATTTTCTGAAAATCAAGCCACTTAAGGTTGTCTCAAGTTGTGCCTTCAAAACCAAAGTGATCCAAAATCCATAGTCACATTTAAAAAACTTCAGTTTACCATATATGCCACTTTCCTGAACCATGAAAAGAATATTCTGGTCTCCTCCCTATGTTTACAATCTCCAGGAATCCATTTCAACAGAGTCTGGGGAAAAAGATAATTGGGTTGGGCAGGACCTCAAAAAGAGTTGTTATCTCTCTGCATTGTGGCAACATTGGTACTCATCGTAAAGCAAATATCAGTATAAAATATAAGATTAAACAGAATGTACTTTTTGGTGTGATTGTTCAGAGCTCAGAAGTGTCAACATTTCAGGATTCAATGTAATTGTTTCTGTTACTGGCACAATGGGATGACACAGTGCTGTAAAAACTGCTTTTGCACAGGCTCCATTGTGGCAGAGAAAGTGTTCTCCACAGAAGGAAATGTAACCACTTCTGCTCTGTCATTTCTCAGGAGTGGTGAAATAGCAATGCTTTTCTCAAGCATTCAAAACAATACTGTTCAAAGTAACCACCTCAAATCTCTAGTGAGCAAAAAAACCCACAATCCTTCCGAAACAGAAAAGAACTGTTTCCACTATAGAAATAAAGGGGTTGAATAGATATCCTGTAATAAGTATTTCAACATTGACCTCAGGTATTATCTGATGACAATTTCATGCAGAACAGAGGCACTCTCTATTACATTTTTCTACTTTCTTTCCCGTGTGGTTTAGAAGAGAATATTCCATACACAGCATTCTGTAATGGTCATTTTAATTATTACAACAGCAAGCCACATGAAAATAACACTACACACATAATTATACATGGTAACAATGCTTATTGAAGCACAGGAATAGAAACAATCAAAATACTTTTGTGCGGTACATCTTGCTAGCAAAAATCCTAGCAAAGCTCGAGGAAAGTCAAATAACTCTCTATGGCTACATAGAGAGCATGGCCAAGGAGAACCTGCTAGTTTACTCAAGTCAAGCTTTGAGCACTATGTCTGAGAAATATGAGCTGAAGATCTGCTTTTCTTCTGTCAGTAAGGAGCTGCATGTTGTAGGGTGACCAGATGTCCCGATTTTATAGGGACAGTCCCGATTTTTGGGTCTTTTTCTTATATAGGCTCCTATTACCCCCCACCCTCTGTCCCGATTTTTCACACTTGCTGACTGGTCACCCTAGCGTGTTGTCCCAGTGTGACTTTTCTCCACACGACTGAAACCACAAGGCTGTAGCTTGGTATTTTACCAGAAAGAAAGGCTCATGCTGCCCATGCCACACAAAGCAATTTAAAGCAGTTACATGGAAAAGAATACAAGTCAAATGTAAGTGTCAGATAATCCATTATAAAGCAGGCTGTTCCTTTGCAGTAGGACAATGGTGTCATTAAGTAATCTCTGCACCAGAAAAGTGCTGCTATGGATTAATAAGTGTGATACACTCTAACGGTCTGTAAAATGCTATGCTGTACAGTGAGACTGTCTAGCTTACATGAGAAACAGGGAGGCTAAATAGGTGCACTAGTAAAGCTGAGAGGTGACCATGGGCAGTGATGGGCACTGGAGATAGAAAAGAGGAGCCTGGAAGTTCAAATGAAGTGTTCATCTTTTGACAGGGTGGGGTGAGATAGTAGGGGCAGGCAGAGATACGAGACTAATGGAAGAAGCCAGCGGTAGCGTTGATATTCGGGAGACATTAGTATAAAGTTATAAGAGGGGATGTGAGGTCACCCAGGCATGGAGGATGTAGGGAGACAAAGAGATGACTCAGGAGAGGGAACATTAACAGAAAAACAGGAGAGGGGAGTGGAATGAGCTACAATGGGAGAAAGAAGACCTGCAGTTGAGGAGATAGGAGGAGAGAGAATAAAGAAGTTGGAGTTCTGTCTGTGAAGATGAATGTTCTTTACAGAATAAAGAAGGAGACAGTTCTGTCATACATTCCTACTGGGTCAGAATTCCTCTGGCTCAGTCATTCCAGTAGTCTGTAAATGGCCAAATACACACCTCCCAAGGAGCTACTGTAGACACCTGGGACAGGCAGTCATCCCCAGTGCTGCCACTGAACCACAATTTTGCTTAACCTCGTGAGTTTATCAGTTTGAATCAGGGTATAATTGTCCCTATCTCAGAGGGGTGTTGAGTTTCAACTAACCTTTGTAGTGATACTTGGACTGAAGGTCCTGTGGGAAAATAATTTCTTTTTTTCCTCTCTTTCTATTTGGATACCCAGTCCCCTTTTACCCATTCCAATGCATCTCTCAATACAATTATTTTATATATAAACTCCAGATGTGAAATTCTGTCCCCACTGAAGTCAATGGTGAAGTCCCATTGACTTCAAAGGAGCCAGAATTTCACTTTAGGTTTCTAATCATACTGCTGCCTACTTTCTCCTGGGTGAATCCTCTCTCTCTCTAGCACAGGTGCCCCTGTGGGGGCAATAGCAATACAGTTCGTCCCCTTATTCCTTCACAGTGGTAGATATACACTCCAATATATAGGCCCTGCTGCAGCAGAGCACTTAGGCATTGAAATCAATGGGACTACTCACATGGTTAGCTACACAAGTGCTGAAGTCTTTAGGACCAGGATCTAAATCACCATGTTATTTAATACAATAATCTGATAACTAAAAGAGAAGTAGTGTTACATTTCTCTGAATATCTGAACAGAAGATTGTTTCTTCAGTCCTCATGAAAGCAATTTTCTTCTTCTTGCTGTACAGGCATGCTAAGTATCAAGTGTTCAGCCCAAAAGAGACAATTAAAACAGGGACATATTTCTCTTTGTTCTTTGCTCTGTAGACCTTGGTTTTAATTAACATCAGTTTGTTATCTTCATTATTGCACACTAAAGAGTTGGATTATAATGATTTTAGACAAATAGCTTAATCTAATGAAACATTTGTACTACATTTAATTCTAAGAGATTTAAGAGAGATTTGAAAATGTGATCAATTGCAGGGTTATATTAAAAGATCTCAAACGGTTTTAAAAGTGGAGAGAACTATTTTTGTACCTTGATATAGAGGCTGGAAAAGAGAATTGTAGTTTGATGCTTTAACTGGTTCTACAGATCCACGAATAGCTAGTACTTAACAGTAGCACAACCGAGAAAGTACTCCTTTTCTTCTTGAAGGAACTGTAACACAGAGACATTGGTTCCTTTGAAATTATAAGCTATCCTAAATATGCAGACTTGATTTAAATTGTGTTGTGTTATTGATTCATTAAGTGTAAGATGGCCTACTTCTACAAACGTCTCTGTGTGCAGACTGAAGTCAATGCAGCTCCATTAGGGATTCAGAGTCAGATTCATCCCTGCACAGGGTAGGCAACAGCACAGGGATAGAGGAAAAGGGACTCGTGTCTCCCCTGTTCCAAAGGCAGTAGCTTATGTGGCCTTGGCCCAGGCTATAGAATCCCTGAAGGTTGAGCTAATATATGTCCTTGTTGCAGTGGTCAGGGTGCAGATATTCCCTGGCCATGTCTCCTCCCACCATCTACTGTCCCTCATTCCTGACTGGCTCTGCACTATCTTACACCTGCCCTGTAGCCCTGTGACGGGGTGACGATTCACCGCTGCAGTGCCTCCTGCTGGTTGTCCAGGGAATTAGCTCTTTTCAGCCAGGAGCGCCCTCTGCCAATCAGTGTCTCGCCTGTCGCTGGCCCTGTGCCCCTCCCAGACCCCGGTGCCCTTCTAGATTAGGGTTCTTCCCCCTGGCAGTACCCCCTCAGTCTGGGTCTTTCCTCCCCAGGGGAACCCACAATCCCTCCCTTGCCTCAGTGGCTACTGTCAGTCATCCTCTAGCCCCCACTCCCTGGAGCAGACTCCAGTCTGCACCACTCATCAGCAGCAAGGGGAGTCGGACTAGCTGCCTCTGTCTAGGTCTGGGCTGCTCCTCTGCAGCCTTAGTAACCTTTTGTGGGCCTTTACCTCAGCCTGCAGCCTGGGGGTCTGCTAGGCTGGAGCTCCCCAGCTCCCTAGACCCTTCCCCTGCCCTGCCCTAGGTACCCTCCTCAGCTTCCCAGGCAGCCAGGTCCTCCTCTCTCCATGTAGCTAGAGAGAGTGTCTCTCTTTCAGCTCCTGGCTAACAGCCCTCTTACAGGGCCAGCTGTGGCCTGATTGGGGCATGACCCCACCTGTGGCTACTTCCCCCAATCAGCCTAGCTTTCCTCTGGCTACAGCCCTCTCTTAGGGCTGTTTTAAGCCCTTTGAGGCATGGCAGGGTGATGACCCTGCCACAAGCCCCTTTATACAGGGTGGTACCAGGGCAAGAGGAGGTCTTACCATTTCTCTTTTGCAAGGTAGAATCAGTTACCATTCATCATCCTTGCAATCCCAGCCCTACAGCTAAATGCATACTCTGAAACTTTCCCCTTGAAAGCAGTAGTATTGAAATTCTCCACACCATAGCATAATCCTTTAGAGATTAAACTGTGGTCCTGAGAGGCTTTGTGGCTGGTCCACTGAGCACTGGCTGGTCACATGGTACTGTTCCTGTTCATTTTCTGCTGTTAATTGCACTAAAACAAGTACAAAGTTTAAGAATCCCTGCTTGAGGGATTTAGGGTAAAGTCTTCAAGAGTGCATCAGTGACTTAGGTCCCACTGACTTTCAGTGAGAGAGTGGAGCTTCTATATATCTAAGACACTTTTGAAAATAGGATTTGGCTACTACCTCTCTTAGGGATCTTTGAAAACATTACCCTTAATCTTGCCGTACTGCATGTTCAACATTTCCATTGAAGTTTATAGTAGTTTTAAGTCAACAAGGGCACTTGGTAGTAGGAAATTAGGAGTGAAATATAATAAGCAATAGACACAGTAGAAACCACTAATTGCAGTGTGGATGTATTCAAACACCTGTGGCTGGCCCATGTCAGCTGACTCGGGCTGGAGCCCAAGCTCTGGGATCCCATGACGGGGGAGGGTCCCAGAGCTATAATCCAGCCTGAGGCCTAACATCACACTGTAACTGTATAGCCCCACAGTCCAAGTCCGGTGAGACTGTCAGCTGACACAGGCCAGCGGCAGGTGTTTAATTGCAAGGTAGCCATACCCAGTGGGGTTGCAGGCTTTATAAAACCATAGAATTTTATTTTGGTTTCTGAGAAACTTTTGAGTTTCACCAAATGCTTTTTACCCTGACATAGCTAACTAATTTTCAAAGGAACTGTCATTTTCAAAATTCTAACTAAATGGAATCCTGTACTATGCAAGTGACAGATTCTGGGTGCCTTGTAATTCTTTCACTGCTTCTAGGACTATAATAACAGAAGAATGCAATTTTAAAAATGCAGCCTCCCAGAACTCATGGTCTGCCAGAGCCAAACAGAACTTGGACTTCAAAAACCAAATTTGTATTTGGCGTAAATTGCTGTAGGTCCATTCAAGTGAATGGAACTATGCAGATTTGCACAACTGCAAATCCAGCCTTCACAACATTTTGATTCTCTTCGGAATCTAGAACCTATGGCTTTGGAAAAACCACCTCTCCCAGCCCTAATGAACAGAGTGTGTGCATCATTTTTAGTTGTGTTCCTCATACACTCTATTAGAACAGGACAAGAGCAATTAGCAATAGTCATAAAAAGTCACGTACCATAAATTGTTCAGCTAAGTGAATCAATATTCTTTTTTAAATAACATCATATCAGCTACACCACTATTAACAGCATACCTTTGTTGTCCTGCATGTTAAATGTACAGAATTGTGTCCCTTAACAAACAGTCTTAGAAACCCTCATTCTTCTCTTCTCACTCAGTAATATCATTCATTTCTGTGTGAAAGTAATTAGAAGTTAGATATGCAACGGTCCCAAACTGAAAGACTTGGATCAATCCTCTGTTTCAAGGACTAGTGAAAGCACCCTAAGCTATTGACATGGCTGTGAAATAAAAGCTCAGAATTATTCCTAGGTAAAGTGCTCCACTGATGAAATCATAATGACATTTCCTGTTTTAGGTTGTGCCCATTCAGTAGAGTCAAGGTGGTCACAGTGTTCTTGGCATTACTTTTCAGAGAAGTCATTCGTATGGCAGAGGAGCTGAGCAGATAACTGGTGGATCTCTCTTGATGAGATTTCCTCCTGCAGGAAAGCTGACTGTTGAAATGTCTCCTAAAACTCTCACTCAGAAAATACAGTGCAAATGGGTTGACGCAGGAGTTGCAGAAACTCAGTACTCGGGCCACTAAGGTAATGATCATATGTCCTAGTGATGGGTCGATCTCACTGTAATTAAAGGACCGGTACATGTACAATACATGGTTAGGGAACCAGCAGATGGCAAAAAAGCCAACAAAGACCAGAACAATTTTTGCCAGACGCTTTCGAGTTTCCATCTAAAATGATAAATCAACAGAACCCAAATTAACAACACAGAATAGAACTAATCCACGTAACAGACTTAATTAATACATGTAACATTTCACTTAACATTAACTCTAACAATGAATTCAGATAAGATTGGTAAAATTACTTCCTTTAAGGGCTAAATTACTTTTGCTATCTCATTTGCTTTCATTTCTCATGTACAGTTCACTTTCATTAACCACTCCTTAGCTGCTTGCAGCTACACTAGATAAACTGGCCTTTATATATGGGTTTGTTAAATAGATAAGTACACCAAGATGGACTCATATTCCAAGTATATATTGGCTTTCAGCCACCACATAAGATGGTAGAATAGATTCCTTTGGAACATATCTCAACCTTTGGCTAATTTGAAAAAAAAAATTGAAATTTGGAGACATTATTAGTCTGATGCATGGAGTATTAGCTAACCAATGGCACTTACATCCCGTTATTTCCCCCTGGGGCTGAAATGCCACAGCTTGTACCATTCTCTTAGCAAATCCCCAGAACAGGTGCTCTTAGCACTCAGTGGCATCTCAGATGCAGACTGAGGTAAAGGGTCTGGTAAAGCATCCAAAGTGAGACTAGAGAAGCAGTTCCCAATTGCATTGCTGTAGAATAGTGGGAGTTGCAGGCCACCTGTTCCTCCGAAGCCATTTACAGGGCTAAATGTAGGGGAATATGGCCAACACACTGGTCCTCACAAAAAACAAGATGGAGGGAACAGGCCAGGTGGTCAACCCCTGAAGACAGTGAAGGTAGAAAGCCACTGTGTGTTCCCTCCACTGTAGGGAAAGCCAGGGCCTGCTGTGGGGAGGAGGGCTTATGCGGAGGATTCCTGCTTTCTGGCTCTATTTTTTACTAGAAAAACTCAAATGAATTTGGGGGTGTTGGAGGGTTGCAAAACTCTGTGAACTAAACCAGTAAGTATAGTTCACCAATACCCATCCAAACCCAAACCAGCAGGTTTCACACAGCCACAGAGAGCATGCTGTTTTCTATCTCTGCAAAGTTTGTGCTTTGAAGGGCACACACTCTAGGCCTCTGAATCTCTTCCTGCTTCTACTGGGCCTGATTTTCCATTGCCTTTCACCTTGTGCAACCATGTATACTTGTACAAAGTGAGTTGGAAATTGGCTATAAATGCTACCATTCCGATCGAATAGGATTTTACACCCATTTTGCACTCTATTCGCAGCTGTAAATTGCAAAGCTAGCAGAAAATGAGATGTGTACGTTCCCCATCTGTTCTCTTTCTTAGAGAAACTCTGGTTGGAAGCAGGAATCTGAATCCTTTACCATTTATCAAGTGTTATGTACATAGGTCAGACTGTCCTCCCCCTTTTAATCTAATAGATAAACTCAACAAATAAGTAAAGCAAAAATGTGTTTTGTTTTTTAAAGAATCTCTGGCAGTTTCGGAAATGTGATGAAAATTAGCTTTACTTTCCATGAGGTCAAACAAATGGTTCTTTATATTTCACAGAGTAAGAAAATGGTCCGTGCAGTGCTGGTAAGTGTGTGTTTTTAAAAGGAAACAGGCTAGAATAGAAACAAAATGTTGAGTACAGAGGACACAGGAATTTTTTTCATTATTCTGTTAAACATATTTTTAGATGGTAAATAGTTTCTCTCTTCTCAGGGGGTGAAAATGTAACAGTCTAAAATGTGGCAGCAAATACCCTACCTAATTCTTTTAATCAGCATTGGTCTTTTATTAAGCAATCTAAGCTGTCTGTAAAGTGGATGTAGGATTTTGAGGCAGTTTCCCTCAGAAAGATTTACTTTGTTGAACAGTAAAACTGTTGTGTCATTTACATTGATGAGTAGGCTGCTGATATGGCTTGTTGATCTGTCACATTGATTTCAGTTGGCTGTTAATATGCTCTGTCTCAAAGACTTGTAGCATATTGTAATATAGAGGATGCCAAGAAGGATGGTACTACTAAATATGGATCGTAGAGAACCTCTGTACATTCAGCATTTCTATTCAGAGGAATGCCTCCAAAATCTGACCGCTTATCCAAGCCACTTTGTTCTAGAAACAAGAAGAAATCCTTACATGGATTTTTAGCACTTCGTAGTTTCAACTAGATTAGAAGTCCTACAAGAACTGCCTTTTCTGTTGTATTTCAATACCTAGTTTCCAGGCACAAGGTTTTTTTACACCTTTGATGAATCTGGCCCTTTACAGTTTGTTTCCACAGATTACTCTGTAATGCACTGGATTTCTTTCAGCAAGAGATGAGTATATATAGGTCAGAAAACTACAACTGGTTGCCCCAGCAAATGCTGTTTCTTAACAAATACAAAAGTGATCGCTAAATCAACAACACATAGAAATACTCAAGTCACCAATACCATACATTAGTATAAATAGTAATTAATGTCATCAGTTGAATCGTTTGTTTCTTACTACAAAACTAAGACAGAAAAGAAATAAACACACTCTTCAGCTTGTTTTTCTTTGTATTTCTTATCTAACAGAGTAAAAATACTCATTCCAAACTAGTCTTAGAACTGTTGTAAAATAAGATTTAACATAGGGAGATTTTTGAGATAATGGGCCCATGCCTATGAGAATTTTAATATAATCCTAGGCCTATACTATGTATTGTAACAAAGTTCCTCCTCTACCTTGGTGGGTCTTGCGCTTATTGATGGATTTGCTCGCCTTGGAGCTTCACGGCAGTCCTCAGTTGGGCCATTTTCGTGAACCCACAGTCCAGGTCAACTCCTCCTGTGTCTGACCAGGAGTTGGGAGGTTTGGGGGGAACCCGGGCCCACCCTCTACTCCGGGTTCCAGCCCGGGGCCCTGTGGAATGCAGCTGTCTAGAGTGCCTCCTGGAACAGCTGTGTGACAGCTGCATCTCCCTGGGCTACTTCCCCATGGCCTCCTCCCAATACCTTCTTTATCCTCACCATAGGACCTTTCTCTTGGTGTCTGATAATGCTTGTACTCCTCAGTCCTCCAACAGTCTGTGTTCTCACTGTCAGCTCCTAGCACCTCTTGCTCCCAGCTCCTTACACATGTACCACAAACTGAAGTGAGCTCCTTTTTTAAACCCAGGTGCCCTGATTAGCCTGCCTTAATTGATTCTAGCAGCTTCTTGATTGGCTGCAGGTGTTCTAATCAGCCTGTCTGTCTTAATTGTCTCCAGAAGGTTCCTGATTGTTGTGCCTTCTGCCACTCTCCTGTAGCCATCCGGCCCGACCCTGTCACAGCATGTTACAGCTTTTGTGCTTTTATTTTAAAATGTGTACAGCAGACAAATCTTTCACTATACAAGTGCACTGCAAATAGCTTACCTGTCTTTTAGAATGCTCACTATATTCTCCAGGGATATTGTGTGCACTCTTAATTAAAGTCTTAGCAATATGATAGTAGTAGATACTAATGATGGTGAGAGGAATAAGGAAATATACTAAGAATATCAGCACAGAGTGGATCTTCGGGTGCATGTCGTCTGTCTGGGGATAGGGTATGCATGCCCTGAAACTGACGTTATCTGTGCCATTGATGTGGGCCACTTCAGAGAAAACTGCTTCAGGAACTGCTAACATCATGGAGATTATCCAGATGGCAAAAGCTTTAAAACACGTCCACAGAACTGCATTTGATGTTTGGATGTCCATGGGATTTACAATTGCTTTGTACCTGGAGAGGGGCAAAAATAATTAATTAATTAATAATAAACATTCTATGTCTGATGCATAAAGGCAATACAAGCCTTTGATTAAAGTAACATGTAACACTTGAATTTTTCTGATGTGATGTGTCATAGATGTACATATAATCTATTTTACTACAGTATATTGTATTTATTAATGTATATTAAATATAATATTTAATAATTACATTTTTTCTGTGAAAACCACGTGTTGTATCAAGAAATTCAATTCTCTCTCTCTCTCTCTCTCTTTCATGACAGGACACTGAATTATTATAGCTGCAGCCACACCACCTGGGACTGTGGTCTTGTCAGCTCTCATCAGTTAAGTAGTGTTAGGCGTGAACCAGACGCTGCCAGAAATCGATGTTGGTGATTCAGTAGATAGTACACTGTCACCTGAGCCATCACTGAGTCAGTGTTAGAGGGTACTGTGCTGTTGGTGGTGTCCTCTTTAAGCTGAGACATAAACCAAAGTTACTGATCACTTGTGGTAACAAAGAACCCCTGGCTTCTGTTCTGAAGAATAAGGGTGGTCAGGCTGGCAAATTTAATCAGTGTGTCCTGTCTACTTAAATTCCCCAGGCATTTTCAAAGGGACACATTATTCTTCACTCTCTGTCCTAGGGCCCAATCCTGTGAGGTGCAGAGCACCCTGCCCGCCAACTGAAGTTAGTGGGAGTGGAACTCAGCACCTCCGAGGAGGCATTCAGCATATTGAAGAATCTGGCCCATTGTTTATATCTATGAAAAGACATGGAATAGGAAATGGTAAGTAACAGACTACAGATGAAATCAAACATAAATGATGTATTACAACATTAATGAAAAGCAATTATGCAGCTTCTCTATTTGTACAAAATTGGCACAGATGTAGATAATAGGACAATCTGAAATCTATGAGCTGATAGATTTCTATAAACAAATTTGGCTAGGTTTTATTAACATTTGGAAGTAAACCTAAGTAAGGAATGTTATTTATTTAAATTACCAAGGAAACCCATGTTCCCATTAACCTCTTTGATGAACCCAGCCCATTGTACATTGCCAGTTAGGTCATGTAGTTATTATAAATGAGTTTTCAGTTTTAATTAGAAGTCTTCCCTAAACGTCTATATTCCTCCCTTTTCTAACATTACCACCAATGGCAAGGGTGCCTCATTGTAGGAAATATTTTTATAATAAATTTTCTTTCTCTGGAGCTTGGGCATTCTGCTTATAAATACATTCACATGCTCACTTGAAGCTCCCACTGTGAATATCTGAACCTGCCTAGTGGGTATGTTACAGAGCTTCTTATTGTTGGCATGGAAGAAACTCCCTCTGTCATCCTCCCCCCAACCCCTTCCCTCAACACACAAACTAAATATCTTAGTGTTGGAATGAAAGAGTATCCTCTTCCTAAAGTATTTTTGTTGGAGGCACATGGTCTTAAACCCTAATATTGATTATATCATCTGTGACGATTATTTTAAAGAAACAGATATAATTGCCGCTTCAAGAGAAAAAAAGCCACTCAGGCTAGATACTATCATCTTCCATTGCACTTAATACTATGGGAAAGAGCTTTCTTGTGATTTGTTTCTTTTAAATAATAAAATACCATGAATCAGGACAATAATTTACTATAAATATTCGTTTTATGAATGAAACAGCAAAGTACCATTCTCAACATCTGTACTTCTGTGACTGCACTAATGTCATTCAAGGGACTGAGACCTAGGGCCTCTAAAGTATTTAAGCACTTAAATACCTTTGAGGACCTGGGGCTGGCTGAGCTCCCTCTGCTTGCGCTGTTTTCAGTATTGTATTCTTTCCTTCCTGCTTACAGAATATGCATGCATGGGAAGACATATAAAAGTTCAGATATTATCAAAATACCACTCTGGGTACCGAGAGTAAATCTGAGTTCTAAAATATGTTTCATTTCCTTCTGACTATTTTCCTTCTCCTCCCCCAACAACTTCATCATTCTCACTGAAGTTGATTGGGGAAAATAAATTTTTTAAAACAATGAACCAAATTCAGTGTTTGGATGTGCATATAGGGCTCCCATGAATCCAAGTGCAAAATTTAGCCTGGTGTTCAGTCCTTTTCCAGTGCTATGAAAGTATGGGAGATTATCAAAAAGTGTCTGCATGAAATGATTGAAATTTGGAAGGGTCACCATGTGTTAATGCCATATTTGCTCTATGAATCCTCATGGAGAAGTTTAGAGAAAAGAGACAGCAACTGAATGAGGTCTTTATGGACTTGGAGATGGTTTATGATCATGTACCACAAGAATTAGTTTGGCAGACTTTGGGACAGAAAGATGTGCTGGAAGGATATGTCCTTCTTATCTAGGATATGTATGATGGAGTGACTACCACAGTCAAAACCAAACATGGCTACAACTGAGAATTTCCAGTAAATGTTGGCCTGCGCCAAGGTCAGCATTGAGACCTTTTTTGTTTTTATTGTCTTGGATGTGGTAAGTGAGAATATATGAAGGGAGTCACCTTGGAATATGCTGTTTGCTGATGACTTTGTGATCTATGCAGAAGACTGTGAGATCCTGCAACCAACTTTCAACAGTGGCAACACAGTTTACAGTGAATGTTGGTAGGACTGAGGCTGTGACAATTGATGGAGGAGGACCTGCCATAAAGGATATTACAAGCAAAGAACTTAAAGTGAAATAATTTAAATACCTTGGATCAATGGTTGCTGACAATGGTACCTTCCTGAGCGATGACTGAGATCATACCAAAGCTGCTTGGTGCAAATGGTGGGCGATGCCCCCAGTTTTTTGTGATAAAAAGATACCAACAAAGTTAAAAGCTAGAGTGTACAGAACTACAATTCAACCCGTCCTAATATATGGAACCGAGACTTGACCAGCAACAAGAAAAGAAATCAGTATGCTCTCCCCCATGAAATAAAGATGTTGAGATGGTCAGTTCCATGATAGAAAATGAAATGAGGTTGTGAGAGGCCTAATGCAGGTTGCCCCAACTGAAGACAAGTTGAGGAAGGCGAAGCTACGTTGGTATGGATGTGTCCAGTGGAGACCTCAGAGTTATGTTGGTAGGATGGCCTTTGCGATGATTATGGATGGAAGATGATCAAGGGGGTGGCCAAAGACTCAGAACATGGACTGGATATCAGCAGAACTTAGAACAATTTTCATGACAGCCAGGAGTATAATCATGAGTTTTGGAAGAAGGCTTTAAAAGTTGCCAAACTGGAATAGGGAAGTAGCAAGAAAAAAGAAAAAGAAGTCTCTAGTCCTTACAGCTATACCACCACTACAGGCATCAGACTCCCTGTGCTACTCTGCACTGTACTGAGTCCACTTCCTGCCACATACACTGTACCCTGAAATGAAGCACGTCTAAATGCCTTTTGGGTATAGCTTCAGCAGCTGGACTAGGTTTTTCTCTTACAAAGCCATCAGAGCCACCACTTTCAGGCAGCTTGTCAGCCATCAGGTAAAGTGGCTTTCAAGGTAACAGCCACAATGACAAAACAGAAATATCACTTTTGCTTTTCTGCAAATTTGGGGTGTTTCTTTCCTTGTCTGTTTGTCACCAATGAGATCTGTTTCATGGGCCTGCAGCACTAACAAGCAGCCTCGTCCAAAACATGCCAGATTTTCTCAGTACTTCTAACACTGAGATGACTCATTTGCTTAGGCCCTGATCCTGCACCTTTGAAGTCAGGGGGTGTTTTACTGTGCAGGATTAGGGCCTTAAAACTACACCATGTAATCTGCATGGAAATCAATTGAAACGAGGACCAACAAAGTAGTCAAAGGCGGGTGATCCTCACATCAGGAAGATCTAGTCCAATCTTTGAGCAGGGGATTGGACTAGATGACCTCCTGAGGTCTCTTCCAACCCTAATGTTCTATGATTCTATGATCAGAAACATCCATTTCAGCGTTATGTTCTAGAGACAAGCTCCATCCACACAAACTGTTCGACAGCAATCTGAGAAGTGTAATGAAAACCATTTGTCTGTACCTTACAAAAGAAAATCCCTTCCATTTCTTAACAAAGAACCATAATTAATATTGTCAAGGAATATGGAACTACAGGGATTTCCTTTACTTTTATTAACAATGCTGTTGACCATATAAATAAACTCCTGTAGTAATGCCAAACAATTAAGTGCAATGTCCTGTGTAAATGAGATGTATATGCTCTCACCCCTTACATATACACAGTGCTAACACACCACATTCTCAGCAGATGTAAATAAGCATGACTTCATTTGTTGTTTGCAGTTGTGTTGTAGCCATGTTGGTTCCAGGATTTTAGATACAGTGTGTGAGATAATATCTTTTATTGGACCAACTTCTGTTGGTAAAAGACAAGCTTGGAAGATATCACCTCACCCCCCTTTGTCTCCATAATTTCATTGACATCACTGGGGCTATGCCTCTTTATACCAGCTGAAGATCTGGCCCAAATTGAGATGTTATTAACTGATCTCTTTCTATAAAGGCAAGCACCGATACTGCCCTGCAGTTATAGAGACAGCTGGATCCGCCAGTTATGAAAAGAGTGAATGTTTTTTTCAATTTGAAGGCGTTTGTAAAAACATAGATGATGCAAAAGTTATATCTGGTTACATTGCATTCCTGCTGTTTTTGAAACGATTGAAACACAGATTATGTTTATCTGAGAATTTCAGAGACGTTAATGGTGCCAACTACTGACTCGAAAAGAAAAGGTGTTGATCACTGAGATGTAATTTAAAGCTGATTATTGAAATTGTCATATTACTGTGATTTTTATTGGGCTATGTTTTAAGGCTATTGGGGAAGTTTTTTTGGTACAACTGACAGCCACATAGCTTCCATTTTAAGATAACAGGACCAGTGCTTAGCCCACAGGTAATCCCCCAAAATGTCATCTGCCATGTTCATCTCTCTACTGGCATTTTACTTTGAGTGTGATTATGTATAGGTTTGAAATATAAGAAGACATTATTTAGCTTGACAATATAAAGGGTCATCAGGAGTCTAAATACAGAATTAAGGTGTAACTCAGCACTTTTTATGACGAGTCAGTGTCCAGTAGTAGATCATGCAGAGAAATTTTAGACCGGGAGGGTGAAAAGTAAACCCTCTAAAGCAAATCCTGCTTTCCTTACATGAGCAGCTGCATTGACTTAATGAGTCTATTTGCCTGAGTAAGATGAGCAGAATTTGACTATTCAGTACAGGAGAAAATGACCTTATTCATATGTTCTAGTGTCCTGGGAAGTTCTTTCAGGACACCTGAAATGTCCCAGTTTTTCATAGAATCAGTCCATCCATTTGGTGCTGTTTGTTTTTTAACAAATATAAAATGCTTGTTCAAGACATATCCCTTTGCTGAGTAGAACTGCCTCTGCATTTACCAGTGGAATGATCATTCAATGTGATGACAAGCATTAGGAGTGAAGAGAAGTTGAATGGGTGAGTGGAGACATGATTAAAACTGTTCATATGCTCAAAGTGAATGTCAGTGACACATGTTCAGTGTTTCATGATAAGTTTCTGCGGAAACAAAATCTGCCATGCCAAAAAATTGGTCCTTTTGACCCAGGAACTGGCAGCAGCAATAGCCTAGCATGACACTTTAAAAAAGAAAAGGAAAGCTTATGCTCAAATAAATGTGTGAGTCTCTAAGGTGCCACAAGTCCTCCTTTTCTTTTTGCGGATACAGACTAATACGGCTGCTACTCTGAAACTTTTAAATAAGATACTCTTGTCTTTGGTATGATGATTTCTCCACCCTAAAAGGTGTCACCGTAAAAAAATTTCCCATTTTTGATTTTGAAAATATGATCACCTTGCAGGTAGGAAGTACAATTCTATCCTACTCAAACCCTCCTCCCCCCGTCTATATCTGGAGTTTCACAGGAAGATGGGAATATTTCTCTGACTTTTCTTTTTCTCTTGCCTCTTCCTCCACCTCTCATCTAAAATAAACCTACTGTACTTCTTACAGGCTAACAAAAGCCTCCCAGCAGGAGGCCAACTCGCATATCCATGAAGAGCCATAGCCTCTTACTGCCACTGGCCTGAATCCATTTACCTGGTATTGCACAGCCTTTCACTGACTGATAAAAGACATCTTTATCTATTTGCTCAAGCCTGTTCCTAAGGAAGGTGATGATGTAAGAACGAAAGGAGTATTTTCCAATATTCTCTATTGTAATGATATTTAAGCGTATACATGCATCCAAAAATTCGCTGATGGGCACCTTTTATACAACTTAATGTGCCATAACAGATTTGGTTCAGTATGGAATCTGGTCAGAAAGGCTAGCAGTGACTGCGAAAACAGCAAAAACGAAGGGCCTGATTCTTCATTCCATGACACCCATTTTACACCCCTGTCTAGTCTAGTAATAGACTAGATGATCAGGCTATAAAACTTATTGGCTCCTATGAGTCTTGTATCCTGGAGGTTTGAATGGGCAAAGCATTTGAAGGGAGTGAAGCATTTTGGGTTTTATTCCTCTCCCCCTTGCCCTCAGTATGGGCCTGATCCAAAGCCCACTGAAGTCAAGGTCCTTAGTGAACTAATGATTTCCAAAAACTTCCCAGTACATCGGAACAGGTTGGTTTCAGAAAATGGGGAAAGTGAAACAACTTCACTATAGTCTGTTTAAAATAACACTCCCACTAATACATAATTTATATAAACATCATTTCAAGGTGTGTATATATAACCCACCTCGATATAATATACTGTATGGCCATTGCTACTGCCCAACCTTAGGCAGTGGGTCAAGAAGCACACTATTGCTCTGCACATGCCTGAATAAAGAAAATCAATTTTCATCTCCTAAAGGTACGACTATCAGAGGAGAAGGTCAATAAAAGATATTAGTTGCCCAGAAGCATAAATGTCTGGAGGCAGAAGCCTATGGTGTACAAATCTGTTCAATTACAGTTTACCCTTATAAAACTATTACTGTCATAAACCGTTCCCCATGTTTCCTTTTTAAACTCAGTGATGGGCAGAATAATTAAAGAGCAGCTACAGGATAGCATGTCCCCCTGATTTTCAGAAGTGTCATGGCCAATACTCAGGCAGTGTAAATGAGTACAAAGCTCTGTTGACGTCAGAGTCATGTCCATTGACTGCAGCTGAGGATCTGGCCTAACATTTTAAAATCCTGAAGAAAAGGAAACTGTTGCCTCATCTGCCTTTTCAGCTGTTCCATACCAGTTGCCTTAGTCTCCCCTTTTCAACATATCTGATTCCATTTCATTTGCACCTTCTGCAGAAGCTTTGCATTATAGCAACACAGAGACATCCCCCTAGATTGTTGTGTATTTGTTTATTGTACCTAACAAAAGGATCAAAGACACAAAAGTGTATTTAACAAAAATAAAGAAGGTATGGAGAGAAAGCAAAAATACACAATTAAAGAGCTCAGTGTGTAAACCAAGTATTGAAAAATAAAACAAAAGGTAGAATATTAATGTGGAAAAAACAATGGATAATACAAAAGGAACAACACACACACAAAACAGGAAATAGACAGAGAAGGCAAAATGAAAAATGATACACAAAAAAATTAAACCCCCAAAACCATAAAGCCTGAAAGAACGGATGTTTCTATAACAAAACACACATTAGAAATATTCTGTTTCTGATGCAATTCTGCAATCTGAAGCAATGATGCAACATAAGTATACATTTTGGGTGAGAAATATATAAAAATCAATTTCTGTGTGTGTGTATGTGTGTGATTTATATATATATTATTTATAGAATAAATATGGAAGGTACTTAGCTCTTATATTTATATATATAAAAGAGCTAAATATATTCACTATTTATTCTATTAATAAATCTCTTCTCAGTATGGTCAGTAAGAAATCTTTCCCCCCTGGATAGCATTGCCCAAAGAGCTATGTGGACTAGGTTTCCTTTTTCACCTTACTTTGGACCACTGCTAGAGGCAGAGTACTGATCTTGATAGTATGATCCAATGCAGTAAATCCGTACACTCCCGTACATTCAGTTAAGCTGTGTGAAATGGTTAAAACTCAGAACAAACTGGAGGATTTGGGGCTTTTCATACTGTAAGTAGGTAACATTCTGATCCTCACCTGAAGAGAAAAGATACATACAATGCATATAATACACAATGCCCCTTTTCTGGGGGTTGCCTTTATTGTTAACTTACATAACAACACCAAAACATGAAACTCAGCTTAAGCTATCTCCCAACAGAACCTTCTCTGGCCCAGACCCTAGTTCTCTGTGTCTCATCCCTGGTTTACACTACGAGTTTAGGTCGAATTTAGCAGTAGTCAGTAAACTGCACTAGCGAGCTTTTAAATGTCCAAATGCACATTCTATCACCATTCTGCACTTGCTCAGCCTATAGTTGAACTGCTCCTTACTACTGTTCAGGGTGGCTGTGTATGGCCTCATGAGCCATGGCATTAAGGGGTAGGCTGGATCCCCAAGGATAACTATAGGCATTTCAACATCCCCAAGGGTAATTTTCTGGTCTGGGAAGTAGTTCCTTCCTGCAGCTGTTCAAACAGACCAGAGTTCTTGAAGATGCGAGCATCATGCACCTTTCCCAGCCATCCCACGTTGATGTCGGTGAAACGTCCCTTGTGATCCACCAGTGCTTGCAGCACCATTGAAAAGTACCCCTTGCAGTTTACGTACTGGCTGCCAAGGTGGTCCGGTCCCAAGATAGGGATATGCATTTCGTCTATTGCCCCACCACAGTTAGGGAACCCCATTGCAGCAAAGCCATCCGCTATGACCTGCACATTTCCCAGAGTCACTACCCTTGATAGCAGCAGCTCAGTGATTGTGTTGGCTACTTGGATCACAGCAGCCCCCACAGTAGATTTACCCACTCCAAATGATTCCTGACTGACTGGTAGCTGTCTGGCATTGCAAGCTTCCAGAGGGCTATCACCACTCACTTCTCAACTGTGAGGGCTGCTCTTATCTTGGTATTCTTGCACTTCAGGGCAGGGGAAAGCAAGTCACAAAGTTCCATGAAAGTGCCCTTATGCATGCAAAAGTTTCGCAACCACTGGGAATCATCCCAGACCTCCAAGACTATGCGGTCCCACCAGTCTGTGCTTGTTTCCCAGGCCTAGAATCAGCGTTCCACAGCATGAACCTGCCCCATTACCACCATGATATCCCCATTGCCAGGGCCCGTGCTTTGAGAGAAGTCTGTGTCCATGTCCTCATCACTATCATGATCACGCTGTCGTCACCTCCACTCCTGCTTTTGCAGGTTCTGCACATACTACAGGATAATGCGCGAGGTGTTTACAATGCTCACAACAGCAGTGGTGAGCTGAGCAGACTCCACGCTGCCGTGGTATGGTGTCTGCAGGAGAGCAGAGTTGCAGTGGAAGCGGTAGATGACAACGGATGCCACAGAACGACAAGAGGACCTGCGAGGTAGATTCATGGCACCAACCAGGAGAGCAGAGTTGCACTGGAAGCAGTGGATGATGATGGTTAGCAGTCCTACTGCACCGTCTACTGACAGTAGTATGGTGTCTGCACGGAAAAAAGGCGTGAAACGATTGTCTGCCGTTGCTTTCACGGAGGGAGGGGCGACTGATGACATGTACCCAAAACCACCCGTGACAATGTTTTTGCCCCATCAGGCATTGGGAGTTCAACCCAGAATTCCAATGGGCAGTGGAGACTGTGGGAACTGTGTAAGGAGGTGGGGATGGCAGATACAGCACTCGGTATCTGATTGACTACACCTGTTGGATGGTTTAAATTTCTTCAAACCCCTCCATCATACACTCAGTGTGCCAACAGAATTTAGCACAAAAAAAGTGTAGAAAATAATTACTTTGCCTCCGGTCCATGTTTTAAAGAGAGACAGACTTGATTAGGAGAATGTGGACACCTCTGAGCACAGACTTCTAGTCAAGATAAATCTTTTACTATTAGTTCCCCACTTATGGGATAAAGTCCATAAAACAATACTACTTGTAATGATGTTGCAGCTCTGCAAATGCTGACACTGTGACATGACATTACTCATGAAAATACCACTTTCTGTGGCCTATGTCTCATAAAATGACCTCATGGTCCAGTGTGTATGCAAATATTTAAGGATACAAACCCAGTAGCTGCTATGGGATATTTTGCACCATTGCTGAAAGACCTCATCCTATTATTTTAATTGGGTATCTGACAATGTAAGAAATAATAGAGGTATGAAGTGACTCAACAAGCATTTTATTTTCTATTATAAAGTCAGAAATCAACACTGAACTCACATATTTTTAAGGTTGTATAGAACTGTAGTTGTTTTTCTCTCCATTTCTACATCTACTTTTGCATAGTTCCAAGAAATGCTACTTGAAGCCATAGAAGATTAAAGTAATATTGTATTGAATAGCTGAGCTATTCAAATCTTAATAATGATGTAAGGTGCTGATCCAGCAAAGCACAAAAGCAGGTTCTTAACTATAAGCATGTACTTAAATGTTTTTGGATTGGGGCCAAAATGATGATAGGGCTTTGCTATTAAAATGTAGGAGTTAAAAGGCTGGCTCTAGTGTAATCAATGACAAATCTCTTATTAACTTCAAGGGAGCCTGAATTTCAACCATGACCATTACTCAATTATCCTAAAAGCCATCTAATTAGTGCTTTCTTTCGGTCATGCTTTTAAAAAAGAAGAAAAAGTCACTCTGTATATATGGTGATAGGACCCGATTTATGCTTGGTCTAATTCCATTGATTTCAATGGAGTTACACAAGGGCTGCATTTGACCCTCTGCACTTTAAGCATTTGTTAAAAGGAAAAATAAATCTAGAGAAAACAGCAGAATTATATTTGATCACAATATTAGAAAAATGTGACCATGCAAAAAAGTATGAGCTATAAACAGTAGCCCATGGTATTGCTAAAGGAAGCTGAAAATGTTAGGCTGAATCTTTCGCTGGTGTAAATCAGCATAGCTCCATTTACACTTCCTGAAAATCTGGTCCATTATCCTTAACTCAGCAGAATCCCACTTGTTTCACTTCCAGACACACTGAAACTTGTTTTCTAGGCATTTTACAGATATAATTGTTTCTAATCCTCACACAGTACAATTTCTACAGGAAGTTTACATGGAGAAAGATCATGGGAGCCCAGTATTCTACAAGGGACACAATACAAGGTACACATTTGTTTCACTAAAAGGAAGAGGTCACCAGTTTTCTGAGAAAATATTTATCTGTAACTGAAAGGTCAAATGAAATACAAAGCACAGTTAGAATAGCTGTCTATGGAATGAGTACCACTGTAATATCCAAACAAGGAAATTAATATATAATTGACCCCCATCCACAACAAGTCTCAACACTCAAATATACTGTTCAGTCCATGGTGACTTATGAAGTCAACCCTTGTAATATTTTATTTTCAGAAATCACCATTACTGTAACATGTGTCACTTGATGTAGGGAATTTCCAAACTTATGATTACTATTAATTACACTATGGGAATATTTAAACCTTTCCTTTTTGCTCCTCATTCCAGTTTCTCCCAACTCCTTTTATACAATCCAAATAGTAAATATAGGCATACTTTTAAAAAAAACTCTGAATATTTTATATATGTTATTTTGTATGTTTAACCCCATTGAAGTTTAAAGGGAAAAATTCAATCCCTTTTTCCTCCTAAAGCTAAAAAAAGATAAATTCACAAATCTCTCCTTAGGTCAGTCTAAATATTTTCAGTTGATTCTCGTGTCAATGATAGACCAGAAAAACTTTTAGTTCCAATGCAGTAAAAAAGTACAAGTACTTTAAAGGGTATCTTTGAAAAGAGTACGTTTACTGTGCACCAAACTAACCATGTAGTAAACTACAGTGGGACCCCTGTAACTTCTTTGGCAATTAGTCCAGCATTCCTTCAGCATGAATGCCTTCCATTTAGTTCAATGGGAGCTTAAGGTCCACAAAAGTGCAGGATAGGGTTGAAAGAGTCCTCTTCAACTCCCATTAAGTCAAGACTCTCATTGACTTTAATGAAAGCTGGACGGTGTCCAAAAGTAATAATGACTCAGTCAACTGAAGTCAATGGAATTTTTTGCTGAGTAAAAACTGATGGATTGAGATTGGTAATTATTTACCAAGTGAATAAGTCCCCAGTAAATGAAAAGATAATCTACAGAAGAAAAGAAGAAATACAGCTGTCAAATAATATGCTTGGCTTTATCAGGGAAATCACTCACATTTCTACTACACATAATACAATACAACCCTCTAAAATGTTAAAGGAACCACCTGTAATAAAAGTATTTTACACAGTCAAGACAGTGTGTGTATTGCTGTTTTCTAGGATGTCAACACTAAAATATATGCAGTCATCATGACTTCAGTAGTATTATTACTTTCATGCATCTTTATTAATATAACGAGGATGCAAAACTATATGTATAATAATACTGAATTTATGATGACTCAGAAGTTATATCTCAAAAGTAAAATAAATGAAACTTGAACCTCTATACCACATCCTCCATATTTCACTGGTGATTTGACAAATCTCTGATTTGAAAATACATTCCTTCCATATCATATAGAATATCACAATAGCACTTTTTAAAATGAAAGTATATTTTGCATGTCCACTTTCATATACAAGGCAGTTTGAGGTAAATTCCTGAACTGATGAAATTAGAGTGTTACATTCTCCTTTAAGGATCTTTCATAAGTTGTAGTCAAAAATACCAAACATTAATATAGATTGAATGCTTTATACAAAAGTAATAATATAGGGCCTGATTCAAAACCCACTGAATTAATCTGACTTTGAGGGGCTTTTGGATCAAACTTTTAGATGAAATTAGACTCTTGCAAACTGGCTGAAAAACTGGGGAAATAATTTTTTTATACCCTGAAGGAAAAAGTTAAAACAAAAACAAAACAAAAAACAACAAAAAACTTGTGTAAAGCTAAAGATACATTTTCCAACACAAACCTTTATCACTGTTATACACTGAAAGCCAGTCATACGTGCACATGGTCAGATAAGACTTCCACAGAAGTCAGTGAGAACTTTGCCTGAAAGAGTTCAAGAACTTTCATCTGTAGCTGAAGAAAAGTGTTCAAAACAGGAAAGAAAAAAAGATGATAATAATTTAAAGGATGCAGTCAGTCATTTTGCAATACTTTTGTCATTTAGGACCTGAGCCTGCAATCCCTTCCTTATTCAAGCAAATACTACACCTGGGAACAGTCCCAGTGGAGTAATAGGGCTGCTCACATGAATAATCACTACCACTGTGAGTAAGAGTTGTCAGACTAGGACATGAGGGATGGTGGAAAGAGAAAGTGTATTTTTCTTTATCTGCTATTCCTCTAGAAAAGTTTGAAAATGTTAACGGAGCTGATCCGGTAGCCTTGAATTCCTTGAATGGTTCTCTTTAAATCATTTAGCAGAAAGAGATGCAGGAATAAACCCTTTCCTCTTTATGTGTTGGTTATTGGGGGAAAAGGGGAGGGAATTTGTTTGTTGTTTTTTATGTATTTTTGGAATGGAGATGAAATGGGTATCACTGTTTTGGGCAACAAAATCAAGGTATATAATTCAAGGGCATGTCAAAACAGAACATTTTGGTGCATCAGCATTCCTATGATACCAGAATAGTTCTGGTACTAATATCTGGTAGCTAGTTGCTCCTGTAGAGCAGAAATTTCTCTCTCTCTCTCTCACACACACACACACACACACACCCTGCAGATAATGATGATCTCTAGGCGTATTGCCATCTTACCTGTCTGCACTCAGGGCGGTGAGAGTGAAGACGGACACGCCCACCGAGGTGAGCTGGATGGCAGGGATGAGTTTGCAGCCCACCTTTCCGAACATCCATTCCTCGAAAAGGTAACGGGAGGCATCCACCGGCATGCAGGTCACCAGCAGCAAGAGGTCTCCGGCGGCCAGGCTGGAGATGAAGATATTGGGCACGCTTCTCATAGCGCTGTTGGAGATGAAGATCTTCACCAGGGTGATGTTGCCTAGCAAGCCCACAGTGATGATGAGCAGGTAAAGCGAGGGGATCACACAGCGGACGATAAACACCGCCGTGCCCCGGGAAGGGGGCAGGAGGTCTGTTTCCAGCAGCACCCCTGGCACCAAAGCATTGCTTACATTTCCTCCTGGGGGCTGCACGGTGAGGTTGAGGGAGAGCTCCCCAGCCATCCTCCCAGCTCCGGAGATACCAACTGCAATGGGAAAGAGCAAAATAATTTGTCTCTGAGTCAGCAAAGAAAATCTTGTTCTTTCTTTCTTCCAAGTTTTCTCCCACCAAAATCGCAAAGGAGGGATTGTCTGCGGACAAACACTGAAGAGTTAAAAGAGAGAGACCTTCAGTTGTGTCATTTCTCTACCCAAAGCCACTTCTTCGGGGTCAGAACAGTCTCTTGCACATTGGGAAGATGAGGGGAACTAAACGAGATCCAGAACGCAGCTTTCTGTTCTTAATCATCATCTTCAGGATACTTCTGTTCTGAAGGGCGCATCCCGAAGTCCTTTCTCACAGCTGGTCAGATGGGAATAGTGATGGGACTCGCATAACTTCTAGCCGGGTCTTCACTGCTCTGGCAAGAGAAAAGACTGCAGCCCTCCAGGGTCTGTGGACCTGTACAGCTCCTTCCACAGGCTTTGATGATCCCCAGCCTCTTCCTGTGCTGTGTTTCAGTCCCTTTCTGACAGAGCCCAGCTGATGGACTGGAGGCAGGCTGGGTCTTCTACTGCCTCAGTCCTTCCATTTTTACATTCGCCCAGCTCCGCCTTGCTGGGAGGAGCCACCAAACCCATTGGGTTGAATGCCTGAAGTTTGGTCCGTTGTGGTTGTGGAAGGAAGGAGCTCTTCATCTCCAGATGAAGGAACGTTTGGCTCGGACACCAGTAAAAAAGGCGATAGTGAGCACGCTCCACACCTGTCCTGCTCCGAATTACTATCATTTCCAGCTGGAGCCCAAGTCGGAGTAATAAACCAACCACCTAAGAATGCTGCTAACTAGATAGCTCTGCCTTTGGCCCAGAGAGCTACCCAGTCCGTGTTACTGACTCTAATGCCCATGCATCGAGCGGGCGGGGTGGTGTGGGGTGGAGCTGTCCAGTTTTTAGTGCTGAAAACACGTAGACTGTCCTTAGGAAAGAAAACCTTTTTAGTCCCGGACACTTTCCAGTGACTCTTGAAACTGACTAGCTTTAAAGGGGGGTGGGGGGCGGATGGACCTATATTCAAACATCTTATCCAACTGTGTTTGTTTTGTCGAGTTCAAAGAGCGTTTGGCCAACAGGCTAAGAATGTTTTGCTTTGAGTTTTTGGTTTGTAATAGTTCACCTAAAATTCGTCTGGTTTAAGGAAATGGAAAAAGCTGAGATGTATCCGTGCTGTGCTATGCCAGTGGCAAATCAATATATATTGTAAGTGATGGTTCGGTCTGTGTAGCATAGGGTCTCTCACCAGAGTGCCTTGCTCTTCCATTAACCAACATGCTTGACATCTTTGTTGAAACACGGTGGGTCGCTCGAAAATTCTTAGACTACAGTTTGGGGACGGGTGTGCGTCTGGATGTTTTTGTCATAAAAGACTCACATTTGGTTTCCTAATTGTACCCTACATTTTCAGCGGGATCCATTAGTTTAATGCGATGCACCTGTACAAATATCGTACAATGGAGAAACATCTAGGTGAGTGGAAGTTTTCAATGTGAAGAGCCGGATTATAGCAATGCAGTGAAACAGCGCTAGTTGCCATGAGTACTGTCTGGAAATTGTTTTCTATCTTTATTTTTTTCTGAATGCTACCAAAAGGCATGGAACAAACGTGCACTGTTCATATTATTAAAACAATACCCATGGTATATTTGGCATACAGGATTAAAATATTATGGCATCTAGAAAAAACAAGATTAACGAATGAACACATGCAGAAAATGGTGAAGTGGCAATAGGAAACTAATATCGTAACAAAGTCTGTCACCTGTATGAGATAATACATATCCTGTCAACAGTGCATTATCCAGTAAAGAAACTGGAATTATAAGGGAAACTGGTTTATCTTTAATACATCTTTATATACATAAAGATAACCATACATACGTTTAACACACTATTGCTTTGCAAACCTACCATCAATACATTAATTCCTGGGTTGTATTCCTGGCTCTGCCATTGATTGGCCTGCTGGGTAACCTTGGGCATGTCATTTCACCTCTATGTGCCTCAGTTTCTCCATCTGTAAAAAAGGGGAAATGATATCAACCCCCCTTGTAAAATGCTTTGAGATTTACTGGTAAAAAGTGCTATAACTGCTATGTTGTTGTTATTTTGTTACTGTTGTTTTTAAAAAATATAACATTTCTAATCTCCTGGAATATATAATTTATTACAGTATTGTAGATTACTGATTCATGTACTGCAGAGTACTATTTTACAGAACACAGTAGATTGTACCGGAAACAACCTGGGCTAGTATTCAGAAACATCTGACATCCAGACTACAAGTTTGCCACTAAGTGTTTGCTGTAGAAGCTCACAGCTGTCATGTAACACATACATTTGTTTAGCTATTGGATTTATATTCACACTTCAGCAAATCAAATTGTGGTTCCTTTGAGATAACCTGGAACACATATTCTTGCTTTGAGTAGTTCTCAAAATTACTGGTTTATTATTGATAGAATAGACTTAATTGAGTTTATTTTAACTCTGTAAAGGTCATTGTTCACAATACAGATATTAAATTACCTTGAACGTTTTCTAACCATTATTCACTCTTCCTCCTGTTGTAAGGTGTCTACTGATTGAGAACGATAGACTGAATTAGTAAAAGTTAAATCTGTCTAACCCCCAAATGTATAAATGGCTTGCCTAGTGACTTTTTTGAGAATGCATTTTACTTGTGAACAATAAATATGCTTGATTTGGAGTGATGGTTTGTTATTGTTTATGTATTTCAATACAGATTTATGTGGGTGATCACATGTGACAATAAGAGAGAAGTTGGTCTTGGTTAGAAACTCATCGTACCAGGGAATGGGGAAATTCGAAAACCTGAGTCGTCTTGAACCAGTCAAATCTGAAACGCCAACTGAGCATCAAAAGCAAAACATTTGAAAGGGCTTTTACTTGGTATTTTATCCTGCATTCGTGGTTTGTGTGCTAACTCCTGAAACTAGCCAAGCAGCCGCTAGCCTCTTGACTCAACTCGAGCGAGTCCACGGAAAATTGCCATTCTGACACTGATATATGAAAGAATTCTTATCCTGGCAAAGTGTAACATGTTCTTCAAATTGAAGGGTGAATTTTCAACAGCGTCTAGGTGATTTAAGAGCACAGGTCAATGCTCCTAAATCACATTGGTGCTTTTAAAAATCCCACCCTGAATCGATGCCTTTGGAAATCCCCCTCTAAAATTCCTTTAAGTTTAATTTAATTTGCTTTAATTCCTTTAAGTTTTACCTACATCACGTTTTCAAAACTCAGCACAGAAATTAATTATGGTCTGACATCTGTAAATTACACGTTGGAAACAGAATGATAGATCTTGCCTCCAGTGCCTTTCAAAGGATAAGCACATAGACCACAAAGAGCAAGAATCTACTGTCCTTGGCGAGGAGAGGGAGCAATCAAGGGACTCAGATCTTGATGTTCAAACTATCTAGCATTTACTGTTGAAATAAAGGCTTTAATCCATATCTTCTGATACTGTTGTTTATTTCAGATTACAGCCTACGGGCACACAAGAAAAAATTGATACGTTAGTTTCAGAGCAATGGAGCGAGGGAGAGGAGAGAGAGAGAGATTGCAACAAGTTAAGTAACTCCGGTGAGAAAGAAAGTAACTGTGGGCTGAAACTCACTTTTCATTCATAGCAGTATACATTGGAATTTTAAAATCACGGTATGGCGGGCAGATTAATCTTTGAAAACACTTACTATGCTGTACGGCTCCCCAAAAGGGAAAAGGCAAATCGGCCCATTCATTAAGACAAAACGCCTTTTTACAGAACTGAATAACAAGTCGGCATGGGAATGAAGCTAATAGACTGGCCCCACACGTGTCTCAAGCGCCATCTACTGAGCACTGCTCAAAACAGGGAATAAATTCAGTTCCCATCTCTTTGTTTTGCTTAGTATTTCTGGAGCAGGTACTTGTGCATATCAGCGGATGTAGATCTGTAGCTGCTGTGACCAACTTAACATAGCTCCAAATCGTCGTTTCTGTCCAGCAAGTCTGACGGCAAACTCCACTCAAGGCACAGGTTCGCATAGGCGATTAAATCATAGCTTGCAATCTGAACATTAAGACCTATTAGGTCCATGTGATAATCTCAGCCTTTAGCCCACAGCAGATTTTGATGGTTGAAAGCATGATGCTTATACCTTCATGTAAAAAACAAACAACAACAATATTATTTAATCACAAATTGCATAACTTCTTATTCTTCTAGAGGAATAACTTGAAAGGTGCCTTTTTCTCTCATACTACTTGTGTTATCTCTCAAATATCCACCATACTGGGTGAAATATATTTCAGAAAGACTTCTCACTCCAGATAAGGAAAGTAATAATCATCTAATATCAGAAGAGACTCCAAGTGTGAATATTAACTCTAAATAGGTTACACAGTGCTGTATACTCTGAAAGGGACATGGGCTAAAAAATCCTTGATGTAGAAATTATCAAAACAATGTCAATTTAACAATACTTTACACTGTATCAGAGAATGAATGGAAATGTTTAAAAAGGTGCTGAAACAAGTAATATTGCTTGTTTTATGTTCTTCTAATCTTACATGGAATCTCAGTTTAACTATCCTTTAACCCAATTCCAAGTAATGCAAAATAGAAAGAATTCTTAAATCTTAAAATGGAATTTCCCATAGAGAAACTAGATACCAGGCCTCTCTAACAGTAAAGCAGAATGGACTTTTGATGAGACATGAAGCCCCAGGGGTGTCACCCAAAGCAGAGTAGATTCAGATAAACTGCTTCTGCTTTATCCAAGGCAGAAAGTATTATTCTGGTGACAACTATCAGTATTTAAAGATCAAAAATTGGTTTATAGCCAAAAGAGAAAAAAGCAGATTGTCAGAGCAAGTATTGTGGAGTTCTTGGAAGCCTGATAAAGAGAATGACAAACTCCAGATAATCAGAAGTACTAGTAACACTTGGAAAAAATAAATACAGAAAATAAAATCCTGACCCCTTGAAGTCAATGGAAAAACTCCCACTGATTTCAGTATTGGCATCTAAGGTATCTGCCCTACTTTTCCACTACTCTATTGAAAAATTAGGCACAAAGCATGCCTTCTGTGTTAATTTGTCAAGGACATTTTATGGAAGAAGAAGTGGGGGGGCATTCCTCAGATCTGAATAAAATAGCCTAAGCAGCCCCATGTCTTTCTTCCTTTCTTTAAGGTAAATAATATTTTGACAGATTGAGTAACTGAGGAATTCAGTGGGACAGCCCATGTACATAACCAGTTGGAAAGAGTCCAGAGGAGGGCAACAAGAGTGATCAGAGGTTTGAAAACCATGACCTGTGGGATAAGGTTGAAAGAATTGAGCATGCTTTATCTAGGAAAGAGAAAACTGAGGTGAGAACCTGAAAACAGTCTTCAACTATGTAAAAGCATGTTATAAAGAGCATGGTAATCAATTGTTCTCCATGTCTACTGAGGTTAGGACAAGAAGTAATCAGCTTGGATTGCAGCAATGGATATTTCGGTTAGATATTAGAAAAATGTTCTAATTCTAAAGATAGTTAAGCACTGGAAGAGGTTACTGTGATACTGACATACCATGTACCAGCTCATGCCAACATCCCCATGTCTCAGAGGAATACCGACAAATACATGAAGAAATGAGAAAACAGTTTTAAATCATTCAAAGCAGAGGCCAAATTAGAGGGAAATAGCAATGGGACTTTCCCAGGCTCCACACATTTGAGTCACACTCTCAGTAGACTGTGCAGATGTTTCAAATATGATTATGCATGCTCTGGGCTCGACTATGCTACTTGGGCTTGGTTACCCCTCTGTGGGGCTCAACCGCTTTGCTGGGTTCTTGGTTAGGCAAACAAATTATCAGTTGTGGTATCTCCCAAGTCCACCCATCCTCAGACTAAAATGAGTTGTCACAGTGAGTAGATTGTACATATCTTCATAATATCGTAAGCCTAGGTCCAAAAGACTTAGGGGGGTGGAACTCCCTTCTCCCTCTTTAATAAGGCAAAGAAATATCATATTGTAAGCCTTCTGTCAGCCAATGGCAACAGCAAAGGCAAGGTTTAGTCTGTCAGGTCAGACTAGATGATCACAGTGGTCCCTACTAGCCTTGGAATCTATGAGATCTACTATCTCGGGCTCTTTTTTCTAAAATACATAAAGCTTGGTTCAAGCCCAAACCCAGAGCCATACTCCTACCTCTGGTTCTGCCGAAATAAAATATAACCTCACTGACCACCTTTGCCGCTGGTTTTTCCATAGTTTTCAGGTTAAAAATGAAGTAGATTTGAGTTCTCCTACTGTGGCTTTTTCTTTTATTTTTTCTTTTATTTAAAGAGGGCCCTAACCAATACAAACAAAAACATATTTTATTGACTACATTAAACAGTGTATTTTCACTGGCGACATGTATCCTAAAGGGAGTAAGTGAAAAAAGTATTAATGACACTAAATTGAAGGGTAGCATGCTGTGATAACTGAATAATCTGGAGGTATAAGCATTAAAATCTGTTTATGTGCATATAAATCAAACTCCAACTGCATTTTTGAGCAGGGGAAAGCCGAGACATTTTACCAATGATTTTTAATTTTTTTAAAAATATGCTCACATATAGAGCAGCTGCATACTTTAATCCTCTCAATATCATGTAAATATTGATCCCAAGATGCAAACCTATTTTGGATAAAAGATGCAATAGGCAAAAAGTGGTGGGGGGTTAGGGGTTGCAATAGCTATCTATTATTGCAATGAGTCAGACAAACTACAAACAAATAAAATAACTCTCATTGTACAAACTCTCTGAGATTATGTTCTTGCTTAAAATGTGAAAATCTTTTCTTTGGGAAACTTTTATATGCAGCCTGAGATACAAATACAGAGAGGAAAAACAAGATTGCCAGTCGTGCACAGCTTTTGTTTTGAGGACACTTGTGAACGAGAACTGGATCAAAGTCAAGAACTAATTTTGCACAGGTTGTCAAATAGCCTGGATCCAACACCCGCCAAAGTCAATAGAAGAACCCCATTGATTACAATGGGTGTCAGATTAGGTGCTTAATAAGAACTTCCAGTTTCTTAGAGATACCTGCATATCAGTGGTTTAGAGGCTAATGCCTTTGGTAGTCCATTAGTAGTCTTCTGCATTACACATAATTTTAATTTTTCTCTTTTCTAGATTAATGTTCTCACTAATTAAAAATAAATAATAACAAAAGTAAGGGAATAATGGCCCTGCCTTGAGCCAGGCATGGAGTAAGATTGTACAGAGCAATGTTCTAGATCGCGTCTACTAAGGCAACTCCAGCTTCACCTCCAATTCTTTGGGTCTTTCTTGATAAGAGATAATTATTTATGATGAACAGGCTCAAACTGTGCAATGGTTTTCTGCACTGCAAAAGTGGGATTTAGGATGATGCCACCACATTCATACACTTAAGCCCAACGCCAGGATTTGAACTCAGGGTTCCCATTCAGTAAAACACTCACTTAATTTCTAGTCTGTGTTTAAGTCCCACTAAAAAATCAAATTGAAGTCAATGAGACTTAAGTACATGCATGATGTTAACCATGTGTTCAAGTGCTTTGTTGAATAGGGATGGATTTAAGCCACTTAATTTTAGGGCACCTACTTAAATGCTTTGTTAGTGCATTAGACCATAATGCCACATATTCCTCAGTAGTACTACGGTTAAGCAATAGCTGTGGTAAAAAAGGTTATATATGGAAATAAGAGGGAAGCACAAAAATATCTATTCCTACCTTTTCAGTTCACAATCCTGCAACTCTTACACATATGAATAATTCTTCACTTCATTGGGAATACCCAAATGAGTAAGAACAATTCACATATGCAATGTGTTTGTAGGTCTGGACCTTTAGTGGCTTGCTTTACAGTCTGGTTTAATTTAGTTTTCCTAGGAGATATAAGAAGGTTTGAAGTTTCTGAGTTCTAGGGTATTTTTCTCGTGGTCATTAATCCTGGGAAAAAAATTATTATTATTTATTCATTATTTATTGAATTAAGGCCTGATTCCTAGAATGAACAGTATCCACAATTCCCATTGACTTGACAGTAGCTATGATTGATGTTAAAAAGTGGCTGCTTTTTTTTTATAATATCTGAGAGCTATAACTGACTACAGTTCTCAGAGGAAAATAGTTTGAGGACATGATGTCCTAGTATGGGAGCAAAAGATTGCTAGTATTGAAAGAGAAATGATATAAAGTTACAAAAAGTAAACTAAAGATATTTATATGTCAGGTAATAACAAAAACTGGATGTAGGAAATTAAATTTGGATGGCCTGATTCTCCTTTATGCCTCTCTCTCTCCCCTTAAGTGTAAAGGAGCCTTAAGTTGGATGTAAAAGTAATTTATCAAAGTAATGAAGCTAGACAGTATAAATGAGAATCAGGCCTGGAATGCTTCAAGGTCATCAAAAATAATAGTCAAATTTAACAAATATAATCCACATTAATATAAAGTATTGATGTTATCTAACTCTGTTTTGTTATTGTGGTATTGTTATTTATGTAAATAACTGATTTACTGATCTTTAATACAGACCTTTTAAAAGTCAATCAGGCTTACTGATCTGCTACCAACTCTTGCATCTTTGTTGGATAAATCACTTTCCCCTTCAGTGTTTTGGAGATGTATGGTGAAGGGAGGCCTGCTCCCCTACGATCTTGGATGAACCTGCAGGGGTTAACAAGTGATACTATCTCTCAAAGAGTACAGAATCCCTTCCTGCTGCCAACCTTCCCCCACCTGTCAAAAACACTCTGCTGCTCCCTCTCAGAAAATAAGTCAATATGACTCTCTGCCAACCTTTCAACCTACAAGGCAGGTTCCGTTAGGCAGGAGCCCATGTGGCTTATGACCAATCAAACCAGTTTGAAATTCAACAAAGTAACAAGAAAATGTGTCATAAATTCTCACAGCCATTCAACATGAAAAATAAATTTCACATTTTCACTGGTGAGGAGCAAATGTTCATAAAACTCCCTTTTCTTTTGTGTGTGTGTGTGTGTTTGTGATCTTGGAACAGGCAGATGTTGATAAACAAATGTCTGATAAAAATATCGAACTTATCTCTAATGACTGGCAGCCTGGTATCTTGTCATAGTTTGAGGTTTGTGTGAGCATAACCTGACTCTGTGGTAGACTTGACAACTGGAAATATGTGATAGAAATAAAGGAGTCTGTAGAATGTGTAATTTTGTTGAAATGAATATTTATCATGTTTCTCTCAGCTGCTGAGAGGTCAAAGATGTTACAAGTGGCATCATAAAAATGTAACAGGAACTTAGAGAGGCAAGAAAACTGAAGATTAATTAGCAGAGACGTCATCAGCCTTTAGAAAAATGCCACTAATACTTTCACTGGAATATAACTTTGGTCTTTTGTTTTTAATTTTCAGAACTGCCAAACTCTGCGACTCTCCTGTGTTCAGTAGTTCACCTAGCATTCATGGCTGGCTTTTCAAAAAGAGAAGTGCAATTACACAAGCGTAAAGGGTCAAACCCAGCCCCTCCCCGCACCCCACCTCCAACTATGAAATATATTGCAGTGTGGTCCTGCTACAGCAGATAGAGCAAAAAGTGTGTGTGTGGAGTGGGGTGAGGGTGGCAAGGGATAGAACACATGCAAAACTGGGGGGTTACTGTGAGTGGATCCTCCAGGTCTCTCCCTGCTAAGGGCTGCAAAAGGTACTGCAAAGGCTACTCTGGTCCCTGGACTGGAGTAACCTCTGTGTAATACAGCTCAATAGCCTTTTAATGTGACTGATGCTAGCCTGGGTACCTGAGCTGTGCGTTAGGATCTAGCTTTGAGCTGAAACACATGTGAAAAGCATATCCATGGTTGTGTGCTCTCTTACAAGAGTGTCATTTTCAAATGGCTAATTATAGGCCTATTTATCCTTCTGCATGACTTGTGCATGCAGTTGTAGTGCTAGTGTGAATTTGTAGGCCTATACTTCTGGAAAATGTTATATTTCCATGTTGGGTATATGTGACACAGTGGCCCATCAGCGGCTCACTACCCTATGTCAGCACCTCTTGTCAGGCCTGGCCTACCCACTACACCTAACACATTGTTGTCATAATCTGTATTTAAAAGGTGTCATATAAGATATCTTTGGAAAACTTAACTCTGATCATTAATATTCTTCCATGGTGTTTGTAAGGGATTGTACAAAGAGTTATGGATATGTGTTAGAATTATATTCTTAAAATGAGTTGGGCAAGCATAAGCCCAATCTGCCCTGGACAAAGGAATATGTATTGGTTTGTCTGACCTGCCTGGTCGTCAGGCAGAGGCAATGAAGGTAAATTTACATAAAAGGTAAACAAAGCCGTCAACCTCACATGTGGGGGAGATAGTCTGTTGCTGGGTCTGAACCTCAGATGATAAATAACTGAATCAACTGATTGTGTACAATATTACTAGATTATACAAGTGTATCAAGCAAGGTCTTTTATTAAATTAATGACACACTGTTGTTTAATACCACTGTGAAATGTATACATTAATACTATATGAGAAATTATGGATACTCACTCATTATGAAACACCCAAATTCAGGACATGGAATGTGTCAGACCCTACCAATTTTTGCACCCAGGCCCCAAAATTCTACTGCCTGAGTACAGACCATGTCCAGCAACTCCTACCACACCAAATATTGCAGACCTTGGTATATTCCAGTGCCACAAAACCCAGAGTTGGAAGATTCATTTTGCCAATTTTGGCACCTCCCCTCCCCCGCATTCCCCCCCCCCACATTCCACTGTGTAAATAGAGCATACATCCAGTTGCATCTACTACACCAAATAAACCTGGATCCAAGCATGTTGTGTTGCCACAGAGCTGCCAAAATCCATATCCAAGGTATGTATCATGCAAGATTCTGCCTATTTTTGCTCCCAAGGCTTCATATTTCACTGCCTCAGTAAAGAACACATCCAGCCACTCCTAGTGAGCCAGCAAATTCTGGGACTGATGCTACATAAATGGGGGAATAGGATCCACTTTCAGGGAGCATAGACCAGAGGCACCAGGGGGACTAGTCCTGGCAGACACATAGAAGCCACCCATGAGCCCCTTGATTGAGAAGGGTGTGAGAGGAGATGCATTGCAAATAGACCACACATTTTTCAAGGGGTGGGGGACAGGCAAGTTTCAATGAAGGAAGAAATGTGGAAGGGGCAAAAGGTGGCATAGTTGTGAATTATGGGATGTTTATTATGGACAGAGTAGAAATATTGAACAGTGCAATATTGATAAAGGGATAGGGATAGATTTGTTTCAATGGGGCATGTGGAATATGGGGTCAGGTTGGAATGGAATGGCCTATGGCAGGCATATGGGTGATGCCTAGGTTGGGTCATATGGCTCCAGAAGAAAGAATTAAGAGAGTAAAAGATTCCAGTGGGAACCTGTACTTAAAAAGGAGACCTCAGGGGAACCTGTACTAAGGTACTGGAAGAACAGTCTGAATTCTACTTTCAAATGACAGACAGAATCTAGAGGAAAAAGGGAAAGGCTGCTTGGTAAAGAATGAGGAGTAGTGGAGAAGACACAGTATTCAGGGCCCAGAAGAAAAGTTAAGTGGTCTGGTGACAGAAGTTACGAATGCAAGAAACATAGACAGCAGTGAGCAACTACATGGCTATAGCAAAAATATGGGAGAACTGAATCAAGACTAACATCAGGGGGTGAGAGCAGTTGGTGAGTGGTGGGGAGGGCATCTCTTAGCAGTGACCCTCAGCAACAGGCCTGCAGAAATCTCTGTGGAATCTCTGGATGTACAGTATGGCTTTTTTACTATAAGAGAGGTATTCCTTTTGCAGTGGGAGACGTATATAACTGTTCTGAGGGTCAGAAATTTGTTACTGATCCATCATATAGACTTTGTGGGGATGTGTTCCTATATTTTTTCAGAGGTTTTCCCCAGAAGATAATGACTGCTGGTTGTGATAAGTATTCTTGCTTTAACTGATACATCTTTGGACAAAATTACATCTTAAACTATGACAGGTTTCAGAGTAGCAGCCGTGTTAGTCTGTATCCATAAAAAGAAAAGGAGTACTTGTGGCACCTTAGAAACTAACAAATTTATTAGAGCATAAGCTTTCGTGAGCTACAGCTCACTTCATCGGATGCATACAGTAGAAAATATAGTGGGGAGATTTTATATACACAGAGAACATGAAGCAATGGGTGTTACCATACAGACTGTAACAAGAGTGATCAGGAAAGGTGAGCTATTACCAGCAGGAGAGCGGGGGGGGGGGGGGGGCGGGGATGTGTGTCTGTGTGTGTGGAAACTTTTGTAGTGATAATCAAGCTGGGCCATTTCCAGCAGTTTACAAGGACAGTAGGAGGGGAAATAAACAAGGTGAAATAGTTTTACTTTGTGTAATGACACATCCACTCCCAGTCTTTATTCAAGCCTAAGTTAATTCTATCCAGTTTGCAAATTAATTCCAATTCAGCAGTCTCTCATTAGAGTCTGTACGCAACAAAAACACTAACTCAGGAACCTATGCTTACAACAAAACCTGTTACCAACTGTGTCCACTTCAATCTCTTTGGTCACTCGATTACAGACCTAAAAGTGGCAATTCTTCAACAAAAAAACTTCAAAAACAGACCCCGCTCTCCTGCTGGTAATAGCTCACCTTTCCTGAGCACTCTTGTTACAGTCTGTATGGTAACACCCATTGTTTCATGTTCTCTGTGTATATAAAATCTCCCCACTGTATTTTCCACTGTATGCATCCAATGAAGTGAGCTGTAGCTCACGAAAGCTTATGCTCTAATAAATTTGTTAGTTTCTAAGGTTCCACAAGTACTCCTTATCTTAAACTATGGAAATTTTAGCCCAGAATCAAAAACTAAGTAAAGTATAGGAACATTTGTTACACACAGTTTTCATAGATTCAGAAATTTTAAGGCAAAAGGGACCACTGTGATCATCTAGTCTTACCTCATGCATAATACAGGCCACAGGACTTCAAGTCTAATAGCTGTGGTTGAACTAAAGCATGTCTTTAAGTAGAACTGGTTGGAAAATTTAGCCATTTTGACTAAAACAATTTTTTTTCATGAAATCTTATCAATTTTGACAAAATAAATATTTTAAACTAGAATACCGGAATCACAAGAAATATTTATGAATGCTTCCATGCAGTTCTAAAACAGCGGTCTGAATTAACAGAAATATCAATGGAAGAAATGGTACTACCAATGTACTGTCTACAAAAAAGTTACTGGAGATAAATGTTACGTGAACTTTGACATATAGGAGATTACCACTGATGCTCACAATTCATCAAACATGCAACACTCCCTGAAATAAGTTTTGATCGTAATATAATATAATATAAGAGAATATTGCTTATGATCTACCACCAGGCTAGGGAGCTCAAAAATATAGAATTTACATCACCAAAAAAGAGGGAACCTGTAAGTCGCATTCTGTGAGTCCAAAAATGCTGGCCAATATAAGATAGAAAAATTAACTGCTCTGTAGCTACGATGGAACAATTTTCCCATTTAGTTAGTACTTAATACAGACACTTGTGCTGTAAAGACTGTCAAAGCAAAGCACAAAATATTGCATAAAGCACAATGTCCTACAAAAAGACAATTCCTCTTAATGAGAGACATTCACTGGATACTGATTACTGTCATGAAGACAAAAATGCTTTACCTAGACTTAAACTATGGACAGAATATGGACTAGATGTATGGAATTGCAACAGTTTTAGGGAATCTTCTTCTTATGGAGACTAGAGAGTCATCAGTTTGAGTCATTTTTTGTTGCAGTAGCCAAAGTAATCCACGCAAAATAATTTTAATGACTGTGGTGTGTTTCTGTTCACATCATTGTAACAGCTAGGAAGTTACATTACACCCAGAATAATATCACTTGCTACTTCTACATCTGAAGCCAAGGGTGTGATTCCCAGTTCCTGTAGACATACTCCAGCTAGCTCTCAGAGCTACCATGCTAAAAATAATAGTGTAGCCAGTAGCACTGAGAGCTGGGGCGAGGGCTAGCCACAGGGAGTACAAACCAGCCAGGACCCCTTGGGATTTATTGGACATCATTAATCTTTGCTACCGCTGCTACACTACTATAAAGCTAGCTGAATGAGAGCTAGCACCAGTATATCTATGCCAGCTGGGAATCACCTCCCTAGCTCCTAGTGTAGATGTAGCCATTACAGACTGTATTGCAATGACATTAATAAAATGTACTGGAAAAATATATTATTTGTGAGGTAACTAGTCTCCTAAAAATGAACCAAGAAGATCCAGGTTTCCAGATATTGTTCTGATGGCCTTTGAGGAGCCTTAGTCGGGTTTTTCTCCAATTTCAATTTCTTTGATGGACATTAGACATGATGTTTTCTGAAAAGAAATGCCTTAGGCCAAACTTGAACATGAATATGGTGTTTTGTAAAGGAAACTGTAAGGCCTGGTACCATTGTAGTTGCTTGGCAATTGAGACAACAATAAAAAAATCCTCCCCTGTGTTATTTCCCCATTTGTGAAAATTAAGTGCAAATCAAGATCAATCAAATAGTACCTGCTCCTATCACTAATGCTTAGTGGGTGGATGAATATATTTTATGGAGAGAGATGGATTTAAGGGAAAGGGGCTGAAGAAGACTAAACTAAGGGATTTGGCAGAGAGGGAGGGGAAAGTGAAGGGACAGGGGGATATGCCCAGCAGCTTGTGTCATTATTTGCACCTATGTAGAGTGACAGGTTTCAGAGTAGCAGCCGTGTTAGTCTGTATCTGCAAAAAGAAAAGGAGGACTTGTGGCACCTTAGAGGCTAACACATTTATTTGAGCATAAGCTTTCGTGAGCTACAACTCACTTCATCGGATGCATGTCCACATGTCTACATGCATCCTATGAAGTGAGCTTTAGCTCAAGAAAGCTTATGCTCAAATAAATTTGTTAGTCTCTATGGTGCCACAAGTCCTCCTTTTCTTTTTATGTAGAGTGAGTGTAAAGCAGGCGTGAGAACAGTTTTACATCAGCTCAGCATACAAGTAAGTGTTCATTGTTCGAGATGTCAAAACTGGAGTAGGATAAACATCCCATACTCATTTAAGTGACACAACGCGATAATCCTATTTAAAAACACCTTGTTTTGAAGTCTGTGATTACCTTCCAACTCTCATTGTGCTAATTCTGCCCTTCCTTCCTCTGGCTTCTGATCTCCTCTTCAAAATTCATTTGTTAGGATATGTAAAAATGTTTGATCATGGGTTACATCTTACACTTAAAACAGTGAACTGTTCAGGAGCTGTTCCTTCTGATGCTCTTTAAACTATGTAGCACACTTTAGGTGCTATGCAAATAATAAATACTACTACTTATACTTAGTAATTATTCAAAGACTTATAGTTTTTGTGTAATTGAATTTAAGGGCTTAGATCCGAAGCTTTTTGGCATGTATCATTTCAACTATTGTTTTTATTTACCAGTTCCTGCTATATTTCACTCACCTATTTAAAAAAGTTAAGTTATTAAGCAACAACTGTTGTCGTTTAAATCATATTAATAAACCAATGTGAAGTTAAGTAATTCGGAAATATATTTATAATATGGAAAGGGCAAAGCTGTGTAACTTTTCTTTTTATATTAAAACTCTTCTCTGCCGCCTCCCAGGATTGTCCTGAATACTACCCAAACATAATTTCTGATCAGCAACGGACTTCATTAATTATATTTTCTGTCTGTTAAGAAAATGATGACCTGATCTTGAATCAGAAAAAGGAGATGCACATGTTACAGATATCTGAGCGTGGCAAGCAGACCAGTGAAACAGCGACACTGTTACCTATAATCTGAACAATTATCACAAAGCGCTAGAAACAACTATTTGATCAGAGATGTTTCCTAAATAGGGAGAGGTTGCAATAGGTTGTACAAGGACTCGCCGAGTTCCAGGTCAGTCTGAGTGGCCGAAAGACAAAGTGGTCTCTATTTGGGCAGTGGAAGGGGGGACGCTTGGAGACACAAATCGGCGGGCAGATCCAGCTTTCTCCTCCCCCCAGCGCAATTTGAGCTTGAGCGCGCAGTAGCCCCTGCTGAGTGAGGCGGCGGCGAGGCAGGGAGGAGCGACGCATGAGGCCGCGGATGATTACGGGAGCGCTGCCCACAGATGTGTGTGTGTGTCTCTCTCTCTCCCTCTCCCTGCCTGGGGTGAGCGCGCTGGGCGGGCGAGGCACCGCTGGCGGGACAGCAGCTTCCTTCCAGGATGCTCCCGGCTCCTCTCCCTGGACGGAGCCAGTGGCTGCCGCGGAGAAGCGGGACCCAAGAGCAGCAGCTCCTGACTTGAGCGCCAAGTGAATGGGGCGCCCCAACAACACCACGCCGGGGCTGCGGCTGGTGCGTACTGCGCCGTCTCGTTGCGGTTGGTCCCTGCTTTCCACTAGGTCCAGCTCTGCGGAAAAGTTGGTTCCCATCTGAGAAGGAGGGGAAAGGGAAAGCCCCGCATGGCTCTGCGTCCTCGGGCTGCTGCGCAGCCCGGAAAATACACCGTGCGCTGCTTTCCCTAGCCCCCACTTGAACTCTCTGCGTGGGTCAGGCTAGAGGGGGACTAAAGAGAGAGGAAAGGTGAAATATGAGGGGGAGGGGGACTGTAAGGAGGAGGATCGTGTTAGCAAATGGGGAGGATTTTATCAGTGACTATCAGAAGGGCCAGTGTAACTCCTGTGTGTGAGTGAGCAGAAAGGCGTTGAGAGAACACAGATGTAAGAAGTAAGGTTACCAAGAATGCCTTGCCCACCCCAGGATTTCACTTTAGAAGGGAGTCCCTTCCAGGGGCTGTTTGCTAGGCAGATCCCTGTGCGCGAGATGCTTCAATGTTTCCTAAATTTTTATTGATTTCCTTTGCGAGAGAGACTCATTCTCTGTACTCGGGTATCTCATCATGGGAGCCCACCGGGATTGAAACCCCCAAGGGGCATTTTTTTGTGTTACTCTCATTCTCAAGTAGCACAGTGATGTTGGGAGCTCACTGCCACTTGCATGTTCCCCTGTCTATTGTGTGACTGTGTTACGGTGTTGCACGTTTCTGCTGACTCCGTTCATGGATTATTAGGCAAACCACATGTATCCTGCTTTTGTTTGGGCTCTTTTTTTTTTTTTTTGGTCCTGAAAGAGTAAGGTTGATTGGGGCCCCAGAGATAAAAAGTAAAATGTGCAGTGACAAGTGTTTTGTACAGCAAGGGTCATGAGAGAGCAATAGCATCAGACTGAGTCTGATGACAGCAAATTGGCAATGAGGGGCATGAATTATGCCACAATTGCACTAGGATAACATCTTCCAAGACATGTCTTTAAATTACATCAAGAACTTCTATGAAGGATGTGTGAGTATTAAGTAAATAATGAAAGGAGAGGTGTTGGGGAAATAAATAAAGTGCTTTCTTTATCATGACAAATATACATGGGTGGAGATGAAAGTTCTGATAATCAAATATGGAGGAACAGAATAGCATTCTCTGAAAAGGCAGACTTTAAAAACTACATAATCCATGCTTTCCTAAAAGAAAATAAAGATGTAGCACTACTACTCAAAGTAACAGTGCAAACAGGTAAAGTTTCCTAGCCTAGTTCTAGCAAAGCCACTTTTGAGAACTTTATATGTTTAATTTCTGATACTAAATATTAAATTATCTTAGTTTAATCAATAGAATAATAAAAATTGATTGACTCTTTATTGAAGGATTCTTTTTCAATCTGCCTGACATGTCTCTAATTGTAGAATACTGAGTTTTATGAATGTAGCTGATATGTAAAGCCACTACTGAAATCACAAAAGCATAGTTGTTAAGCAGAACAACTGACAGACACAATATAAATGAGAGTGTACTAGAAACAGTAAGTAAAATCAGTCCCTAACAATAACAGGGACTTTGATTATATTTCAAGCCACTATTTGGTTTAAGGTACACAACACCCTTTGTATAATAGTTATTTTTAAAAGGGAGAAAAAAAGAGTGAGAAGGGTGTTTTTTAAACCTGAAATAAATGTTCTAGGTAACCTGAAACTGGAAGAATAACTTTTGTTCATGTTTGCCTTTATCTTTCCTGCTGCATAATCCTGCGACTGTTACAGCTCAGGCCTCCAACAGTGATTGGTCAGTTCCATACCCTTTTCTTTGGCTCAGTTCGAATGTTTTTCCTTGGAGTTCTGGGCTTTGCAGTTTATGGAAATGAGGCCTTGCATTTCAGCTGTGAACCAGACAAGAGGGAGGTTAATCTCTTCTGTTACAACCAGTTCAGGCCTATAACTCCTCAGGTAAATTTTCTTTTAATTGAAACAACCAATTATTTAGGAAATAGATAAAAGGTTCATAAAATGAAAGTAAATTCCATTTCCCCATTTTACATAAAGAGTAGTAATTAAACAGAAAGTGGTGGTAGTGTTTTTCAACAACTGGCCCCAGTTCCTGAGCTCTCCCTGACACAGTTTAGGAAGGCAGCAAGCTGATCCCTGGTATCAAAAAGGTTGAGAAATACTGGTTTGGACATCAGTGGAACATAATCTTCTGTAATAAACTTTCATTTGTGACAAAGTAAGGGGCTAATCTTTTCATCTTTATTCACATGAGCCGTCATTACCCTTGCAAGTAGTCAGACTGATTTCAACTCATATGAATAAAGATTGCAGGATCAGCACATAAATGTACTATAAATAGCATTCTCCTACTTGGAAATATTTGTAGACAATAAGGCTGGATTCTGTAACCCCTTATGCAGTCATCCTTGTTCACCTAGATCAGTCCAGTGACTACATAACAAACAGGAAGGTTGGCCTAGTAGATAGGGCCCTAGCTTGACACTCAGAAGACCTATGTTTGATTCCTGGTTCAGCTACAGATTTTCTGTATGACTTTCAGCAGGTCCCCTCATCTGCCTTAGTGCGTCTATCTGTAAAAGAAAATAGGGATAACATTTAACTTACTCACAGTGTGTTATGAGGATAAAATCCATCAGTGATTGTGAAGCACTCAGGCTGAGATCTGCAAACGCTCTTAACCTCCACTTCCCTTCTGAGTCCAACTGAACTCAGTGGAAGTTAGGAGTTTAAACATCTTTGAAGATCTGGGCCTCATACTTTGGTGATAAGGGCCATATAAGCGTCTATAGCTAGAATTATCCAGACAAATAAGGACTACTCCTGTGAATAAGGGTATACAGGCCCAGGATTTATTGACTGTAACCTACTTTATTCATACCAGTCTTCAATTAAATGAATGTTTACATGTAAATGAACTGTAAAACTGGAATAATATGTAATGGTGATTGTTCTTATCTTAAATGATCTTGTAATTGTTTTTAATGTATATCATAAATAGAAAAAAACTTCTCACAAGAAATTTGGATGTATGCCTGTTTTAACTGGCACAAGGCAATTGTACATGATCTGACTGTGAAGTTTCTGCTACCCTTTAGGTATTCTGGGCATTACAGCTAGTGACGGTTCTGGTACCTGGAGCAATGTTTCATCTTTATGCTGCATGTAGAAACATCGATCAGGAAGATATCCTCCAAAAGCCCACCTATACTGTTTTTTATATCCTCTCTGTTCTGTTAAGGATTGTCCTTGAAGTTGTGGCTTTTTGGCTTCAAAGTCATCTCTTTGGCTTCCAAGTGAACCCACTCTACAGGTGTGATGCAGGAGCCCTTGACAAAAAGTTTAATATTACCAGATGCATGGTGCCAGAACACTTTGAAAAGACAATTTTCCTCATTGCTATGTACACTTTTACTGTGATTACAGTGGTGTTGTGTGTTGCTGAGATTTTTGAGATATTATGTAGGAGGCTGGGTTTTTTAAATAATCAATGACCCTGTAGTCATAGTGAACTATTCCCACTTATGTGCCATCATTCTCACTGTTGTGTATGATGGGCTTTTTATGAACAATGGAGATCTTAGTGTGAAACAAAGACCACTTTTTGTACACCTCTGCAATTTTGTATAGGAACTTCCCTTACATGAGCTTTTTCTACATTACTGTTGTAAAATATATAACTAATGGCCAGATCCAAAAGATATTTACTTATATGAATAATCCTTACTCACATGTATAGATTGAAGCCAATGAAGCTACACATGTGAATGAGAGCCACTTCAATGCCATTTAAAGCAATTTGGTGGGGGGTAGGGGGAATGAGTTGGGGTTTTGTTTGTTTATTTGTTTTTTGTTGTTTTTTCCCCTGTCAAGGTTCCTCCCCCACTCTGAACTCTAGGGTACAGATGTGGGGACCTGCATGAAAACCTCCTAAGCTTACTTTTACCAGCTTAGGTTAAAACTTCCCAAGGTACAAATTAATTTTATCCTTTGTCCTTGGAATATCCACTGCCACCACCAAACTCTAACTGGGTTTACTGGGAAACATAGTTTGGACACGTCTTTCCCCCCAAAATCCTCCCAGCCCTTGCACCCCACTTCCTGGGAAAGGTTTGGTAAAAATCCTCACCAATTTGCATCGGTGACCACAGACCCAAACCCTTGGATCTGAGAACAATGAAAAAGCATTCAGTTTTCTTACAAGAAGAAGACTTTTAATAGAAATAGAAGTAAATAGAAGTAAAGGAATCACCTTTGTAAAATCAGGATGGTAGATACCTTACAGGGTAATTAGATTCAAAACACAGAGAATCTCTCTAGGCAAAACCTTAAGTTACAAAAAAGACACACAGACAGAAATAGTCATTCTATTCAGCATAGTTCTTTTCTCAGCCATTTAAAGAAATCATAATCTAACACATACCTAGCTAGATTACTTACTAAAGTTCTAAGACTCCATTCCTGTTCTATCCCCGGCAAAAGCAGCATATAGACAGACACAGACCCTTTGTTTCTCTCCCTCCTCCCAGCTTTGGAAAGTATCTTGTCTCCTCTTTGGTCATTTTGGTCATGTGCCAGTGAGGTTACCTTTAGCTTCTTAACCCTTTACAGGTGAGAGGAGTTTTCCTCTGGCCAGGAGGGATTTTAAAGTGGTTTACCCTTCCCTTTATATTTATGACACGCCCCCCAAATCTCAGCTAGGGTGAAACACTGGCTGGGATTTCTTCCTGGAGCTCTAGGAAAAACAGAGTTAATAAGACACATGCATCTCTAAATATACTACCAAGTACATAAAGACTAACAATATTTTCCACATCTCAAGGATGATTTTAACCAGTTGATTCTGGGAAACTTTCACGGGAGAGTGCATCAGCCATTTTGTTAGAAGCTCCTGAGATGTGTTGGATGTCGAAATCAAAATCTTGGAGAGCTAAACTCCACCGAAGAAGTTTTTTGTTAGTTTCCTTGACGGTGTGAAGCCACTTCAGTGCAGCATGGTCGGTTTGCAGGTGGAAACGCCGTCCCCAAACATATGGGCGTAGCTTTTCCAGAGCGTAGACAATGGCGTAACATTCTTTTTCACTGACTGACCAGTTGCTTTCCCTCTCAGACAGTTTTTTGCTGAGAAACACTACAGGGTGGAATCAGGTCCTTTCTACATTAAAACTGCTCCCACACCACGCTTGGACGCATCTGTGGTTACTAGGAATGGTTTGTCAAAGTCTGGGGCCCTTAGTACAGGGTCAGACATGAGTGTCGCTTTAAGCTTGTTAAAGGCCTTCTGACACTTTTCGTTCCACTGAACGGCATTTGGCTGTTTCTTTTTGGTTAGGTCTGTCAGTGGGGCGGCGATTTGGCTGTATTGTGGTACAAATCGTCTGTAATAACCGGCCAAGCCTAAGAAGGATTGAACCTGTTTCTTTGACTTTGGGACAGGCCACTTTTGGATAGCATCCACTTTGGCCTGTAGGGGGCTGATAGTTCCTTGACCCACCTGGTGTCCAAGGTAAGTCACTCTGTTTAGGCCTGTTTGACACTTGTTAGCCTTAACAGTTAGTCCTGTCTTCCTTATGCGCTCAAGGACTTTTTGTAGATGTTCCAGGTGGTCTGCCCAGGAATCCGAAAATACGGCCACATCGTCAAGGTAGGTGACTGCATATTCTCCTAATCCCGCTAGGAGACCATCTACAAGTCTTTGGAAGGTGGCGGGTGCATTTCGCAGCCCAAAAGGGAGTACATTAAATTCATACAGCCCAAGATGTGTGGTGAAGGCTGACCTTTCCTTGGCAGATTCATCTAGTGGTACCTGCCAGTACCCCTTGGTTAAGTCCAAGGTAGAGATGAACTGGGCCCGTCCCAGTTTCTCTAATAGTTCATCTGTGCGTGGCATTGGATAGTTGTCTGGGCGAGTTACAGCATTTAGCTTACGGTACTCCATGCAAAAACGTATTTCCCCATCTGGTTTGGGAACTAGAACCACTGGAGATGCCCAGGCACTTCCACAGGGGCAGATTACACCCATCTGTAACATATCCTGGATCTCCCGTTCTATAGCAGTTTTAGCTTGAGGAGACACCCGGTAAGGTTGGACTTTAATTGGGCGAGCATTACCTGTGTCAATGGAGTGGTATGCCCATTCAGTCAGTCCTGGGGTGGCTGAGAACGTTGGAGCGTACCTAGTGCACAGCTCCTGGATCTGCTGTCGCTGCATACGCCAAAGGGTCATGGAGAGGTTCACCTCTTCCACACCACCAGCACTTTTCCCTTCGTAGTAGACACCTTCAGGCCACTCAGCGTCATCTCCTCCCTGGGCTGTAAACTGACAAACCTTTAATTCTCTGGAATAAAAGGGCTTTAGAGAATTAATATGGTACATCTTAGGCTTTCAGTTGGAGGTGGGGAATGCTATGAGATAATTAACAGCTCCCAGGCGCTCCTGGACCGTGAATGGCCCTTCCCACGATGCTTCCATTTTATGGGCCTGGAGCGCCTTTAAGACCATGACCTGGTCCCCTACTTTGAAGGAACGCTCTCTGGCATGTTTATCATACCAGGTTTTTTGCTCTTTTTGAGCATCCTGTAAGTTTTCTTTAGCAAGGGCTAAAGAGTGTTTTGTAGGTTGGTTACAAAGTCCAGAATGTTAGTTCCTGGAGAAGGTGTAAATCCCTCCCATTGCTGCTTCACCAACTGTAATGGCCCCTTAACCTCACGGCCATATACAAGTTCAAATGGGGAAAACCCTAAACTGGGGTGTGGTACAGCTCTGTAGGCAAAGAGCAACTGCTGCAACACTAGGTCCCAATCATTGGAGTGCTCATTTACGAATTTACGTATCATGGCCCCCAAAGTTCCATTAAACTTCTCCACCATGCCATTTGTTTGATGGTGGTAAGGAGTGGCAACCAAGTGATTTACCCCAGGAGCTTCCCAAAGGTTTTCCATAGTTCCTGCCAGAAAATTAGTCCCTGCATCTGTGAGGATGTCGGAGGGCCAACCTACTCTGGCAAAAATGTCTGCTAGTGCCTGGCACACATTTTTAGCCCTGGTGTTGCTTAGAGCTGCTGCTTCCGGCCATCGGGTGGCAAAATCCATGAAAGTCAGTATGTACTGCTTTCCTCTGGGTGTCTTTTTCGGAAAAGGACCCAGAATATCCACAGCTACTCACTGAAATGGAACTTCAACGATGGGGAGTGGCTGGAGAGGGGCTTTGACCTGGTCTTGGGGTTTTCCCACTCTTTGGCATACTTCACAAGACCGGACATAGGTAGAAACATCCTTGCCCATTCCCTCCCAGTGGAATGACCCCCCCAAACGGTCTTTGGTCCTGTTCACCCCAGCATGGCCCCTAGGGTGATCATGGGCTAAGCTCAAGAGCTTGGCCCGGTATTTAGTTGGAACTACCAACTGTCTCTGAGGATGCCAGTCTTCCTGGTGTCCACCAGAAAGAGTTTCCTTGTATAAAAGTCCTCTTTCTACAACAAACCTGGATCGATTAGAAGAGCTGAGAGGCGGTGGTTGCTCTGTGCTGCCGTCCAAGCTCTCTGGCAGCTTTCATCTGCTTCCTGTTCAGTCTGGAACTGTTCCCTTGATGCTGGAGACATCAGTTCCTCATTGGATTGTGGACCTATGCTTGGTCCCTCTGGAAGCGATGTAGGGGATGGGGCTGTTTCTGTTGACTGTGAATCGCTTTCCGCTGGTGCACTATGTTGGGATTCAGGCTCCGGCTGAGCCTCTTGTGTAGGGTTATCGGCTGCTGCCGGTTCAGGTTCGGTGGGGCCCTCTGGTGTTGAGGTTGCAAGTACTGGATTCAGTGCTGGCAAATGGTCTGGTGCTGGTTGTTCCGCTGGTTCCAGTTCTGGGACTGGTTCCATCTGGGTCTCTGGGACTGGATCCACTACTGCTGTTGCAGACATTGGCCTGGGGTCCGGGTCCATCACCTCTGACCGGGTCCTGATAGAAGTTTCCGGAACAGAACTAGGCCTCACGGCTTGTTTAGCCTGGCTGCGGGTGACCATTCCCACCCTCTTGGCCCGCTTCACATGATTGGCCAAGTCTTCCCCCAACAGCATGGGGATGGGATAATCATCATAGACTGCAAAAGTCCACATTCCTGACCAGCCCTGGTACTGGACAGGCAACTTGGCTGTAGGCAAATTGAAAGAGTTGGACTTGAAGGGTTGAATCGTCACTTGGATCTCTGGGTTGATTAAATTGGGGTCCACTAAGGAAGCATGGATAGCTGACACTTGTGCTCCGGTGTCCCTCCACGCGGTGACCTTCTTCCCACCCACACTCACAGCTTCCCTCCGCTCCAAGGGTATCTGGGAGGTATCTGGGCCTGCGGACCTCTGGTGTGATCCCGGTGCAATGAACTGTAATCTGTTGGGGTTCTTGGGGCAGTTGGCCTTTACATGCCCCAGTTCGTTACATTTAAAACATCGTCCAGCTGACGGGTCACTGGGGCGAGGTGGGTTGCTGGAGAACGGGGTGGTGGGACGATAAGGGGTCTGGAGGGTTCTTTGGGAGGTAGGTGGGGCTTTGGGCGGCCCCCAGTAATAGGGTGTGGTCTGGGGTTGTCCTTCTGGTCTCCGCTCCAACTGCGACCAGTTTTCTTCTTCTCTGCCACCTCCACCCATCTGGCTCCAATCTTTCCTGCCTCGATTACAGTTTTGGGCTTCCCATCTAAGATGTATCTTTCTATTTCCTCAGGAACACCCTCTAAGAATTGTTCCATTTGCATTAGGAAGGGCAAATTTACTGGAGATTCAACATTTGCTCCTGATATCCAGGCATCCCAATGTTTCACAATGTGGTAGGCATGTCGGGTAAATGACACGTCTGGTTTCTACCTTAGGGCTCTGAACCTCCAACGAGACTGCTCGGGTGTTATCCCCATTCTGACTTTCGCCTTGGATTTAAACAGTTCATACTTGTTCCTGTGTTCTTTAGGCATTTCAGCTGCCACCTCAGCTAAGGGTCCACTGAGCTGCGGCCTCAGCTCTACCATGTATTGGTCTGTAGAGATGCTGTACCCAAGGCAGGCCCTTTCGAAGTTTTCTAACAAGGCCTCAGTATCATCGCCTGCCTTGTAGGTGGGGAACTTTCTGGGATGGGAAGTTCCCCACCTACAAACCTGCAGAAGGATTGCTAGGGTTTGTTGGTATATTCTGCTGAGCCTTTACCTTCTCCATCTACAGTGCATGCTTCCTCTCTTTTTCCCTCTCCTCCTCCACATGCTTCCTCTCTTTTTCCTTCTCCTCCTTCTCCAGCCGCATGAATTCTGTCTTTCTTTCATGTTCCTTTTGTTTTTCCTCAGCCTGAAATCTGGCTAATTCCAGCTTTTGTTGAGCCGTGGATTTTGTCATCCTAACCTCTCTGTTTTTAACTAACTTTACACCCGAGGTTTAGAAATAAACAAACAAACTTGGCTGTAAAATTTTGCTGTGCTGGAATAGGATACCTATTTTCTGATAGTGATTGTCAGCCTACAGAAAAAGACAATTCCCTTTGTCTCTGCTCTGGCCTCAAATCAAAGCAAAAAACCTCCAACTACTTGAAAAACTGCTTACCAGCAGCCTAAAGGAAAGAAAATTCCTTTTCAAACCGGTGTTCCTTGTAAAAAAAATCAAAATCCTAAAAAAAAAAAAACCCTGCCACTTTTGTCTCCAAGCAAATGGGTAGAACACCCCCCCCCCATTTACTTTTAGGGGGAAAAAAGGCTTCTGGTTTACCAAGACTGTGAATTTCCCTGCAGGAGGTTAAGTACCCTGCCTCCAGGCAAAGAAAACCTGCAATTCACAAAGATAATCCCCTTTTGTCTCTCCTCTGGCCCCAAAGCAGAGAAAAAACAAGCTGCTTTCCAGCAGCTCCAAAGAAAAAAAAAATCCTTTTTAAAATCTGTGCCTTGCATAATGACAAGTTTCAGAGTAGCAGCCGTGTTAGTCTGTATTCGCAAAAAGAAAAGGAGGACTTGTGGCACCTTAGAGAAAGCTTATGCTCTAATAAATTGGTTAGTCTCTAAGGTGCCACAAGTCCTCCTTTTCTTTTTAAAATCTGTATTTCTAGTTCAAAAAATCTCAAATTGATCTCAAAATGATTTTAGGTTAATCCCACTACTCTGCCACCATGTCAAGGTTCCTCCCCCACTCTGAACTCTAGGGTACAGATGTGGGAACCTGCATGAAAACCTCCTAAGCTTACTTTTACCAGCTTAGGTTAAAACTTCCCCAAGGTACAAATTAATTTTATCCTTTGTCCTTGGAATATCCACTGCCACCACCAAACTCTAACTGGGTTTACTGGGAAACATAGTTTGGACACGTCTTTCCCCCCCAAAATCCTCCCAACCCTTGCACCCCACTTCCTGGGAAAGGTTTGGTAAAAATCCTCACCAATTTGCATCGGTGACCACAGACCCAAACCCTTGGATCTGAGAACAATGAAAAAGCATTCAGTTTTCTTACAAGAAGAAGACTTTTAATAGAAATAGAAGTAAATAGAAGTAAAGGAATCACCTCTGTAAAATCAGGATGGTAGATACCTTACAGGGTAATTAGATTCAAAACATAGAGAATCCCTCTAGGCAAAACCTTAAGGTACAAAAAAGACACACAGACAGAAATAGTCATTCTATTCAGCACAATTCTTTTCTCAGCCATTTAAAGAAATCATAATCTAACACATACCTAGCTAGATTACTTACTAAAAGGTGCCACAAGTACTCCTTTTCTTTTTTTAAAAGTTCTAAGACTCCATTCCTGTTTTATCCCCGGCAAAAGCATCATATAGACAGACACAGACCCATTTTTTCTCTCCCTCCTCCCAGCTTTTGAAAGTATCTTGTCTCCTCATTGGTCATTTTGGTCATGTGCCAGCGAGGTTACCTTTAGCTTCTTAACCCTTTACAGGTGAGAGGAGCTTTCCTCTGGCCAGGAGGGATTTTAAAGGGGTTTATCCTTCCCTTTATATTTATGACATCCCCCTTTACCCCTTGTTGGAACTTGTAACTTAACTGCACAAATGCATTTGAACAAGTTTATTTTTAAATTGAGTGATTATTAATCTGCAGGGGAAAGCCTTTCCAAACTACGTAAATGCTCTCACGATTAACCTTTCGTTCAGTGAATTTTAATGCTCATGAAGTGAGCTTTCATGTTTCAGTAATGCCTGACATGGTACAAGAAAATGCTCTAAAATGTTCTCAAGCAGCTCTACCATTGCATCCTGATTCCTGAACCACCGTATCCCTGGCCTTCACTAAGACTCCTGGTTGTGCTGTGATTTTAGTATGAACCAAGGTCTAAATCTAGCTTCCAACAGCCAAACCTATTTTATCTGTGTCCAATGCTAGATGTAAATTCCCTTTTAAAAAAGAAAGCTAGCTTGAGCTTCCTTTAATCCCCTACCCTGCTCATCTTTATATTTAAAGATAAAATTTAGCCCCTCTTCCTTTTCTTTGTAATGAATCAGAGCTTATATTTATGGCTCATATTTACTTATGAAGTAAAAGTGTACAGATCCTAAACTTGCCTCAGATATGTAGCATTTAATAATTCATACATATTCATTATATGGTGAGGTGAGGAACTGGCCCTGTGAGTTAATTTTTTAACAGGAAATTTCAAAAGAGCTGTCAGGATGACACTGCTGCTTGTGGGCCCAGTCATGCATTGATTTCAGTGAGAGTTTTGCCGGAGTATGGCCTGAAAGACTGGGCCTTGTAGATATATATATATATATTTTTTTTGCCACGCCACTTTTACTCACCCATGGCACTATATACTGTTAAATAAAAATAATCATAAATATTCTGTGCATTAAAAATATTCTCTGAATTAAATGTATTTTTATAATTTACACATCTTAGACTTTTATAGAAAATATATCTCATCTTCTCTTGCACTCCAGTTTCCATCTCATAATTAATGGAAATTTTAACATGAAAATTAATCTTGTTTCTTGAAGACTGGACAGAAAGAAAGGGGTAGTTTTCCTTTTTAAGTGTTTACAGTTAGAGTGCTAATAATCACCTAGGTTTTTTGTTTGTTGGAGATTTTTTGCCACTCAGTTCTGATTTCTAAAAGTTAAGCTGTCTTGTCTGCTTCATCATTGTCCATAGGAACTAAATAAAAAAAAACCTCAGTTTCATATTCCAGTGTGCCTACTTTTGATGAAGTCTCAAAACAAGAGACTTTCTGACACATTCTCTTGAATTAAACTGACCTTAGGGCTTGGTCCAGTGTCCACTGAAGTCAATGGGAGTCCTTCCATCGTCTTCTGTGGGCATTGGATGAGGCTCATAGCGCTGAGGATAAACTGAGGGGGGAAAAGCTTAACTTATTTGCGAAATTTAACTTATTAAAAAAAAAAGACAGTTAAACTAAAAGTTAACAAATAAGAGCAGACAAAAAGTTGCTGTAAAACGTACAGGCTTAAGGGTCTTTCAAAATTAATTTACCTTTGAAATCTCTGTGGGGAATCCAAATACAACTTTTACAGTAAGCTGAGGCCAAATCCTGTTCACTTTATTCATGTAAGTTGTCCCAACAGGCTCAATTGTGCAAATCTTGTAATCGTGATCCACACAGGTAGTCCCAGTGACTTCAAGTGAGTAAAGCATACAGGATTTGGTTGCTGTTGTACTCATATCAATGTAAACTGTATACAGGTTACCTAGTTTTATTAGTTTTATGAGCTGGCTAATGATGAGATCCTAAATTCTAATATGTTTTTGTACTATAGATTAATCTTTTGACTCTTCCCATGGAAACAAGTGATATTTTTCTTGTCTTAATATTATAAATGAATGCAATATGTTTGGCCAAACACACTTAACTAATTATTTATTTGATATTTTGAAATACAACAAGGGCCGGGGGACTGCTCTTGTTTTTTGCTTGCTGAATATAACATGTACTTTGGTCAGTATATACTTATTTTTGTTGTATATATCAAATATCCATCCAGCTGTTTTTACATATATACAGGATCTGTTCTTTCCCAAGTAAATTTGTAATCTCAGGTACAATAAACCTCTTTATGTATAAAAATACAAAAATGTGTGACTCTATTGACAATCCAGTTCATCTCTGTACACGAAATATAGATCAGTAATTACAATGTTGTCAGGGTTTTTCCCTAGTGTTTCATAGTTCTGTTTAAGTGATGAAATTCAAATGCTTTCCAAATAGACCAGCTGACCTCATGTTAATTACAAATAATAATAATTCCTAGATTCTATATAGGACTTTTCATCAATAGATCTCAAAGTGCTTTGCAAAGGAGAGCTGGACACTATGAGTATCCCCATATAACAATGGGGAAATTGAGGCAAAGAAAAGTGCTCAAGTTCACCAAGCAGTCCCTTCACAGAGCCAGAAATTGAACCCAAGTCTTATAAACCACAGGCCATTACCCAGCCTTTAGGCCACAGCATCTCCTGGCCTAGGATACTCAAAACTTGGAATTTTGAGAGAAATTTTGACATCTTGAAATTTGTTTTCATTCCAAAACCAATCCATTTTTGAAAATTTTTTGAATGTTTGTTTCAAAACAAATTGTTTTCATTTTATATTATTTACATTATTTCATGACATGAGAAGTAGTGTATAAAATGTCAGAATATAGTAGTCAAAATATTCTATTTTATTTTTTGAAATTATTACAGGAAGCAGCTACTTTTAACAAGAAAATAAATTTATTCAATGAATCTGTACAAACTGTATCATTACAACACAAACAGGAGACACTTTGATCTAGAAAATAAGATTTTCCACCAGCTCTCATTCTAAACACTACATGTAATTTGTTCAATGCATAAGCTGTTGTATGTAATGCCCTAAAGGTTAAGTTGCTTAATAATCCTCCTTCTATAGGATGCAATCCTGCATTTCTTAATAAAGAAAAACTCCCATTGAACTAAATAGTAGTTTTGCCTCAGTAAGGAGTGAAGAATTGGGCCCAAAATGCATCTCTCAAGCCATTTTCAAACTCTGTTTTACATAGGCTCGCTCCTCTGTGAAGGTGATTTATGTGGCCTCAGCATGAAGTATAATTATGAAGAATATTATATCAGAGGCAACAAGTATTTTCTTAATGTAAATGGAAGCAGCAAATGTTGTAGATGTACTCTCAATTGGATATCTGGAGTGCTCCTTTCCCATGCATTAAAATGTAAATACATCTCCATGTATGAAATGTATTACTGCACAAGATATGAGATAAATACTGCACAGAATGAAAAATGTGAAGTTGTATCAATAATCTGGTCGCTATAAAGGTCACACTATTAACCAGATTCACTCGTGCTGGTGTAGGGAGGTGTAAACTGCAAAAGCTGTTGTAGCCATGGGAGCATTCACCCTGAAGGGACAGCAGACAGGGTACCCACAGCTTTCTATCTGCAGGAGTTGTATTGCAGGGAGACCAGCTTCATAGAAGGCTGGGGCTTTATAGGAGATCTGACTTTGGACAGTCTTGGCCAGGCTTGAGTTTTCTCGTGTGGTGGAAGTTGTTGGCAATCCCTGATGAATGAACCTTACATTGCTAGGAGCTCTCAATTATTATGTATTTATAAGGCCTTCGCTGCTTGCCTTCTTCTGGAGGTAACAAGGCAACACTAAGTACCAGGAACACAGGTGAACATTTGTTGGCATTGCAGTGAGATACGCCTGAAATCCAGAGCCAAGGGAAATCTTATAAATCATCCGTACAAAAAAAACTTTAACTTGCAGTTAAGGCTGCTGAACTGGATTTTCTATCAATATAGTTGCCAAACATTAAGGAAATAATTAGTTAAGACAACATTAACATCCACACCAACCAAAGCTCAGGTGCCTTGAAACCCAATTATAATGTCCAGCTGCACCGATTGACAATCTCCACAACAAACTCTCTTTCTATTCTAATGTAAAATCACCCAAAATGTACACATCCAGTTACCCAAAATTATATTCACTTGTACAACCTTTGTTCTGGCCTCAGAATATTTTAGATAGAAACAGAACAGTATAGGATCTTGCTGAGGTTAGAGTAAAGGTTCTGGGCTTGAGGACAAGTTTGAGAAACTGGATATGTGCTCTTGAATAACCTGCTCTAGTTTCTCTTCAGATTGTATAAATCTTTATTGAGTGAACTTAATTTCAAATTAACAAAGTTTGGGGTATTTGGTGATGGGGGGAGTGGGAAGAGGGCAGACGAGGCAATTTCCTTGTTTTCTAAAATGAGGAAAAAGGGTTTAAATGGAATTAGCGTGCAGGGTTTGAAAGAGGGCAGCCTTCTCTAACAGCTGTTATGAGGCACACCAAGTACAGTTTCCCTTTTGCGGTTCTTTGCACATCTGTAGGGCCCTACCAAATTCGTGGCCATGAAAAACATGTCACGGACCGTGAAATCTGGTCTCCTCCTGTGAAATCTGCATAGTATAGGGTAAAAGCACACAAAAGACCATATTTCATGGGGAAGACAAGCATTTCTCAAACGGGGTCCTGACCCAAAAGGGGACTTGGGGGAGGTGGGCGGGTCGCAGGGTTATTGTAGGGGGGTCGTGGTATTGCCACCTTTACTTCTGCATTGCCTTCAGAGCTAGCTTGCCGGAGAGCGGCAACTGCTAGCTGAGGGCCCAGCTCTGAAGGCAGCAACACAGGTAAGGATGACAATACTGCGACCCCCTTACAATATCCTTGCGACATCCCTCCCTGCCCCCGCAATGCTTTTTTGGGTCAGGATTCCTACAGTTACAACACTGTGACATTTCAGATTTAAATATCTGAAATCATGGCATTTATGATTTTTAAAATCCTATGACTGTGAAATTGACCAAAATGGACTGTGAATTTGGTAGGGCCCTACACATCTGCATCTAGTGTGTGTGTATGGAATTATAGCTATATGGGACCTGAGGGGTTAGATAATGGAGGGAAATACTTCTATCCATATTGAAAGTGTTAAACAACTTCAAGCATTTAAAGTGTAACCTAAAAAACCACACCCTTTCCCTGTTCTCCATGGCTCCCTCTGCCATATCTGTCTGTAACCTTTACAGCCCCTCTCTGAACTCCCAGATTTGAGCATCCCCCAAGTCCCACCCTCCTGGTCCTCCAAACCATCAGACCTCTCTTCCCTGACACCTTTTATACTTCCTTTTTATTTATGCCCTTACCTGAAGCTTTCTTCACACCCTTGACTGCACCTTTATTCCATGCTTCCATTTTCTGCACTAGGTCTTTGTCCCCACTGTTACCCCTTTCCAGCCAGAGCAATTAGCCAATATTCAGGGTCTTGCAGGTTGTTTCTATTAGGAGGAGAAACTGAAGGAGTCAGGTATTTCTTTGATGCAAGCTTGTTTATTTCCAAAAAAGGTACACAAAGTTCTGTTTTCTGGAACACAATAGGAATCATACAACAAGGGGGAATTTCCTTGTTCACAATTCCAAGCCTTTTTCCAGACAATACTCTGCCCCAAAAGCTCTCTCTTGGCTTTCTCTCATGGTCATGCTACAAGTTCTCCTCTTGCTCTCTTGGCTTTCTACTTCTCTGGCTGTTTCTGACACACACACATAGAGCAATCAAAACAATCCCTAGCCCCAGCATTTGCATTCAGTCTAGTCTTCGGGCAATGACTTTCATTGTTTCAATTATCACTAAATGGGCATTTAACAGTTCCTTCATGTACCCTGAATATAAGGCAGCTAGTAGGCCCAGCAGTTACAGTGAGGTGGTGACATCATGTAATTGCCCATATATCAAATACATGCTTGCTGGGGTCCACCCAACCTCCAGCATAATACCACAATGCTCCAGTCCCCTCACAACTTTCTATCCCATCCAGTCCCCTGTCCACTCCATCATATTTAATCCCCTCCATCCTCCCATGTCCCAACTCATGACACATTCAAGCATGTATTTGCTACATTTTTAACCATTTAAAAATAAATGGAAAAAAATCCATTCAGATGTGCAACAGGGGAGATGACTGAAGGGGGTTGTAGAGTGCAGAGGTTCTCCAGGAAAAGTGCCCACTTTACAGTGAATCACTTAAGCAGCTCCATTTCTTAAGCAGCTTTGCATCCAAGTTTCCCTTTGCCCCCGTCCTCTCCCGCCATATCCAAATAAGAGCCACAGGGGAGGCATGAAGACTCGAAGGAAAAATTTCCTAAGAAGCATAGCTTGTAGGTCCACTAGGAATGCACTGTTCCAGGCTGGTGAATCTGCCAGCTTGCCATAGTATGGTTTGCTAAATCACTGTTCTGAATAAAACTTTTGTCTTATGGTTTGTTCTCAAATAAAACTAACCTATACATCCTCTAGAGATCGACTCTAGAGGGGGAGGTGCTTAGTCCCAAATAGGACTGACTGTCTCTGGGAATTTTACATCCAATTACCTTTTTGTGCCTTTGAAAACCTCATAGTGCAACCTAAACTTTCAAGGGTGAGGGCTGTGCTATTTGTTTGCTAGAGGAAGCAAAAGCTAAGATGAGACAGGAAGGGTACAAGAGCACTAACAAGTCACTTCCACCCCTTAACGCAATTGAGAGCAACATTCAGGCACGTGCCTATACGCCACCCTTTGCACCGACCCACGGCTTCCCTTATGATCACAGCTGCCGCCTAAGCAGCCCTGCTCTATTTGACAGGGGAACCCACACAGTAGAGGAGGCCACAACTTTTGTCTCCCCTTTGTGGCTAGGAACAGGCCCGCAGCGGCTGCACTAGCGACCACAGGCTAGCCCCATTGCTAAAGCTCGCGGATAAAGGGAGGCTCGTGTCCGCGATGGGCTTCGAACGCGAGTCGCCCCGCTCCCAGGCCGGCGCGCTCCCTACTACGCCACTTCGCGCCGCAGGTGGCAGCCCTCCCCGCCTCATTTTTCCCCGTCGCTCACCAGGTGTCGCTGCTGCAGGAGCGAGGCGCCACGCTCTCCCCCCCCCCCGCACGCCTCGGCCGGCGGCTGCCGCGGCACCGGAAGCGGAAGTGGGCCGCGGGGGTCGGGCGTGGGACTAGTTGTTGTTGCTAGTGCTGGCGCCGCGGGTCCGACTGGGGCGTCATGGCGGCTGCGGCCCTTCCTCCTTTGCCTGAGCAGTTCAGGAGCCTCCAGCATCACTTGCGAACCGGGCAGGAGCTGGACAAGCGGGAGCCGGTGGTGGCGTATTACTGTGAGTGAGGCTGCCACGGCCACGGGAGCCCCGCCCCGCCCCCCACTCTCCGACCGGTCCCCGACAGCCACGCCCCCACCCCGTGACTGTGTCCCCTGCCCCGCCCCCAACGCCCCTTCTAACCGCAGCCCCCTGGGCCCGCGTCTCGCTGGGTCCTGATCTGCAGGCCCGACCCGAGCTACAATCCGGGCGGGCCGCGTCCCCCCCGCCCCCCTCCCGGGACAGACCACTTTTTCGGGGGTGGAGTTAGGAATACTAACCTAATAAATCGTTTTGTACCACGACTAAATTTGTCCACTTTTAATCCGGTGCGAAAAATTAATGTTTGTTCCAAATTTAGCGTTGCCTTTAATTAAGGGAGCACCTATTCTGGGTCGCCGCCCAACCCTCAGTGATTAATGCCCAAGACACAACGTCTAGCAAAATACCACCCAGTGGCACCACCTTCACCTCCCTATAAAGCTTATGCCCAGATGAATTTTTTAGTCTCTAAGGTGCCACAAGTACTCCTCCTTGCCTTTGCTTAGAAGTTGGAATAGTTTTAATAAGGGGTTTTAAAAAAATCAGTGATGGAGGTTTTCAAATGCCTCTTTGAAATATATAAAAGTAGACTCTTAAAATGGAGAAACAGACTAGGATTGAGGGGAGCTTGGTTCTGTTCCCAGCTCTGCTGCTGAATTGTCTTGCCTTCAGCAGTTCACTTTCCTCATCTTTTGAGGCAGGTGTTTGTGTATCCTTCTAGATATTTAAAATCTTCATTTGTTATTATTTGACATTTCCTCTTTCTAAGGGCAGGTCTACCCTACAGCCCAAGTCAATCTAACTTACGTTGCTCAGGTTACGTGGATGCAAGTTTTGCGCTGTTCACGCCAGTGCTACGTCGGCGGAAGATGCTCTCCTGCCAACATAGCTTATGTTTCTTGCTGAAGTATATGCCAACGGGAGAGTGCTCTCCCGACAGCATAGCGCATCACCAGACATGTTACAGTGGCGCAGTTGCATCAGTGTAGCTGCGTTTATGTAGCACTGTACTGTAGAATGGCCCTCACTCATTTTCAGCAGGGAGGAAATTATATTTTCTTAAGGCTTGTCTACACTACAGTAGCACAGCTGCACTAGTGTAGACCCTTGCTATACTGTCAGAAGGGTTTTTTTCATTGCTGTAGTTAATCTACCTCTTCGAGAGGTAGTAGTAGTTGACAGAAGAATTCTTCCATTCATTTAGTGGTGTCTATATTGGGGCTTAGCCTGGCCTAAGTACATCTCTCCGGGGTGTGAATTATTCACATCGCTGAGCAACATAGCTAGGTCAACCTAAGTTTTAGGTGTACTGTTTCTGTCTCTTAAATGACTTATTCTTCCCCTTTGAGATAACTTTATCAGGAGGTAACTTCTTGGAGTTGTAGTAGTATATTTTCAGAAAGTAAATGGGGAAAGGAACTTTTTAACCAATGATTTAATAAAGTACTTCTTTGTATACAGAGGTAAACTGAAAATGCAGGCTTGCAGTGTTTTGAAAAACATAGGCAACTCGGAGGCACAAGAATGATGCTATTCTTTATTTCGTGCACACAAATAATATGCTAATACAGTACTAGAATATCAACAAGTTGAATAAGGCATCTGTAAAATAACAGGAAAACTAGAGGTTTATAATAATAATTGCTGGATGGTTCTAGTAAAACACAACACAAAGTCATCTTGTATGTGACAGGAAGCACTAGCTAGCTCCTGAAGTGCTTTTTCGTTATCAGATGTAACACAATGTCTAACTACGTCATACAAATAATAGAGTTTCATGTAAGCAAGTAAGTGCAGGTTTTTGTTCTGATGAAACTAAATGCAGAAATGTTTGATGATTAACCAATATAATTTCTCGTTTTTTTGATTTATATATTTGTTTTGAAATCTAATATAAGTTCTCAGGAGTATGTAGGAAAAAACTAACTTTTTATCACACCTTAATATATTGTGATATTTGAATGTATTTTGTGATATTTGTACTTCAGTGAATAAGTACTTAAGGGAGAGGAGATAAAGTGCCAATTAGCTTTATATCATTTATGGTACTTCCCTGCTTGAGCTTTAAATTAGTGTAGGTGGCCTTGACTTTTCCATTTGGTCACTTAAGTGTGCTTACTGTGTTATTGAACATAGCAGAAGAATATGTTCCAGTGACATAATGTTTCTCATTACAACTTAAAGTAAAAAGTGATGACATCTTGTTTTCAAAACCAAACACTGTATAGATTCTGAATCCTTTTAAATGTCACAGAGCAAAAGAATCAGTCATCACTGAAATTATTTCAAAACTTTAAGTAGTGTTTCATACAAATAGACATCCGACCCATCTCTAGCAATGAAACTGTTCCTGCTATATTGTATGGCTCCAATCCTGCAACTTCTGGTGTGTTGATGTGCTGGAGAGCCCTTTTGAACTCCATGTTGGTGGGATTTGATGCAGGGACAAGGAGTTTCAGGATCAAGGAGATAGGCTTCAATCCTATAAATGTGTGTTTTTAACTTTACTATGATGAGTACTCCCATTGACTTCTTGTGACTACTCAAGGTTTTAAAGTTAAACACGTTCATGAGTGTTGGCAGTGCCAGGGGTGAAGGGCATTTCTGCACATTGTTTAGCAGTAAAATTGTCAGTAGTGACCACTCCTTGATATTACTTCTATATGTAACTTCCTGCTGTTCCCTCCCTTCGTGTCCTTCCCCCCACCCCCATTTCAATGGATAGTGGGTGTTAAGTCTGTGTTATGAACAGACCTTGGTACTTGAGTTCGAAGTTGGATTTTCTACCTCTAAGTAATAACTAAAAATCAAGAAGCAAAGTGTAACATATTGTTTCATTATCTTTGAAAACTCGTGGCGAACCGGGGAAGTCCCGGATGACTGGAAAAAGGCTAATGTAGTGCCAATCTTTAAAAAAGGGAAGAAGGAAGATCCTGGGAACTACAGGCCAGTCAGCCTCACCTCAGTCCCTGGAAAAATCATGGAGCAGGTCCTCAAAGAATCAATCCTGAAGCACTTGCATGAGAGGAAAGTGATCAGGAACAGCCAGCATGGATTCACCAAGGGAAGCTCATGCCTGACTAATCTAATCGCCTTTTATGATGAGATTACTGGTTCTGTGGATGAAGGGAAAGCAGTGGATGTATTGTTTCTTGACTTTAGCAAAGCTTTTGACACGGTCTCCCATAGTATTCTTGTCAGCAAGTTAAGGAAGTATGGGCTGGATGAATGCACTATAAGGTGGGTAGAAAGCTGGCTAAATTGTCGGGCTCAACGGGTAGTGATCAATGGCTCCATGTCTAGTTGGCAGCCGGTATCAAGTGGAGTGCCCCAAGGGTCGGTCCTGGGGCCGGTTTTATTCAATATCTTCATAAATGATCTGGAGGATGGTGTGGATTGCACTCTCAGCAAATTTGCGGATGATACTAAACTGGGAGGAGTGGTAGATACGCTGGAGGGGAGGGATAGGATACAGAAGGACCTAGACCAATTGGAAGATTGGGCCAAAAGGAATCTGATGAGGTTCAATAAGGATAAGTGCAGGGTCCTGCACTTAGGACGGAAGAACCCAATGCACAGCTACAGACTAGGGACCGAATGGCTAGGCAGCAGTTCTGCAGAAAAGGACCTAGGGGTGACAGTGGACGAGAAGCTGGATATGAGTCAGCAGTGTGCCCTTGTTGCCAAGAAGGCCAATGGCATTTTGGGATGTATAAGTAGGGGCATAGCGAGCAGATCGAGGGACGTGATCGTTCCCCTCTATTCGACATTGGTGAGGCCTCATCTGGAGTACTGTGTCCAGTTTTGGGCCCCACACTTCAAGAAGGATGTGGATAAATTGGAGAGAGTCCAGCGAAGGGCAACAAAAATGATTAGGGGACTGGAACACATGAGTTATGAGGAGAGGCTGAGGGAGCTGGGATTGTTTAGCCTGCAGAAGAGAAGAATGAGGGGGGATTTGATAGCTGCTTTCAACTACCTGAAAGGGGGTTCCAAAGAGGATGGCTCTAGACTGTTCTCAATGGTAGCAGATGACAGAACGAGGAGTAATGGTCTCAAGTTGCAGTGGGGGAGGTTTAGATTGGATATTAGGAAAAACTTTTTCACTAAGAGGGTGGTGAAACACTGGAATGCGTTACCTAGGGAGGTGGTAGAATCTCCTTCCTTAGAGGTTTTTAAGGTCAGGCTTGACAAAGCCCTGGCTGGGATGATTTAACTGGGAATTGGTCCTGCTTTGAGCGGGGGGTTGGACTAGATGACCTTCTGGGGTCCCTTCCAACCCTGATATTCTATGATTCTATGATTCTATGTTTGTCTCACAAAAATAGCAAACAGAAAATTTTAAATAGAAAGATATACATTTAGAAGTATTTATTTATTGTTAGACTATAATAGTTTTTAAAGAATACACCTTGGGCTTAAACTATGTTTATTTTAAAATGTGTATTGTAAAAGACTTTTTTTGAGCATTTCCTTTTCTAGGCTGTATTAAATAGTTTGTGTTAATCATATGGCAAGGTCTTCTCAGTGGTGCTTGTTCAGTGCCGAGCTGTATCCACACCCCACTGATGATCAGATTTACTATCTAGTAATGTCTAAAAGAAAAGTTATATAGCTCCACTGGAGAAAAGGGCATAGGTGATTAATGGTGAACAAGGTGGAATTCTTCCTTCATTAAGTAATATGTGTGGAGGGTAGATTGTTTAATAGAATTGTATGATTTCTTCAAGGGATGTCATTTTCTAAACACAAGGAGGAAAACTCTGATAATAAATCTCTGGCCTGTTCAATATCTAAAGAAAAAGATGTCCCCAAGTAATATCAAAGACAGTCTGACTGGAAAATAAACTTGCAAAATAACTGTGTTTGAGAGATAATTACTTGTTTTTGTAACTAAGTTTTCACTTCTGTTGTAGAGGTTTGATGAAGGAAACTTCTTCGATACTGATTTTTTTCAACCTTTCACTCTTGGCTCTTTTCAAATTAACCTGTAAATTTTCAAGAGTATATTTATTAACTAAATTGTGTTCATTTTACTTACTGTAGCTCTAATTTAAAGGTTATTGATAGCTGTGCAGGTGTACTGAAAGCAACACTATTGTCCCTGAATCTTTTCAACACTATAGTACGTACATAAATCATATTTCCATATCCAGTAAATGCAGTATAAAATAGTATAAGTGATAATAGTCAGTGTGTTCCAGCAACTTCTAAGAAGCAGAGATATAGGGCCTGATTCTGATAACACAGTGTTATAAATCTGAAGTATCTCTGTTTAAATCATTGGACTAACTGGTGTAAAATAGGTGCAAAAAGAATTTGATCCTTAGATTTTTTTTTTTCAGCTCTCCCTTCTCCTTCTCCCATCATCTTCAAATTAATCTTTTGGACAGATGACAGTTAAAAAAGCCCTTACTCAGCATGTGTATTAGTGATTTTCCTGAAATGCAAGGGAAGAAAACACATACAAGATTTCAAGTTGCTTACTTCTCCCAGAACTCTAGCTGGCCATAGTTTGGTTGAAAAGCTGAGTGGAACAGAGGAAAAAGCCTCTGGCCAACATTTTTCAGCAGTTAAATGGGGTTTTTCCACTTTGGGGAGTTTGGGGAGTAATAAAATGTTGGCAGACTTGACCTTTTCTACCTGCAGTAGATCCAATGTCATTTTTTCTTGTGACAAGTGATAAAGAATAAGGAAGCTCTGCTTGGCCTTCTTGTCTTCTAAGGCTGAGAACTGTGTAGTGTATTGCAGTTCTATAGGATCATTCTGTTTAGCATTACCAAGCTATTTCTGTCTGCTTGTTTTATACAGCAGCTACAGTGTAGACCCTCTCACCCTCACCCGTATTTGACATACTGTAATATGTTTCTTAATGAAAACCTACTTTGTGTTTTTCAAAATTAGCCTCAACTGAAATTTCAAGTTCCAGTAAAGTGTTAGCATAAGTGGTAAATTTAAAAACTTGGCTATTATTAAGGCACAGGACTGACTATAGACAGCAAGAAATATTTTTCCCATTGTGCTTGGTTATAGTTGCAGAAACAATGTTCTACTGTAACTTGATACATTTTTGCTTATTAGGAAAATTTTGAGTAACCATTTAATCTTTTTTTGAAGCAGTATATAACTAAATGGTATTAGATCTTTCTATTGAAAAAAATCTTTGTCAATTATGTACTTTATACATTTAACGAGGGCTTATTAGAATTCAAAAGCATAAAATATTGTGCCCAGAAGATTTCTTGTTTATTAAAAGGTGAGTTCTGTGGAGTTCCTACATACTGGAAGGAAACATACATTTATTACATGTCTGCAACAAAGTTTCTTTGTAGGATGGTACCTACTAAGACTTCAGAGTTCAAACTGATTCACATGTTGTCCATGGTTGAACAATCTGTTTTCCGTATTGCTAATAGCAATGGGGAAACAGATTTTATGGGGTTTTTTTAAGTGTATGATTTGAGGTTACACATTAAGGAATAGATTTTAATCTTTTGTTTTTCTGGAATATTTAAGGAATAAGACACCTAGTTTGTGGTGTGCTGTGACCCATGTTTTGAATATATGGGATAAATTATAAGTTGTCCTCAATTTCAGTTTCTTGAAGATGGGTTTCCTTCATCCTATATCAAGTATTTTCCTTCGTCTGTCTTTGTTTGTGGGCACTTATTCCTTTAAGAGGATTGCAAGGGAGAAACTGTACTCTATGCTTTTGCCCTTATTGTTGCAGCAGAAGAACAAGTAGTTGTGTGTTTAGCAAACACTTACGAGAAAGGTTAATAAAAGTTAATAATTGCCAAATGTATTTGATGGAAATTATTAGAACAATGAAATCAAGCTGGTGATATTGTTTAAAAATACTAGGGGATGGACAGAAATGGAAATATAGAACAGATATGATTCAGAAATTAAAACTTGTTTTCTCAGGTGTGTATTCTTTGATTTAAGTAAACCATTAAACCTATTACTTACCCACTGGTCAGAGAATAACCCTCGGTCTAGGACCTCAGTACAGACCTGAGGATCATGAAATCTCCATTTTAACCTCTCTCAGAATGTTCCTTACACCAACTCATTCTCCTCTGGCTATTTTGTGAATCTAGCCCTTTAAAAATGGCCAGAACAAAATGTTTTCAGTCGAATAAAATGTTTAATTTAATCTGAAATGGACTTCAATTTGCCAAATTTGTCTGGAATTTTTCAAATTTGATTTGGGTGCTATTGTTTTTTTTAATTGCCAAATCAGTGATTTGCCCAGCTCTAGCTCCAACCTATTCTGTCATCCAGCTAACTATAATTCCCATTGGCATCTCCCTGGAACTTGTCATTTTGGGCAAAATTCTCTGCAGAGGAGCCCAAGTTGAGATCAGCATCTCCACTCTCTTGCATCTGGCAGCTTGTCTACACAGGGATATGTAGGGTAAGCATGGATGTGAATTTAAAGCGCACTAATAGTGATTTCTCACTAACTCCCTGTGTGGATTCTCTTACTTCACACTAGAAGCGCCTTTGCACTTTGCATTTACACCCTAAATTACTCTGCACTAAGTTCCTTGTATAGACAAGCACTTAGTGTCCTAATAAGGTGATTAAAGAACATCAGGCCTTTAGTAAATTCCTTGACCCTGAGAACCAGGGATTTGAATCTCTTCTGCTGGGGTTACCCCTCATTTTACCTAATCTCATATATCCCTGTTTGATTTGGACAAAAAGGGAAAAAAATACGGTAAAAGCTAAAAATCACAATAAAAGCAGTCGTTTTCAGAAAATGATTTGCAAGTTGACTGTTTCCATTTAATCATAAAATATTAAGATATCTTCGCCAAACATATTTCATATTGCAAAACATACATCTCACTGCTAAATACTCAAATCACAAAAGAAACGACCATTGAAAATGCAGTGATTTCACACTTTCCTTCTCTGCCCCTTCCCAACTTACTGACAACCACATATAATTGTACATGATCAGTCTTTGATGGATGTTTCATAGGAATGTAGATTGGTGGTATGATTCTGCAGTATACTATTCTAAAACAGGTGTGCTATAAATCTGAAGACCTGTTGTGGAATTAATGTAATTTTTTTTCTTTTCTAAATTGACATTGATTATATAAAATTCATTTTGGTTATTAATATGCAAGGTTTAATTTAGAAAGCATGTGTTACTTCCCCGACCTTGTACCATCCCACGCACCCACCCTACTCTTCAAATAAAGGAGTTCCTTTTCCCATCCACCCTTTAGTCTGCATTGTGGTGTTTTTTCTTGGCTGAGGAGAGCTGGATGAGACTGTTTGGAGCTAACAATGCTAATCCTACAGTAGCTCAGATCTAGGGATTATTACAGAATGACATCCTTCCCACTAGAGGCCAGTACGGGTTGGGATGAGAAAAATCTCGATACTGAGTGAATATGACTCAGATGTCGCAATGTATATTGCTTCAGGGCCAACATAACAGACCCTCTTCTGTAGCTTTCACAAACTGTAGTTGCTCAAGAGTTATTTTTCTTGTGTGTAGACAATCCCATTTTTTGACTTCTTTCTTTGAACGAGTTGTGTCATCTTAGATGTGGTAACCCATGACTGCAGTTAATTGAACTTGTCTGCTTCTACTTTTCAAGCAGTTTCTCAAGTATTTGAAAAAGATGTCAAACTTACCTTTTTACTAAACTCTTACTCATTTCTAATATCAAATTTAGTGTTTTCACATTAATATATTGGAACATAGTAGTGCTCTTAAAAAACAGCAATGTTACGATCTCTACAAGATTGGATTTAATAGGGAATATGGTAAATTGCCTTAACCAAGAATTAGAACTGTAACCTTTCCATTGCATACAGAATCCATTGCTTGTGTCTTTCATATGAATTAAGTGCTCACAATAGGTGTGACTGATAAGTCTTGAAGACTGATGTTTTCATCTGTTGAATGGGTACAGCATAGACAGTTACACTGCAAAGTTCCCCAAATGGTCCTGAAAATGTAGGTCAGTCTTTGCCTTGAAGTACCAGCTTTAGGGATGAGTGTATTTCATTCTTCAACCTGCTGATCCTCTAAGTTTCTAACAAAGGCAAGCAAAGGTGCCGTTTGTGAAACATTTTCACGCTGGCCATTAAAGAGAGGAATGATGCTCCAGTGTTAGGGCAATAGTCAAAGACTTGGGATCAAGTCTGTCATAGACTTTTTCTGTGACCTTAGACAAGTCACTTAGCCTTTCTGTGCCTCAGTTCAGCATTAGAAAATGGGGAATATAGTATTCTCCTATGTCAAAGGAGAGATGTGAGGATAAATATATTTTAAGTTTGTGAAGCACTTGGATACTATAGTAATGAGGGCCAGAGATAAAACATATGTTTTTAAATCTCCCCCCCAAACCAAAGAAAAAAAAACGGGACAGGGGAATCTCCTTTTATTCTTTCAGCTAGTATTTTTAAAAACAGGTGGATTTTCATTTCCCTTGGTTATGTCCATAAGAGAAACTGAGCAAATGTAAAACCTGTCTTCAAACCTTGTCAACAATTTTCTTAAGTTTTTTTTGTGGCTTCTTCCTTTATAGTGTGTATATATCTCATGTTACATACTAAGCAAACAGATAGTGATGAGACAAGGAAGACTTTTTAAAAAATGCTTTCTCCTGACACTCATAAAAAGAAAGTTATATTGAATTAATTTTATTATGAGGCTTAAGTTCAGAATCTATTAGATTGTGTAAAGCTTTTAACTTGGAAAGCCATTGATTTTGCTATTGTTAGCTCTGTGTAAAGTGTTTGGGATGTTTGGAGTATCTGATTGTTAAAGCTGAAGTAAGGTTTTAGAAAGTGCATTGGATTGACTCTGACAGTGTACTTGGAGGTAGTGTGTTATTTTAATTGTTTTGTGGAAGTGCAATAATCTGAATATTAAAGACGCAGGTATTAATACTGACCATTTCAAAGATTAAAACCTGATACTTTTTAGGTAAAGTTTGCAAGTCTACAGATCAAGTTATTGCCCATTGTCATCTTCCTCATAATATTTTAAACTTTTCTTGTGTTTGCTCTGACCGTAGCCAGCATCTTCCTCGTACTTTATGGGGCAGCCCCCGGTACCTTTCCTTTGACTGAGGGCCTAGATCTGGCCTATTTCTGTCTCCCTTGAGAGTAAATGAAAGGGTTATTCATCACAATGACCATGAGTATCCTCTTATTAAAGTCAGCAATTTTAAATTCATGTATTTTTTTTAAAAAAATCCTGTTTTTTAATCAGTCTAAATACATTGACAGCTATGTTGTTGCACAGTATTTAGTGTAGCTAGATCAGATTTTTCTAGTTTTATTCCAGCTTTATGTTGGAGGACCAGAAGTTGGTCTTTAAATAACAGCACTGAAAGACCAGAGCTTGGAAGAGAGAATTGGTCATTCTTTTTCTAGAATTCTTAATGGAGATTTGTACAGCCTATTTGCATTACCATCTGGACTTCAGAGTTACAACATGTGTTTGTAATTGCAAATATAACTGTAATTTTCCAATTAATTCATTTTATTTAACAAGCTGGTATTCTTTAGAGAATAGTATGTTCTAAAATAGTTGTTTATAATTTTCAATACAATTTTTTGAAACAATATCAGGTTTGTAGTATTAATAGTACAAATATGTATCTCCTACGTAGTGTTTTGAAAAATGAGACCACCCAGCACATATACAACATTGTGGTAAGTTTTAAAATGTGGTACTGTAAATGATCCGCCCTCAATTCCAGGATTTGGAATACTATTAAACATGAACTGAAAATATTTTTTTTTCTTGGATGGGATCTCTCTTACTTTTTAAAGGTAGTCTGGCTATTTTTTCCTCCAAAAGGAAAACAGTTTTCTTCAGCTTGTATTTTTCCTTAGAAATATCAGGAATTTCAAGTTTTGTTATCTTTGGGGAGGACTTATTGTTTGACTCAAATTTTTGACTTTTTCAGTCAAACTCTTACTGTTTGACTTTGCCCATCTACATCTCCCACGTTATGTAGTGGAAGGGGGAGCATATGACCCTCCAAGGTGTTTTTTATATATATACATATATACTGCAAAATAGGTAATGTACTTAGTCAGTTAATTCAAGTGAATTAGACTTGGCCATCCTGTAAAAAAGTAGCATGATGAATACTAAAACTACTAATTCCATAGTGGAATAAACAGTGGAGCAAGTAGAAATCATTTCTTGCTGGTACACTGCACTCATAGGGGGAGGCATGTGACCTCCCCATGTGATTCCTCCCCAGCCTGGCCCCTCCCCGTGATCCACATCCATCCCACAGTTACCTGGGGGAGGGGGTCTGACTGTCCTCCTCCTGCTGTGCCGTAGGTGTCTGCTGTACAGATCCCAGGCAGGAGGACTCAGGAGACACAGCTGCATGGAAGGCCTGGGGCAGAGCTGGAAGCGGTACAGCCACACCGGAGGAGCGTGAAAGGAGTTGTGGTTTCTGTTGCTACAGAACAGTTGTCTATGTTAGATTGAATGACTCTGGAAAGCAGGGTGGATTGATTTTAAATCAAGGCAATTTAAATCCTGATTTAAATTACCAAGTTGAAATCCTTGATTTAAATAGTCGATGTTAATCAGGTTTTCCATTTGCACTTTAGTTACTTTCTAAACAAAGTTGCATTCTCATTGGTTGGTATAACCATTAAAACATGTTCACTTCCAACTAAATAAAGCCTTTGTGCTAGATTTTGTACATCTTTTTGCTACCTAAGAGCGTATACTGTAACTATATACATTTATTTAAGCAACTGTATAGCTTAATATTTTCAGATTCTTATTAATTGTACATTTTAATATGTTAGAAAATTAGTGAATAACATATTGCTTATTTCTAACAACAAAAAACTAATTTTTTTGTCATGATTTGTGTCAAACTGGATTAGGATGGTAACTGGAATTTAATTAAATGCACAAAACAGCATATAAAATTTATTTTTATTAAAACAACCTTAAATGTTGTGGGCACAAACTTCTCTTATCAGGACATAGTTCACATTTACAACTAAATGGTTTAATAAAGAAACAGAGGTATTAACTGTAGTCAGTGAATAAAATTGATTATTTCAGGTGAGCCTGGGAAGAATTTCAAACATGCCTAAGTGAAAGTGACTGGAGCTTAAGTTCCTACTTGCCTAAGTCTGCTGAAAATGAGACAACAGTTTCCTAAGTTACTTGGGCTGTGTTTCACACTTCTAAAACTAGTAAATCTCAATCCCTCCCTCTTTGTTTTTATGCATAGGCTGAAAGAGAGAGACAAGTTTTCCTGCATTTTGAATTCCCAATTGATTTCTCAACTTCGAGTGTTAGTCCACATGAAGAAAATAGTCTTTCTATGCCTGCAAAAGAGGCTACAGCTGTCAGAAGCCAGTTTAGCACTTGAGCATGATATGGTTCCAGGTGCTTAGCTACTGACTTCCACCTGTTTGAGTGGTGAGACTTTCTTTAAAACATCAGCAAACATATACTTCTTGAATGGTTCACCTCAAGCCCTGAAATTTATTATGGTTGGTGTGACTTGAAGGGTGACTATTAGATGCCCATGTCATAGCAGTTGCATCTTCTTCAGCAGTTAGGAATCTACTCTAGTACTTTGGATTGAGAATATTGGCAAGAAAATGAGGTGGAGTAAGTGCTTGACCTATCTGCTTCTTTCCTGCCTACAATTTAACATTGTTCTTGAGTATTTCTTTCTTCAGTGTCCTTTCCAAATTTCAACAGTATCAGCAGTACAGCAGCAATCTTTCTGCAGGTTGTTCAAGGCTATGGAAATAGGTTTCAGTGTATTCAGCATGTCTTCTATATTTCTCTTTAGTGCAATGTTGGCTGCTTTGTCTGTGATAGTTCCATCTATTTTGTCACAATTTTCTTGATAAGTTGTCATCAAAATAGGCCAGTTCTTAATAAATAGCTCAAAACATTCAGCCACTGAGTTCCATTGTACATCTTGGGGGAGAAATAGTTTGGATCTTATTGCTCTCCCATGAAGCTGAAATAAAGTGGTTGTTACAGAAGTAGTTTTCAATTTCAACAATATTTTCCTTTATTCCTGGAGTTTTACATAAGTCTTTGGCTAAAATATACATCAGATGAGGTCTGCACCCATATGTTGTGAGTTTCAGGTTCCCTCCATTATCTTCTAGATTTCTTCTCATCTTTGCTACATTTGCAGCATTCTGGGATAAAGCTACACACTTGATACTTTAATATTTGTTCACAGTTTTATAGTTTTTACTGCTCCTTTTTAGTATTCTGCTGTATAGTCATTCCCTGATGTATCAGTTGTTTCTGTAAGATAGAACTTCTGCAAGATAGAACATCTTCTGTTGTCAGACAAGTACAACAGGATCATTGTGTACATTGCTTCATCCATCAAGACTCAGATTAACGCATTTCCCATCAATGTTTTTTGCGCGCTGTTCAATTTCTTTGTCATACACTCTATCCAGCAAACTTCCAGCAGTGTCTGCTTTACTGGGTGGAGTGTAGCCTGGTCGTAATGATTGAACCATGTCAATGAAATGTTTTGTTCTGAACAAGATGAAAGGGGGGAATTTGTTGCATAAATGAACCGAGCAATCTTTTCATCTATGGAGTCTTGCTGAAATTTGCTGGTCCTGATTACAATGCATCCATGGTTTTACTGGATGATGAAGACAGTACTTTTTTTATTTTTATTTTTTTGGATACAGGTAACTTACTGTCTGATGTGTGTTTAGTTGCTGTGCTGCTGGTGGTACACATTGCAGATGATGGACGTTCATAATCCCTTATGTCTAAGAAGGACCCTGAAACAAAATGGTAAAGGAAGTCGCTCACTGAATATTACTCAGTACACTGCTTTAAAAAAGTGATTGTGAATACAAGATTCCTCCTAGTGCAACTCTTTGTACCACCTTTTAAATGATAAAATTTATTCTAAACCAGGTTTTATAGGGAAGATAATTAATAAATATATGGATTATCTAAATGTATTTAAATCCTTATCTCTAGCAGCATACCAAACAGGTTGAAAAAATGGTTTTAAAAGTTAAAATTCATAAGTGTCTAATAGAACTTTATTTGTAAACAGGAAATCTTCACCTAGGATGTTTGATTATATTGAGCAATAAAAAATAATTTCAGAAGTCCAGCAGAAACAGTAATAATATAGTTGATAAATATTCCTACAACAAATTAATATGCCAATTATATTTGCATTCAAACATTTTGAAATTCATAAGTAATCTACCCAAAATACAATTTTATTACAATAACTTGTCATAGATTATCATTTATTAGCATACTAGGACATGGAAGGCAGTCCATAAGAATGATGCAAAAATAAGTTTACTAACCAGTTGATTCAGATTGTTCAGGCATGCCCACGTAATCATCTTCAGGTCATTTACTTCTGAGGAGTATTTTTCATGATGGTGTTTCATTCTGTCGGTTAGGACTTGCATCTATGTGGCCCATGTTCCTGTTTTACCCAATGGTAGAGGAGTTTCTTGAAAGTATTCCTGAGTAGGGTCTTTCTTATGACCTGCAGCCACGGCAGTTTTTTCCTCCAGTTCCCAGGTGTTGAAATCAAGACTAGAGGCTGCATTCTGAAGAATACTGTTCCTTCTTCCCACAGGGTCCTGCTTGAACACCAGTATTGCTCCTTTCTTTTTGCACACTTTGTTTCTTCTCCCTTGTTACATAAACTGGATCCACTGCTCCCCAATTCTTCACCCTGGGGGAAAACAACAAACTAAAAACTATGGAAGACTTCTGCTCGTGTAACCCAAATGCCTTTTTGCACTGCAGTATTTTATTTATTTAGAGACAGAGAGGGAAGCAGATGAGAAATTAATGGATCTGTTTGTATCTCCTTCTGTGTACACATGCAAGGAGACTGAGCAAGGCCGTTTACCTGAAGTGCCTAGAACCATCCAAAGCAGGGCTTGTAGTTACTGGGCAGGTTAGTGCTCTTCCATGAACTGGAGAGTAAGCTTCTGTGATGAGTTGACTCATAAATTTTCATAATTTTGAGAACTGAGCCAGTCAGGGAGTAAGCTATAAAATAGGAGTAAGAGACTGAGGTGGATGATCCTGATGTGATACATGATGGGGTCTCCTGGAGTAAGAGGCCAGGTCCCAATGCCTGTGATCACTTTGCCAGTCTTTTGCACCCAGTAGCGCTGTCCCTGGGTCCCCCCCAGGATCAAGCCCTTACTACAGTTCATGACCTATTGTGCCATATTCTTAAAGCTTGATCTCAAAAATTAAATGTTTTTCCTCTGATTTTTTCTTTATTTAGAAAAGCATCCTTTAACTCAAAATGTTTGATGGTGACAGTCATAGATTCAACATATTTTTTATTAAATTCAGATTTCATTTTAAACAGGTTTATTTTCAAAAGGAAAAGCTCATTATAATTTACATAAAATAAAAAGTCAGATTTAAATTTTAAAAAATCCAACTTAAAAAAAATCTACCCTCCTGGAGAGAGAACTACCTATTTGTCATTACAATTCGTCATCCCTCTAGGCCAGAGTAGAAGCATGTGGTAGGACAGAATTAGAAGATAGCAGCTAACAGTAATATCGATTCTGTGGATAAAACTTCATTTGCTGCTATTTTATTTTTATTCAGCACTAAATTCATTTAAAAAATAAAGTTTCTGTTATCCTGGCTGAAATCTGGAATAATATACTATGTTATAGAAATGAGTGCTATGCACAAATTAAAGACATACTACTCATGGTGAAATTGTGCTGTGCATTAGAAAAGGAGGAATAAACTAGTATTGAGTGACATGAATAAAAGCAGAACAGTTTGTGTCAAAGCTCATTGTATAATTCCTTCCAGCACACCCACATTTAGTATTTACTGAACAAAGATTAAGGGCAACAAATTGAAACATAAATATTCACTTCTTTGAAAAACATTTTTCTGCGAATTATTACTTGCCAAGTCTTTGACTTTGAAGATAAATGTCCTGTCTTAAAAAAAAAAAATTAAGAAAAGAAATAGAAACAAACTGTTAATGATTAGTAAAACATATTTCTATCTTTGTGTATAAAAAGATTTAAAGCGATTTCAGTAATATATTACTAGCAAGTACTCTTTGCAGTATTAAATGATGGTGGCAGTAATTTACTCCACAAACCTTTTTTTACCTCTCCACCACCCCAGTCTCTGCATGTTGATTTAGTTTTGTTTGAGTAGACTTAATTTGAGCTGCTAAAATATTTTGTTAATTTTAAGAACATGGGAGCAAGGTAATATAATTCTGTAATTATATATTAAGCAAAGTGCTTGAAACAGAGGTGAGATTAAAAATGAGTAATCAGCATCTTTTATTCATCTTCAGATAGCCCACATCTGTATCACAAGTAGTATTGAAGATTTGTAGGTCACTTTTTTTCTGACAAAGAATACCTAAGCTCTTCTAAAAGGTCCGGTTAAGACTTTGGAAATTTGTGAGTTCTTGCAGCTGGAATGTATGACTAACTATGGCTTTTATTTCAGAAGTTACAACTGCTTGGTTTTCTTTCCACTGAGTATATTTTTGATCAAAAGGTTAACATCAAGTGGCTGCCTTCATTTTAAGCCTAGCTCTTCAGTTTACAGAGTATTATTGGTTCCTTTAGGGACAAGCAATAAATACATTGTTTCAAGTTCAAGAGAAGAGAAGTAATTGGAAAATGAGCTTCATAATCATCTTGATATAAAATGACACCTTGAGCCATTAAGCACTTGTGTAAAGTATTCTCATTGTTTTAAAAGCAGACTCCTTTGGCTGCAATAATACAGTTTTAATTCAGAGCATAAAGAGGATCTCATTCTGTGCTGTATGTGGTACTAAGCAACTTAACCTCCCTATGAGGCTATTAGGAATCAAACATTGTCAGACAAAACAGAATTTGTGTGACCTTAGCAAGTATCATAGCTATATGTTCCATTGCTTTTGCAATATCATGGAAACTAAAATTTCTGGGTTTAAGGGAATGTAAATATTCAGTCTGTTTTCTTTCAGAAAAGAAATGAGGAAATATCATTTATGATTTATTAATGTCTGGTTTCGCTCAGCAAACTGGTGGGAAGAGGTGGGAATTTGGTTTCTCATTTGGGAGTTGCCCCTGAATATTGAGAAATCCCATCTTACTGAGCAGTGCTTAGGGCCTAGCAAGTTTTGTCTTCTGGCTATTAGGTGTCAGTTAAAAAATTTCAGAAAAGGAACAACCTGAACTTGAGAAGAAGATTTGGGCATCACTGCCTACAGCTCAATGAAGATATTTGCTTGTTGTTCAGTTGCAGTCGGAATAACAAATATGTGAAGTCCTTATCTTTCAAACACCTACATGCATGCTCAACCTCACTTTTGGACTGCTCACTGTAGTAAAATTAAGTATGTCTTTGTAGGATCGGGACTTTAGTTTGCATAAGCAACAGGATGGAGAAAAATATAATGCTTATGGCTTACTCCCAACTAGAATACTTTGGTCATCCCATCTTTAAAAGGATATTTCAGAGTTTTTCTAAAGGTGGGGGGAGAGGGCTAGAAAAAGGTCACAAAAATGACTAGGGGCATGGAAACACTTTCATATGAAGAGAGATTGAAAAGATTAGATTTGTTTACCTTAGAAAAGAGACATCAAAAAAGTATATAAAACAATTAATGGAATAGAGGAGGTAGATGGGACATTTCTGTTTTCTCCCTGTCTTACGAGAAAGGGGACAGTCAATTAAATTGAAAAGCAACAAATTCAAAAGTGAAAACCAATAAATATTTTTTGCATAAATCTGAATTAGATCACTGATGTTGTTGAGTCCAAAAAATTAATAGAATTCAAAAAGAGCTTAGATATTTATATGCATAACAAGAATATCCAGAGTTTTTATAGTTAATACTAGCAAATTTTAGAGGCAATATTAAACCTCATGCTACCAGGTTTTATGCCAAACTCTAACTATTAAAAATTAGGATGACACCTAATGTGGGAGGTAGGTTATTCAGCATCTGCCTAATACAGTGTTTCTTGCAAACCCATCTGAAGCCTCTGGTGCTGGCCATCATCAGAAATCACTGGACTAGATGGTTTGTGGATCTGATAAAGTATGGCAATTTCTGTGTTCCTGTAACACAGCCCTGGGGGGCAAAAAGTAGGGGAAAAAATCTAGTGTGTTTTAAAAATCTGTTTAATTGTATGTGGGACTGCAAACACTAAAATGCCTTAATCATATTCATATGGTTAGCCCTACTGCAGGGCAGAGTTAAAGTTGTTTGGGTGCTTCATATGTGCTTATTTTAATATGTTTGAGTTTCTTTTAAGTGTATCCTTAATTCTAAATTTTGTGGATTTGTAATGCTTGGTTTTAGAATAATTGCAGCACCTTGGAGGGTAAAAAAAATAAAATACTGGTACATACTCTTAAACTTAACTATATCTTAATGTAAGTGTTTTTTTTGGGGGGGGGAGGGGGAAGGGATAAGGGAGTACGTATGATAAATTCCATCTGCTTTTAAACTTATTGAGTTTCTTTCAGTTGCCAAACTCTTATTTTCAGTTGCTCAGAGCTTTTACCCAAAACATATCTTTTGGACTGAAGTTCCTATTTAGTCTCAAAATTAGAACTTTGTTTTTGTTTTTGCATTGTTGATGATACAGCTGTTAGGCTATTTTTTAAATTATCCAAATGTGTACAGGGAGGAGTCCGAAGGCAAAAGTTGTTTTTCATCTGCTAAAAAATGTTTGTCTTTTTTGTGGTTAAATAACTCAGATTTATTTTAACGTTTTAAAACTTGGCCAGTGCATGATCCTGAATAAGGAGTGCATGCTTTGTCTGCTTTGAAGAAATTTGGTTTTGAAATAATGTGGTATTTGGCTCATATGAGGTACATTTCCTAAACTTTGGAAAGACTTACCAGATTGTAAGACTCACTGTTCAAACCTAATAACTGATAGCCAAGGTGATTCTGCTCTACTTCAGAATCATTGGAGGAAGTTTGCAGCCCTTTTTTACTTACACAGCAAGTTCAATATGTCCTCTGATTTGTCTGCCTTCAGAATGGGGGTTGCATGTTCCCTACTGCAATCACTGTCAAGTCCCTCTGCCAGTTTCAAAATCAGCTTGTTACACTCCGCCCCTGCCTCCCCCCCCACCCCCGGCAATCTTACTGGATTTAATGTATAATGATGTGAAGGGGGGACAGACTGATAACTTCCGCATTAATTCACTGGAGTTGTCGAGGCAGTTTCCAGTTTACTGTACAGTTAATACTAAAAATTAAATGTACTTTATGGTGATTAGTTATTTTATTACAATTGAGTATGTTCTATTCTGGCAATGAAATAACATGGTTAGATGACTCCACATACCTTCAGTGACCCATTTACTTTTTACCTTCAACCATTGTTGGGCATATCTTTGTAAAAAAGTCTCCAAATTTCCTCCTCCCTCCTCCCACAACATAACATAGAATTATTGGTTTACATTCCATGTTTAAAAAATATGGAGAAAAGAACCTGTGAGTTGTTATCCTGTTACTGTGAAATAGATAAATAAGATAAACCAAGTGGAAAAATGAAATGAAATGGAGAAAATCTGTATTTTGAATCAACTATTGTGGATTTTGCTTTTTAAATTTTTACATTGTATAGGGCAGGGGTGGCCAAACTGCGGCTCGTGACCCACGTGTGGCTCTTTGACAGTTAAAATGCAGCTCGTGGAGCACTCCCTGTCCCTCCCCCATTCTCCACCTACCAGACTGGGGGCGGGGAGCTCAGGGCTTCTGCCCTGCGGCAGGGCGGTGGGGCTTCAGCCCCGTGGGGCATGTCTGCTGCGGCTTGGGGCTTCAGCCTTGTCAGGTGCCTACTGCAGGGTAGAAGCCTTGTACCCCAGCAGGCATGCCCAGCTAGCGAACTTTTTAAGATTATTGTATGAGACTCGGAGGATCAGTAAGTTTGGCCACGCCTGGTATAGAACATAACTTCAGACCTTATTTTGCAGAAGGTACAGTAATTTCAGGGGTAATGTCTTAGAATCTCTTCCATAAAACACATGATTGGAACTTTGTCAGAAAATATGAAGGCTAAGAGAACCCCATTTTACTTTGATTTTTTACAATAAGGCAAGGGATCCAGTGTTCCTAAAGTGATCATGTTTATAAGCATCCACAAGCCCTAATGTAGAACTGACACTTAATACCGCTATTCGTGAGGCTGAACACTTAGAATATTTTATTGCTAGCTTAGTAAATTAATTTTATATTTGCACTGACCAGGTGCAGGGTCTAGGTTCTTTTCTGATAGCCTTTAAATTTCTCTTTGAATATGTCATAGTGGATCCCAGTGTACATGCACATGTGCCTCATTCATGCAGGTTTGGAATCTTTCAAATGACAGCGTCCATCAGGGCAGTCTATGTGCCCTTTGCCTCTTTGTGCTCCAGTATGAGGGCAGAAAATGTCGAGGACCCGTCACCCTCCTTCAGTTCCCTTTTACAGTTCATGGCTTCAAGATGGAACCTGAATGGTGTCCAGTCAACTCTGTTTCTCAAGCTTCAAACCCAACTTTACTCTGAAGAAATTCCTGTTCACTCCTATTATTTAAATTTATTACTTTTTTTTTTTTTGCTGGTCCAAAAGACAAGGGGAAATCCCCTGCTGGAATGAGGCGCTGGGTGCCAACTACCAGCATAATGGTCACTTAACCCACTGGGTTTAAACCTTGCTCATCATGCACAGCATATGTCTTTTCTGCCTCAGGGAAGGACATATCCCTGAAAAGCACTTAAGCTGACACTCTTTCCCCTCCTGCACCCAAAAATCAGGAAACACAAGGCTCAAATTACATCTCTTGGAGAAATCCATGAAAGAGACATCTTCCAAGCTGGAGTTGAGGAAGCTATCTGCAGCAAGTGCCAAAGTAACCAGATACCCATACCTCCAGTTCTAGTGGGGAGAAGAATTCTAAAAGGATGCCAGGACCACTGGGACCAGTGTCAAGATCCCCAGCACCTTATGCACGAGTGGTCTTGGCACCAAGCGCATCTATGTCAGCTTCCAAGGAAAGAGACCCAGCGCCCATTTTGACTACTTCAGACACTGAGCAGCATACCCACAGAGAGCTTGTCCCATAAGGAGGAGTCAAAATTCCTCCAAAGACAAGTCTTCCCCAAACGCTCCTTGACATCGAGGGATAGAAGCAGGATTGTGAGACCATGTTTCAGGCACTGATGTTAACACTGAGACTTGGCCTGGTACTGACACCAATCAGTGAGCCCTTTCAGGTACCAAGGTACACCTTTGAAGAATTGTCCTTTGCCCCTTGTCTCAGCACTAGAACTGGCACCAGCTCTAGACCTGCACCCATCAACACCACCCTTCCCAGAGATGTACTCCCCCGTGCCATCGCCAAGCCACTCCTTTGTCCTGACTTTGAGCAGGAAACCTTCTCCCATTAGATTGGAACATTACCGTGGAGGAATTTCAGAAACACACTTTACCAAGCTCTGGTGCATGACTAGCAGTGGACAGGCCAACCACTGTCTGGCCAATACCCATACAATTTATCACAATGACTTTACTGGCCTTACTAGGTCTAGTTTCCCACAGGTCTAGAATGGAGCCCATCACATGTCAGGAAAGAGAAGGTGGTCTCGGTCACTGTCCCTATCAATTGCCAGGACCCCCAATTTGGAACCAGAGGAATCCCCTTGTGAGGATGCAGAGGTTGTTCAGGAAAATCTCCTATTGCCTTGCCCACCTAATGCATCCTCTTCTCTGGATGAAGCAGTAAACTTGGCCCTGACACTGGCCATCAGTGATTTTAGGATCTTCCAAAATGTGCTGTTGAAGATAGCTTCAGCCTTGCACATCAAGCTAGTGGTGAACCAAGAGAACACGACAAGCTATTTGATATCCTTAGCTCATCACTGTCGACAGGAATTGCCCTACCAATCAATGAGAGCATATTGGACCTAGCAGATGGACTGTAGCATACCCCATCTTGCTTCACCTTCTGCAGAGTAGAAAAGCATTATCAATTTCCACTTAGTCTTCAAACATTTTATGTGCATTTGACACCAGGGTCTCTTGTGGTATTGCAGTCCAGGAAATGACTAATTTCACAAGGAGACTCTAAAAGATACGGTCTTCAAGGAACTGGACCTTTTTGGCCAAAAGGTTTACTTATCAGCCTCCCTCCAATTCTGCATCATGAACTACCAGACTCAGTTCACTAAATAGTTTTCTGATGGGGGAAAGAGTAATCCTCTTTCTGTCTAGGCTCCTGCAGAACTCTGGAGAGGAGCTGGACAGATGGTAATGAAAACAGCGCTACAACTGACAGTAGATTTGACCACATGGCTACAGCAGTCACAATGTGCTTGGCCTCCTGGTTACAGGAGTCTGGGATTCCAAAAGAAGTCCAAGTGACAGTAGAGGACCTACTTTTTGAGGGCATAGAGCTCTTCAGCAAGCAATCAGAAGAGGTACTCTGTTCTCTCAAGTATTCCAGGGCAGTGCTGAGCTCTTTAGAGATCTACATCACAATGCTGTAATTCAGGCCCTTCCTATATCAGCCCATCATAGACAAAGAATACAGGCTTATTCCCACAGTTGCCAGCTGGAATATCTGCTCAGAAAGCAACCTCAGGAGGCATGCCCATCCTCCTCTCTTACACTCCATGATTCGTCCCAGAGTCAGCAGATTTGATGAGGGTGTTGAGAGCCACATCAAGACCATCCCAGACCTGACCTTCGGAAATCACTTCACCACCATCTATTGGGTCTGGTCAGAGATAACAACAGCTGACAGAGGAGTGCTGTATAGGTAGCAAATGAGTGCTGGACGTCCCATGGCTACCCCATCCATTTCTTTTTCTTTGCCCCCTACCCCATGGACTTTCCCCATCCATCTTCTGTGACCCTTCTCATGAGAGCCTGTTACAAACAGTAGTGGCCTCATTACTTTGTCTAGGAGCTATAGAAGAGGTAGTACAGAATAAGGACATATCAGGAATAGAAATCTCTTCCACTGAAGAGTTGGGGGGGGGGGCTTTGTCCTATCCTAGATCTGAGGAGACTGAACAAATACAGCACCTCAAAGTAAAGAATGGTAATGCTTGCCTCCATCATGTCATCACTTCAGGCTCAGGATTGATTTGTCGCTTTAAACTTACAGGATGCATATTTCCACATTGCCATCCACCCAGCCCACAGGATGTATCTGAGATTTATGATGGGACCAAATCACTATCAGTACGAGATACTGTCCACAGCACCAAGAGCTTTTACAAAAGGTGGCAGCACACCTGTAGAAAAAGGGCATTCATGTCTATCTGTACTTAAATGACTGGCTCATCAGAGGTAGCTAACATCAGGAAACTCTAAGTCTCAAATGTGCTCTCCGGGCCTCCTAGTGGATGGTGAGAAATAGTCTCTTATCCCTTCCCAGATAGAATTCCAAGGAGCCAAGATAGATCCCCCAACAGCAAGGGCTTACCTACCAGAGGATAGATTCCTCTCACTTCGGTCATTACTGAATAGGGTGAAGTCACACCCCACTACAGTGGCACCAGGTTGCCTCACATTATTAGTTTATATGTCTATTAAGTATGTAATTGATACAACTTGATAGCCTTCCTGAGATGGCTGCTATTCTGGTAGAGGTCAGTTTAAAACAATGGTCCCCAAATTGTGGGATGTGCCCCGCTAGTGTTGGGTGTGGGGGAATATTTGGGGGAGGGGGGACTGCTGGGCCCAGGCCAGCCCCTCTGGGGGGCAGAGGGGGAGTGCCACCCAGACCCATTCCGCCCCCAGCTCTGCTCCAACTTCCAGGATTGGCCCCTCCCCCCCCCGGGAGCCGTGGTGCTACTTCTGGCTCCTAGCGGGGATGGGGAGGGCGCAGACCGGGGTGTGGGCATGTGACCCTGAAAAGTTTGGGGACCACTGATCTAACCCCTGCAAAACAGGCAGTGTCCAAAAAGGTGTAGGTTTTGTGGCCCATCATCTTCAAGGCCATCTATCATGGACATGTCAGAGCAGTTTGGGGAGCCCATCTGGACCATCTACAGATACAAGGGTCACTGTCACTGGAAGACATGGACCCGCACATAAACGTCTTAGAGCTCAGAGCCATCAGACTGGTATGCAACACTTCTTTCTGTCCTGTGATACTTGGAAGTGTTGTTGCTGTCAGACAGTATGTCAGCGATGCACTTCATAATCAAGCAAGGAGGCTCCTGCTCTTTCCTACATCTGCAGAGACAGTCAAGCTTTGGAGCTGGTGCCAACTGTATGGCATAACCCTGGTAGCTCTGCACCAGTAGGAGCCAGTAGCATCTTGGCGAACTTCCTAAGCAGGAAACTGTCCCCATTTACAAGTGGTCGCTGCAGAAATCCATCACCAAGTTGATATTCCATCAGTATGGGCCTCTGCTGATAGACCTGATAGAGAGGATGTGTCCAGGATCATTGCCTTCCTTCTGCAGTGGAGTCAAGGCCTCCTATATGCCTTTCTACTAATCCTCCAGGGTGACTTGCCAAAGCCAGACAAGACCATATCACTCTCATTCTCAAAGCTCCCTAGTATGAGAGGCAATTTTGGCTGACGGACCTGTTACAAATGTACACATAACCACCGATCAGGCTCCCAGATTGCCCAGACCTTCTGTTGCAAACCAGAGTCAAGTATACCATCCAGACCTGAAGTCACTGCATCTGACTGGTTGGATGTTGGCTGAGCACCAGGGACAGGGACTGCTCCTTATGCATTCAGGAAATTCTGGCACAGAGCAGAAAGTTCCTCCAAATGGAAAAGATTCTTAATATGGCCAACTCACCATCGCCTAGTGCAGGCCCTGGTGTTAAAGTGTATGTCTACACTGCAGTTAGACACTTGCGGCTGGCCCTTGTCAGCTGACTCAGACACGCTGGGCTTGGGCTAAGGAGCTGTTTAATTGCGGAGTAGAGGTTCAGGCTCAGGCTACAGCCCAAGCTCTTGGATCCTCTCACCTTGCGGGCCCTAGAGCCCAGGCTCCAGCCCAAGTCTGAAAGTCTACAATGCCATTAAACAGCTCCTTTCAGCCCGGGAGCCTAAATCTGCCACGTTTTTTAATTGCAGTATAAACGTACTCAAAGATTCTTGTCTATCTGCTGCAGTTAAAACATTCTGAACTTTTATTTGGCTCAACCAGGGTCCATCCAGCAGCAATATTGGCATAGGAAGGAGAATAGATAGTTAGCTCTGGAGAAAAAGTTTGACATGCAGGAGACTAGGTGAGTATAAAACATCAGAAGAGAGAAGTTTTTGGACAGTTGGGAGGTCTGAGAAAGAATGGCAGATTTGGGATTTGAAGTTTCTTGTTATGACTCTTAGTTCTTTTCTATGTCTTAAGCCCTCCCTGTGCTTCACTTGCCTGTAGTCAGTACCTTCAAAATACTTCTCTGGATAGAGAAACTGCGTTTTGAGAATACAAAATGAAAATTCTTAAGTTTAAATTCCAAAAATATTAAAATTGGACAGGTTTGTTACACCTGTCAAACCTTAAATTTAATCCTATTAAATCAGGATATTTAAAAAAAAATTATTAGAACAGAAATTTAAACTCTAAACCTATTAGTTTGTTGTGGTCAGCTCCTGACATACACTATTCTTTCAAAAAGGGAGCCTCTTAATAAGGGAAATGGGTCTATAACTCCTAATCATCACTCTAATTCGGATAAACTCTTATACCTAGGGGAGATGAACTAAGGATGGTGTTTATTTACAAATGCTTCATTATAGTTATATTTTAGGTCTCAATCTGCAAAAACTTACTGATTGAAATCAATTGATTACTAAGTGCAAAAAGTGAAGCACATGCATAAATCTTTGCAGAATCCAGTTTGCCCTAAGTGTGCAATAACGAATGTAGTTGAACACTCGATAGGGTTAGAGTTATGATTTAACAATGTAAAAATGAAATTGTTCCTCAAAATATCTGGTTTTGGGACATCTGTATATAGACAGACATACACACAAACACACACAGAAAGTTCATTGGTGACCTTTTAATATTTTCTCTCCTTTAAAGGCCGTTTGTATGCCATGCAGACTGGGATGAAGCTTGACAGTAAAACCCCAGAGTGCCGCAAATTTTTATCCAAACTAATGGATCAGTTGGAAACTGTGAGTATTTGGGTTTGGGGTTTTTTGCTATACTATTAGAGAATCTACTACTATCTCACTTTTTAAAAAATCATCTTTAAACAATTGGAATTGCCTTTCCCTTTACATTAATTAATGAAACAAACCTATATGTGCAAGCATACTGTTTAATTGTTGTAATGTATTGTTTTTAAATTAGGTGACAGGAGGGGCAAAGGGTCTACATATATTTACACAAACTTAACTGAAATCTAATACAAAACAAAATTTTACCATAAAATTCTATGTGAAGTATACATATTACAATGACAGTTTTCAGAGTAGCAGCCGTGTTAGTCTGTATCCGCAAAAAGAAAAGGAGTACTTGTGGCATCTTAGAGACTAACCAATTTATTTGAGCATAAGCTTTCGAGAGCTACAGCTCACTTCATCGGATGCAATTACAATGATATTTTATAATGATACTTTATTTAAACTCTACTGAGAAATCAGATGACCTAAGGATACGACTTTCAAAAGTGCTCATGCATGGCCTATCTTTTCTCCTATTGAAGTCAATGAGAGTTTTACCATTGACATGAGTGGATGTGGTTAACCCAATGCTGACTGCTTTTGAAAATCTTACCCTAAATGTCTTGCTGGAAGAAATAAATCTCTTGTCATGCTGGTAAGATCAAGTAACGTAACAATCTAAAAATGTTAAGATCTGTCATAATTTCTGAACTCGATCAGTCAAGAATTCATAATGTGGCAACCTTAATCTTACTCGCTATGTAAATAATCATCTGAGCCTCTGAGAAGCAAGGACCAATACTGAGCAAAAGAAAAAAGTATCTTAAACTGAAAAGGAGTAAATTTAAAAAGAAAATGCATGGTTGAATACATCAATAAAGTTATAGAAGCTGAATGCCACCTAATGACTTCTCATGTAAAATTCCTGTTGCCCTTCATGGAGTTGTCTGCCTTTCTCTCCCCCCGGTGAAGGAATGCTTTGCTTGGAAAATAATTTATCACTATCATGCCAGTTATGAAGGATCTTGCAGTGTGTCCTCAAAGTGGTTGTCCTCTGGGCTAATCTGATTTCTGATACCAAAGCTTTGAACATGAAATGAAAATGGACTAGTAGACAATGGAGGGAACACAGAAGTGAAGTGTTGATGGAAGTCTGTCCCCGTCAGCAGAGAGGCAGCCCAAGATGGAGTATCTGCATTGTGTTCATGTTCTATCCTAGAATAGAGTGAATTGTGATAATCCAGTCTGGAGGTGACTAATGAATGGATCACTGTGGCCAGAGCCTCATCTGGGAGTAAATAGTAAAGTTTACTAGCAAACTGCAGTGGAAGAAGCATTTTTTTTTTTTTTGTAACGTCTCTGATACTATCTGATGCCTTAGCTTAGTGATGTGTTAAATAGATTCACAGAGCATTACATTGAATGTGAAGCCAAGGACAATGTACCAGCTATTTCTTCAAAGCATTTTTCTTCTTACCAGCACTGCCTCAGTCTTGTCTAGGTTCAGTCTGAGGCTAACTATTAATTCAGTAGCTCCTGTCTTGTTGGCCTTATGACATTCTTGCACTGCTTTTATCTTTTGAAAATGCTATATACAGGAAAGTGTCCTTGACATGTTGACATTGGAGCCTGTTGTATCTTGCCACATCTTCAAATGGTCTTATGTAGATGCTGAAAAAAAGGGGAGCTGAAATAACTTTGGTGTCTTGAAGAGGAGCAATTTCCTATGAGCACTCTCTGAATCCTCTTGGAAATGAATGATTGGAGCAGTAGTACTACACCATCTACTTCAGCTGTGTTATCTAGGTAGTCCAATAGCACCTTTTGGTTCATATCTGAAAAAAGGTAAAATAATTTGAGCAATGATATGTGGCCTCTACCCATTATCATAAGAAGTGTCATGTGTTAATTGCTGTAGTGGTTGTCTCCATGGTGTGCCCCTGTCTGAAGCTCTGTACGGGAGAATCAAGTATATTGCAGATGTCATTTTTTGTTAGTTAAGTGTTGCCCTTTTCTCTCTTTTACCCAAGACTGGGAGGCTGGAGTCAGAACTATAGTCAGAAGGTTCTGAAGCATCAGATTTATTTTTTATGTTTGCACAGACTAGCATTTTTAGGTAATTCGGCGTTTTAGCTTCTCTGAAGGAGGCGATGATTTGTTAACAGCAAGCATAGTTGTTTTTCACTAGCCAGAAGAACAAAAATGTCTTTCTGGTCTTGGTTTAAATATTTCTCAGGGCTTTTTGAGCTTTTGTGGATGTGAGGTCATATTTTGTCACGGGTGGTGAGGTGCAAACAATTATCATGCTCAGTCAAATGTAGATGCTGTATAGCTGTAAAGAATAAAATAACTCAGCTGTCTAGAAATTACCAGAAACAAAATTTGTTATGAAACACCATTATTTTGTAAATAATCATGATTAATTATTGTTTAATACTGTATATTATTGCATTATAAAATATTTTACATATTTTGTGTAGTTATGCCTTTGCATTAAATAATTGTATTATCTTAATGGTTCTGGCAAAGTAAAGCCATTGTGCATGCTTTTAGGTTTGAATTATAAACCATAATTTAGTACATAAAGTTCAACCTCAGCACTACAATGCTCTTTGGGGAAGAATTTCAAAGGCACAGCTCTAGGCACCTAATTCCCATTGACTTTCAGTGAGAGTTAGGAACCTGTGTGCTATTTGAGCCTTTGAATATCTATTCCTTTATTTTGGAGTACCTTTATTAAAACTGCCCCATTATATGTAAAATCTTGGCTAAGGAAATCTGTATGAAATGACAGTTCATCTTCAATAAATAAAAGCAGTGAGTACAAGTTCGCATATTTTAGGTCAAATATAAGTCTGACAAAATTACTTACAAATAATGATAATTCACTGGGAAGAAAATTAAGCTCTCTCAAATACCAGTTGTTTTGTAACATAGCTATGATGAAAATCATGTTTAATTTACTTTTGTAAAGAAAAATAACTATTTGCAATAATGTTCACATTTCAGGTCTAAAACTCTCGAGTGGCTGTTTTTGGGTACTTGTGTGCTTTTTACGTTGCTGTAGGTGTTCCTAATATTATAGATGTCTAGCCTGTAGACTTTATTCATGTGCGCCCTTTGAAAAAAAAAAATAGACTACCATTCAAAGTTGCCTTTACAATTTTTGGCAGTATAGAAGTTGCATGTTTGTATTATGTGTAGTATTCCTGTTTTTTGTTCTGTAAGGATAAACTGAGATGTCTTTAAATGCAAACAGTAAGTCTATTCAGGAGCCCTACATACACCTGTTGTAACTGTACCAGTGTTGTTTACTTTACGGATTTTATTAGGAAACCTGAGGTTTCTTGTACTCTGTAACATCTTTGAAAAGAGGTCTTTCAATTGCAGTTCACTGCTTAGACTGAGCATTCCAGTAAATATTTAGGTCATTAGAGCAGTGAGGTTACAGCTGGGATTTCCTTTTCATTAGATCTGAGTTTTTATTAAATACTATAGTGTGCAGCACAAAAATGTTTTATAAGACAGAAAAAATATGTAGTCATACTGATCTACTGTGTGACTCTGTGAAACACACATTATGAATTCGGTAGTGTTCAATCCTTACTCAGAGTTCAGAATGTACAGTCTTTCAGATAGTGGAAAAAATGATGTAGTCTAGATATTCCTTCACAGCAACATATGTGCATATTTCTTTCAATATTTCTAAAGACCACTGTGAAGAATGCTTCTATCATAATACACGCCATTTAGAGTTATTAGTTCATAATATTTTCTCCCCAAAAGGCTGCGCTCTGTCATATTATAAGAAACTGAAATAAAGTTATTAATCGTGTCTTTGTGTTTAATTGCATCTGGATTGTTTTGAATTAGCAAATTGATCCTATGTCTTTGAAATTCAATTGCTGAGAGCTAGTCAGTAACCAGATATGTATTTTTAACTTGCTTCAGATGAAAAAGCAGCTGGGTGATAATGAAGCTATTACTCAGGAAATAGTTGGCTGTGCCCATGTGGAGAATTATGCTTTGAAAATGTTTCTATATGCAGACAATGAAGATAGAGCTGGGCGATTTCACAAGTAAGTGAAGAATGAAAGCAAATGGCTTAAAGTATCTTTTGTCTTCATTACCTAACCTAAGTAATAAATCTAGAGTCCAGAAACTCAAATATCCAAACTCTGTCCTTCTTTCCTGATTTATGGAAAAACATTGGGTTGTCATCTGCTCTTCGCAATTTTTTTTTTAAACCCATTCATCACTACCCCTTAAAGCTACCATTATAAAATGGCTAGCATCTCTGAATGGCTTTCAGTATATAATGCCTTATTTTATTGGCAAATTATGCACCTCATTTTGAAAACAGCCTTATGTTGACCTAAGAAGAGAGACTCCTGAGGCCAATATTGAATCATCATCATCATCATCAAACATGGCAAAAGTATTTCTACTGCTGTACTACTAATATATCTATGATGACACATCGCTAAGGTCACAGTATTGTGGTTTGATTTATGGTATTACTAGAGAATAATAAAAATGGCTAATTATTTTTATGAAAATACATTAGAATGTCTTATGAATTGGCATCTACAGAGCAAAACTCCAGATCAGTTTTGAAAAATCTGTATTTTGCCTTCTAGTTAAAGGGGCATTATCAATTTAAATTTACTCCTAGATCCAAGTATTGTGGAAAAAGTTTTTTAAACTACCTTCATTTATTTTAAATGTCAGTGACAATTGTTTTTTAAACAAATAAATATTTCCCTGTGGTGTTTGATAATACAGTGTTATGACAAAGTTAAGATTAGTGACTCTGACTATAAACAAAAGTGAAACTGATTTAATTATTTTTCATTGTCCAATCTGAAAGAAACATCAAAGCTCAAATAGTGATAAGTAAATGAGATTTTAAAATTCTTTTCCTTTTAATAATGTGGTGTTAGTAGCAAAGATAAGAAATTTTGAGTGGAGGGGTTACATCATATAATTTTTAAATTTATAGTATTTCCTTGACTCATTTTTTGAGATCACCAGTAATAAGCAAAATTCTTAATATTGCTATAGGACTACATGTCAAATAGTTCCTTATTCAGTTTGTCTGTGTTATTGTTTTAAGACTTTATTATTAAAATAATACTTATGTAGGACTATTGTTGATTAGATTAAACTAGTTGAAAAAAAATGAATGTGCACCTGACTTCAGTGAAAAATTGTAACAACTAAGTTATGAATTGACAAATCTACTTTTAGAGATTTTTAGGCCTAAAAATGCTTACCTTTTAAAACCTGATACTAATGATATTCAGCATATGAAACTAAAGTTTGCACGATGTTTGTTTCTTGTAGAAACATGATAAAGTCCTTTTATACTGCAAGTCTCCTGATAGATGTTTTGTCTGTATTTGGGGAGCTCACTGAAGAGGTAAGTTACACAGGTATACAGTATATCATTGATTGCTTCTTTCCAGTAATGACACAAAGACATGGTTTTAGTCTGTTAAAGCTTTGTTCTACCGTTTGGCTCTCAGTATATTAGCTGTTAATTGTGAATGTCAATGTAGATGGGTTTTATTGCCATCTACAGCTTCACTCTTGTGATCACAGGATCTAGAGGGAATCACATCCAGTATTTCCTCCATAAAGTGTAATATACAGGCTGTGTGTATTATCCTTTATGCATAGAAATTTTATACCTGTACAAGTGTTTCAGTTAGTAATGAACATACGGTACATTTACGTGGGGATGAAATATTGCACCAGCTAGAGGGAGGGTCACCAGGGGAACTGGGGAGGGAAAATGAGAAAGTCTAACTCCTCTTCCTCCTCTCCCATTTAAAGAAAAGCGCTTCTCACCCCAATAATTGAGGTTGCACTATATAAAGTTTAAAGTACAATATACATTTTTTGGTGCAACAAATAATAGATACCTTTTAAAAAATGATGTTTGATATCAGCAAGTACCGAAGTTCAGTTCACAAATGTGCTGCTAATGTCACGAATAGTCACTTTATAAGCATGTTGAGCACCACCAGAACTAGTTTCTAGAAAAACAATTCTAAACTAAAAATTGCGAGTAACTAAAGTATACTTGGTTATAGCCACTTTTTTCAGCAGATTCCTTATTCAGACAAAGACTTCAGACCTGGCTGAATGGGATGAAAGTATGCCTGGTAAAAATGGGAGCAATCACCAAGACTACTTTGTACTACTGGCAGACACCTTCACTTTAGTCACCTGCTCCTGCTTACTCTTGCAGCAGGAGGTTTAGACTGGAACAGATAAAGTCTAATCAAGATGTTTCATGTTCTTCTATTTCCTTTCTAGAAAATAACTCAAGGGATTTCTGCAGAATTAGCTGATTTAGAGTCTTGATGGAAAAATGTGACAAAAAGGTTGAAATCTTTGGACAGTAAGATAAAAAGAAAGCCATTGCGGACTAGATCGCATCTAGTCAAAGGCAGTTTAAAATACCTGGAAGATCAAAACAAGATGCTGAAATATTAAAGCACTTGGTGTCCCAGCATCAGAAGGATATGTGGTCTTAGTAGCATTTGTGGAAAAACTAGTGCCAGAAGTTCTGAATGGGGATGGGATAGAACCTATCCAAGTGGAAATTGGCAAACATACAACTAGGGGGTTCAGAGTAAAATGATGCTTGCTGTGATCTTTCTCAAAGATAGCTCATACTGGTCAGTTGTTCTCTTCTGCCCCCAGATTTTAGCTCAGTTAAGCTAGTTAGGAGAAAGGATTTAGCTTCACTTAGGGCTTAAACCCATGGAAGAATGTCCATTGACAGCAATGAAAACTGAATGGGTCCCTTAAAGAACTTGGTAGACAAAGGTGCTTTCACACAAGAACCTGGATTCTAAGTTTACTGACCTGCATCTAATCAGAAGTAACCAACACTCTTCCAAGTGCAGTTTTTAACCTTCTATAATCCAGGTGCTTGGAACATTGTTCCCCTCAGTAGCAGAGTTAAATCAGTAATTACATCTTTTTATGTCACATCCCAAGATGTAAGGTCTAACCTGTCTTTCAGACTCTGAATGTTTCCATCAAGCGGAAGATTCAGTTGTCCTTACAAGTTTGTGGCCTGAAGAAGGGCTTTGTGTAAACTCAAAAGCTTGTGTCTCACCAACAGAAGTCGGTCCAATAAAAGATATTACCTCAGACACCTTGTCTCTCTATTATCCTGGGACCAACACAACTACAACACTGCATATAGAAGAATAGATAGAAAAGGTCTCTGAGGCATAAAAAAGGCCAAAGACACACTGTCTAAAGAATCATGTGAGGGACTATCTTTGGGCTCTTGAGCCAATGTAAACTGTACATCCTTAGCTGGCAGCCAACATGACTGACTCCAACAAGGATTCTGGACCCTAGTTGCTCACGTGATCAGTCTCCTATGCAGCCAGGCACTTTGAGGGCTTCAAGCCTGGGTTTTATATGTGCGCCCCCAGCACAGGAAAGACGAGGAGGAATAGAGGTATCAGAATCTGAAGAATCCCAGCACTCAGAGGAAGCTGGAAAGCAGAAGCATCCAGATGCTAGGTAACTGCTCTGGTGGGCTGCAAACATGCCCCACTTGGCCCATAAATTCATATTTCCAATTGCCCTCCAACCCATCCCCTATACCCAAGTCTCCCAGAGGACTCAGGTTACATAGTTTCATCTGCTCAGGGGCTGGAGCGAGAGCACAAGTGTCACTCTAGCTCTTCCAGTGACTTCACTTGTCAGCCTGACTATAGGGGAAAGCAGCCAAGCAGACTTCTCTCCTCTCATATTCCAGATTTGTTAGGAAGAGGAAAAAGAGCCTATGCTGCCAAGACCCCCTCCTTCCAGAGAAGTCTCATGCCAGAATTATCCCTAACTCTCAGTTTTGAGCATCTCATCTTTCTCACCTCCAGCAGAAGGGCTGCAGGGGGAGCTTAGTGATAATGGTTCTTCTGCTATAAATTCCCATTACCAACACAACAGCTCAGGCAAAGAAATGGAATAACTGCTCCAGTGTTTCTCCTGTGGATCAACATTTCCACCCCCACAGAAACAGACCACTAAAGGGGAAAAAAGCTAGCAGGCAAGCATCAGAGTGACTAGCAGGCAAGCATCAGAGTGACCAACAAGCAACTCCACATTTCTTCAGCAGCAGATCCATCAGGATACACAGTAGCCAGAAATCAGCCATAGCTTGCAGGATCGTTGCTGCCCTGTTCCCCCAGGTAATCCTAACCAACCATGAAGTAGAAAAGATGATCAGGGGAAAGTACCAAATATATATTCTGTCTTTTGAGACTGACAGCTCCTCCCCACAACAGACATATATGCTCCAATAAAGAGGACTACCCTTCTAGGCAATGAGGAACACCAACATCTGTTCCTTCAGTGCCTCCAGTTAGGTTCCTGCTGGACACTCAAAGCTCTGTTCAGTCCAAACCTAAACAATCCCTGCATCCTTTCACATCCCCATGGGAAACTGAGATAATGTGTACTAGATGGATGAGTATAAAGCAGTATGGGAAGAGGATTAACGGGAAAATGGGGCAACTTAAATGGCAATAGGGCATCCCAGAGCTGCAGCTGTAGCGAGCAGAGCATTCTAAGTATTGAAAAGAGGAACAACTGCACTTTTCATAGTTGGGTGGCACAGAAGAAGAAACAATGGTGGAGCCAGTATCCAGGTCCTCCTAGTATAAGACATAATTTTGCTCTTTCATGCTCACATAAAGCAAATAGTAGACTAGTAGGGGTTTTTTTCCCCCTAAACAAAATATTAGGGCCCAACTGGATTATGAGAATTTTGCATTCTTTCTATCTAGCAGTCCGTTTGGTTTATATGGCTGCTACTCTCAGATCCGAAGATACAGTTCATATGGAAAACTCCGAAAGAACCCCATCCTGGTTCAGTGGCGAAATAAAAAGTCAGTGTATAACAAATGGAAAATGGGGGAAATAGATAGCAATTGACATAAATGAGAAGTTATGTAGTGCAGAAAACTGATGAGGGAAGCTAAAGTCAGGGGAAAAAATCCATGTCTGGAAGGGTTAAGGACAAGAGAAGAAGTTCAATATATTAAGAACAAAAGAAATCCTAGCAATGGCATAGGCCCATTATTAGATGGAAATAAATAAAATTGTTGTTAGTGATATAGAAAAACCAGAAGTGTTCAATAAATACTGTTCTGTGTTTGGAAAGAAGTGGGATGATGAACTCATGTCATATGAGGATAATGAAATCCTTTCCTGTCCATTTGTAACTGAGGATATTAGACCTCTACTAGGGATAAATATTTTTAAGTCAACAGGCCTGGATAACTTGTATGCAACAGTCCTAAAAGGATTGGCTGAGAGATCTGTGGCCATTGATGTCAATGTTTAATAAATTTTGGAAAACTAGGGAAATTCCAGAAGGTAGGACAAAAATTATTAGGGGTATGGAACGGCTTCCGTATGAGGAGAGAGTAATAAGACTGGGACTTTTCAGCTTGGAAAAGAGACCGCTAAGGGGAGATATGATTGAGGTCTATAAAATCATGACTGGTATAGAGAAAGTAGATAAGGAAGTGTTGTTTACTACTTCTCATAACACAAGAGTTAGGGGTCACCAAATGAAATTAATAGGCAGCAGGTTTAAAACAAATAAAATGAAGTATTTCTTCACACAATGCACAGCCAATCTATGGAACTCCTTGCGAGAGGATGTTGTGAAAGCCAAGACCATAAGAGTTCAAAAAAGAACTAGATAAATTCATGGAGGATAGGTCCATCAATGGCTATTAGCCAGGATGGGCAGGAATGGTGTCCCTAGCCTCTGTTTGCTACAAGCTGGGAATAGGACAGGGGATGGATCACTTGATGATTACCTGTTCTGTTCATTCTCTCTGGGGCAACTGGCACTGGCCACTGTTGGAAGACAGGATACTGAGCTAGATGACCTTTGGGCTGACCCAGTAGGGCCATTCTTATGTTCTTTCAGGAGTCTGATTTGTTTTGTGTACCCCAGGTTTCACCTCACTTAAAAACTACTTGCTTATAAAATCAGACATAAACCCACAAAAGTGTCATAGCACACTATTATTGAAAAATTGCTTACTTTTTCATTTGTACCACATAATTATAAAATAAGTTAATTGGAATATAAATATTGTACTTACTTTTCAGTGTATAGTATATAGAGTAGTATAAACATTTCATAGTCTGTGTGAAATTTTAGTTTGTACTGCGTTTACTAGTGCTTTTTACATAGCTGTTGTAAAACTAGGCAAATATTTAGATGAGTTGATGTACCCTGTGACAGGGGCCCTGCATGTCAGTTTGGGGCGCCCCTGGTGGCCCAGTGCAGGCTTGGTACACGCAGTCACACAGTCATTGGAATTTCCCGTTAAACAGGTGATTTCAGTCAAGCGGGGGGCTGGGACCACTTAGCTAAATAGTCTGTGGGTCCCTGGGCGGGAAAACAAACAAGCAGACTGTTGCCCTGCAGCCTCCTAGCTGGGGCAAAGCACACAGTCTATGGCTCCTGAGTGGGGCAAAACAAACAAACAGTCTGTAGGCCTTACTTCCCTCTGGGCTGGGACATAGAGCAGGCAGCAGCCTCCTCAGCGGGCAATGACTTGGCTTCCCTGGCAGTCTCTGCCGTCGGCGAGTCACCAGGAGCATAGTCTGGGTCTTTGGGCTCTACCATCAAGAGTGTCGCAGGAACTGGCAGGGTACATCCTTCCCCCACTGTCCCCTTCGCTTCCCCCAGTTGAGCTGGCACAAGGAGTTATGGATCAATCAGGGGTGTGGATTTTTCACACCCTTGAGTGACATAGTTATACTAAGTAAGGAGACCAAGCCTACCTTTCCCAGACCTGAAGAAGAGCCCTGTGTAAACTCAAAAGCTTGTGTCTCACCAACAGAAGTTGGTCCAGTAAAAGATATTACCTCACCCACCTTGTCTCTCTAATATCTGGGACCAACATGGATACAACAACACTGCATACGTTTTTAAATAAGTCCATCTTCAGAATAGGGCATTTCCTGCAGGTCAGACTAGCTGCAAAAACTAGGGCCACCGCTTTCACCTGACCTATCCAAGCATGCAGCTAGACAAAGACCAGCTAAAATATGAAAAGCATTATCTAATTTTATGTCACTGATGTCTGACTGATTCACAACTGATAGTGCTTTGAATTTAATAAAATATAGCTTTGGATCTCTATTTATCACATTCCCAGAATCATGAATGAAAACCTCAGGAAGGACCATAAGACATAGATTAAAAGATGTGTGCAGTCTGCTTTGTGCCAGATTTCTTGTCTTCCCCAGACATTTATAGCCTCATGATTGTCTCCAAATATACTGACCAGCAACATCTTGTCAATATGATGTGGTCTTCAGTGGAACGCATGCGCCAAAGCTAGGATGAATCCTAGAGCAAAATGAAAAGGATGTTGCTAAACCTACTTTTGATTGATTGGATTTGCAGAGTTACTCCAGTAATCTCCGCACTCCTCCTGCATGCGTGCACACGCGCGCGCACACACACACACACACAGAGTCCCATCCGCTAAAATAGGTAATCTTACATCTGACCAAACCTGTGATTGGGCAGTTCCACCCACCTTAAGTGACTGTCTATAACGATCTTCTTTCCTGACCCACCAAGACTTCTCTAGTAAATTGGACATCCTTTTTTTGTAATTAAAAAAAATCTATTACATCCATCCAAGGGGAAATAAAATAGCCCAGATATTTTTCATTTTATTATATTATACTCGGTTCTAAAATTTGCCTGAAATATAAATAAACCTTACACCAGTTCTAACCTTCACTTAATTCTGTGAAATTGTACCCTTTTGCACCAGGTTTGAATTTGCCAGGTTTTTTGGCTCCTCTAGTTTGTTTTGGCCATATGTACAATTCAGTTACTGATCTGTAAAAGTGACAAGTGAGAGTGCTCAGTGTCTTCTTTCTGTAGGTTATTATGATCCCATTTTTGCAATGGTTGAAGTCAGTAAAACCCTAAAATTACCTTAATCACTCCAACGTTCATTTTGGGGAAAAACAGGAATCTGTAAAGGCCCTTGATGAGAGGTTTTTCTGATGGTTCCTGTTTCCCAGAAACAGAAGGTGGCCAAAAATAAGGGAAGGATTTTAAAATATTGACATTCTAAATTTTCCTTACTTTATTTTCTCAGTTCCACACTGTTTTTATGAAGATGGAATTGGAAAGCCTTCCAGCAGCTGAGTACGAACTTCTTGTCACTTTCACTGCTCAGCAGTCATCCAGCTTCAAAAAAATACCAGTTTGCCAAAACTAGTTACAGGCTCTCTTGAGAAGAGTTATTTTAAACTCTTTTTGAAGATATTAGTATTTGTTAAACACCTGGTACTCTTATTTCTCTGGTTATTGAAGGTATTTTGCCATTGACCTAACATACAATTCACTAATTTTGTCATGTGTTCTTATGTACAGAGATTAGCAAAGATAATCAACTAGATATAACAAAGCTGCTGTTCCATCTGTTGATTTTAGCTCCATTATAAGATGCTATGGTAAACTTCACAGTGTCTTTCTAATGTCATCAGAATGTGTAGATGAAATTATAACCTCTTTTATACAGACATGATTTTAAAGCTCTATTTGGAATTTTATATCTTATAAAAATTCCAATATTATTGGTTAGAGATGAATTATTTGAATTTAGTAGAGAGACGAAATCTTAATCAGATGGTCTTCTGAAATTATCAAAGTGTAAAATTTATTTCTGCGCTGTGTGGACAGTTATAAAATACCTATCAATTTTTAGTACTCAGAGAACAGTTCAATATACTAGATGACTAGGGTGTCCGTTCTACCCCTTATCTTGACGTGTTGCATTAATTGAAGACCTCCCACATTTTCACCTCTAGCTGAGATCCCATTTAAGAGCTTGTCTTTATTAGTTCCCTGATTTACTTACCTGAATAGTTGTTTATAGTGGTATCAGGTAATTGCAGAGAAGATTACTGTAACATTTTTTTTCGTCCTGAGGAGGAGTGGAAAATCTAAATCCTGCTTAAAATAGAAGGTTGAAGACCAGTGTATTTTCTTAATCTGTGAAGTCCCAAAAATTAGAGTACGTTTTTGACACTTTTTTTTACCTCCCCCAGAATGTTCAACACAGAAAATATGCCAGATGGAAGGCAGCATATATTCATAACTGTCTAAAGAATGGAGAGACTCCTCAACCTGGACCTATTGGAATGGACGAGGAAGATTATGGTATGTACATTGCTATTTCAAATAAAATAACGTTAACAGGTTGGATGGGCTAGTGAATTAAGGTGAATATTGTTATATATGTTTCTCCAAAGGGAACTTATTATCATCACTTTTCTGCTTAGGTGAATGTTTCACAATAATTTTCTGTTGTTCTTTTCTGTGCCAGACATCTTTCTGATTTTCATTGGACTTTTCTCTTGACTGGCAACACTAAAAAAATCTTGCTTGCATATGGAATGTTGTGATTTTGGATAAGTCTCAGCTAGAAACTAAATAAGGATAATGAAACTAATTTCATAAATGTCTCAAGATGGAATTTAATAGTTTTCAGAAGCAAAAGGCCTGGTAAATTAATTCCCTTTATCACATACCCTCTTTGACTCTAAGGCAGATCTGCAACTGGAAGGTAGTCAAGTAGCAATGTAAAGTTCTGAATCTGTTGGTACAGGATGTGTACTAAGGTTATGGGCTCTATTCCTGGCTCTGACATAGACAATATAGTTCTTTTATGAAAAGTGATTCTAAAAATATTATCTCTAGACTTCTGTTCTTCAATTTAATTTAAAATGTGTTAAACATTAGGAGATAGACATATACTATTATGGATCTGGTTTTCAACCTTTCTGAAACATGATCTCATGCTTTTGGAGAGCCCCTACCCATCTAATCAAAGAAAAGGAAGGATGGGCATGACTTCCAGTTTGAGAAGAGATCAGACTATTGGTCCTTCAAATACATTATGCTGCTTGAGGTAGTGGCAACTAGCTGATGCCATGGAGAAAAACAGAAAATAGGAACATAAGGACTGCCATATCGGATGAGATCAGTGGTTTGTTTAGGCAGATTTCCTATTGCCAACAGTACTAGATGCTTCAGAGAAAGGTGCAAGAAATGCTGTAGTAGTGGTCATAGAATAATCTGCTCTCAGGGAACATTTTTTCCAAGCTCTCTTGAATAACAGATTGGCTTATGCCCTGGAATATGAGAGCTTATATCTCTTCCAAAAATACATGTGTTCCATAGTTGTACAAGGAAAATGGGATGAGTGATACATGTAGTAATCAGCAGATATCCTATTGCATTTTTTAGGCTGATACCTCTGGGTATCCATTTTTTTTAATCTTTTGGAGTTTACATGTTACTTGGCACTATTTATGGTGTTTGTAGGCTTTCTAGTTTAAAAAAAAAAACAGTATTACTGCTCATACATTCTTTCTCTATTTAACTACCTATATTTACTGTCCCCCTTTTGTCTGATAGCCATACAAGAGATCTCTGTTTGTATTAGTTATTTTCAAACTACTCTCTAAAATGATTGTGACCTAGTTTTACTTTACTATGCAGCGTACTTAGCCTTTATACTTTAAAAAGTAGACATGAATAGAGCCACCTAAAGGACTGTAGTTGCAAATTATAAGTTTTATATCATAGAACTATACTCCTTAGAACACATGTAAATGAAATTCATAGATATTTGTGAATTGATATTAAATCATATTTCAGATTATTAGTTTATCCTAATTATTATAAATGTTTCATAGTAGTATATTTTTTCCTACCAAAGAAACCCAAAGCACTTTACAAATACTGAAATCAGTACACTCAACCACTGAAATACAGTTGCCTCTGAGCTGGAGCACAGCAGCCAGTTGCTACAATGTACAACTTTAAACAGTCAAGAATAATGCTATATTAAATTGAAACTATATTCTTACGTAGTTCTGTAGAATTAGGCGTTGTCTCAAACTGAGCTTTTTAGCCACTGGTACAGCTATGCTCATGTAGTTGTACCAATGCAAACTCCGAGTGCAGATGTGGCAACCTACCCCAGTTTGACATGCACTTAGTTAACTGAAAAATGTTGTTAAAAGAGCTAATGTGAAATGAGTTAGTTTTTATTATCAATATATTATAAATCTGCAAATATAGAAGTCTGTAAATTAAAGAATTTGTTTTTATTATTCAAATTCATAACTAGTGATCGCCCACAGAACTTGTTTGATTCTTGTAAAATTGAATAAACGCTAGGCAACATGTAGTAATACTACTATTAAAACTTACATACCACTTCTAGTCTTCAAAACGTTGTACAAATATTAACTGATCCTTAGAATGAGGAGTGTAAGTTGTATTATGCCTCCTCATTTTACAGACTGGGAAACAAGCAAAGATGATAAGGGACTTGCCCAAGGCCACAGAACCAGTCAGAGGGGAGATTAGAATTCAGTAGTTTTTCACTCTTACTACTATGCTAAAACCACTACTTTTCACTCTGTATCGTTACCAGGGGCTGTAGGAAAAAATGAAAATTGCAAGTCCCATTGCCAGGGTTATAAGTAAAAGTAAACTAATGGGGACAGTATTTTTGGTGGTGATATAAAAATGAAAGCATTGCTATTCAAAGTGAGCCTGCAATATGTATTTTTCATAATCAACAGGCTATATTTTTTGTTTGACAAGTTTTATTTTGTTCGGTAAGGCATTACTCTTTTAGGCATTAACGCCATATTCTATTTTTATGTATGGGCAATAAAATGACAAAATACTTTTTTTTAGGGATTATTAACATTGTACCAGATGTGGCATACATGCCATAACATTTTGAGGATTGTAGAGCCAAAGATCATATGCAAATAGATTTTTCAGTAGAATATTCTGGAAAAAGAACTTGTCATAATTCTTGCTTTGTTCATCCCAGAAAGAAAAGCAGCATTGTTTAAACATACTGCTGGACTTTCCCCATTCCTTTCGGCTTGCTCACTTTCTGCCTCTTCTTGCGAATGAAAAAGTGCATGTTTAAATAGACTGAAACTAGCCATCTCCAGCTTGACAAATTACCATATTTTCCATAAGTGTTGTGCTCCCTGTGATTCTTGAAAACCATACTGTAAGTCTTGGAGATGTTTATACAGTAACATAGGCGTTCTCTATGTAATTCTGCTCTTGGATTTAGTGGAGGCTTTTGTCAGTATCCTACAAGACCATGGAAACTTAAAATAGCACACTTGATTTATTAATGTGGTTAGAATACGACTCATAGAGTACACATGAAGATCACTCAGGAGTACCCTTGGGTCAGCTACTAAACTTTTATTGCAGTCAAGAAAAACATAGTTATAAGCTATGTATATTTATAAATTAAAAAAATCCTAAATGGACAAAGTATAAAGACGGTAAAATACATGAACTACTGACATTAATATTAGAGAGTTCCAAGGAGCCTTTTCAGTCCTCATAAGAATAAGGAGAAATTTGTAGAAGCAATTAACTTTAACTTTCAAGAAGGGGAGGTGCTGGAGCACCCTTCTTACCTGATTTGAGGAAAGTATGTGTTCTAAATGTTTTTAGAATCATAGTTTGCAGTAAATTGAAGTGAAATGGTACACCAGGATAAGAAAATGAAATGATTTGGAACTGAAATTACTCCAGGATCAGTTGGAAACAGGAGACAGTCTTTAAAGTTCTAGTCTGGAGTTCCTAACACCTCCAAAAATATGGTTTCTATGCCAATATTCAGTATGATATTCTAAGCTGTATTCCATATGATATTTTAATTAAAAGTTGTTGGTATTGTGTGTCAGAATGATTACTGTAATGTTCCAGATCTGTTACTTTTATGATCTGCTTTAAATACCGATCACTATCTTCAAAGCAGAAAGTTATCTGTTTTATATTTGCCAAGATGAAATATCTATGGAATTGTTGCTGTCACTCTGTGTAAAAGTAGTTTAAACACTATGTGGCAATAAAAATGTGACTGTTAAAGAAGGCAAATATAGAATGATAGTATTTCATTCACGTGGGCTCTAGAACTGTAAATATATGGTTTGGCTATATATATTGACAACAAAATTAGAAATATAAATATTAGATAGCTTTAAACAAGGTTTTTGTAAAACTACAGAAGTCCTAATATTTACCTTTTGAATTGCCAGTTGTTAAAAAGAAACTATAAAATTGAAGTGTGAAGAGACTGCAGTTGTTTTACTACATAGTTTTTAAACATTCTTAGCCATGTTACAAATGTTTTAAACTTAGATTGTAATTGGTGTATTTTGAGGAACAGATGATCTAATTTTACTAGCATTGATTTACTGTAAAAGATTTGCATTTCAGATTTGTGTTCAGATCTCATACTTAAAACAGTTCTTGAATGAAAAATTCTGATCCAGCATCTTAAAAATAACTGTTTATTTATCTCTTGTATCAACTACTTTTCAATCCTGTGCAGTAATATTACAACTAAAGATTACATAAAAAGGCCATATTGAGTCAGACCAATGGTCCATCTAGCCCAGTGGCCAGATGCTGCAGAAGAAATGAACAGAACAGGGCAATTCTTGAGTGATTCAGCCAGTCATCCAGTTGCAGCATCTGGCAGTCAGAGGTTTAGGGATACCTAGAGTATGAGATTGCATCGCTGACCATCTTGAGTAATGGCCATTGATGAACCTATCCTCCATAAATTTATCTAAGTTTTTTTTTTTTTTAACCCAGTTATACTTTTGGCCTTCACAACATATCATGGCAATGGGTTCCACAGGTTGACTACGCGTGGTGTGAAGAAATACTTCCTAATGTTTGTTTTAAACCTGCTGCCAGTTAATTTCACTGGGTGAACCCTAGTTCTTGTGTTATGTGAAGGGATAAATAACGCTTCCTTATTCACTTTCTCCACACCATTCATAATTTTACAGACTTCTATCAGTTCCCTACTTAGCTATCTCTTTTCTAAGATGAACAATCCCAGTCTTCTTAATCTGTCCTCAGATGGAAGCTCTTTCATACCCCTAATCGTTCTTGTTGCCTTTCTCTACTTTTTCCAATTCTAATGTATCTTTTTTTGACTGGGGCAACCAAGAACTGCACGCAGTATTCAAGGTGAGGGCATACCATAGATTTATATAAATGGCATTGTATTATCTGTCTTATTATATATCCCTTTCCTAATGGTTCCTAACATTCTGTTAGGTCTTTTTTGACAACCGCTGCACATTGAACAGATGTTTTCAGAGAACTATTCACAATGACTAAGATCTTTCTTGCATGGTAACAGCTAATTTAACCCCATCATTTTGTTTGGATAGTTGGGATTGTGTGTTCCAATGTGCACTATTTTGCACTTATCAGCATTGAATTATATCTGCCATTTTGTTGCTTCGTCCACCAGTTTTATGATATTCCTTTGTAATTCTTTGCAGTCAGCTTTGGATTTAACTTTCTTGAATAATATTGTATCATCTACAAATTTTACCACCTCACTGTTAATCCCCTTTTCTAGATCGTTTAAGAATGTGTTGAACAGCTCTGGTTTTAATACAGATCCTTGGGGGATCCTGCTGTTTACCTCTCTTTACTGTGAAAATTGACCATTTATTCTGACTTTTTTTCTGATCTTTTAACCAGTTACTGACCTATGAGAGGACCTTCTTGTTTATCCCATGACTGCTTACTTTGCTAAACAGCCTTTGGTGAGGGACCTTGTGAGAGACTTTCTGAAAGTCCAAGTACACTATATCCACTGGATCCCCTTTGTCCACATGCTTGTTCAAATCCACAGAATATTCTAATAGATTGGTGAGGCATGATGTTCCTAGACAAAAGCCATGTTGACTCTTGTAAAACATACCATGTTTATGTTTGTATCTGACAATTCTGTTGTTTAGTAAAGTTTCAACCAATTTGCCTGGTACTGCAGTTAGGCTTACTGGCCTGTAAATGCCAGGATTGCCTCTGGAGCCTTTTTAAAAAATCGGTATAACATTAGGTGTCATCCAGTCATCTGTTACTGAGGCTGATTTAAATGATAGATTACATACCGCAGTTAGTAGTTTTCCAATTTCATATTTGAGTTTCTTCAGAACTCTTGGGTGAATAACAGCTGATCCTGGTGATTTATTACTGTTTAATTTATCAATTTGTTCCAAAACCTCCTCTGGTGACACCTCAATCTGGGACAGTTCCTCAGATTTGTCACCTAAAAAGAATGGCTCAGGTTTGGGAATCTCCCTCATATCCTCTGTGGTGAAGACCAGTGCAAAGAATTCCTTTAGCATCTTTTCAACAGCTTATCTTCCTTGAGTGTCTTTTAGCACTTTTATTGTATAGTTGCCTCACTGAGTGTTTTGACAGTCTTCTTTCTTCTGATGTACTTAAACAAAATTTCTCTGTGTGTTTGTGTCTTTTGCTAGTCACTCTTTGAATTCTTTTTTTGCCTGCCTAATTATACTTTTACACTTGACCTGCCAGAGGATTTGACTTCCATTTTTTAAATGATGCCTTTTGCTAGTTTGGTTAGCCATGGTGGCATTTTTTTGGCCCTCTTACTGTGTTTTGTTTTGTTTTTTGTTTGTTTGTTTATTTATTGGGGGGGTATACATATAGTTTGAGCCTCTATTATGGTATTTTTTAAAAAAGTTTCCAGGCATTTGACTCTTGTGACTGTTCCTTTTAATTTCCATTTAACTAGCTTCCTCATTTTTGTGTAGTTCCCCTTTTTGAAATTAAATGCTACTGTGGTGGATTTATACAGTATTTTCCCCCCTACAAGGATGTTAACTTTAATCCCATTATGCTGTGATTGGGCTGTTCGGCTATATTCACCTCTCGGACCAGATCCTGTGCACCACTTAGGACTAAATCAAGAATTGCCTGTCCTCGTTTGAGTGCTAGGACTATTTGCTCCAAGAAGCAATCATTAATTGTGTCTAGAAATGTTATGTCTCCATTCCAGCCTGAGGTGACATGTACCCAGCCAATATGGGAATAGTTGAAATCCCCCATTAATACTGGGTTTTCTGTTTTTGGAGCCTCTCTAATCTCCCTGAGCATTTCACAATCACCATCAGCTAGTCAGGAGGTTGGTAGTATATTCCTTCTGCTATACCCTTATTATTCAAGCATGGAATTTCTATTCACAGAGATTATGTGGTACTGTTGATTCATTTAACATTTTTGCTATATGTGACTCTGCTTTCTTTCACATTTAGTGCCACTCACTCACTAGAGCGACTTACTCTCATTCCTACATATTTTGTACCCTCATATTAATGTGTCCCATTAATTTTCTTTGTTCTGCCAAGTTCCTGTCATGCCGGTTATATCAATATCTTCATTTAATACCAGGCACTCAAGTTCACCCATCATAGTACTTAGAGTTCTAGCATTTGTATACAAGCGCTTATAAAATTGTGCTCCTCCACACCCCCTCCAGCCCTTAGTTTAAAAACTCTTCTACTACCTTTTTAATTTTATATGCCAGCAGTATAGTTCTGTTTTGGTTTAGGTAGAGCCCTTCCTGTATAGGCTCCTCCTTTCCTCAAAGGTTCCCCAGTTCCTAGTAAACTTAAATCGCTCCTCTCAACTCCATTGTCTCATCCATGCATTGAGACCCTGCAGTTCTGCCTGTCTAACTAGCCCTGCTCATGGAACTGGGAGTATTTGAAAGAATACAGTCCAGAATCTCCATGGTAGCAATCAATTACCCAGCAGTCTAAATTTGACCTCCAGGACCTCTCTCCTATCTCTCCCTGTGTCATTGGTACCTACAAGTACCACAACCACTGGCTCCTCCCCAGCACTACACATAAATTTATCTAGATGTCTCGAGAGGTCCTTCACACGTGCAGGAAATTCACCATACAGTTCTCCTGGTCATCACAAAACCAACTATCTGTATTTCTAATAATCAAATCCCCCATTACTATTATTTGTCTCTTCCTAATAAGTTGGAGGGGTATCCTAAGTGCAAGAGTGTACCGTCACATCATCTGTAAGGAGGGTCCCAAGGATGGGCTCATTTTCCTCTGCTCCAGCTTGTTGTCCATCTTTCATCTTCCTCAACAGCACAGAGGCTGTCAGACTGGGAGTGGAACCACTCTACAATGTCCCTGAAAGTCTCATCTATATAGATTATAAAGGACTGTAATTTTTTGCTTCCTTCATTTTGGACAGGTAAAAATTTAAACATATGACATTGCAGAAAGGAAAGAATACTTTTCATGTTCTGGTGATTAATTTGATTGAGCTTGTGCATCTAATAAAAGAAGTTCATTTTATAAAAAGATGGCTTTGTTTAAGAGCACAAGATGAGTTTAGCTCATTGCATTACGAGTTTTCAATTTTAGAAAGTGTGTATTGGGGAGGGGTGGGACAGCTGGAATTGCTCTGCTTACTGTATGTAGGCTGTGTGCATATGGAGGCTAATTTTTCAGCAGTGAACATGCATGAAACTGTGCTTAATTTTCCACATACAAATGGAAAATTTGCACATGCCCCAATAAATGAATATCCCTCTTTCTGGGGTGCTTTGTATATATATGTATCTTATTGGAGACTACCTATTATTATGTTTGCCCAAATTTTCCCATTTTAAGACCCTGGTTTCAGTTGCTTGTAATTTGGGCATGTACACACTACAAACGTAAGTGACCTATGTTGGCGCAACTTACAGCCACCACAGTAATTACTGCAATGGTTCATGTCCACACTGCCCTCCTTCTGTTGGTGGTGTACATCCTCACCAGGAGCACTTCCACTGACTTAAAAGGGGCAGTGTGGGGGACTGAGAGCCCAGGCTGTCTGCTCCATCCAAGTTGGGATCCTGGGCAGCAGGGTGGGAGGGAGCTGGGAGCCCATCAGGCAGCCCAGATGAGAGCAGGCAGCCCGGGCGACAACTTGGGTGGGAGCTGGAGCCGGGGGTGAGAGCAGGGAGCTTGGGCAGCAGCCTGGCTGAGAGCAGTGAGCCCAGGGACACTAACTGGAGCACCCCACCAATCCTGGGGGTGACAACGTAAGCTGTGAGCAGCCTTCCTGTCAATTTCATGGCTCCAGCATGGAGTCATGAACTTGAGAAGAATGACAGTCAACAACCAATGTAAGTAACCTGTAGTGTCTACAGGGATGCTTCATTGCCCTAACTACACTGATGTAAGCCCTGTGCCTCTCATGGACGTGGAGATATGGTGGTGTAGTAGGGCACTTATATTAGTCAGAGCAAGGACTGTAGTGTGTACATTGACATAATTAAGTCGACATAAGCTCCCTTGCATCAACCTAAATCTGTAGTATAAACCAGGTCTTTGCAAAACTTTAACTATTTGGTTGAAATTTTCCGTGCTACTTGTCCTTCTCATGCTGAATTGTTCAGGATAATTTCAGCCAAAATGGTTCAGCTAGTTCTGAGAACAAGGTTATGGAAAAATACATTATTTTGTCTGTGTTAAAAAAATTCTGGTGACCTTTTCTTTGAAAAGCTGTAGTGCCCCATGTTTTGGATTGGGACTGCCAAAACTGCCCAAATTTGGCCAAGTTACAAGCCTTGTTTAAAAAAAAAAATAAATAAAAAAAATCACAATTCATACGTGCTTGGAGACTTGCTAGACCTTTGCAGCTAAATTCCCTGAAGATTCTGTGCACAATGAGCATGCTCCAGCCTGAGGCAAAGTAGGATTTTCCCCTCTGATTGCAGCTCTGGGCTGGGCCAGGAACTGGAACAGAGATCAGCAAGCCTGTCTTTCCTGAACTCTGTGACCCCCTGCTGGTCCAAGGCACCACAGAGAAGGAAACTTCCTTATATAACTGGAGTAGGCTGGAGTAGATTAGGACAGCAAGCCCTGGCGGGGCGGGGATACAGGGGGTGGGGGGGACTAGGATTAACTTGGTAATGAGACTTGGAGCTGGGATGGGAGGAGACTGGTGACATGATCTGTGGGGGGATGACTGGAGGCTGGGCGTGGGGAAGAGACAGATCAGATGTGGCACTGATTGAGTGGGGGAGCTGGGAGCGGAGGAGAGACTGGGACTGGTTAGGCAGTGAGAATGGGATTGGGATGAGTAGGAGATTAAAGGAAGAGAACAGATTGTCATCATTAAGGATGTTGAATGATGCTTAGCAGAATTGGATTCTATCCCTGTCTCTGCCACAGAATTCCTGTGTGATGCTGTGTCCTCTTTTTCTGGGTGTTCAACCTGAGTCCCTAATGCCTGAATTGTAGAAGTGTTGACACTTAGAGTTGCAGTTGAAGTCTATGGGAGTATGACAAACTGGGAATATGTCTTATTTCTTATGAATATCTGTTTCCTTATTCAGTTGTGTATTGCTGCCTGCCTGAATGCGTAGAGTTAAATCAAAGGAGGCTTTAAAGGGGTTGTTGAGAGGCCAAGTAGGAAAGGTAATGTAGTGACAGGATAAGACAGCCTCATAGGTACCTACCTTCAAGGAATTCAAGATAACAATGGCTGGGCCATCATTGGAGGAGAGAAGTTACCTAGATGGCTCCATCCAGGTGAGAATGTTTTACCCTTCCCAAGACTAAACCGATAATCAAAGTTTTTTATTTGTGCTATACCTAGTCTTTTTCTACCTGTTTTAACACACCTTAGCTTTGCTCCTGTGAATGTTAGCCAGATTGCATTGCAGTGGTGGTGAACTAGCAAGAACTACAGAATAAAGGAAAATCTCTGCATCTTTAGGATTGTGTTTGCCTGCAAAAAATCTACCTTAAGTTTGTTGTAGAGGTCAGACATCTGTAGCAATGAATTACAAGATGCAGATGAGAAAAAATAATTTTTAGAAGGTAGAAGAATTTTACGATGTTCTGTGCTTTTCTATTACATTTTGGAAACAATACTAGCCACTTTGTTTATAGCTTTCTCATAAAAATGCATTTTTATATGTTTAAACACTGGCAATATAGTGAATGCAACAGTGATGGCTTAAGTGTAAAATAATGCATTTATGAATAAACTTATACAAGTCACAAAGTATAATGACAGTATTAGACTTATTGACAAACACAGCCATCGGGCATATGGTGTTTTATTCCTTCTTATGTTTTCAACTGTATTTGAAGGTGGCAGTGAAAGACTACTAGGACTAACTTAGTTACAAAATAACCAGAAAAATCATTTTTATTGTAATTATATTTAAAATCAGATTAGAAAAGAACTTCATGGGATAGCTTTTCTTCTTGATGCACACATTTAAATCCCATACATATGATGCTCACCTCAGAAAAATATACATATACAAATTTTGATAGGGAGTTGAGAAGGCAGATAACTTTAAAAAAAAAAAAAAGGGGTTTTCCATGGAATGTATTTTTAGAGTTTTATACTTTTAAAGTAATGATATCTTAGTCTAAATCTAGTAATACGCTGATACAGATATTGTCAGTTTCAGCTATTCTACCTTTAGTCTTCTGTAGTAGTAAAGGATATTGTGAAAGGAAATAGAAAGTGGTATTTGTGTACTCTTTTTAATAAAGTTAGCTGTCCAACATGTAACTCATATTTTACCCTTTCTCTGTTTATTTCAAAAGCCTTAAGTGGGGCAAAATCTCAGTTCCATCAGTTGACTCTCCAGTTTTCATTACTAGACGCTAATATTTACATACTTGATCAGATCTTCTATAGCTGGAGACCAGAATGCACTTCGTAAAGAATTTTAAAATAACCAGTTTTTACACGATCTAAATACAACTCTATGCTCTTATGTTGTTTCCGCTGTCTGATGCACCAGCAGTTAACAAACACTGTTCCCAGAACTGTGCTTGTTCCTGCTGACCTTTCTAATCATGCAGATGCACACCTCCAATAAATGAAACAGAGCTTTGTTGGCTTGAGCGCCACTAGAAATCTAGGAACAGAAACAACTTCTTAATAAAATGGCACAGGTAGGATAAATTATGCTTGGTGCAGGTATGGCCATACTTAGCTGTCTAGATTGGATCTTTAAAGTTATATGCCAATTAGAAGCCAGGATATTTTTAAAGAGGTAACTATTAGCTTTGCACTAAATAGGCCAGCCATTCATATTCTAATGTAGGAAGTTCTGCAGGCAGGGCCATGGATCAGCTGACGAAATGTCTCATAAGCCCTCTTTAATATTACTTCCTTCCCAAATTTTCTCGTTTTTTTCTCTTTGCTTTCTTTTCATTTCTCATTTTAATCTTCTTAACATTTTCCTCACGAATATACATGCCATATAAAAGAGAGAGTGCCTTATACAGTGAAGTGTATTCATTCAAATATATTCATTACTACACACTGTTCGTACTCTTTGTCAAACTGTTTTTAATTCTGTATAATTTATATGCTAAATCTTAAGGATTCAGAAAAATAAAACCACAAGGTTGTACATATTCAGCCCAGTGATGACATGCATTCTCTTTCAAACATCTGTCTACAGCTCTATACATTAAGTATAAAGAAAAGGAGTACTTGTGGCACCTTAGAGACTAACCAATTTATTTGAGCATAAGCTTTCGTGAGCTACAGCTCACTTCATGCTCAGATAAATTGGTTAGTCTCTAAGGTGCCACAAGTACTCCTTTTCTTTTTGCGAATACAAACTAACACGGCTGTTACTCTGAAACCTACATTAAGTATGTGAGCTCCCAGAACTTATCCCATGATGCACTTATACTTCTATAGATCGTTATTTGATTTTTTTTTTGTTGTTGTTAAACCATTCATTTTATAACTTTATAAGACGTTATCCGATAAGGAAGTCAAGGCGGATTATTGTTGCAGAAATAAATGGTAGTTTATATGCTTGCTCAAAATAAGAATTAATAGAGCCCTTTTCTGTATCTTAACAGATGCTGAAAGTGAAGACGCTAGTTCATCTGCTCTACCTACCCAAGTATCTCGGCCATCATCATCTACATATGACGCAAACGTGCCAACTAGTAATTATACTGGCATACATATCCCACCTGGTGCACATGCTCCAGCCAACACTCCAGCTGAAGTACCTCATAGCACAGGTATGTCGCATTATATCCAAGAACACAGATTTACTTTTACTGTGAGGTGCTTTGCTATTCCATTGTAGCCTCCTTTCCAGTTATATGTAAAGTATAATAAGGCTGCAATATTGTATATGTGTTAGAACAGAGGCAACTTTTATAGTTAATACTTCATAAATTACCATGCTAATCCTCATGTTTTTGGACACTTGTGACTTTCTGAAACTTTCACTTGTTGGGCTGAAACTTTCTATAATTGGTCTCTGCTTGAAAGTGATTTTTATTAAAAGTTTGGCAAAATAGTGTTGGTCTTTGACTAGAGGGGATAGTGACAAGAATTTACTTTTCCCATTATTAACAAATATTTCATAGAATCATAGAATATCAGGGTTGGAAGGGACCTCAGGAGATCATCTAGTCCAACCCCCTGCTCAAAGCAGGGCCGATCCCCAATTAAATCATCCCAGCCAGGGCTTTGTCAAGCCTGACCTTAAAGACTTCTAAGGAAGGAGATTCCACCACCTCCCTAGGTAACGCATTCCAGTGTTTCACCACCGTCCTAGTGAAAAAGTTTTTCCTAATATCCAACCTAAATCTCCCCCACTGCAACTTGAGACCATTACTCCTTGTTCTGTCATCTGTCAACTTCTTTGTCTTTCTCTACATACTCCCATTGCAGCATGCATTGTTCCTCTGGTTGTGTCACCTGTGATTGGCTCTTTTTTAAGACTTCTTTTTTCACTCGGTTTCCATGTGCCTGGCTGTATCCACTCTTCTGTCCTTGATCATCTTGATCCAAGTGAAGTTATTGCAGCTTCCCATCAGACATCTCTAAAGCAAGCCCATTGTTCCTCTATATCATTTGTTACCTGCAATTCTTCAGATTCATTGGACTGCTGGATTTTAAACTCCCTCCTTCCATCAAATATCATCTCTTTTCTTGTTAACTTGTCTTTTAGCTTGATTCTAACTGTTCCAATGGCAAGGTAGTGGTTACTTCCTGCGTCAGAATTTTTAAAAGATCTTGCATCCTGCAGTGATCATCTGTGCCATCTGTTTAGGCAGCGTTATCCAATTGTTTCTCAGCAATTCCATCATTTGACTTGCCTGGTAGTTTGTGTTTCCTGAGATGAGGGAAAAGTACTCCCACCAATGGCACAAGTTATACATGCTGCATATCTCAGTGAATCTTTTACCATTTTCTATCTGCCCCTCAATTCCATGTCTATGAAGTGATCAGATCCGAGGCTGCCATTACCACCTTGAGCATTCATATCACCCAGAACCAGAACTACATCATAAGCATAGACCTGGTCTGGTACATCTTGCAACTTGTTGTAGAATGCACCCTTTGCTTGTTCATTATGATCATTGGTAAGTGTGTAACACTGGATGGTAGTTACTTAGCATGATTTGTAACAAAACGTGCTCTTGTAATTCATGAGTTGACTGGTTCCCATTCTTGTAGAGCTTATGTGTTGCCTTTTGGTCAAGGACTATTCCAACTATCTCTTTAGGAGTATCATGAATAGAGTACCATGATACCAACTGAATTGATTTCAAAGTAACAGCCGTGTTAGTCTATATTCGCAAAAAGAAAATGAGTACTTGTGGCACCTTAGAGACTAACCAATTTATTTGAGCATAGTGAGCTGTAGCTCATGAAAGCTTATGCTCAAATAAATTGGTTAGTCTCTAAGGTGCCAGAAGTACTCCTTTTCTTTCAACTGAATTGAGTATTCCACATTCAGTCCATCTCATTTTCTCCCTCTGGGAATACCATTATTGAACTGAGTCTGACTCTTAATTACTTGACTCAGTTTCCCAGTGAACCCACATGGTTCTCACATTCCAATACCTAATTTTAGCGGTTAGGATCTCTTGTTTCAGGTGATGAACTCCTTAACAGGTTTCGTCTACCACCCTCAGACCTCCATTTGAACTCAGTGATTCCAAAAGGCTGAGGTCTCCTTCAAGCTGGCTTAACTGAGACAGACTCTCCTGTATCTGGGTTTTTCCATAACTACAACTTTTTTAGATAAACTGGTAGTTCATATGACTCTCAACCTTAGATCCATGAATCCTTATCCTATATGGGGTTCCTTCATCCACCATCCGAGACACACAACTGGTAGTTTAAGATGCCCCAGGAAAATGGCATGGTTGTAGGGTGATAAGGGGTTGTCTGCATGTGTTGGGAGGGAGTTGGTCTCACACAGAACTACCCTTATCTCAGGGATCAGAGAAAGATTTGAGATAGAGAAGTGCTGTCTCTCTCACTGAGAGCACAAGACTTCGGAGTGAGAATTGTATTTTCAAAGGAGCACAATCCCAGATAAAAAATGTTCCTTTTCATTATGCAACCATCATGTGGAACAACTTTTCTGTATCTCCTCATGTCTCAATCCTTAACTCTTCTTTTTGACCTGAAATTCTTAACCCTCTTTGAGAATACACATATGCTACTTCTATTCTCTCCTCCCCAACCCGTTTGCTTTCTCCTAGTTCCTTGTACTAATTTTCCCTAAAACTCTGAATCTGGTGACCACCTGTTCCCACTGGACCTTTTTTCACACCAACTTTTCCGTACCTGTTACTTCTATGAAATATTGTACTGAAATAGCTGTTCTTGAATGCGTCTTGATTTCGTCTTCATGAAAGGTGCTATTTAGAAATATTTAAACGTTCGTAGCCAACAAATTATTTTTCAGAAGTACTTTATAAATGTTTCTGAAGTTCTCCTAAAGTTTCCTTCAGTTATAATTATTTCCGATAAAAGCCAGTTCGGGATTGTTTACACTATATAAGTAACACAATTAAACCTCCTGTTAACAACTTGCTTTTTAAGTCTATAATTAAAAGTAACATAGTATAATTCCACTGTTGTTTTGCTGATTTGCAGGTGTAACAAGTAATACCATTCAACCCACTCCACAGAATATTCCAGCTGTAGATCCTTCTCTTTACAATGCTCAATCTGCAGGTAAGACAATGGCATTTATGTTTTTGCTTATGACTTATTTTGCACAAAAAATAGTTTAAGGAGAAACCGAATAAAATTTCAGTAATGTTGACAATTTATAAATAAAGAGTATTGCTGTTTGGAGGTAGGGACTGCCTTTCTGTGCTTGATGCCATCACTTAGCACATTCTGAGTGCTAATGAAATGCAAACAGTTTTTAAACTGTTGTTATTACCCTGATATATAACTCTTGGCTATTACCTCATTAAATCCCCTAGCTAATGAAAGCATGGTCTGTACTTAGAACAATGTTTCTGAAAAGCCCAGGTGCTGCAAAAGGTAGAGTTGGGCGATTTAGGTAGGTAATACTCCTCCTCTGAATTGGTATTGAACTAATGAGCTATTATTGTGATAGGGACTCTGTGCTCCTATTTTTCAAATGAGTTTTAGAGCCAGCCAGTTCAGTAAAAATGATTATTCTGGTGGTGTGGCTAAATTCCATGTTGGGTAATCACGGAACATTCCACCTACCTAAAATGGCCCTCACAGGGTCAATTTAGGTTATTATTCAATTCCTTCCTAAAATAATCACACAAAAAAGACATTTCTGTAGCGTCTCTGCTGCAGAATACCTGTCATATTTCACACCAGAGACAGCACATGTCAGTTGTAAATAATCCCTGTATGAAATGAGCTAACTTAATATAATGCCTCCTGATTATGCCTGTATTTAATTATCAGTCACTTAGCCAAAGTTTGCTTTGAATCCAAAATATATATTGCCATCTGTCTGTGGTGTTATATTAGCACCCATTGCCATACTGTTTCTCTATTCATAAGTTGATTGTTCTCTCTGTATATACATATGAGCTAACCTTAGCAAGAAACCATACTCTGAGAAAGGTGTGGTCTGACTAGAAGCCAGAATCCTCCTAGCACTGACACTCCGTGAATGAGTCCATTAACCTTTCTGCCAGACTTTTCCATCTGTAAAAGTGAGGTAGTACCAAGACAGGTTATGTTGCTATGTAAAACTTAGTTATAGTTAGTGTTTCTGTGTGGCTGGTATAATTTTGATACTGTAACAGGCCAGTCCTTGCTTCCAGACAGCCCCCCAACCTGAAGCAAATACTCACCAGCAACCACACAACAGAACCACTAACCCAGGAACCTATCCTTGCAACAAAGCCCGTTGCCAGCTGTGTCCACATATCTAATCAGGGGACACCATTATAGGGCCTAATCACATCAGCCACATTATCAGAGGCTCGTTCACCTGCACATCTACCAATGTGATATATGCCATCATGTGCCAGCAATGCCCCTCTGCCATGTACATTGGCCAAACTGGACAGTCTCTACGTAAAAGAATAAATGGACACAAATCAGACTTCAAGAATTATAACATTCAAAAACCAGTCGGCAAACACTTCAATCTCTCTGGTCACTCAGTTACAGACCTAAAAGTCACAATATTACAAAAAAAAAAAAACTTCAAAAACAGACTCCAACAAGAGACTGCTGAATTGGAATTAATTTGCCAACTGAACACCATTAAATTAGGCTTGAATAAAGACTGGCAGTGGATGTGTCATTACACAAAACTAACATAAAACTATTTCCCCATGTTTATTTTCCCCCCTGCTGTTGCTCACATGTTCTTGTCAACTGCTGAAAATGGCCCATCTTGATTATCACGACAAAAGGTTTTTTTTTCTCTCCTGCTGGTAATAGCTCACCTTAACTGATCACTCTCGTTATAGTGTGCATGGTAACACCCATTGTTTCATGTTCTCTGTGTATTGTGACAAAGTTCCTGCTCTACCTTGGTGGGTCTTGCGCTTATTGGCGGATTTGCTCGCGTTGGAGCTTCACGGCAGCCCTCAGCTTGGCCGTTTTTCTGAATTCACAGTCCAGGTCGACTCCTCCTGTGTCTGATCAGGAGTTGGGAGGATTTGGGGGGAACCCGGGCCCACCCTCTGCTCCGGGTTCAGCTGAACCCTCCCCCCAGCCCCCCCCCCCGAGAAAGGGGGTACCTGCCGGCCCGCTTCCCTGGAGGGGGGAGTGGAAGGACCCAGCCCCCAGACCCAGCCGCTTGCTGTTTGTCTGCGGACCCGTCTCCGGCTGAGAGAATTTCTTATCTGCTCCGGCATCCCTGGAATGCGAAAAAGAAAGCCTGGAACAGACAGAGAAACAGCCGTCTACTGCCTATTGGCATTTTAACAACAGCCTGTTGGAGGATGAGGGCTTTGTGACGTCCTTCTGGGAATTCAGGCTGGCCTGGCGAGGGCAGCGGCGTGCCTTTCCCTCAGCGCGGCGATGGTGGGACCTGGGGAAAGTGCGCACCCGGCTTTTCTGCCGCGACCACACCTGGGGCACCAGCCGACGGAGAAATGCAGCGATAGACCATTTGAAACGGGAGGTCTTAGAGCTGGAGAGATGTCTGGCCACCAGCCCGAAGACCCACTCTTCTGCGGATCGTGCCAGGAGAAGCGGAAGGAGCTCCGGGCCCTTGAGGACCATCGGGCCCGGGGTGCCTTTGTTCGATCCCTCATCCGCCTCCTTCGGGTGATGGATCGCGGCTCCTACTTTTTCTATGCCCTGGAGAAAACAAGGGGGGCCAAGAAACACGGCACCCCCCTCACGGAACCGGCAGATATGTGCAGGAGGGCCTGAGCCTTCTACGCAAGTCTTTTCTCCCCAGATCCAACCAACCCTAGTGCTTGCAGAGTGCTTTGGGAGGAGCGCGAGCGACCGAGATGGGCTAGAGTTGCCTCTCACTCTGGCCGAGTTCTCAGAAGCCCTCCGTCGTATGCCCACTAATAAGTCTCCAGGCGTGGACAGGCTGACCGTGGAGTTCTACCGCTTGTTTTTGGACGTCCTCGGCCCAGACCTAGTCACTATCTGGGCCGAGTCTCTGCAGAGTGGGGTCCTCCCTCTTTCGTGCAGGCAAGCTGTGTTCGCCTTGTTGCCGAAGAAGGGGGACCTCTGCGATTTACGAAATTAGCGTCCCGTCTCGCTCCTCAGCACGGACTACAAAATCGTAGCGAAAGCAATCTCGCTGCTGCTAGGGTCTGTGCTAGCAGACGTGATCCACCCAGACCAGACCTACACCGTCCTGGACCGCAGTATCTTTGATAACCTATTTCTGGTTCGGGACCTTTTGGAACTCAGGCATAGAGACGGTCTGTCGTTCGCCCTCCTGACCCTAGATCAGGAGAAGGCGTTGGATAGGGTGGACCACGGGTACCTCCTGAGCACTCTGCAGGCGTTTGGGTTCGGACCCCAGTTTGTGGGTTTTCTCCGGGTGCTGTACACTTCCGCAGTGTGTCTGGTTAAGCTCAACTGGACCCTGACCGAACCGGTCAGCTTCGGGCGAGGAGTACGGCAGGGGTGCCCCCTCTCGGGCCCCCAGCTCTACGCTCTGACGATCGAGCCCTTCCTCTGTCTCCTCCGCAGGAGGTTGACAGGGTTGGTCCTGCGGGAGCCGGAGCTGCGGCTGGTCCTGTCAGCGTACGCTGATGACGTGCTCCGCGTGATCCAGGACCCCGGCGACTTGGCGCAGGTGGAGGCTTGCCAGTCCATCTATTCGGCAGCCTCCTCTGCCTGGGTCAACTGGGTCAAGAGCTCTGGCTTGGCGGTAGGAGACTGGCGGCAGGCGAGCTCCCTCCCACCCGCACTTCAGACCATCCGGTAGAGCGTGGGTCCACTGCTCTACCTTGGCATTTACCTTTCTGCCACGCATCCCTCTCCGCCGGAAAACTGGGAAAATTTAGAGGGCAGGGTGATAGGGGGGCTCCAGAAATGGATGGGACTTCTCCCATGCCTCTCCCTCCGAGGGAGAGCGCGGGTGCTTAATCAACTAGTCCTGTCCATGCTCTGGTACCGGCTCAACACCCTGGTCCCGGCCCCGGGTTTCCTGACCAACCTCCGGACATCGATTCTGGGGTTCTTTTTGGTCAGGAACGCACTGGGCCCCTGTAGGGGTTCTTCATCTACCCCTGAAGGAAGGAGGACAGGGCCTGAAGTGTCTACACACTCAGGTCCGTGTCTTCAGCCTCCAGGCCCTACAGAGGCTCCTCTATGGTGCAGGCAGTTCGGCGTGGAGCACACTGGTGCACGCCATCCTGCGCCGCATCCAAGGGCTCCGATATGACAGGCAGCTCTTTTATCTCCGTCTGGGAGGTCTTCCGCGAGACCTTTCCGGGCTGCCGGTCTTCTACCAGGACTTCCTCCGGACTTGGAAACTGTTTTTAACAACCAGGTCCGTGGCGGCCACCGAGGGGGTAGTTTTCCTCGCGGAGCCCCTGCTACACAACCCCCAGCTCCATGTGCAGGTGGCGGAGTCACGCTCGGTGCGCCAGAGCTTGATCCTGGCAGAAGTCACGAGAGTCGGAGACCTCCTGGACTACGACCGGGGAGACTGGCTGGATCCCCTGACGCTTGCCCGGCGCATGGGGCTCTCCAGACCTCGCACCCCCGGCGCATACTTCAGGAGGCGAAGGCCACTTTGCCGCCCACTGCTCAAGCTTACCTCGACCGGGTCCTGCTCGAGGGCATGTCCTCTACCCCAGGCCCGCCGGACCCTTTAATTGGACCCCTGCCCCGCAGACCCAATCGACCCCCTCACCCCTTCACTGCGAGCCGGCTGCATGAACTGCAGCTGGTACGCTTCCAAACTGCGCCAAGGAAACATCTATACATGTTCGTGCTCCACAGCCTTCACGCCCTCACCCTAGTGTCCCGCCCCAACACAAAGTGGCGAGACCTTCTGCCACCTTTGGAGGGTGAGCAGCCCCGGTGGGCCAGCCTATATTCCACCTTGGTTCCGGGGCCTGTCGGGGACATCCGTTGGCGGCTCCTTCACAGAGCTGTGAGCACAGGCACATACCTGGCGCATCCCAGATATTTGTCCCTTTTGTGGTGTGAGGGAAACCCTGGCGCACGCATATTTGGAGTGCGCCAGTCTGCAGCCCCTGTTCCAGCTCCTCACAAATCTCCTATTATGTTTTTGGTTGCATATTTCCCCTCATCTTTTTAATTATGCACTCCCCATCCAGGGCCTCACAAAGTCGCGGGATCTCCTAGTTAACCTCCTCCTGGTCCTGGCTAAAACGGCCATCTATAAAACCAGAGAGAGGAGGTTGGCCGATGGAGCTTCCTGTGACTGTGGGGCCATTTTCCGATCCTCGGTCTGTTCACATATCCAGGCGGAGTTCCTCTGGGCTGCGTCCACCAATTCCCTTGATGCTTTTGAGGAGTGGTGGGCGCTGTCCGAGATTCTCTGCTCAGTGTCCCTGTCCGGGTCCCTTTGTCTGACCCTTTGATTGGGGGAGAGAGTAAGGGACCCCAGCCCCAGCTATTGCTGCTGCAGACACCACCACCTCAGAGGGGTCCTTTCACACGTGGGTGCACGTGCGCCCCACCCCCCGGATTGTCCACCCCACAGCCTGCCCCTCTTGTTGGGTGCTTTCAGAGGAGGGAATTGTTGGTGACACTTGGGCGTGACGCCAGATAACTCGAGGGGGTGGAAGACCACGAGAGTCGATGAAGCCCCCTCTCTCTGGGCCACCAGGTAACTCGGAAGGGTGGAAGACCATGAGAGTCGAGGAAGCCCCCTGCTCTGGGCCCAGGCAAGCTTGAACACTTCCCTCCCCTGAAGCTAATGAGAAAACACTTGTGATTGGTTGCTGTGTTACGCATTGCATATGCTGCTGTTTTTACCTTGTAAATGTGTTATGCAAATAAAAACATCTTTTGCTTCAAAAAAAAAAAATTACTCTTCTGTAGCCATCTGGCCCGACCTTGTCACAGTATATAAAATCATCCTACTGTATTTTCCGCTGCATGCATCCGATGAAGTGGGCTGTAGCCCACGAAAGCTTATGCGTAAATAAATTTATTAGTCTGTAAGGTGCCACAAGTACTCCTGTTCTTTTTTCAATAAACTAAGAGACCTAATTAAAGGTGGTGTGGTACATTATTACTTAAAATACATTTTTTTCTTTGAGATATGAAAAGACTCCTTAGCAGTCTGCTCTTTGAGTATAATTAGGATTGGAAGGATTAGATTTTTTTGTTGGTACATGTCAGGCAATATCAATCTACAAACTGGCAAAAAAATTACCATCAACAATAATCTAAATTTATAGATAAGCAAAGTAAAAAAAAATGCTGTTTGAGAACTTATTAGTGTTTGATGTAAGGATACTTACTGTGTATATTTTGATGTGATATTGACCATTTTTGTTTTAACAATATTAAAGCTTTCTCTTTTTGGATATCAGGGTCTACTGTCATTAAAAATTGTTTGATCCCCCATTAATTTCCCACATCGGTGAAAACTTAAATTGATAAAAATAAAAAAAAGCTTTAAAATAAGCATTGATTTTATCCATCAAAATTACATTAAAAATCAAATTCTGCCAAGCCTAAGTATAATGAATTAAAAGACATTAACTGGAATTTCGTATTTGAGGATGTTGTCACATGAGGATGCCACATAACAGTGCCATTTTGATGTGTAAAAAGCAAATTTCTGTGATAGGAGATGTGTTCAAAAGATTGCAGATGAGTAGGAGTTCATTAATACATTCATCTTCCCCATTTTCTTTAGAGAATAAAAGGCATCCCTCTGAATAATTCTGAATAACATATAATGTAGTTTCAGAGTAGCAGCCGTGTTAGTCTGTATCCGCAAAAAGAAAAGGAGGACTTGTGGCACCTTAGGGACTAACACATTTATTTGAGCGTAAGCTTTCATGAGCTACAGCTCACTTCATTGGATGCATTCCGATAATGTAGTGTTTCTGGTTACAGTTGCTCCTATTGTTGAGTACAAAAACATGGTACTGTGATTAAACCGTTTGTGTGCGCAAAGGTTTCATAAGCCCTTTCGCCTAAATCACAGGGCATTATTTATTTTTACACATGTGAACTGCCCGCTGCCCTCTTATCTCTGGGAGCCTGAGTTCAAATGCTGAATTAGGATATAAAAAAGAATTTGAATCTCTGTGGATTCCCCCTACATGTGATGCAGTTCAGAATGATTGGGAACCTCTACTACAGAAACATTCAGCACTGGGTTAGTAGTGAGCATTGCAAGTCCTGATTAAATTGATCCATCCTCATTTAGGTATTCGCATGCCCCCTTTTCAAATCATCTCAGTATGGTCTTGATCCTCCAGTGGGATAAGGAGTAGCACCAATAATGCTGAGCAGAGCGAGATAACCCTGTGGATCGCCAGTTGCTCCTGATCCAGAGAGCTACACAAGTAGTGGAGATGATCTGCATGCGCTCCCCTCTGCATGAGTGCACAGAGGTCATGCCAGTTGGCAGAGTCAGGGTATGATGCCACATCCCCTGCGGATACGCAATTGAGGATGTAGGGCGTGTGTGTGTGGAAGTCCATGTCCACCCTTCCTAATCACCATCTCTAAATTCCCGTGTGCCAACTGGTTGCAGGCATTGATGCCATATGCACAGACAGGAACCAGATGGCAACCTGCAGAGAGGGGTAGGTGCCCAGTGGCTCTAATCACAGACATCTCTGCTGGTAAAGGGGCACTTCTAGAAGCTGGCCAGCCCATGATATCCCCACCTCAGGCAGACAGAGAGGTAACCTCTGAATTTTCCTCTCTGAATAGTTGCAGAACCAAGCATTAGTCTGTGGCACATGCACTGCCTCTCTATGGATAGGAACCTGTCCCTTGCTGCATGGGCAGGCTTTGGATCGCATGCTGTGCCACAGGGTGTTCAGCACGCTCGTGCAAGGCTCTCTGAGCACCTCCTTCGTATTTTAAAAGAAAATGGAGGTGGTGGTGGGTGGGTGGTTGGGTGGTTATAGTGGGAGAAGAGGAGTGGTTGTCTTACTGAAGGAAACTAAGAAAGAAGAAATAAGTATTGCTTTTAGTTTGCCCAAAGTGAGGCATGTGGTAATTGTCATATTTATTAATCCAGTTTATTACAGTAGTGCTTAAAGGCCAACCAAGAATGGGACCCCATTATGCTAGGGTAGTCGACGTTTCTTCTCCTGAAGAGCTTGCAGTCTAAACAGAAGAGAGAGATACAGGGTAGGGCAAGGGGTACAAAAGCACACACACAGAAATGTTCATCATTTTTCTTGGTCATTTTTATTTGCTCCTGGCCTTGTGGCTCTCAGTTTTCTTCATCCATCCGGATGTAGAGCAGGACATCCCTTGAACAATTGTGACTTTCCTCAGCAGCTTGTTGAGCTCCTTGTCATGACAGATGATGAGCTGCAGGTAATGGAGGATGATCCTGGTTTCCTCCAGTGTTGCATGCCAGCTCAAGAATCTCAGCTGTCAGATATTCCAGCTCCATGGCCATGTAGACTGGGGCTCCTGCCCCAGCTCACTCCACATAATTGCCTTAGCAGAGAAGATGGTGCACACAGTCCACAGGGAACTGCAACCCAGCCCTCAAGGAACAAGACTTAGCCTTAGCTTTTGCTTTGCCTCCCTGCTTCCCTCAGCCTGCCATTGTAATTTACGCTCTGACAGAGCGACCTCCCAATGAACACTGTGATGGTAGAAAATGAAAATATCATGTTTGTGCCACTGTTTGGGGAGGGGGAAGAGACGGGGTGGGTCTGTTTACTTTAGTGGGGATAAGCTAAAGGGAAGGGAAGTGAGGGGAGGTTAGGTGTGGAGTGAAACTGAGGGACTGTAAGGCACGGGGAGAGGATTGGCACAAACAGCCAATCAGCACAGAGCAGAGTTGCAGTTCAAAACTGCAGAAAATTCTCTGAATGTCCAGAGGTCCCTGCTTTGGTTGCTTCCACTCCGCCTAGCTAGAGCGTCTGTCTAGCTCCTCCCTGTAACTTTCCCAAAACACGGGAATGAGCGTCACTGTCTTAGCTATGGCTACACTAGAGATCTTACAGCAGCACAGCTGAACCGATGGAGCTGAGCTGCTGTAAGCTCTCAAATGTAGCCGCTCTAAGCTGATGGGAAAGAGCTTTCCTGTCGGGTCAATTCCTCCAGCCCCCATGACCAGCAGTAGCTGTATTGTTGGGAGAAGCTCACCCGCCAACATAGCACTGTCCACACTGATGCTTAGGTCGGTGTAACTTATGTCATTCATGGGAGTGGCTTTTTCACACTGCTGAGTGACATAAGTTATACTGACATAAGTGGTAGTGTAGACTTAGGTTTAGTGTCTGTGAAAGTTCTGACTCCTACAGTCAAGAGTTGCCCATCTGGTTGACAGTTTCATGGTACAAACAAGCCAGAACTGTGTAGCAACTTTGTACACCACCTGCATATATTAGTTCAGTTCAGTTTAGTCATTGTTTTTGTTAGCACTAAATTTCATTAAATTTATTCACAGGTTACGTGATGTTTTATATAAACTTTGTATGCTCCCATAAGCTTCCTTTGTGAATGGCATAGTGTAGTAAAGCCACCTTTACCACCTTGTTGTACAAGTGATCATATTTGAAATTAATAACCATTTTGGTTTGCCACCCACAAAACAGAAATAATAATTACACATTTAAGATGGCTAATGTAAATGAATATATCTAGGAAGAAAGAATGTAGCCTATACTTTCATGATGGGGCACTCTGTCCTGAGAAGCAGCGATTCTGGGGAGGGGAAAAAAAAGATTAGGGAGTTGTGGATAATCAGCTGATCATGAGCTCCCAGTGGGGCCCTGTGGCAAAAGGGATAATGGAATCCTTGGGTGCATAAACAGGAATCTCAAGAAAGAGTAGAGAGGTTACTTTGGCACTGTTGTAACCGCTGCTGTAATACTGTGTCTAATTCTGATGTCCGCCGTTCAAGAAGGATGCTGATAAATTGGAGAGGATTCAGAGAGAAGCCACAAGTTTGATTAAAGAATTAGACAACAAGCTCTGTCAATTTAGCTTAACAAGGAGGAGGTAAAGAAGTGACTTGATTACAGTCTATATGAACGTACGGGGAACAAATGGGCTCTCTCTGAGCTAGCAGATAAAGGTATAACATGATCCAGTGGCTGGAAGTTGAAGCTAGGCAAATTCAGACTGGAAATATGACCTACATTTTTAACAGTCAGAGTAATAAACCATTGGAATAATTTACCAAAGGTTGTGATGGATTCTCCATCACTGGCAATTTTAAAATCAAGACTGGAATTTTTTTTGTTCAAGTACTTGTTCACGTTGATGCCATTCTAGGTGTGTGTGCACCCACGTGTGCAGCTGTCAAAGATTTTTGCCTTAGCGGAACTTGTAGGGCTGGCTGTGGTGCCCTCTAGACTGTTGTATTCGTACCACAGTATATCAGGCGCTGCCAGCTCACATCCTCTAAGTTCCTTCTTACTGCCCGTGGTGGTCAGTCGGAGTGCCTCTCTTGCTTGACAAGAGCTAACGGTTTTCTTCCCTTGGACTCTGTGTCTTCGGGCCTCTTGTACATTGTTGATAGTGTTAAGTAGTTAAGTGTTAGTTAATAGTTAGGGTCCCAGCGGGGACTTTGTCCCAGGCCAGGCGTGCCTCGTTCTCCTGTGTTTAAGCCCTGCTTGGACTGCAGCTGGCCTATGCCTGTGAGTGACCCCCGTAACAGCTGCCTTAAGTGCTTGGGGGCGTCATACATCAAGGAGTGTTGCCAGATCTGCAAGAACTTTCAGCCCCGCACCCAAAAGGAGAGAGATATTCACCTCAGGACTCTCCTGATGGAGTCCACTCTCCACCTGGCTTCTGACCCTTCCACACAGGCCGTACCAAGCGCCTCGGCCTCTGTGCACAGTGCGTCCCCAGCACCTGGCTCTTCGCGGCACAATTAACCGACGCTGGTACTGAAGAAGAAGGCTAAAAAGAACCCTCCAGCACCGAGCAAGAAGGCCCAGAGGTCATCCAGCAAAGGACCCGGGCCTGCCCGCCAGCCTTCTCCAGAAACACGTGCCTCCATGACTGGGGCTCTTAGCCCCCTTAAAGGTCCGCCACCGACTCCTAGGAGCGGAATGGGACCCACAACCCGGCCTGAACCGTCATCCCAAACCAAGCTGCAGAGTGTGCACAGGTCTCCATCTGCTCCTATGATGTCTTCGGTGCCACAGGAACAGGCTAAGGGTCCCCAAGAGGGCAAGCCCACTGTTAAGACCCCTTTGGGGGCGGAGCAGCACCACTGGTCACCAGACAAGAAATGTCAATCTCCACTGCGTAGAGCAGTGCTCTTCACTATTTTTGAAGTGGGGGCCACGTTGGTAAAAAATCTTCAATGTGAGAGCCACATCAACCTGACACAGACATTTGAACACTCCGAGTTCTTTGTTCGTTGATATGGTAATATTACCGTTATTGATAATATTGTTTGGACTGCAGGAGGGGGCATGGGAGGCTGGCTCTGGGAGGGAGTTTGGGTGCCGGAGGGGGCTCAGGGCTGCAGGAGGGGGTATGGGTTGCGGGAGGAGTTATGGAGTGCGGGCTCTGGGAGGGGGCTCAGGGCTGGGGCAGAGTGTTTGGGTGCAGGAGGGAGTATGGGGTCCTGGCTGCAGGAGGGAATACGGGTTGCAGGAGGGGGTATGGGGTGTGGGCTCTGGGAGGGGACTCAGGGCTGGGACTTAGGGTGCAGGAGGCGGTGTGGGGGGCTGTCACTAGGAGGCTGCAGGTTGGGTGGTGGAAGAGCTATTCAGAATCTGCCATTGAAGAAAGTGGCACTTACTTTGCGCGGCCCCAGCCCCACGTCGCTCCTGGAAGGGGCCAACACACCCCTGCGGCCCCTGGGGGGCCACATGGCTCTGCGCGCTGCCTCCACAACTCCCAACTACAGTTCCCCGTTTCCAGCCAATGGAAATTGCGGGGGCAGTGCTTGCAGGCAGGAGCAGCACACTGAGACCTCTGCTCCCCCCATTACTCCCCGGGGGCGTGCTGGCCCTTTCCAGGAGCGACGTGGAGCCGGGGCCGCCCAAAATGGCGTGGGGCCAGGGAACAGCATGGGGCCAGGGAACGCAGGGAGCCGGCCTTTGCCGCAGCCCCACTGGAGAGCGTGATCAACAGGGAGCTGCACTTAGGGTCCATAGGAGCTGCCACTGGCTCATGGGCCTTGCCGTGAAGAATCCTGGCTTAAAGAATCCTGAGCCAGGTCCCAATCTTGTCATCGGTCATATGGACTTTCCTCCCGGGCTCCTCAGCAATACTCTACTGCACGGTGTCTACGCTCCCCATACGATGACCGGTAGCCTTCACCCTCTCACCGATCTACCTCTAGACGTCAGTCCTGATCGCCGACACCATGGGAAATCTCCCTATCGTATTGCTGGTGTCCCCCCTGCACCGGGACCGCTCTCCCCGGTAGAGTCATCAGTCAATTACGTCTGGCCAGCAATCCCCGGTAGCCATGACCGGTAAACAGACTTAGGCGTCGACAGCTCCTCCCTGGTTGCTGGAAGGTGGTTCCTTTGGCATGGAGGCCCAGTTCAGCCCATCGCCCCAGTCTCAGCGACGGGATTGGGCACTGGAGCCTGCTTCATCGTCCATGACACCGCAGTGGCAGCAAGGCCAGTGGCCAATGTATTGGAGAGCAAGGGGCGTTCCGGTGAGGACGATGCTCCCTTCGCATTACTCCTCGATGGCCTTGTCGAAGCAACGGGCGGCAGCTCCACCAGCACTGGGTCCAGTACCGGAAGTCCATTCTGAGGTCAGGGTAGAGGATCCCATATCCACCCCTAAACCTCCCTCTCCAGCAGCTGCCAAGCCCTCTGCGCCACCACCGGAAACCAAGTCTTCCTTATCTTCCCTGGACAAGGCAGTTGTGGGACCTTCCAGGGCTAGCCCCCCGGATGACTTTAGGGAGCATCAAGCCCTTTTCCAGCAGGTGATCAAGTACTCAGGGCTCGAGGTGCAGGAGGACACCCTTTTCAATGTCCTCTCAGCCTCCATGCCCGCCTGGGTTGCCCTGCCGATACACGATGGGGTCCTCAAGATTGCCAAGTCACTGTGGCAGACCCCATCCTGCATCCCGCCCACCTCGAAACGGGCAGAGAAAAAATACTTTTTGCCCGCCAAAGATTTCAAGTACCTTTATACTCACCCAGCCTCAGGCTCGCTGGTTGTATCTGCAGCCAATGAAAAGGACAAGCAGGTTCCCACCGCCTCTACTCCAAACATAAAGAAGCCAAAAAACTCAGTTTATTTGGCAGAAAAATTTATTCAACAGCCAGCCTACAATTCCAGGTGGTGAACTATCAGGTCCTGCTGGGCCAATATAATTTTAATCTTCGGGACAGTCTTAAAAAGTTCCAGGATTCCATTGCTCAGGGTCAGGTTCAAGAGTTTGGCACCCTGGTAGAGGACGGTGGCAGCCAGATGCTCCCTGCAAATGGCATGGGACTCAGTGGCAAGGGTGGTCTCATCATCTGTGGTCATGCAATGCAGCTTCTGGCTCCAAACAGTGGGCCTCTTCCAGGAGATGCAGGCCTCGATTCAGGCCTTTGATGGAGTTGGACTCTTCTCCGATCAGACAGACGCCAGGATACACGGGTTGAAGAACATGAAGGCTACCCTTTGCTTGTTGGGCACGCATATCCCGCAGTCTGCCAGAAAGCCATTCAAGACTCTGCTGCCATCAAGGCCTTGGCAAGCCTGGTAGGGATCTGCCAGAAAGGATGCTCGGTTTGCCATCGCTGCCCTTCCTCCCGCTCACCAGCCCAGCCGCTAAACCCGCTGAACACTCGGGCGGCCAAAAGTGATCGTTTTGTGGATGCGCTCGAGAGCGATGCCCCAGTCATCCAGACGGATCCTGCCCATCCTTTCCTCAACTGCCTTTGTCCCTACCACTCCACCTGTTCGTGGGTTACATTGGACTGCTGGCTTCTGGACACAGTAGCTCAAAGCTATACCCTGCAGATTTTGGATACCCCTCCTTCCTGCCGCCCTGCTTCCCGACCCCTCTGCAGGGACCCCTTTCACGAGCAACTCCTGGTTCAGGAGGCCAACAAGCTCCTGCAGTTGGGGCTGTGGTTCCTCAAGAAATGGAAGGAAGAGGTTTCTATTCCCAATACTTACTAATCCCAAAGGCCAAGGGTGGGGCCTTAGACCCATCCTGGACCTGGGTGGCCTCAACAAGTCTCAAGAAATTGAAGTTCTGCATGGTCTCCCTGGCCTCCATTATTCCCTCTCTGGATCTGGGGGACTGGTACACCGCTCTCAATTTAAAGGACGCTTACTTCCATATCTCCATATTCCTGGGACACAGACGTTTCCTGCATTTTATAATGGACAGGGACCACTTCCAGTTCGTGGCGCTACCCTTGGGCCTGTACTCGGCCCCCAGGGTTTCATGAAATGTGTGGTGCCAGTAGCAGCTTACCTCAGACGTTGGAGGGTCCAGATCTTTCCGTATCTCAATGACTGGCTCATCAAGGGCAGGTCTCCGGAGAAGGTGCAAAGAAACCTCAATCTGGTGCACTCCACCTGCAGCGACCTGGGCCTGTTAATAAACATAGAAAAGTTCACATTAATGCCAGTCCAGCACATAGAGTTTATCGGAGCAGTTCTTGACTCCACGCGAGCCAGGGCCGTCCTTCCAAAAGAATGCTTTCAGGATCCCGTATAAGGAGACATTCAGTCACCACGGCCCACACATGACTGCAGCTGATGAGCCACATGGCATCATGCACATACGTGGTCAGTCATGCCCGGCTTCATTTATGACCCTTGCAGACGTGGCTGGCAATGGTTTACGTTCCCAGCAGGCATCCCCTGGACCGAGTGGTCACAGTACCGAACCACATCCTCTCGCCCATGGACTGGTGGTTAGACCCCAAGTCAGTGTTTCCGGGAGTTCCCTTTTTGTCCCCAGCACCATCGCTCACCTTGGTCTTGGACGCATCGGACCTGGGCTGGGGAGCCCACCTGGGCTAGTTCAACACCCACAGCTGCTGGATGCAGAACGATGTAGCCCTTCATATCAATGTCAGGGAGCTCAAGGCGGTGTGCCTGGCCTGTCAGGCATTCTTGCTCCACCTGAGAGGCAAGGTGGTGCAGATCCTCACAGACAATATGGCTGCAATGTATTACATCAACAGGCAAGGCGGTGCCCGGTCTTCAGCCCTGTGTCGGGAGGCACTCAGCCTCTGGAACTTTTGCGTGCAGCATGCCATCCATCTGGTGGCTGCTCACCTACCTGGAACCAAGAATGTCCTGGCAGATCACCTCAGCAGGACCGTCTTGTCTCGCCACAAATGGTCCCTCCATCCAGAGGTGGTCAGCCTGATCTTCTGAAGGTGGGGAACTCCCCAGGTGGACCTGTTTGCATCCAGATGAAACAGAAAGTGCCACATATTCTGTTCTCTGCACGGCAGAGACAAGGGATCCCTGTCGGGTGACTTCTTGATTTCATGGTCGGGAACGTTGATGTACGCCTTTCCACCGGTGCCGCTTATCCACAGGGTCCTGCTAAAGGTAAAGCAAGACAAAGCCTCTGTCATCCTGATAGTCCCGGTGTGGCCTCACCAGCACTGATTCGGCATGCTGCTGGGTCTTTTGGTGACCGACCCACTGCAGTTACCTCTCCGACTGGATCTGCTGCACCCAAACCTGGCATCTCTGCACCTGATGGCATGGCTGCTGCATGGCTAAGTATGGGTGAGCGGGAGTGCTCTTGCTGCACAGCAGGACCTGTTGGACTGTAGCAGAAGCCTTCCACCAGGGCTACCTATGTAGCAAAGTGGAAATGCTTCACATATTGAGCCTCAAACAAGCACATTTGTCCGGAGGAAGCCCCACTGCAGAACGTCCTGGACTATTTGTTGCATCTTAAGCTTCAGGGCTTGTCGTCGTCTTCGGTCAAGGTACACCTGGCGGCCCTTTCGGCATTATGCCCTCCGCTTCAGGGCAGGTCGATCTTCACCCATCCCTGACAGTGCAGTTTCTGAAGGGTCTAGAGCATCTGTACCTGCACATCCAGGACCTGGTCCCCCTGTGAGTCCTGAATCTTATGCTTTTAAAGTTCATGGGTCCCCCCTTTGAACCATTAGCTTCCAGCTCCTTTCTGCTTCTCTCCTGGAAGGTCTCCTTCTTGGTCGCTATAACTTCAGCCCAGCCGGTGTTCAAAATCAGGGCGCTCACATCATAGCTTATACTGTCTTCTACAGGACGAAGTCCAGCTGCGTCTGCACCCAGCTTTTCTGCCCACGGTCATTTCCCAGTTCCACGCTGGCCAAGACATTTACTCACCCGTCCTCTGTCCAAACCTTCGTGCATCAGATGAGGAGCACAGGCTGCATACTCTGGATGTCAGACTGGCCCTGGCCGCCTCATTGATAGCCATTCCGTACATCAACGCAATTATTCATTGCTGTCGCAGGGAGGATGAAGGGTTGCCCGGTGTCAGCCAGAAAACCTCGTTTTTGATCACTGCCTGCATCCGCTACTGCTACAAGCTGGCGAAGGCACCTCTGCCGGCAATCATGACGGCTCATTCCACTTGAGCGCAAGCGTCTTTGGCAGCCTTCCTGGCACAGGTGTTGATCCAAGAAATTTGTCTGGTCACCACCTGGCCATACGTTCATAAGTTTGTGTCGCACTACGCATGACTCAGCAGGCGCGAGACAACACTGGCATTGGCAGAGTGTGCTACAAGCCTCACGACAGTGAACTCCAAGCCTACCTCCATTGATACTGCTTGCAAGTCACCTAGAATGGAATCGACATGAGCAAGCACTCGAAGGGAAAAGGGTTACGTACGTTTCATAACTGTTGTTCTTCGAGATGTGTTGCTTCTGTCCATTCCATTACCCGCCCTCTTGCCCCTCTGTTCCAAGAAGGAACTGAGAGGGCGTGGGTCAGTGGTACCTGATATACTGCAGCATGAGCGCAGCACTCTAGAGGGCACCACAGCTGGCTCTACGGGTGCCGCTAAGGCAAAAATCTCTTGACAGCCATGCACGTGGGCACACGCACCCCTAGAATGGAGTGGACATGAGCAACACATCTCAAAGAACAACAGTTACGAAGGGGAGGGAACCGTTTTTTCTTGTTTTTAAAAAAGATATGTTCTAGGAGGAATTATTTTGGGGAAGTTCTATGGTCTGTGTTAAATAGGAGAGCAGACTAGATGATCACAGTGGTCTTTTCTGGCCTTGGAATCTATGAATCTATTAATTTAAGCGATACAGTAAAAAAAAAAATTCAGTTTAGTTACATTTTGAGTATCTTAACTGTTTCTTTTTAATAGGAAAAGAAACTTTCTCTATTTTAAATAATTATGGTTCCAATTAGTGCATTGTTCGTATATTTAAAGAATGGTTAAAGCACTGCTAACACATACTAATAATTTTAATCACTGTCACAGCTTTGATTTTCTGTGGACTATATCTAAGGCCTTGCCTATACACCACAGTGCATTGGTTTCATTAAAACTGTGGTTTTAAACCAATTTATCTAAACTTGTCCAAGTTGTGAGTAGCAATTTAAATTAAATAATAAATCAGATATTGTGTAAAATATCAATTGTTTTTCTTTCAAAAACTGCTTTCCTTTCTCACTACATGATTTTCTTATCCCTCCTCAAAATGCCCTTCATCATGTTCCTAATTGCTGAGCTGAAAGAATCATGGCTGGTGGAAGTTAGCTTTGGATTGCAAATGACTATCAAATTTCAGTAATGAATATAACTACTATACTAATATTATTTCAGGATTGGTACAGCATAGCTTTTCCTGTGTGTCAATATTTTTCTTGCCTTTAAATTATATAGGTTGAAATTAATTAGTTACTAAATGGACAGGCTATCTAAATGATAGCTTTGAAATAACTACAAATATTGTAGTTTTTCTCCACATTATTTCCAAGTAAATACTTTAATAAAGTATTTCAGGAAAATTACAGTTGACTTTTTTTCTATACTCTCTCTCCATTGTGAGATGCTGACTTTAACAGGAGCTGAGGCTGCTCGGAACATGATAGGATGAGGCCCTTACTGGGTAAACTTTGGTTTATAAATTAAAATTGCTAGAACCTTTCCCTAAAGTGTTGATATGGTGGTATCTGAAGGAGGCGTCATAAAATATAAGACTTCATGCCAACAAAACATTAATAGACCGGGTGCTGTAAAAATAAGATTAGGTGGGTTAATTTAGGCTTTGTTCCAGTAAATTAGTTGAATACTGGAATGATGCCGTGTCTATTTTTTAAAGAATGATTTTCTAGTTTCTTTTGGCATCATAATATGAAGGAAAAAATGTCTAAGGGGAACTTGTTCTTCTTTTACTTTTCAAACGTATACTTTTACTTCTTTTACTTTTCACACAAACCCAGTGTGGTGGTGGAATTCAGCCTAACTGGTTTGACTCAGTTAAATGTCACTTAGGCTAATAAATATGGACAAATGTATACATACCAGGTATGTATGAGTATATTTTTAAAAAAGGCGTAAACTGGCTCATCTGATTCACTAAAGTACACTGCCATCATACAGTAATCTTACAGGTTTGACAGGTGCCAGATGCCAGAATATTCAACATCTATTCTTTCTCAGGCTTTATATTTTGAAGATGAAAGTAGGTGCGGGTGTGGAGTGTGATTTCAATTCGGATAAAATTAAATCTCAAGAGCTTCTTTCCTGGTCATATGCTGTTTGTTTTGGAGGGCTGGTTGTTTCACTGACCTGGTTTTACTGATGAATCTCAATGATACTAAATGTTTCTGCACTGTATGACAGTCGTAATTATCATCTGGATTTGGCTGTTATGTGTATGCTAACTTCTTGCCATATAACAAAATTGAACCCAAAAGAATCTCATTTATAATTTGCTTTGATTGGCTGATATATGTTGTCCATCTTCAGTAATATAGATACTTAAATCATTATTTAACTTATTCATCTGAAAAATCATTGGTACTTATTCATCCAGGACATATGAATCAGATCCAAAGAAGGTTAAACTGAAATTAAAAATATTAAAACAAGCTTTAAAAATTGTATATAGATTTTGTCCACTAAACTATGTCTATCAATTGACAAACAAAAAATGTGTACTGTAGATTTAACTTCTTTAAACAGAACACAGCAACCATAAAATGTATTTTCCTGGAAAAATGGAGTAATAATAATAATTAATAATACCTAGCTCTTATTAGAAAATGAACAAAGATATTTAGTTTTTAATATTTAGTATCTTCCCATTTTTTTTATTTGCCCCAAATCAGCTGCCTAAAAGTGGAAAAATGGATGAGGAAATATAATGGGTACTTAGAAACATTTCTTGATAAGTAAACAACTGAGATTATGAAGTAAATATTTGCATAATATCAGCAACTACACAGTTGGTGAGTTTCAGAAAAGGAAATCCAACTGAACTGTACAGGATAAAACTCATATGTTTATATTCATGTTTAAACATTCAAAGAATTACGTTTACAATATCTGAGTTTAAACAGGTTTTCTGTTATTAAAACCCCCATTGTATAAGAAATGAATGCTAAATAAATATTCATTTTAAATACTAAAATATTATGACCTGATATAATAGGTGGTTATGGGAGCCCTGGATTAAATAAATTTATATTAATGTCCAATATAACACATGGTTTTTAAACAAAAATTTTCTGATGAATATGACAAAGAAGATCCCTCAGGACCACAAATTTTCACCTTGAGTAGCATTGATAGAAGTAGGATTATTTACAGAGTAAAATATACTATTCATTATGAGCACAGGTTTCAGAATCGGGCCCTAAATTATATTGGCTACATGAGCGTTAGCCTTAACTTGCATTGAATTGGTTAAGCCCTCAGTGCAATGCATTTAAGCACATGCTTAACTTTAAGCACATCAGTGGGACTATTCACATGCTGGTCTGCTGAATCAGGATTTACATCTCCAACACCTTTTTGAAAAGTAGGAGTGTGTGTGTGTGTGTGTTTGAGAAGTTTGTACAGATCAATGTTCGGGTTTGTTACAAAAAAGCTTTTGGCTGGTGTTTGTCAAAATTACAAAAATAGGTGAATTAATAGAGCAATCTTGCTTTCTCTGATTACGTAAAACTGAAAATATTGCAGATATGTTGATAATATTGGGACAAATGCTTTAGTCTGTTCCTCAATAGGTAAAAGTAGAAATGTAGTATTTGCACAAATATCTCAATAGGGGACGTTTCTGTATCTGGAAGGTTATACAGACACGGAGAGAATGGCTTCAGCTGTGAGTGTATTATTCCATGCTGAGAGTAAAGCAGTTACACAATAAACACATAAGCCACTGTCCTTGTTTCACGCAGGTTGTAACATGAATACAGTTAACTTACTATAGTTTGAAAGCTCTTCTGAGCTACCTCAGATAAAGGGCAGATCTTTCTCAAAGGTATTGGTTTACTCATAAAAGGCACTGGATCACATAAATGTCCAGATTTTGAAGGTCCCCATATAATATTAGAACGAACCAAAGAAACTGAGAATTATACATGAAAATGAACTTAAAAATAACGGCGTAGGACCAGCACTTCTTCTCATGCCCTTTGTTAACATATAAACAGACTACTTCAAGCATTTTAAGTAAAACATTATGCTTGATCTGAGATAAAGCCCTGAATTTTCTTATATTTTTACTTCTTAATTATCTTGTTTTTGCAGGGGAAGTCCGTTTGACACCAGAGGACTTTGCCAGAGCTCAGAAATATTGCAAATATGCTGGCAGTGCTTTGCAGTATGAAGATGTGAGCACTGCTGTGCAGAATCTACAGAAGGCCCTCAAGTTACTGACTACAGGCAGAGAATGACGCCTTTGTCCAGCAGATTCATGTCTTTTGCCTAAGAACTAACAATCCATTACTTTACCTTCTGCCTATCAGGGGGACACAGTTACATGAAAGCTCTCAATTCCATTGACCATGACAATGAAATCTGTTTCTCAGTATTAGATCCCTGATGTAGCACTAATCAGCAAACTCAACCGGTTTTCATTTTCCACACAGTGGAACTGGAAACATATGGATGGAGTGATGTGATCAAGATACTGGAGAATGCACTCTGAACACTGTTTAAGAGTTAGAATTAATGCAACAGTATTTAGAGTGTTTAAGGAAAAACATGGAATCTCTCTTTATTGTTTTGGAAAAACAAAGTAATGTGCTCTACTAGCATTCATTGAGTCTGAATTTATCACTGTTAATAAAATTTCAAATGAAAAATGGCTTTGGGACTGGAAATAAAAATTAGGGCTTTTCTACTGAAATTTAGATAGCAGGAGTGTGGGGCCGGATGGATCATGAAATGATCTTAATGTACATCCAGAAAAGTCCTTTTTAAAAAATACAACTTAAATACAACTAAATTGTTATGGTATTATCTGAGACCAAGTTAAAGGTGTGGGAGGCTTGAAAAGAAGAATACTGAGATTTAATTGATAATTTATTGTACTGGAACATCCATTTCTTGAAGCGTTGGGCAAAGACATTTAGATGTTCTTTTTCCTCCCCCTCACATGTGTGTGAGTGTGTGTGGACGGCTACGTATTGATTCTGGTAACTGTTACTCATTTTGCATGGACAATTTAAATTTTCTATATTAAGGATAGTTAAAAGAAGGTGGTACTAGTGTTAACCAGAGATGAGCCCAAAGCCCAGATCCTAACACGGTGGATTTAAGCTTCACAGCTGCCCCATTTCTTTCACCAGCCAAATGACCCCTCAACCAAATGCCTAGACTTTGACACCTTCATAGTCTCTGTTTAGAACCAAACTTTGCAGCTCAGGTTCATCACTATGGTTAGTGCGACAGAGCTAGTATCCTCCCCTGCTTACTTTCTTGTGGAGATTTTGGAGATTCTAGAACTGATTAAAATATTTTGGAATTTGAACTCTGAACATTTTATAGGCTTTGTCCTGGGGAATTATGGAGCTATTGATTGTTAAAACTGCATCCATGCTGTATAAAAACAAATGAATAAAAGATTCTTAAATTAGTATGATCGCCTTCAATGAGTACACTATGTAGTTTGTCTATTTGTATAATACATCTTTGAATACCAGTAAAACCTGATAAACGTCTTTCTTTACAAAATACCAAATCAGATGTGCACACCTGTTCATGCCTACACTATTTTCCAGGGATGGAAATATAGCTGGTATTTAAAGTACATAAAAGCAGCCTAATGGTATGTAAAATCTGGTATGCAAAGCACATCCAGTTAAAACTGCAAGCTCTGTTCAACAGCATGTTTGAAAAGGTAGTGTGATCATTTGTAATATATTTTTAAGCATTTTAATTGAGTACAAATTAATACATAAAACAAGTTCATTCTTACACGTCTAAGAATCCCAACTTAAACAATGTTTGTGTGTGTAAGGGACGTTGTTGCAAGTTTAGAACAAACAATTCTGAAGCGTTACTGACAAATAACTTTTTGTAGCTCTTGGCAATGAGCTCATGGTTCATTATAGTACTTTAAGCACGTCAGAGATACTTCAGTTTGCTGAACGAGCCCTTGTCACCATCAGACAAAACTATTGGTAAATTCTTCCATATATATGGAATCCCTTCATTTTATATATATATATATATAAAATGAAGGGATTTTATTGTCACTAGAAAAGCTGGATTTTAAGAAAAATGATATGTTGACTTATCAACCTAGAGAAACCTGTTGCAATCTAGAAATTATTTTAAAAGTATACAATTTGGTCTAGCACTTTTCGTCTTAGGTTCACACAGCTAATTATAAATATTAAAGAATAAAGCCCCAGAGTACCCTAGGGAAGAAGCTAAGTTTTGCTGTTTGTCTGACTTATACGTTAAGTAAATGTTACGCTTTGTTTTAATAATGTTTCTCAAATGAGTACAGTGTTAGTCGGGGCTTTTGAAATTAAAAATAAGTTTTCTCTTGGAAGAATTTAGTGAGCCAGTACAATGGATTAGAAGGAAATAATTGAGTAGAAGTATACACTGAATTTATAGGTTGCTCAAGAAGGAGGACGACTGGCTGCAGGTTACAGGTAATATGTTAAGTCTCCAAGGAGCATCATCAGTGGAGCAGCCCCGGGCAGTTCCACAGGGGCAGCAGTTGCAGCATCTAGCTTTTCCAACCAGATGACAATTTCAGGGTGGTGTCTGCGAAAGGGATGGAAATTTAAAATGAGTTGAACTAAAAGGTTTCCAAAGCTGTTTGCGAGGGTCTCGGTAGCATTTTTTTCTTAAACTGCTTGTATGGATTCCCCTCCCCCCGCCCCAGTAGAAATCCTCTAATATTCTGTTGCCTGTAAATTCAAAAGTAATCTAACGCTGAACTCCAAAACACAATCTTTTAATATTTTTAAACAGATCAAGGCATTTTATGGTACAAAAAGGGTGTTTCCCTTTCAGGGACTTATTTTTAATTAGCTATTGTTGACAAGCCAGCTACTACAGATAATCTGCTGGCACACTACCTTTTTTCATCTACACCTAGTCTAATTCTGTGTGCCCTTCCCGTTGACTTAATTAGAGGTTGTGTTGCATCCATGTAACTGAAGGCAGAATTTGGCCCAACTGTGTTCAGCCAAAAGAAAAAGCGATTTAAAAATGGATGTTTGTAATAAGCATTTTGCTCTGTGAATAAATAATTTCCTATTGAGTGCTTCTCATCCAAACAGATGAACTTTGCAATTTATGAATATTCCACTGAAATAAGGCCTTTTCTGGGATTAGCTTAATATGGCAGCTATTTCAAAAGTTTACATTAATGTTATGCAACAGTTTAGGAGCAGTGACGTTGCTGTATCCAGCTGATGCAGGGAGGATTTAGGTAAGTAGAATGCAATTAACCTAATTGGAGTCTGGCACAGACACTGAAACAAGCAGCCTTGATCTTAAGTAGCATAGAATCATAGAATCATAGAATATCAGGGTTGGAAGGGACCCCAGAAGGTCGTCTAGTCCAACCCCCTGCTCAAAGCAGGACCAATTCCCAGTTAAATCATCCCAGCCAGGGCTTTGTCAAGCCTGACCTTAAAAACCTCTAAGGAAGGAGATTCTACCACCTCCCTAGGCATGGGAGCTTTTAATAAGTGTCCATGAACTCGTTTTACATTCTTTCAGAAAGGTGATACCTCCACCCACAGCTCTCTCTAACATTGTGCTGGGAATTAGTTTAATACTGACTTAACCAGGAGTGTCACTTGCTGAGTCATACACCATTGCCTGCAAGTATAAATCTGGACACATTACCCACATACCAGTCAAACCTTACCCTGCTTAGCTTGTGAAAACTGAACCCACAGTCTACGGAGTGTAGAAAACATAAATAGAGCCTTGGTTCTTCTATGTTCATTTTTGTTATTAATAACTTTCAGAATACTACATTTATTAAAAGGTTTCAATTAGTATTAATTTTATGCATGGGTATTTCTGTAGCACTGATTTTCTTAATACTTTTAGAGTTCTAAGTTTTAAACTTCCACCTGTCCTGTAGGTAGGAAAAGTGTCTTGCAGTAGTTGTAGTTCAGGAGTTCAAGTGTTCTGTGGAATTCACCCTGCAAGGCAAGAAATCCTCTGCATGACACAGTGGGAACCCTTAAGAAGCGTCACGGTTTTGAAAGACTCTACCAATTCTGGAGATAGTACATTAGAATTGCTGCCATCGTTTCAGTTGATGGAATGTTTCAAAGATGACCAGTGTTGGTAAAATTGTATAGGGTCACATGTAACCTTTAATTGAAATGTTCCATTAACATTAAGTTGTTAAAGATACGGTTGCAGTAACACCCAATTTAGTTTTCAGGTTTGAGCTTCTAGGTCGGTTACAGAAAATTTATATAGTAAGAGACCACTAGGCAGCACTTCGAATGATAAAACCAAACTTTATTAAAGAAAAATGATTAGTTAAGTAAATGGGCATGCAATTACTACTTGCACAATACTACAATAATACTTACACTCAAAGATGAAAGTGTATCAGTGGGTGATCAGTCCACTGACAACAGAGTGAAGTATAGCCTTATAATTCTGTTCCTTTTTGATGTTAATTGGAGCTCTCTCCAAATTAACAAAACTACTCCTTTTGGAAAGCATTGTAATACAAATTAACATTAAACTGTCCCTTACCATAATTATGTTTCTACCACCTCTTTTTGGCTTTTTGCATTACTCATTACTTTTTACATTAACAACAGCACCAATGTCCTTCCCATACTATCAATACAGATATCATTTTAATAAAACATGCCAGAATTTTCAAAGAATTCTAGGGATTAAAACCTTGCTCAAGTCAGTTATAACCAAAACATAACCATAATATAACTTTGGGTCATGTCCTTGCTAACTTCAGTTTTTGCATCATACTATCCCCAACCTATCTCTTTACTTTCTCATACTAGCAACTTCAATTTCCCATACTCCGCTACGCTTAAACTAACTTAGGCCCAAAACCTAATTTCTACTTATTTCTTAAATGAAACCATCCTATAGGCTACACAAGACTCAGTCTGAGAAAGCATTCCCATTTTGATTTTCACCTACATAAACTATATACAGGGAAGGTTATTGTATTGTGATGGATTGGTACGTATATAGAATATTATAATGTAAATATAGTGGTTGTAATTAAAAATGCCAACCAAAAGTCTTCACAGTTATCTCTTATCCCAAGTATAGATAAAATCTGAGGTAAAGTAGATACAAATAGGTGGATAATGTTGGCAAATGTGTTAAACATTGAATACTATTAATAAATAAAAGCAAGGAACCAGTTAATACAGTACCAAAAATGAGATTTTAATTGTATGTTGTTTCAAATAACACTCTCCCTTTTATGAAGACAAAAAAATAGGACCTTGGTTTCATGACTAGAGAAATATGCATATTAACTTAGGAAAAGGTTTAGACTTGCACAAGGTTGAAGGGCATTTCCTTTCTATTGTTATGAAGTCTTCATAATGACTGTAGTTGAGGTTAAGATGCTTTCCAATGTAAATGTGATTCTGACCATCAACTTTCTTTTAACAAGCTCCTCTCCATACAGCTTCTGGAATAGAGCATGGCCAATGGTTAAAGCATCAGATCTGGGTCATGGGAAAACATCCTCCTCTGCATTTGACACCAAATCTTGAACCGTGTGATCCCAGCAGCACCAGCAGCTTTCTGATGGTCACCGGAGTTCTTATGATCTCCAGTATTTGACTCCTAACCCAGCTCCTTGTGGGAGGTACAGGTGATGGTATCCCTTCTCTTGCTTTATTTTCTCACCACATCACAAACACACACACAGTTAGAGAAAAAGGGAAATGTCACACAGGACTCAAAACATGAAAGTATGCCTTAGAATCATGACAATTTCATTGCCAGCAGCGAAAGGGTCATTCTCATTTGAATGCCAGCAGCGTTCTTGGAGAGTTGCAAAAATATTTGGAGGGATGGTCTCTGTATCAAGAAGCTTAGTCTGAACAGACAGGCAATTCTCATATGTAATGCTCTAGATTTCCAAAAACTGTGATACACAGAAATTCCTAGTGGTAAAAAAATCTTTAGAGGGGGGGTAGTCAATTATTTTTTTTCAAGGTCCAAAATTCTTGGTCAAGGTGTAGTCAAGGTCCAGACTCCAGAGAAACATTTTTCACACTGCAGTAACAAGATAATAAGTAAAAAGATTTCAGGTCCATTAAAAACATCTGGCAGTCCAGATTTAGCCCATGGTCCACCTATTGACTACCCCTTGTTTTGCACACTTGTGGGGAAAGTGGGGGCTCCAAGAACAGGCTCAACATGGAAACACAGTCTTTAGAGTCCTGTGTGGACCAAAGGGATCAATAGGATGAAGTGAAAGTAGAGATGTGTAGAGGCTTGAAGGCAAAGGGAAGAAGCATGACATAAGAAGGACCATACTGGGTCAAACCAAAGGTCCATCTAGCCCATTATCTTGTCTTCTGACAGTGGTCAATGCCAGGTGCCCCAGAGGGAATGAACTGAACAGTAATCGTCAAGTGATCCATCCCCTGTTGCCCATTCCCAGCTTCTGGCAGACAGAGGCGAGGAAAACCATCCCTGTCCTCCTAGCTAATAGCCCTTGATGGACCTATCTTCCATGAATTTATCTAGTTCTTTTTTGAACCCTGTTATAGTCTTGGCCTTTACAACATCTTCTGGCAAAGAGCTCCACGGATTGACTGCACATTCTGGGATGAAATATTTCCTTTTGTTTGTTCTGAACTAGCTGCCTATTCATTTCATTTGGTGACCCCTAGTTCTTGTGTTATGAGAAGGAGTAAATAACACTTCCTTATTTACTTTCTCCACCCCAGTCATGATTTTATAGACCTCAATCATATCCCCCCTTAGTCGTCTCTCTTACAAGCTGAAAAGTCCCAGTCTTATTGATCTCTCTTCATACGGAAGCTGTTCCATACCCCTAATCATTCTTGTTGCCCTTTTCTGAATCTTTTCCAATTCCAATATATCTCCCTTTAGATGGGGTGACCACATCTGCACGCAGTATTCAAGATGTGGGCATACCGTGGATTTACATAGAGGCAATGTGATATTTTCTGTCTTATTATCTATCCCTTTCTTAATGATGCCCAACATTCTGTTCACTTTTTTGCCTGCTGCTGCACACTGAGTGGATGTCTTCAGAGAACTATACACAATGACTCCAAGTTCTTTCTTGATTGGTAACATCCAATTCAGACCCTATCATTTTATATGTATAGTTGGAATTATGGTTTCCAATGTGCGTTACTTTGATTTTCACCATCTGGTCCTGGTGACCCACCACTGTGTAATTTATCAATTTGTTCCAAAACCTCCTCTAACGACACCTCAATCTGGGACAGTTCCTCAGATTTGCCACCTAAAAAGAATGGCTCAGGTTTGGGAATCTCCCTCTCATCCTCAGCCATGAAGACAGATGCAATAAGACATGAGGCAAAAAGTAATAGGAAGATGGTGAAGGGATTCTAAGAAGAGAATGACGTGATTGGAATATCAAGTGAAGAAAATATCTTTCATCTTAGCATTTTGGATGGCTTAACAAGGAAGTGGGGGGAGTAGAGCAGGAGGTTGCATGACATGACATGACAACATGACAAATGACCCAGACATGGACAATGGATTTAAAAGTAAGGGCATATAGAGTGAGGAATAAAACCCAAATTTAGCAGCCTTGCTGTGGTGAAAAGAGTGAGAGGAGAAGATGAGTGAAGTTGTCGGACTGTGTAATGGAGGATGGTGGAATTGTTAACAATGATGGAGATGATTGGGTATGGGAGCAAGGGAGAGTTATTTGACTTTCTGGTCCATGGTGCAGGTCTGCTCCCTAATGAATAAATGTGTAAATCAGATTTCATCATCTCCTTTTTCCAACACCAAGGTTGGTTAGGCTGAGGTTGTGAGCAGATTCCATCCGTATCTGCTTTGAGCCACCATTTGAGCCTGCTGGGAGGTTTCCTGGATGGTTTTATATACCATGTTATATTACTGTCTCTTTGTTTCAGAGTAACAGCCGTGTTAGTCTGTATTCGCAAAAAGAAAAGGAGGACTTGTGGCACCTTAGAGACTAACCAATTTATTTGAGCATAAGCTTTCGTGAGCTACAGCTCACTTCATCGGACATCCGTAGCCTCTCTCACCATGCACTCTTCCCCTGAGGAGAACAATTTTAGTCAGATACATGATTAAAATTAGGGGCCAATGAATACTGCATTAGGCAGCTGCATAATTTACAGGTTTTAGCAAATTGATGCTTAAATCTATAAAAGTGCTACCCTTTCTGCTCCACTTGCCAAGGCCCAAATGTGAGGTGCAGTGCCTGGCAGATGAAAATGAGGGACACAAAATATTAAGCATACAGAAAATGTAAAGTTCTGTATGATTGCTTCCTTGAGTTTAAACATTTTCTATCACCTGTATTCCTGATGTAAATAACTTTCAACAATAAGTGCAAGAAGCCAGCAAACATATGTGGACCATAGGTAACTTTGGGAATCAAATGAGTGATGTCCCTTGAAATTGGGCATAGTTGACAGATAGAGTTTTGAAACTTTAAATACTGCCAGAAAGCACAATGTTATGAGAGTTTCTGATGCCATCTGCCTCTGCTGGTAGAGATTATAACTTTTGAGTACTTGTGGCACCTTAGAGACTAACCAATTTATTTGAGCATGAGCTTTCGTGAGCTACAGCTCACTTCATCGGATGCATACCGTGGAAACTGCAGCAGACTTTATATATACACAGAGAATATGAAACAATACCTCTTCCCACCCCACTGTCCTGCTGGTAATAGCTTATCTAAAGTGATCATCAGGTGGGCCATTTCCAGCACAAATCCAGGTTTTCTCACCCTCCACACCCCCACACAAATTCACTCTCCTGCTGGTGATAGCCCATCCAAAGTGACAACTCTTTACACAATGTGCATGATAAACAAGTTGGGCTATTTCCTGCACAAATCCAGGTTTTCTCACATCCCCCCACCCCCATACACACACAAACTCACTCTCCTGCTGGTAATAGCTCATCCAAACTGACCACTCTCCAAGTTTAAATCCAAGTTAAACCAGAACATCTGGGGGGGGGGGGGTAGGAAAAAACAAGAGGAAACAGGCTACCTTGCATAATGACTTAGCCACTCCCAGTCTCTATTTAAGCCTAAAGTAATAGTATCCAATTTGCAAATGAATTCCAATTCAGCAGTTTCTCGCTGGAGTCTGGATTTGAAGTTTTTTTGTTGTAATATCGCAACTTTCATGTCTGTAATCGCGTGACCAGAGAGATTGAAGTGTTCTCCGACTGGTTTTTGAATGTTATAATTCTTGATGTCTGATTTGTGTCCATTTATTCTTTTACGTAGAGACTGTCCAGTTTGACCAATGTACATGGCAGAGGGGCATTGCTGGCACATGATGGCATATATCACATTGGTGGATGTGCAGGTGAACGAGCCTCTGATAGTGTGGCTGATGTTATTAGGCCCTGTGATGGTGTCCCCATTTACAACACACACTTTGCTTCTCTACAAAAGAAAAAGGACACTAAACTTTCTAAACTACTACATGCTACTAGGGGCCACAGCAATGGTTCCCTCAACCCACCTAGCAATATTGTTAACCTATCCAACTATACTCTCAGCCCAGCAGAAGCAGCTGTTCTATCTCGGGGCCTCTCCTTCTGCCCCTCCACCCCCATGAACATGATACAGTTCTGTGGTGACCTAGAATCCTATTTTCGACGTCTCCGACTCAAGGAATATTTCCAAAATACCTCTGAACAGCATACTAATCCACAGAGGTCTCCCTACCAACACTACAGAAAGAGGGATTCTAGGTGGACTCCTCCTGAAGGTCGAAACAGCAGACTGGACTTCTACATAGAGTGCTTCCGCCGACGTGCACGGGCTGAAATTGTGGAAAAGCAGCATCACTTGCCCCATAACCTCAGCCATGCAGAACGCAATGCCATCCACAGCCTCAGAAACAACTCTGACATCATAATCAAAAAGGCTGACAAAGGAGGTGCTGTCGTCATCATGAATAGTTCGGAATATGAACAGGAGGCTGCTTGGCAGCTCTCCAACACGAGTTTCTACAAGCCATTACCCTATGATCCCACTGAGAGTTACCAAAAGCAACTACAGCATTTGCTCAAGAAACTTCCTGAAAAAGCACAAGATCAAATCCGCACAGACACACCCCTGGAACCCCGACCTGGGATATTCTATCTACTACCCAAGATCCATAAACCTGGAAATCCTGGGCGCCCCATCATCTCAGGCATTGGCACCCTGACAGCAGGATTGTCTGGCTATGTAGACTCCCTCCTCAGGCCCTACGCTACCAGCACTCCCAGCTACCTTCGAGACACCACTGACTTCCTGAGGAAACTTCAATCCATCGGTGATCTTCCTGATAACACCATCCTGGCCACTATGGATGTAGAAGCCCTCTACACCAACATTCCACACAAAGATGGACTACAAGCCGTCAAGAACACTATCCCCGATAATGTCACGGCTAACCTGGTGGCTGAACTTTGTGACTTTGTCCTTACCCATAACTATTTCACATTTGGGGACAATGTATACCTTCAGATCAGCGGCACTGCTATGGGTACCCGCATGGCCCCACAGTATGCCAACATTTTTATGGCTGATTTAGAACAACGCTTCCTCAGCTCTCGTCCCCTAAAGCCCCTACTCTACTTGCGCTATATTGATGACATCTTCATCATCTGGACCCATGGAAAAGAAGCCCTTGAGGAATTCCACCATGATTTCAACAATTTCCATCCCACCACCAACCTCAGCCTGGTCCAGTCCACACAAGAGATCCACTTCCTGGACACTACAGTGCTAATAAACAATGGTCACATAAACACTACCCTATACCGGAAACCTACTGACCGCTATTCCTACCTGTATGCCTCCAGCTTTCACCCTGACCACACCACACGATCCATCGTCTACAGCCAAGCTCTGCGATACAACCGCATTTGCTCCAACCCCTCAGACAGAGACAAACACCTACAAGATCTCTGTCAAGCTTTCTTACAACTACAATACCCACCTGCAGAAGTAAAGAAACAGATTGATAGAGCCAGAAGAGTTCCCAGAAGTTACCTACTACAGGACAGGCCTAACAAAGGAAATAACAGAACGCCACTAGCCGTCACCTTCAGCCCCCAACTAAAACCCCTCCAACGCATTATTAAGGATCTACAACCTATCCTAAAGGATGACCCAGCACTCTCACAAATCTTGGGAGACAGGCCAGTCCTTGCCTACAGACAGCCCCGCAACCTGAAGCAAATACTCACCAACAACCACATACCACACAACAGAACCACTAACCCAGGAACTTATCCTTGCAACAAAGCCCGTTGCCAACTGTGTCCACATATCTATTCAGGGGACACCATCACAGGGCCTAATAACATCAGCCACACTATCAGAGGCTCGTTCACCTGCACATCCACCAATGTGATATATGCCATCATGTGCCAGCAATGCCCCTCTGCCATGTACATTGGTCAAACTGGACAGTCTCTACGTAAAAGAATAAATGGACACAAATCAGACATCAAGAATTATAACATTCAAAAACCAGTCGGAGAACACTTCAATCTCTCTGGTCACGCGATTACAGACATGAAAGTTGCGATATTACAACAAAAAAACTTCAAATCCAGACTCCAGCGAGAAATTGCTGAATTGGAATTCATTTGCAAATTGGATACTATTACTTTAGGCTTAAATAGAGACTGGGAGTGGCTAAGTCATTATGCAAGGTAGCCTGTTTCCTCTTGTTTTTTCCTACCCCCCCTCCACCAGATGTTCTGGTTTAACTTGGATTTAAACTTGGAGAGTGGTCAGTTTGGATGAGCTATTACCAGCAGGAGAGTGAGTTTGTGTGTGTATGGGGGTGGGGGGGATGTGAGAGAACCTGGATTTGTGCAGGAAATAGCCCAACTTGTTTATCATGCACATTGTGTAAAGAGTTGTCACTTTGGATGGGCTATCACCAGCAGGAGAGTGAATTTGTGTGGGGGGGTGGAGGGTGAGAAAACCTGGATTTGTGCTGGAAATGGCCCAATCTGATGATCACTTTAGATAAGCTATTACCAGCAGGACAGTGGGGTGGGAGGAGGTATTGTTTCATATTCTCTGTGTATATATAAAGTCTGCTGCAGTTTCCACGGTATGCATCCGATGAAGTGAGCTGTAGCTCACGAAAGCTCGTGCTCAAATAAATTGGTTAGTCTCTAAGGTGCCACAAGTACTCCTTTTCTTTTTGCGAATACAGACTAACACGGCTGTTACTCTGAAACCTAACTTTTGAGTGAGGTCTAAAACTTGACTCTTGGAGGTTGCCAGCTCTGTAAGGTATTTGAGAATTGAATTAGTTCCATGAGGCTCCATATGATTCTTTCTGCTCACACCAAATACAACCTTATTACACCCTTCCCTGAGAAATACACTTAAAGCACGAGGAAAGCTTGTAATTCATAGACACCACTGATTAAATACAGGTCTCATTGAAGAGAGTGAAGCATTTGGCTCTTGAGGATGAGAGACAGGCGTGGCCATCAAGACTTTGGATTCCAATCCTAAACCTGACACTAACTTGAGTGATTTTGGGCAAGTCACTTAACTTTTCCTTGCCTCAATTATCTCATCTGTAAAATGGGGATATGTATGCTTACCGCATCACAAAACTGTTGAGAATTATTTACTGGTAGTTTAACTTTGGCACAGTGCTTTGAAACTATAAAGCGCTGTATAAGGATTAAACTGAGTACACTTGAATCCAGTGCTATAAAAGTCTGTGCTCTTTGACAATATAAAATGTCTTTTCAAAGACTTTTAGCATGAGTCTATAGGAGTAAATGCCTAAGTTTGGTTAACAATCTAAGAACAATTTTTAATGTAAGAACACTACTGGGCATTGTTACTACATGTTTAATCATCACTAATCTTATTGATTTTGGCAGCATGTATTCCAAATACATTGTCACATCCCTTACTGTTTGGATTGTTCCTTCCCACGGCATACACACAACACAAGATGTAATAACTGCTGAGGGTTTAATTTATTTTCAAATCAAATGTCAAACCCTTTGGTTTTATTCCCTCATGCTCTCCATGAAGGAACACAAAAGAGTCTTAATCTCAAAGGATCAGAGGTGAGATAGCAGATTCAACAACTGATGGAAAAGTCTGTAAAAATGTAAAGGCTGGAAGCAGAAATAGCTACCAGATTTTCTTTCCTAACCCCCTTTTCCCCCCTCCCCCCAATAATATAGACATGCTCATTACAGAATACAGACTAGGTCCACACCATGAAGAATTTACAAGCTACTGCAGCAAGAAAAAATAGGATGTGACGAATGAAGTGAGGGAGGCTACTGTGAAGGTTTTATTTATATGACAATTGTATCGACATCGACAGAGGATGTGGATTTTAAGGAAGGGATTTGAAGAGATGGAGGGAGAGGGAAGTGACAGACGAGAAATGACCATTCCCGGTGTAAGGAACAGCAGCGGTGGCAACAATCTCTTCATAGGGAGGCAAATTCCAGTCATCCGCCTCCCCACCCCAGCAGGAAGACCATTCTTGTTCTTGCTTGTCCTCTCCCACCTCCCCCCTCTCCCCCCATCTCCCTCAGCCAAGGAGTCTCTCTTACCACAGAATGTGTGAGTCGGTGCCTCCAGGGAGTGGAGTTTTCAGCAGACTTCCCTGTGCTCTGCCACAGAGGTACAGACTTCCTGTGCATCAGGTCACACCAAATTTTAAAGGCGCTGCAACCCCATGCACCAGGTTGCAACACAACTCGCTGAAGTCTGCCAGTTCCTCCTCTACGGAGGGCGACTTGGTCAAAATTCAGCGCTATTGCAACCACATAGCTGGAGCAATGCTCCCAACTGCCAGCTGCGCTGATTTAGTATGCAACCGCTGCTTAAAAGTGGTCTGGCCATGGTCACCCAGCTTTCCTCCAACACACACGTGTGGGAAGCTTAGAGAGCATTTTGAGGTTCAAGTTTGGGCTCACCCGTCCGGTCCATAAAGATACTTTGATCTCAGCACACAAATGTAAAGGAGTGTAAATCACATAAAATATACCTTCAGCATAACAAAAAAGAGCAAGTAAATTGGAAAGCGCCATTTTGACAATAAGCTGATGTAAAGTATGGCTGAAAGGATGTCTTCCCAAAATTAAAAAACGACTTCTCCCAAAAATACTGGAAAATATTTTAAGAAATTAGTCAGTAGTTGTAAATCATTAAACTGTTAGCTAGTAAAGTAAATATAATAAACAAATAACTTACAGCCCCATGGAAACATGCTGGTTTCCTGTGCTTTCTATCTGCAAAGTTCATAGATTCCAAGGCTAGAAGGGACTATTGTGATCATGTCTGACCTCCTGCAAAACACAGGCCATAGAACTTTCCCAGGGTATCACACCCTTCATGCTTCAACCACCATTCCAGAGGACATCCATCCAGGCTTATGATGGGTTCTGCTTGATAACGATCCAAAGCAGAGCAGATTGATGCATATTCGTTTTCATCATCTGAGTCAGATGCCACCAGTAGGTTGATTTTCTTTTTTGGTGGTTCGGGTTCTGTAGTTTCCGCATTGAAATGTTGCTCTTTTAATACTTCTGAAAGCATGCTCTCAAATTTTGGAAGACACTTCAGATTCTTAAACCATGGGTTGAGTTCTGTAGCTATTTTTAGAAATCTCACATGGGTACCTTCTTTGCGTTTTGTCAAATCTGCAGTGACAGTGTTCGTAAATCAAACAACATGTGCTGGGTCATCATCTGAGACTGCTATAACATGAAATATATGGCAGAATGTGGGTGAAACAAAACAGGGGACATACAATTCTCCCCCAAAGAGTTCAGTCACACATTTAATTAACACATTGTTTTTTTAACGAACATCAGCTTGGAAGCTTGTCATCTGGACTGGTGGCCAAAGCATGAAGGGGCATACGAATGTTTAGCATATTTGGCACATAAATACTTTGCAATGCCAGCTACAAAAGTGCCATGGGAATGTCTGCTCTCTCTTTCAGGTGACATTGTGAATAAGAAGTGGGCAGCAGTATCTCCCGTAAATGTAAACCAACTTGTTTGTCTTTGGTGATTGGCCTACAAGAAGTAGGACTGAATGGACTTGCAGGCTCTGAAGTTTTACATTGTTTTGTTTTTGAGTGCAGTTATGTAACAAAAAAAATCTACATTTGTAAGTTACACTTTCATGATAGAGATTGCACTACAGTACTTGAATGAGGTGAATTGAAAAATACTATTTCTTTTGTTTATCATTTTACAGTGCAAATATTCAATAAAAATAATATAAAGTGAGTATTGTATACTTTGTATTCTGTGTTGTAATAGAAATCAATTTGAAAATGTAGAAAAACATCCAAAAATATTTAATACATTTCAATTGGTATTCTATTGTTTAACAGTGCGATTAATCGTGATTAATTTTTTTGAGTTAATCGCGTGAGTTAACTGCGATTAATTGACAGCCCTAATTCATGCCCAATCTTACTTCGAGTATGGCAGTTTATTAATAGTTCATTTCTGAGGCACAATGTGGATCAAAACATAGGGAATATCTATCCACCCATATGAGTATGGGTTTGCAGGACCAGGTCTGTATTTAGTAAATATTTAGCCACCCAAGGTACTGTAACTAACCACAAGCATTTTCATTCATCAAAACCATTTGGCAGGTCGCATACAATAGATTATTTCAGACTCATCATAGCCAGGAAGTGTATTGAAATCTTGGGTGAATTTTAATGTAGATATTAACAACAAATTTGTATTTGCAAAACATGCATGCAACCACTCACGGTCACTGCGTTGTAACTCACCAGCCCTTTGATAATAGAAGGGCTACAAAGTAGGCTCCCATCCTGCGAACACTTCTAGAAGTAACTTTGCCCAGGCCAATAGTCCTATTGAACTCAATGGGACTGCTCGTGTTGCGTAAGTGTTCGCAGGATGGGGGCCTAACACGTTTACAAGAGGCAGATTACTTTTGTGTAATGAAATATTTCCGGACTAGTGACAAAGGGCTTTTTGGTGCCAGAGCCATTGTGTCGCTAGTCCCTTCACTGTGCATGCTCTCATTTAGAGACCACCATAACATTGAGGCCAAGGCCTTCGCTTTTCTTTCATTTGCGACTATTTCCTACTAGAAAGGTCTATGTACTTCTGACACTTTGTAATAAATAATCAAGATAATCTTTTTTCCCAACTTATCTAGACTCCAGTAGATTTTCCAAGAAAACCAAGACTTAGTTTCCTTAGGTTTCAGAGTAACAGCCGTGTTAGTCTGTATTCGCAAAAAGAAAAGAAGTTCTTGTGGCACCTTAGAGACTAACCAATTTATTTGAGCATAAGCTTCCGTGAGCTACAGCTCACTTCATCGGATGCATCTCACGAAAGCTGTAGCTCACGAAAGCTTATGCTCAAATAAATTGGTTAGTCTCTAAGCTTTCGTGAGCTACAGCTTTCGTGAGATGCATCCGATGAAGTGAGCTGTAGCTCACGGAAGCTTATGCTCAAATAAATTGGTTAGTCTCTAAGGTGCCACAAGTACTCCTTTTCTTTTTCGTTTCCTTAAATGTTTCTGAAGTTGCATGGATGCATCAAGATACCTTTTCATGGATAATCTGACTGTGCCAAATTTTGCTGTCAAGGACCATGCAACATAGGATAAAATGATTTTATACAATATGTTAATTCTGCTGCCAAAGGTGCTGTCATTTCACTCTTACTGATTCCTAGGATAAGATTTAATTAAAAGAGCAGAGAGAAAAAAATAAATGAAAATAGAGGACAGCGCTATTAATTTTTGCTGGTAGGAGTCCTGCAGCTCAGCAAAAGAACATATACTGAATGTACTAGCACTAAAAAAAGCCTTTATTGATGAAGTGGGTTTCCACAGCTATCCTCCTTTCCAGCCAAACTCTGGGGAATGTACAATAACAAGATTTTATTGTGGAATGTTTGCTCTGCACAGGAATTTCTGAAGGAAAATGGGTGGAAAAAAAGAAACTAAACCCAGATTCTAAAGTTGAACCATGTATGGAAGTTGCAGCCAGTTTCATCTTTCATAACCTATATTCTGATCTGTGTCTAGGAAATGGACTGTTAGTAGATCTCCATTTACTCTCAATATAATTGAAATGTATGTTTTCTCTCACCTGTCTTTTTAATTTCTCCTCTGCCAAATATTGGACTTCCCTCCCTCCCTTCTTGCTTCCTTTTTGAATGCTCTCTGTTTGTTAGTTATATTATTGGATGTTTCATTTATTTTTCTGCAATGTGGACATTTTAATAAGAAGAAGATGCACTGTAATTTTTATATGTGTCAACAGAATTGGTATTTTTCAGTGTAATGGATATGTTTGTTTCTTGCTAGAAATAATAGAAAACAGATGTTCTGTATGTTGAAATTTCAAAACAATAAAATATAGGGAAGGAAAAGCTGCCTGAGCAAAACCCATGTGTGATGTAATTCTGTCGAACACAATGGATTAACACCAGGGATTAATTTGTCTTTGCAAGCAAAACCAGAATAAGAGAGAACTCTACAGATACATTTACATGCAGAACAACTCAGCCCTCTCAACTGCTGCTTTTTAAATCTCATTTTACAGTGGAGACGTAGGAAAACTAAAGGTTTTAGAATCTGATTTAACTTGGAGGTGAGGGGTGGAGAATGTTTATGTGTGACTTTGTAGTTGGCTCCACAGGCATTTAAACATATGGCAAGCCTTTACTTAGTGGCTTCAAAAGAATTAGTACAGTATATGCATGACTTTTTGTCTGGTATTGAACTTTGTTTAATTATACCACATTGCACTAAATGGCTGGTAGTAATTTGTGTAATGGCATGCATAAACAACACACACATTTCAATAACTCATTTAACCTAAAATGCACAGCTATCGCTGTAAGGGTTCTATAGATTTGCATAAATCCAGCTTTTAAGTGGTTATTTCCACCCCTCTTAAGCTCAGACCATAGCGTGTTTGTCACCCAACAAGAGAGGAAGGTAACAAACTTGGTCAGAATTCTTCTGGTATGGAGTCTAATACATGATACATTGGCATCCGGCTTATCAGTGTGTGTGATTATATCAGACCTTCAGCAATTTCATTTGTCAGCCTTTTTGCTTCACGTAAGAAGAGGTTAGGACCAAAAAATCTTTAACAATGAAATGAAAATGCAAGACCAGGGATTTGAACGATCAGGAACAAAATTAGACTCCAATGATGACTGTGTGGGGTTCAGAGCAGGTAGGACCTAGCTGTGCAGACATTTATGTGCTCATTCTTTTTCCTTTTTTGTGTGTGTGTTTACCCCTCTATGATGGCTTTCCGTTATTGATGCCTACGTTCAGCCTGCATAGTCATCCCTATCACTGACTCATGCTTGATGGACAACTTACATAAGCTGTTTAAAAGAAAGCTAAACCTCTCCTCTGATATGGGAGGTAATAATGGCAGGTATGTTAGAACTGGTGAACATTAAACAAAACCAAATAGCTCGTTATTGACATCTGATTGGATAGATCACGTAAGGAGCTGGTCAAGATCTTGCTTTAGTCATCCAAAGAGATGCTGCATACTTGTGTGCATGTATGCTGTTATGGCCAGATTCTGCCTCCAGGTATATGCTTGCGACTCTTTAAAACCTGAGATTGCTACTGAGGCAGTAGGGTCAACTTCTTGGAGAGGGACTGTAGGTTTTGAGGGTGGACATGGGGGCATTCAGAGGGGAAATAATGGGGGAAACCACCAAGAAAGTCTTGGAAGGAGGAGGGATTTAGAGAGAACTTCCAGACCCCCTTGAAATGGAAGAGAAGGTGATGTCTCTTGAGGTGAACTTGAAATGTTTGAATTCAAGTGTTCAAGGGGAAAATAGTCTTAAGACTTGGGTCAATCTGCACTGAAGCTTTTAGTCACTGGGGCCAGCTACTTGAAGGCTGCACTGGGGAAAACCTTTGTCTGTGAAGACAGGAAAAACTGTGCCAGTGTATATCACAGATTTGTTGGTCTGCTTTGAGCCACCAGTGGCTGTTACCAGGGCAAATCCCCAGAGTACAAAAGTCCTGGGATTGCATATAAAACTATTTAGGTATTGGGCTGGGAAAGTGCAGACATGTTTTCAGTCTTCAGATACATTTCTTTTTGCATTTCTCTTGAGTTGATTCCAATAATCAATACTCTGATGGTGCTGGTAGATGGTGGTAATGCTGTACCAGACAAATCTCCTCTGGCCCTGCCATTTTCTGCTAAATTTAAGCTTTCCTATTAATAAAATGAGAAGTTTCTAGCCCAGGTGGTTGAAAAGATAGCCTTTTACACCTGATCTGATGCACTGCTGTTACAGTGAGAATGTGGGTAATCAGAACAATGCCTCTGAAACCTGGGAAGCTCATGCCGTGGAGCTAAGTGGAAAGTTTGGAATCTCCTCTCTCCAATGGTATACCGGTTTCTAGCTGTTTGGGTCTACAAGCTAAGACCATAAATACATCACTTGTTGCAGAATTGAATATTGTCTCTCTGGGCTTTGGAATAATGTAACCTGGGGTAGTTGGGAGGAAGGAAGGAATGAATTTTATGCCAGATTGATTTTCTTTTCTAAATGACAGGTGCCTTAAGATTCTCAGCGGCTGGGAAATTAGATATAGTCTTGCGGGAGACTGATTATTGGGCAGAGGAGAGGTGAGAAGGTCAAAAGTGGATGGTAAATGCAATTTATTACCTGGATAGAACCATCATCTGTGTGGCACATGTCTGTGTTTGTGTTTATATACATGCACAAACACAGTGCGACGTGTACTCTGAGTGTGCATGTAATATAGGGGAGAGGCTTTTGTGTCTCTTACTCGTATTTTACATTAATCCCTGTAGTTATTGCTATCAGGATTTGCTTAGGAGCTGAGCTTTCACGGTTTCAGGCTGAAGCACCTCATCTGGGAGACTATGGCTTCCTGCCCATCCCATGCTGTACCTTTTATGCTTTAGACCTTCTCTGTTGAAGTTTTATTCTGGAATACAACTTTCCTCTTCCCTTTTTTTCTATTACTCCCACACCTCTAGTCAAACGACATGCAATGTAGCCACCCTTATCCTGGCTGAGGGTGACTGGATTCAGTTCTCGCTGTACCCCAGCAGCACTGCTCCTCAAACCAGGCAACAGAGTGTCTGAAGAAGATGGAAGAAACGCCCTCTCCATAGAGGCTAAGCATTGATTTATTGTTCTTGAGCAACGTTACAGACAAATTGTTTGCCAGGTATAACTCCTTTGGCAGGACTTACACCAGGGATGAATTTGTTCCTGCAATGGTATTTGGTTTTAATTTTTTCCATATCTTCCTATACCATGTTGGTTTAACCTTTGTACCTCAATGTTCCTTCCATTATAATGCCGAGGTTAATTTCTTGATATTTCTGTAGTTATTTTCTTTAACAGAATTTTTGTATCTGAAATTTGGACTAGATTTGCCAAGATTGAGAACCCAATGAACCTAAACTGAGCTTTGAGAAAAAGTCTGGGCTGATTTGTGGTTTCAAATGGAGAGTATGTTTTGGCTAAGTTTGCTTTTCATATTTTGGGTTTGTCTGGATAAGAACACTCAGGGGACGCAAACTCAAGTGAAGTGAGGCAGGAAAAGACATTCAAAGATTCCAAGGCCGGAAGGGACCATTGTGCTCATCTATTCTGACCTCCTGTATAACAGAGCCATAGAACTTCCCCAGAATAATTAGAATAATTCGTAGAGCAGATCTCATTTAAAAAAAATCCAGTCTTTGATTTAAAAATTGCCAGTGATGGAGAATCCACCATGACTTTTGGTAAATTGTTCCAATGGTTAATTATTCTCACTGTTGAAAATTTATGCTTTATTTCCACTATGAAATGTCCAACCTCAGCTTGCAACCACTGGATCTTGTTTTACCTTTCTCTGCTAGAATGAAGAGACTATTATCAAATATTTATTCCGCATGTAGGTACTTATAAACTGCATTTAAGTCACCCCTTAAACTTCTCTTTGTTAGAGCTAAATAGATTGAGCTCCTTAAGTCTATCACTATAAGGCATGTTTTCTAATCCTTTGATCATTCTTGTGGCTCTTTTCTGAACACACTCAACATCCTTCTGAATTGTGGACACCAGAACTGGACACAGTATTCCAGCAACACTCACACCAGTGCCAAATACAGAGGCAACATAACCTCTTTACTTATACAAGAGATCCAAGGATGACATTAGCTCTTTTGGCCACGGTGTTGCACTGAGTGTTCAGGTTCACCATGATCCCCAAACATTTTTCAGAGCCACTGCTTCCCTAGATAGTTTCCCCAATATGTAAGAATGAGCTACAGTCTGAGTTCCTAGATGAAGTCATCTGTAAAAACCTCTGCAAAATGAAACCGCTGAGTTTCACATGGCTCTATCTGCAAGTATTGTGCCAGAGACTGTGGCACTGGCCAGTTTTCCATATATGACATTGTACCTATTTGACAAGTGGGTTTTTGCTCTGTGCACCTCTTTCTCCACATTCTGCTATTCCTCTCTTGCAACAGGGAATTCTATTTCCCTTCAATAAAAAGTAAGATTTTAGATGTATTACTTTGCTCTTGAAAGTTGCTTTACTAAATGCAATCTTAGAGCAATACTGATTGTCGGAATGTATTGCATTGGGAGGAAATGGGCTGTAGATCACACAGATAACTCTACAGCAAACCTCTCATTTTGGAATTCAGGGGTACTTTGAAATGTTTTCATTATGACTCTGACTATATGCCCAAGCAAGGCAGTAAGAACTCCCCTTATGCCCCTGCACAGGCTATCCAGACCTTGATCCCGAGGTTGCAGGTGTAAGCAGACATTGCATGACACTTACTCCTCCCCAATGCAGATAGGGAATGGACAGAGTCTTGGCTCCGCTCCTCCTTGTTTGGCCAGTGGAGATGGAGTGAGGAGAGTTGTAATTTGCTGCTGGTGTAGACCAACAACAGAGTACTCAAATCCTCTCTCTTGCCTCCCAGGGCTTCTTCTGAGGCCATGCAGTTTATGCACCATTCCTAGCAGAAGGCTGTATCCAAAGTCACAATCTAGCTGTTAGTTTGATAACAATGACACTGTTTAAAAAGTTTGTGCTTTTATGGTTTATTAATAAAGTTATACTATTTAGCTGGTGACTGTTCTATATAGTATTATTTTCACCATGCATGCATCCATATTATGTGATGTTGTTCTCTAGTTTCTTTTTCATACAAGCTCAATAAAACTCTCAACTCTTATTTAAAAAAAAACCAGAAATTCACTAGATAGGAGATTTAAATTTGTAAAAGATTCGTCAGTCAAATGATTCTCATTCACTCACAGTGCATGGATTCACTGCTAAGTTCAAAGGCATTTTTACTATTTTTTCCAAAGGAATTTAGCATTGGTGGAGTTAGAAGAGACCAAGTTGCCACGCTGGAGCTTAATTTCCTGTGCCATAAGAAAAGATACAGGACTGGCAGCAGCAGTTCAGGAATCACTATGTGAGCGGATCAGTGGGCTCCAATCTGGAACAGAAGAAATTCATGTAGTGGTGAGGGTAACTCTTCATAATCATTGAACTCTTGGCCTCTCTGCAGAGATTATTGACAAAGGTAATAAGTGGTACTAATTATGATGGTGGGGTTTTAATATCAAGATGGAACCTCTCTTTTTAGTGAATGAGCGTAATCTTGTTACATTATTAATAGGGTACAAAGTGTTGAAACACCGAGTTTGAAATATACAAACTGGCTTAATATTACAAGCAGTAATGTCTACGCAAGTCTCTTCTTCAGCAAAAATAAGCAAGCTCTCTGGGACAGGAACTGTCTTCAACCGTGTTGGCTGGGGCTTTTGGGCAGTGCCATAATATATTACTATTACTAATAATGATCTAAGGTGCCTTCTGTCATTTGCTTCTCTCCCCAAGTGTTTTGCTGCCATTTTTGCTTGAGGAAAAATCTGTCACACCTGTAAAGGCATTTAAATGACAATATTTCGCATATATAGCACTTTTGCTCCCAGAGCACTTTATACAAACAATACCAGTGCTGTGGAGGGGGAACCAGCTAGGGAACAGCACACTGCATAACACTGATATGAGTGGAAAATTTGTCCAAGAATATCTGGGCAAAGCCCACTTTTCAAAACCTGCCATAGGATCTTAATCTTATTGAGAGAATAGAAGGCCCCAGTACCTTTTTAAGGGCTCATACAAAAGACTCCTATGTCGTACTCAATTTATCTACTTCAGAAAGATAAAATAAACCCTGCCAGGAGTTGAGTCAGGTTTAGACCTATCATCCTCTATGGAATTTATCATAATGAAAAAGTAGTGTTGTATAAACAAACTGGACAATGGGTGCAGTGTTGATAGTGACATTATTTACATGAAATAAAAAGCTCTATGGATTGTAAATTCCGATGATATCTTATAATTTGTCAAAATCACAGTAGTTCATTCAACACTTGCCCTCTGTGTACACATTCTGTACATAAAGCACTGAGGTCTAAGGCAAGAAAAATGCATGGGGATAGTATGAGAGAGCAGTATACAGCTTTTATCTTAAACCACAGTGCATAATCAGAAAGCTCTAGAGCAGTTAAACTATCCATTTTACGGTTCCGGTCTCCACTAGGGAAAGTAACTAGTGCAATTATCTGGATAATATAAAATAGGTTAGACATTACAATTATCAGGAGAAATAAGAATTAATCTTTTCTTTTTCTTTTTGGGTCAGTCTTGCTTCCTGAAGTCTGTGTGTTCAGCAAAGGGATAATTTGTAATGACAAAGAATGAATTGTTCTGTAAAATGGAATACAGCAGAAGGTAAAGTGGAGTTTTCCACAGCTCTTAATGATTTTGAGTATTAGAAACTGCATTTCATTAGTGTCTACATTTTCAGTTACTGAAGCATTTTGCATTATTTGTTGTTTGTCTTACTCTTTTAGAACCAAGGGAACATTTTTCCCATTATCAAGTAAAAGATGGAGGGCTACTCACAGAATCTCTGATTTGTGTTTGAATATCTCTGTCATAATTCCTCTCAAGTTTTGCTATTAATGTCACCTTTATTGAATTTGTATGCCTTCATATTATAGCAATCAGACTTACTTAACATTTTTTAAGACACAAGCAATTTGTTGTGTTAAGCTTGTCTTTGTGATTTTTTCTGTGCTATAACACTCTTGTTCCTTATCTGTCAAATGGTTGAATGAAAAATTTGCACACCAGATAAAGTACAGATAAAATAGCAAATCACATCCTATACCATAGTCTCCAATGCAATTTAAAACATACATAGATTATTTACTGTAGCATTCTTTACTGTATTCCATCAACACTTAACATTTGAAAGTTCTTTGCCGTATTCATAAGATCCAATTCAACGTGGTCCAATTTCAGTTTAAATTACCCACCTATCCAGTGCTGGGAGATGTTCCACAGTTTGATTTACAAACATCCATACAGCTCTAAAGCTGTCAAAATAAGAAGTCCAAAGCTCCATTTTCACTCTATGTCCCGTGCAGCCTAACTTGTCATCTTACGAGGGGGAGATTTAGGCTCCCAAGAAGTAATATAGTTACAAAGTTTTATGTCTTTTATATTCACTAATTCAGCATTGTGGCAGACTTCTGTGGGACAAACTTAATATTTCTCATCCCAATGATGTTTTTGGTGACCTTGACAATTGTCTGTCAATAATTCTGTATTTTTGAGCAAAATCAAATGATATGTTCCAATGTCCTTCCCCAGCAATTTCTCCAGTAGTGCTTCTGTTGCCATAGTTTCACAGACCCCCAACCTCGCCGATGTTTAATAGAATCTACATAAGAATTCAGGCCCTGATCCTGGAAGCACTTACACACACATGCGTGTACACACACACACCCTCTCTCTTCGCCACTTCCTTCTTCAGTGTTACTGCTTCTGCAAAGTGGTTAGTTAGTAAGACATCTATCATGTGAATACTGATACCTACCTGTTGGTTAGTCACCTAGAGATAATAGGCTGGTCTTTCCCCTCAGCCTACTTGTTTTGGTTGCCACAAACATAACCTTGGGTGAGAACAGAGTCAATTTTGCTAAGCCATAATCCTTCAGGCTAACTGATGAGATCCAAAAGGGGAATCCTCTCTGGTCTTCATTACCCAGAATGGGAAGAGATCCTCAGAGTTCCAATCCGATACTCAGCTACAGCCATGGTGCACCATGTATATAAAGCTCACTTCTGTGCTCCCCATAACTTCTGTTTAGGGTCAGTTCTACTCCAGGATGGTGTAGCTTGATGGCTTTTGCTGGCTGCAAACAGGTGCAAGAGGCTGGAAATGCAGCTGAGGATCAGCAGGTTGCAGGTAATCCCAGCCATGACACACTTACTCTGGTGGTACCTGTTTTCTCTGTCATGTTGGCAGTAGGGAGGGAGAGTGGCACAACCCTTTATGTTGGCATGATCCTCTCCTGCTTTCAGGCCAGTTTCTGCCAGCAGTGTAGTGGAAAGTGACCACACCATACCAGACAGTCTGGCCCTTTAAATATAAAGGTTAAATAACATTTTCCTCCCTTTCCAGGACAAATGTGATGATAAACATATTCAATGTTCAAAGGGCTATAATGAATTATCATTTTCTATTCAGCATAGATAAACACATGCAAGACCTGCAGAAGTGGTTTGCTCTCACTTTTAATCTATTTGGCAGAAAACTGGCCACTTGCAAGAAAGTTTTTCTGATTGGGTTCTGAGAGAGCAAACCATGATGAATTTAACTAGATGGCTGCCTAACATGGCATGAGCAATCTCTTCCACAAGAAGCTCATTCAATGTGCTAGCAGAGCTACTTTGATGCCATAAACCTCTTTATGCTTAATGGGCCAAATTCAAAGCTGGTGTAAGTGGGACAGCTGTGTAGATATCAGAGGAATGACATCTTCTCATACCAGGAGTGAATTTGGCCTAACGATTCTTCTTGGCATTTGTGTGCTGAAGCAGAACATTTATATTATACCGTGGAAACAAAAGGAAACATGGGATTTGGGATCCTTGAAGTCTGATAGAGTCAAGCTGTAAATAACAATTGCAGTGCTCTCCAAGCACTACATAAACCCATTTGGAACATAGTCATGTGTGATCAAAAAATGGGATCATAAGGCTGGCGAGGCCGATTTGAAAGTCAAATTATAACAGATGGGACATTTTATTGACACTAAAGAACCAACCTATGCACATAATAGTCTAATATTTGTTGAGGCTGGATTTCCAAAAGAGCCTAAGGAAGTTAGGCACGCAACTCCCATTTTAATTTAATGTGATTTGGGTGCTTAATTCCTTTAGGATACATTTAAAGAGCCTAAGACAGTGAGCTTCCCAGCCCAGCTCAATGGATTGGGGGAAAGACATATTTTCATCTTTATTACATAGGGGGGGTATTTTTTTCTCATTTAGTCCTAGCTCAATGTGGCCTAGTGGACATGGCACTGGTTTGGGTCTCCAGAAACCTGGGTTTTCTTGGGCAAGTCCCCGTCTGTGCCCAGTTTTCCTAGCTGTAAAATGGGGGAAATAATACTGACCTCCTTGGTAAAGCCCTTTAAGGTTTATGGATTGAAAAGCTTATATAAGACCCGGGTAGTAGTATTAAAATGGAAATGATTTTTTTAAATGTCCCTCCGAGTAACTCTTGGATATGACAATAAAAAAATAAAAATTCTCAGTCTTGAAAGGAGAATATGGAGCACCAGGCTGATGAGCATATTCTTCCCCATGGGACAGCATCAAAACACCAGTCGCTTCAAGGAACCTCTGAAAAGCTGCTAACCACAAATAGTTGAATCTCTAGTGCTGCTCTATAAAAGAAATAATTACAGTCAGGTGAGAGTTTTGCAATTTTATAATATCCATAACAAGTTGTCTTATAAAGTTTACCAGACTTCACTCTTAAAAGAACTAAAGGCTGACCCTATTGTGGTGCAATACCTATCTTTTAATTGATTTTATTTCCAGTGCTAATTATGATAACATTACACTACTATTAATGATCGGCAATAGTGAAGTTTTCTCTTTTGAAATGTTCATTACCTATAGAGATGCATAGACTGTAAAGTGAGGAAGGACTATTATGATCACTTAGTCTGATCCCTTGCATAACACAGGCCATAGAATATTACCCAGTTATTCCTGCATCAAGCCAATTATCTTGTAGTTAAATTGGGTACAATTTGCAAAAGCACCTAAGTGACTTAGAAGCTTTGGGCCTGGTCTATACACAGTTTTTGTCCTATTAAAACTCTGTCAATTAGGGTGTGATACTGTTATCACCACAGTTATGCCAGCACGACACCTAGAGTTGGTGCAGTGATGCCAGTATCCATGTGGTTATACCAGTCCAGTTTATCCCTGTTTTTGTAAGCTATACTGGTATAACTACATGCATGCTAGGGTGGGTCATACCACTTGAACGATACTGGTAAAGTTAAAGCACCACAACATTTGTGTGGAGGCAAGGCCTAAGTCCCCTTTCAAAAGTGACTTAAGAATCCAAGTCTCATTGTCCTTTTCAGCCCTTGAATCATCCGTGAAGTCCTTCTCTGTGTTATCCAGCCAAAGCTAAATAAAAATAACTTATATTTATTTTACCTTAGTTTGCTGATTCTTAAGCAGTGAAATCTATGAACAGGTTCAGGGGAGTGGTCGTCTCTAAACAAATCAAGCAGAGCTGGTGCTAGGCATAAGCAGACAAAGCAATTGTCTAGGGCCCCAAGCATCTCAAGGGGTCCCCCTGTTCACTTTTTATGATGTGTTGTGGGGGGGGAGAGGGGAGCAAAAATATTCAGGCTTAGGACCCCCAGTGGGCTAGCACCTCCTCTGAGAAGGAAACCCTTAATGAGAATAAAGTAGACATAAAAATCAACTGAAAGGTACATAGCAATCCTGTCTTTCCAAGAAATCAAAAAATAGTTAAGGAACTAGAAGTTCCCTCATAAAAGATTTTCTGGTGGAGATCAGGCAATATGAGTCCATCAAAAATAAAGTAAAACCAGACATACTTGATAGTGGGGAAAAATTGCAAATCTCTTGCGAGCTGGCAAGAGGCTACAATGAGCAAATGAGTTCTAAGAATAGTATAGTAAACTGGTGTTCAGTACAAATACCTATAAGAAAACAAGCCTTTACAAAGACATTTCAAGTATTAAAAGGAGTGCCAGCAAAAGGGAGGATCCGGTGGCAAGCCTCACCATGCGTTATTGAGAGAAATTGCTGTGCTCTGTCCCTCTTCCTCATTCCTCACATAAGTGATTTTCCATCATGTCAGTTCCCATGACCTAAATCAGTCCCTAAAGGTGTGAATCAAAGTCACATGTACAAAATATTTCAGAATGGAAGACCCCATGGAATTCTCATGCCTCTCAGAGAGGAATGCAGATGACAAACACACTGAAGCATAAAAGCCAAGGAAGATGGACATAGAACTAACAGTAGCTTGCAGTGGATAAGTGATATATGGTGTAAGAACCTATCAAAGTTAAAATGTCTGTTTTGAGTACTTGTTGCTTAAGTTATGAAATAACAGTAATCTCTATTATAAATTGGCTTCCAAAATGTCTACTGTCTAATGGCCAAAAACCATCCTTTAATGGGCTGGGAAAGGCCATGCGCTGCCAGAACCTCCCTGTCTCCTGGCTACAAACTCGTCATTAATGATCAGTAATGAGTAATAACCGTTTTTTTTGGAAAAATACAGGAGAGCAAATATTTAACAAATTGACTCTACTCCTGCACTGAGTGCTGCTTGGAAAAAGAGAAATAGTGTATAACAAAGAGCAGAGCAGGAATGAGTACAACTTTAGATGGCTCTGTCTCTCAGTTACAGTGCTTATTGTTCATGCTGATCTGTTCTCTTTACTGTACCCCCTCCATAGCCACAGAGCAGAGTTGCCAGCTATTGCGGTTTTACTGCAGTTCTCATGATATTTTGTGTTTTCTTAGAGCCCCAGTTGCTGGAATCAGGTTATTGGCTGAGAATCTCAACTTTTTTTGTTTAAAGTATGTTGCTAACCCTTTTAGTTGTGGAGAAAAGCTTGAACTTGTGAGCCCTACTGCATTCCAACACCAGGAAGCAATCAAAAGAACCCCCAAATTATTATTTTTTAAAAAATATCATGATTTTCAAACCAATCCCATGGTTTTTAACACTTTGGGCTGACACTTGCTCCTTTTTTATGTGCATCTCCCTCTCCATTGAAACCTCCTTTCCGCAGATATACACAATATTTTGACTTATGCCCTCTGCATTAATCATCTACATTATTTTTCTATTACAAAGATGCAGAAATAAGGGCAGCTTTAAAATGAAATGTTAAGCTCCTCAACATCACATCAGCTCAACAGCAACAAAAAAGACACATTTTCTGAGAAAGAAGACTTTCCTGTAATTATCTCGGTGCACCTACTATCCCCCACTTCCAAGGCAGTGGAACAACCCCAGCGACTCAACAAAAATGCAATCTGAATATTCTGAGAGGACAGTTGGGCATTTTGGGGGAGATCTGAAAGATGTATTTGGTCTATTGGTGAAAAACTGCCAAACAGTCATCACGAGCTGAAAGAAATTTAGCCTTCTCTAAGATTTACAGGATTATAAGGCATGTTTTCGTTTTCATTCTGTGTATGTGAACTAACTTGTGTTCTCAGTAGTTCACCAAATTCTTACTCCCACTGTCTGAGTAATTCTCTAAGGGCAAGAATGGGAACCTAATTACAAACAATCAACTATTTTATATGGCTCATAATAGTAGCAGAATAGGTTTTCTTTTGAGCATTGTCATTCAGCTAGTGGCCTTCTGAAGAGGTTATATTCATTTTTATCTCACCATGCACTGCACACAATTACCCTATGCTGTGCTGACTGCCTTTAAGGAAAGGATTCACATTCTGCTCACTATTAACTAACCTCAGAGTGAGATGCCCAGAACTGTGATAAGCAAATGGTTTAGACATTTAACTAAAACAGATCAGAAGAGTTGGGGTCAAGGACTTGCTAGCGTTTATAACATATGCAGCAGATGAACAGGAATTCAACAAAAAAATGAGGGATGGATTTTTGTTTCAGATGGACATGAACTAAAAGCCTAAACCTCTGATGTTTGACTCCAAATTTGGATCTGAACGTTGCAGCTCAAATCCATCTGTTCTTATTAGAACTGGATGAATGCATTTCACCTACTTACAAAGCCTGAATTAATTTGAGAGCTCAAACGCGGTGGGCTTGAGCTTCTAGACTTGACAAACAAAACTTACAGTTGCTTCCTGTACCAAAATGTAAACTATCTCCTGGGGGCAAAAGACACTTCCTTCCTTCATGGGTTGGAGATAATGTAAGAAGTGTTGTCCCCCAGGATGACCTGCCTATACAAGCTGGCTGCTGTGCGGCGGTGAACCATTTTGTTGCCGAGAGGAGCCAGAGGGGTAGAAAATCATTGAAAACACACAGAGGCTCTGTGAAGAACAGTAGAGAAAGGGAAAAAACCTTTGTTCAAATCAATACAGAGGGAAAAGGAAAACAGGGAAAGCAGTTACACAGCCTGAGGAAAAATCTTTTTACAATTGCTGTGCTGTGTTGTGGGTAACTACTGAAAAAGGCCGGGCTAAAATATTAAGCTTAAGTTTTCAGAAAGCGACTATAATTTTGGAAGCCTCAAGTTTTTTCCTACTTGAGACACCTTAAAGGGGCCTGGGAAAGTGCTGGGCACTCAAAACCACTAGTCACTATTGGAAACTTAGGTTTGGAGTAAAGAAAATTGTGTGGCCTTTGAACTCTGGGGTCAAATTTTCAGTAGGCTTATCTCAGCCTCGGAAGTGAGCAACTCTACACTCACTGTCTTTGCACATTATCACTTGTTCATATAGTATGAGAGACTATACAGACACAAAAGCTGTGTGCACTTGATTTGCATATGCTCCTGATTAGATTAAGCTGAAAGTAAATCTTTGCACACTAAGAAGTTACACCAGAATGCCTTTGTGCAGTACATGATTTCACCGTACGTGCACAAACCAATGAACACATTTTTCTATCAATAATAATCTAAATTTACAGCTAGGCAAAAAAAGAAAAATGCTGCTTGAGAGCTACTTGCGTTTATTTAAGGATATGTATTTTGTATATTTTGACATGTAACGTTGACCTTCCTCCCCCATAATTTTGCACAACTGTGAAAATTTGAATTGATAAATATATAAAATGATGCTTAAAAACAAACATTGGTATTATCTGTTGACATTATAATAACATATGAATTGAATTCTGCCAAGTCTATGCATACTGCATCCTGAAGGTATGCACCTTTTCCCATTCCTGACACACATCAGAGGGTGCAACACCTAGGAGTCCTCGTTTCGGAATCACAGCTCTGTCACACGCCTCAAAGTAATCCACAGATGGTCTCATATCCCAAACGTTCCTTTGCCGAGCAGGCCCAACTACTGCCTCGACCACCTAACACACTGACTGCACCTGGAACGTATACAGATAAGGCCTACTGGTTACTGCCAGCTCCATGGGAACAGAGGGAAGGCGTTTGTTTTTGTCGTTTAATAGTGTTAGCTGGAATCCTGTGGGTGTGAATGAATGGGTTGTAAAATGAGGTGATGCAAATGTGGGGTTGGCAGAGTAAAGGTATGTATGTTAATGGGGCAAATTGGGGCAATGCTGAAAGACGGCAGAGTTAAAGTGCATGGGCTGCACTCTGCATTGCCTGGTTTTCAGACGTTTGAGTCTGGCTCAACTCCACGTTCTGCAAGAGGATGATGTACCACCACGCCACCTTAAGTCTGCATTAACGGGTTTTTTTGCCTTTGAATTTCCAATTTTTTTTAATAGGGAAAGATACGTTGTTGGCAGGTGTCAGTAGTTAGTTCAGCAGTTGTGTGTCTCCTGCCCTGAAATTAGCATACTGAGTCCACTGCCCCACCCATGCACACACACTGACATGCACCCTCTGAGTGCCGGCAGCCTGCTTTGGCCCACCTCCTCAGCCAAGCCCCTAACCCATCCCCATGAGGCCCACCACATTTCAAAACAACCCAAAGATCCATTCAGATTTTAGAGCATTTGTAAGAGTGGAGCTTTACACCATATCAACAGGCAGGAGTGGAAATCCTTTAACCACTTTTCTCCATTGGTGCATATGCACAATAGAAGTATATATTTTCTTAAATACTGGTCTCAATTTGGGCCTCCCAATGATTTAGTGGGTGCCATCCACTATCTTGGGTAAAATTTGACAGACTGAGTGCATTTTGACCCTCATCACATCAATAGTTTGATCTCTAGCTCTGGACAAAACATACTCACCTAGAAAGTTTTTTTAAAATGGTTATTATTTTTAGCGCTTATATTTCCAGGACCCCTGACTCAGATTAGTCCAAATGTAGGACACTAATCCTACCCTGCACCTTGTAGAGGAACACCAGATTTCAAAGAAATCTGACTAAGTATGTCAATTTTAGAAAGGTCAACCTTTAAACAGATATTGTGAGGCAACCTTAATTATACAGGGGCTGGCACATCACTATAATATGGGGTATTCTCCCAACAGTGCTACCTGAAGTAAAGAAACCATGGGAAAAGTTGAAGGCACTATCAGAGTGACAGGGGATGCAGTTGATTACGGTAGCCATGAATATCTGAGGGGACCTCAAGTAGCCACCATGTCTTTGAAGGGCCATTGCAGAGAGGTATTGTGCAGGAAAATGAACTGATTGGTGGATTTGTGGAGTGGAAGGGGAGCAGGGATGAAGGATTTGATGGGTTTAAGAGTGTGGTGAGAGTGGAGAAAAGGGAAGGGAAATGTGATGAATTTGTTGGGGAAAGAGGGAAAGTGGGGAGGCAAACAGATGAAGGGTAAGACTGTGTCTGAACCAGCCCATATTGAATGTCTGATGGGGATCTATCCAAAAATCATTACACTCATCCTACCAAGCAACTGACCACAGTTCAATGACCAGAGCAGCTGGGTTCTTACTTCCCCAGCACACTAATTAAATACATTAAGTCTTCATGGATCAATTGAATCATCCATATGTGTTCTTAATCAAATATTCACTGATTCTGAGGCGAAAAACTTAAAGAGACTATTAAAAAAATCCTCAGATTCTCATGTTTTGAAGACTCCTAGCCTCCACACAGACATTTTCATAACAGCTCAGATTTAGTCCGACTAGTTCCATAAAACGTATTTGATCTCCTCAAAGAACAGCTCTCAAATTTCACCAGCTACTTCTGTTCTCTGCCACTGCCAGCCTGCCTCTCTGGCTCAACAGCTTCCTCACTGAGAGCCTGGGATTCACGGAGGCTGATGGTAAAACATGGGGTATGAAGGAGAAAGGGACGGGGGAGGAGACTGGGGATCTAATGGGGAAGAGGATATAGGAAGATAATGGGGCTGTGGGTGCAGTGGGGAAGGCTGATGACTTGGTGCATACAGACTGAGATCTCCATGCTACCAGCATCCAAAGGTGACACTATCTGGAGCTTGCCACAGTGCAGCAGGCAAACAGTGCCATCGGCACTGGAAAAGGAGGGTGGAAGGAGAGATTGAGACTCAATAAGGTGAGCTGTGGATAGGCAGGAGTTGGAGAAGGCCTGCATGGGGCAGGGTTGGGTGGGGAATGCAGGGCAGTGCACGGAACTGGAAGGAAATCTAGATTCTTAGCCTGTACCAGTGGTCCCCACGGAGCTGCTGTCTGGCATGTGAAGGACCTGAGGCAGCAGCTCCATGGGGAGGCAGCTGAATCTGCCCCAAGGGGAATGTTGCTATGAAAATAAAATTTAGGCAACATGATGCTGGCTTTTTGAGAGCAAACATGAAATAGTTTTATTAGCCATGGTATAAGCAGTTGGAATACGAACCCAAACGTTGTTGAGAGGAAGTATAAGATGACTGACCAAATTTATTTGGGGATTGATATTATTACTCTCATCTGGATATTGCAACTGAATTGTTGTCTTAGTGCAGTGGTTCTCAATCACGGGTATGTGTACTCCTGGGGGTACTCAGAGGTCTTCCAGGGGGTATATCAACTCATCTAGATATTTGCCTAGTTTTACAACAGACTACATAAAAAGCAAAGTCAGTAAAAACTAAAATTTCATACAGAAAATGACTTGTTTTTACTGCTCTATGTACTATACACTGAAATGTAATACAATACTCGTACTCCAATCAATTTAATTTATAATTATATGGTAAAATGAGAAAGTAAGCAAATTTTCAGTAATAGTGTGCTATGACACTTGTATTTTTATGTGTGATTTTATAAGCAAGTAGTTTTTAAGTGAGGTGAAACTTGGAATACGCAAGACAAATCAGACAATAGTCTGGAAAGGTGAGAGCCACTGGCTTAGTGATTTGCCTCATTGCACTGTACGAGATTTGTTTTGCTAAATCAATGATTAAAGAATCTAAACAAGTATAATGAGAGCTAGAATATTAGACTACAATATGACATTTATATCTAAAAGGACCCAAGAAGTGTATAAGATACTTGGTGACTTTATTAAGATAGTTCTTTACTTGAGTTGCTTGTCTTCTACACACATTCGTAAGCTGAGTGTATCACTATGTTGCCTCCCAAATGCACAACTGTTCTTTTTCGGTACAAGAGTTACCTGTCTGTCTACAAGTTCTCCATTTTCATTCCAGCTTAGACAAAAGGTTACATTTTTGCTGTTGGTCAGGATTTTATATATGTCCTAGATCATGCCACATGACATTTTCCGCAAAGATGTTTTACACATGCTGTCGTTTCCATGGTGAGGAGTCTTTTGTGCTGACCATCCCACCAGACCTGTTGTTCCTTTTGCAAAGCAAGTAGAAAAGTCATGGAGTTTTGCCAGTTCTTTCCCTCGGGGGAAAATAAAATCTCAAACATCTAGGGCTAGTTTAAAATACAAAAATAATACAGGCTCACAGAAACACAATATAGAGGCTCCAGCATTCCACAACAGTGTCAATTGCTACCAAATCTGTTCCCATTGCCTAACAAGAGTAGGACACAAACATAAAACATGAGAAATGTTGCTTCCAGTTTGCCCACAGCAACAATGCTTGTCCAATTAACTAAGGTCACATTGGTTTAGGAGACAAGGTACCTGGCATGCTCTGTCTTGTATTATAAGTTTCATAAGCCTCGGTCAGGCCTCCCTAGTCATTCCATGAACAAAATAAGGCTAAGTATTTTACTGCATTGTTTCCCTGAAAAGTTTTCTTATAGTTCTCTTTCCAGACTGCCTTTGAATGATACAAAGGAAAAGTTAATGGGGAGCTTAAGTTTTGTAAACACGCAATGTGTTTGTGTAAATGAACTGTTACTCCTCATTTCTGCAAATCAGGGAAGCCTCAGGGGCTACATTTATGGAAATGTTTAGACCATAATGATTAAGTTGCAGATATTTGCACCACTGACACCAAGTCAGATGAGCTGTGTTTTGCAGTTCAGAAAATAACAAACAGTATTATCCTCTCTAAAAGAGGCTCTCTGCTTTCCTGATGAGTTTGCCCCCATATGACTCCATTTTCATGAGCTGAGTGGCTAAAAATATGTAAGTATTAAAAAACCCTTGAAATTAAGAACTTCAATGTGGGACAATAGTCAAAGTACTATATGCTTGTTTTGATACCTGTCAGTCTTGACTCGGTCTCCACTTTAATTTTGCTTTTGTCACCAGTCATTTTGTATTCATCCATGTTCCTCAAAAGAAAACAAGGACAAAAAAAATATGTGTGCTGCCTCATGGGATAATGCCCACCAAGTGTCATAAAATTAAAAGCAGTGTGTTCATTTCTGTTCTTGAATATAAATGTGGTGTGTTTTAAGTTCTTCCCATTGTAATAATTCTACTTTCATTCTATTTTGATTCAGAAGGAATTTGTCTTCTTTCATAAAATACTTAACTAAAGTTAAGGAAAGTAATGGATGCTCAAGGAAGAGATTATAAAAACACAAATTTGAATTTTCCTTAGAATTGCAGTCACGTGCAACCAATTATTAACCAGCACCTCTAATAAGATATAAAGACGTATATACATGTGCATTTTCTTGTTATAAGAGGCATATCACATTTTGCCACCAATGGAAAGATCTATTCATAAAAAGGGATGACTGGTCATAGAGATCCCAATATTTGATACAACTGGACAATTCTGGTGATCTATTCTACACTCAAAGATATTTGAATGTTAGTTTTCATGCTACTTATAAGCAAGCAATTGATAAATGTTCAGGACCACTAGGAAATGAATGACACAATTTAACTCTTGCCCAAAATGTTGGTGGAGCCTCCTTTTGAATAGAATTGACTTCTGTATCCTAAAAATGTTCATGATAGTTCTAGATCAGGGGCGGGCAAACTTTTGGCCCGAGGGCCACATCTGGGTGGGGAAATTGTATGCAGGGCCATGAATGTAGGGCTGGGGCAGGGGTTTGGGGTGTGGGAGGGAGTGCAGAGTGCGGGAGGGGTTGCAGGGCAGGTGGTTGGGGTGCGACAGGGGGTTGGGCACTCAGGGAAGAGGGTTGGGGTGCAGGGTGCAGGAGAGGTTAGGGCTCTGGTTCCCCATTCCCGGCCAATGGGAGCTGCAGGGACGGGACCTGCAGGAGAGGGTAGTGCACGGAGCCTTCTGCCTCACCCCACCCCACCTCTCAGGGGCCGCAGGGACGTGGTGCCGGATGGTTCCGGGAGTGGCACGGAGCCAGGGCAGGCAGGGAGCCTGCCTTAGCCCCGCTGTGCCACAAAGTTGGCAATCCCGCAGGCCGGATTGAAAGCCCTGATGGGCCGGATCCAGCCCTGGACCAGAGTTTGCACTCCCCTCATCTAGATTCTATTTCATCTTAGTGTTTCTTTTGAACTGATCAGGAAATATCTGACAGCACTGATTCCAGTGATCCTTATTTAAGGTTTAACCTTATTCATACCTAATTTAAGATCCTATCAGTCTTTCTTTTTTGGAGGGCCGTGGGGGGAATATAATGTTGAAGTAATTGGATTGTAGCCATAAACCAGAAAAGATCTCCTGCTCCTTACTAGACCATAGTGAAACATTTTCAGACTCTCACTAACTCTTGTTTCTCTGTTTCATTGACCAGGGGCTAGATTTTAGCACCCTTACTCACACTGAGGAACTCCTTTCTCTGGGCTGATCCAAAGCCTATTGAAGTCAGTGGGAGAGTTTCTCTTGATTTCAATGGAACTATTCACAGTGTAGTGTGAGTAAGGTGGGCCCTAAATGAGAAAGCTGTCCTACACTCCCGCAGTCTATGATGCAACGGAGTTACTATTATTCTCTCTTAGCCTGCATTTCAGTAAATGTAAATGTTAACAGCTGTCTGGGAGACAACAGAGAGAAGATTTTTTTCTGTCTATTGAGACTGAAGAAATTAGGAACAATAAATGTACAACTTCAAAGGAGTTTTTCATCACTGAGCATCATTGGAGACATCTTAATGATCCTTTTTGTCTGTCTTGTCTTCTCTAAATCCCATACTCATAATACAAGGTAATTTATTCATTATATTGCAGAGATGGCTTTCATGTGGAGAGATTTTTCAAATAATACAGGAACTGGTTTGGATATAAAATGAAAGAACCAAATCCTGAGAGGAGCTGAACAACCCCAATTCCCATTGAGTTCAGTAGGAATTGTGGGTGTTCACACTACTCAGGATTTGGGCCAGATGTTATGACTGCTCTGCAGAATGTCAAAATTAAATTCCTCTGTTAAACCAAGCAGTACTGGTACTATTCAAGTTGTACACAGATCAAGCCACTCTAAATAAATTAAAGCAAACGAAGAAAAATGTGTGTGTGGGAGGTCTGTTTTCAGCTCCATTTTCTCCCTATAGCTTAACGGATGGATGCATTTAGGTTCATGGAAAGTAGAGAAAGAAGAACATAGATAATCCTTAACTCTGAATGTCTTGGGTTTTTAATGGCTAGGGGATTTGCTGGGGTTTAATGTTCCTGTAGGGTTGTTTACCCTTAACTTACTGGTATGCTTTCTCAAACCTACCACTTTTTGTATGGGAATTGTATACGTATGTACTCTCTGTACATATATATGTACAGTATATAGAAACATTACATGAAAAGTATCTTTCATTTAACTAAGATCAATTCAAAATAAATCTTTGTATCAAATATATACATTCTTGGTCTATCTTTTCCACCATCTTTTTCAATGTCTGTTTCCCTTCGGTCTCTCTTTTCTATTTGTTTTATTAATTCTTTCTTTTCTCCTTTTTTCCAAAATTTTATTCCAAATCTACATCTCAGCTTCTTGTTCTCCTTCTCTACCTCCTTCTGCCATGTTCCCTTCTTTTCTTTCTATAGCACATTCCCTCTCTCCTTTTCTCATTACAACCATTTGTTCTGACTTTTCTTTCATTCATTCATTTCCCTCTCTCTCAATCTTTGCTTATTGTCTGCTCCTGCTGCTATGTCCACTGCTTCTTGTCTATCCCCTTCACCTCACTTTTCTATATCCAGCACCATCCCTCATTCCAGCGCTTCTTCAGATCCCCTATGCTTCTTCACTTCCAGCAGTTTTCTCCTGACCCATCAGTCTTCTGAAATGTTCTCCCTATGTCTTTCTCAGCATGTACAAAGTCTCATTCTTTCCTCAGTTGCCTCATACCTTCTCCCACCCTCTTGCCTGGTGCATTGGACTTTCCACTCCTGCTCAGCCATCGCCTGTTTGCCTCTGATTTAGTAAGAGGAGCTGCAACTTCCATTCCAGGGCAGTGCTGAACCCAGCTGACAGGAAATTATTGGGCCGGGAAGAGGAGTAGAGTGGTGACTGTATGTAAGGGGAACAAAGGGAGGATATGGGGTAGCAATTTTGTGCTGCATTGACCCAGTACAGCTTCCTTCTGCATCATGGTCCAAGAAGGTGTAAGGTCCTGGTGATGGATTGAGGAAGGAGGTCATTTTGTCCCCTGTGGAAAATAGTGGCCTAACTTGACACCTGCATTAGCTGAATGGTGTACAAAGTAAACAACCAGCTGGCAGGCCTTTTAAGTGAAGGGTAAGTCTACACTGAAATAAACCTGTGGCACCAAGTCTTAATGCATGGGTCAGCTGACTCACGCTCGCAGGGCTCAGGCAGTGAGGCTATACAATTGCAGTGTAGGTGTTCGGGCTCAGGTTGGAGTCTGGGCTCTGAGTCCTTTGCTCAGGCTTCAGCTTGAATGTCTACACTGTAGTTTTATAGTTCCTCGAACCCGAGTCAGCTGAGCCGGGCCAGCTGAAGCCATAGGGTGGGTCTTTTTATTGCAGTGCAGACATACCCTTTGTGGCTTAAGAGATACCAGGCTCCTTTATTTTTAAATTTTGACAGATTTTAGTATTGTGGACTGAAGTCCTCCTCCATTCTATAGAAGAAGCACTGCATGAACATTGCCACCTTCCCCAACTCTCCTGCTCATGTGCCTCATCCAAGTCCGTCCCCATCTTTGTTCCATTTTAAGGCTGTCTGTTGAGAATTTCAAGAGATACACCAGTTGGGATGGTGGCGTTTATGGTGGTGAAACCAATCCAATGGGAACTGGACTCAAATTCCCGTTCACATAATACTCAGAAAAGCCTATAAATCATATCATTACTTTGGGGTCTCATTTGACCTACTAGCCATCTAGTTTTCCAAATACCTCTAGCTTAATAAATTATTGACTGTATTAATATTGTCAAACTAATAAGAAGCATGAACATTTCCACAACAGAAATTTCCTTTTGCCAATGCAAAAAATAAAATGTGCTCCGAATAAAATTAGACAAAGAACAACCACAGAAAATATTTCAGCATCAAAATGAAAATGGTAAAACTTCAAAGCAATGGCTGCAAATTTTAAATTAATCTTTGTGGATTGTCAAAAGGACAATAAATTAATTTCAGCTGAGTGTCATAAGGAATTTATTAGGCATGTATTTATTTCAACTCTCTTCACTTTCATGATTAATTTCTAATGAAACTAATTTCAAATAATAAAACGAAGTTACCGCAGGTTTCTGATAGAGACAGGCAAATGAAAACATCATATCCAAACACTCGAATATTGGAAGCCTGAATCCAGGTCTCTAATCCAGGCCCACAGTCAGTGGACAGGCTGTGGCTACCACCAGCAGCCCACCAGATCTAGTGGAGAATGGGGCTAGTAGAGCTCTAGCTCACCAAGTGTTCAGCCCACGAAGCTCCTGATTAGCTTGGACACACTGCTTAAGTCAGAAAGAGGCACAGGATGTTGTCTGAGCAACTAGGTGGATCCTGGCAGGCAGGCACACACTTTGGACCCTGACTCTTGAGCCCTGTCTTTCTACCAGTTCCTGGTTCCTACCTTCCTTATCCCAGATTCTCCTCTGTTCCTGGTTCTTGCTTTCCTGTCTCTCCACCCTACCCCTCACTCCAGCTCTGGATTCAACCCCTGGCTCATCCCCTGACTCTGACTCCAGTTACAACCCTGGCTCTTGTTCCTGTCTTCCAACCTTGACCACTAGACCTGACCGTCCATGCCTCAGTCTTTACAATCTCTATCTGAATTTTGGACAATAGCCTCTGTCATTATAGTTGACATCAGAACACAACATCAGAATACCTCAGATTTTTAATCCCGGTCCAGTTGATCTCTAGTTACTAAGGGAAGATGTAAAATTGGTTTTAAAGGATTTTTTTTTTAAGATGGAACTTTTACGCATTATTGCTTCTTTATGATAAAGACCTGAGCAGTTTTTGTTTGTGTTTTGTTTTTTACCTGTGAAATAATAGGAATGTCAAATTTGGTCTTTACTAGTTGAAGGGCCTCTTGTCAGGTGCTAGAGCATGAGCACTGTGAGCACTCATGTTCAGTCAAAGCGGTTGAGGCTAAAGATACAGAAATTTCATTTTTATGCAAATTAATTCACATCTTTGATTATTATGTGTTGTGATTTAAATGCAAGATAAACAAAGCTTTTAGCAAGCAAGCGGGAAGGTCTGCTGTGTCGGCTTTCTATCCATTTTTTTTTATTTATGCATATTACATATTTTAACCACAAAAGAAAACAACAAAAGGAATAATATGACTTTGATTAATATTTTTATTTACCAGCTTTTATTTATTACATTTTTTGCTTTTAGGCCTTGAGCCCAGTCTAAGGAAGCTTTTTACAGTTTATGGTTTTTGGGCGATTTTCCATGGTCCATGTCTTTGGAAGGAGCAGTGTGTGCACTGCTCCTACACAACACTCAGGGTGTGCCCTGAATGTTTTCAGGTGCATGAACCCTGCATGAACCCTTCAATTATGCATTACTGTATCTACATAAATAACAGCAAATGTCCTGATTAGCCAGAACTTAAAGCTGCAGCATGAAATGAGCTTCAGGAACATGGGAAGTGCTATAATTCTTGCTAACTCTGGCATCTCCTTGGACTGGTGTTCTAATAACTCTGGCTCTGCCCAAACGCATCTTGCCTTGGATTAAAGAGAGGAGCTGGCTGCCTTCTATCATCAGCTGGGAGATGCTGTGACTGGGCTGCTGGCCTCCAGCGGAGTCCTGGCTCTGACTGCTAATTCCCCATTGCTTAGTGGCTAGGAAGCTTTGCATAGTGTCACTATAGCAATAGCTCTGAGTCTACAGCCATAGGTGGGTTTTGGGGGGCTATGCTCTAGAATAGAGTTCTTTCTAGGTTATCTGCTTGGTTAGAGTCTGGGTCCTTACAGTTAGTGGGACGGGGTGTACCAGGCCCGGGAGTCTCCTGCTGGAGGCCTCACAATCCTACCATGCCCTGCCCCAGAAAAGAGGAGAAGAGGTGAGTCCTCCAAGCTGCTTAGAGAAGCTGAGTGGGAAGCAGCCAATTAGAATAGAGAGGCTGCAGGGAAGCAGCCAATCTGAGCCCAGCAGGCTCATATAAAAGAAGCTGCTGGGCCTGAGCAGATTCAGTTACTGGCAGAGGCTGGGGGAGCGAGGAAGGTAGGTGCTCCTGGCTGGCTGAAGGGTCTCAAGTAAGACTTCAGCCCTGAGGAGAGGGTGAAGGTGCTGAGGCCGCAGAGAAGTGGCCCAGAGAACAGCAGCAGCAGCAGCACCAGCACCAGAGTTAAAAGGGATGCAGCACTTGGCTGCTATTTGTAGGGTCCCCGAGTTGGGACCTGGAGTAGTGGGTAGGCCTGCATGCCCTGAGGAGGGAGCTTACACAGGCCCCAGGGAGGGGCTGAAGACCCCAAAGAGGGTCAGTATATATTGAACTTAAATACTACAGAAGGGGGTGAACTGAACTGAAAGAGCAACTGAGCAAAAGAGCTGAGGTTGGTCAAGACTTGCTATAAAGCGAAGAGTCTCTAGGGAGGAAGCCCTGGGGGCACTGTTCCATTCCAGAGCAAGGACTATCTGAAAGCTAGCCCAGGAGGGGTTCATATGTGTTTTACACATGGCCTGTGTGGAGGGCTGAGTCACTGAAAAGCCACCTGAAAAGAGAAACTGCCAGCAGGGGTCACTGCAAGTAGAGCAGCCAGAGCTAGAAATAGAGAGAGCAGGCACACACATACCTGATGGAGGCATGCGGCGATGTCACAGAATTCTGGAGGATTCTAAACACAGAGATCCCACCTACAGTACACATAACCACAGAGATACAACCTAGAGCACTTAACTCTCCAAATCAGGAAAATGTAGAACTTGACTGAGGGTAAAGAATAAATAGCTAAGAACTTGAACTTCCCACTTCAGTGAGAGTAGAACTGATCCAAATTTTCCAAGCAAAGTTTTATTATCAAAATAGAACCTATTGAAAAACCTATTAAAACATGTTTGAAATCGTCATTTGTTTTTTTACAAAAAACTATTCCTTTTGTTTCAATTTTTAAAATAAAAAACATCAAAATAGGTATAGAATTTTTTCATTTAACAAAAACCTGGAGTTCAATGTTTTTCACAAAATATAAATTATACTCCATTTTGTTTGTGTGAAAACTCAAACACAGTCCCTTCTGAACACTTTGAAATGAAAATAACTTCAAAACTTTTCACTGAAATAAATTTTCATTTTTCAATCAAACAAAACCATTTTAGATGCTGAATCTCTAAGACCTGGCCTACACTAGGAAATAAGTTCAATATAACTATGTCGCGGGTGTGGAAAAATCCACACCTCTGAGCAATGTTAAGCTGACCTAACGCCCGGTGTAGTCAGTGCTAGGTGGATGGGGAAAATTCTCCTGTCTCCCATCGGCGTAGCTAGCATCTTCACTGAAGCACTACAGCTGCAGTGTTAGGGCTGCACTGATGCCGCATTGTCAGGGTAGCCTAGCCCTAACCAAGACAATTAACCATCAAGCATTTATTAGGCACAGCAGATAGATAAATTTTAGGAAAATTTAAAAATAATACAGACAAAACACTAAGGTTTGACACAGTCTGAATGAAAATCTTTTCTTCTTTTATTTGCTTAGCTTTCAGTTACTTGCCTCTTGTGATGTCATAATTTTGCTAGCTCTCCGGTCACTATAAAGTTTTCCAGGGTAGACAGGACCTACATTTCCAAAATAAAAAAACGGACATCTCCCATCTCTGCTCCCCAGACCCCTTTGCCAAAACCTTTTCAGGCCTTATTTATTCATCGTAAAGAAATACAAGTCCAGTTGGTTTTCTTTTGTAGTATCACCTTTAAAACTAAGGGGCAGTAGAGAGGCCGTGATGGTAGTGTAAATTCCAAAATGAACCTAGACTAGACACCAAAAGAGAGTGGTGGATTTTGATTCCTGTGCTGCAGAGCTTTGTGTTAACTATGCTCTGTATAAGACTAAAACTTTTGTGATATGATACCACTTCGAAATAGAAAATAAAATGTAGCTTGGGCTGTGCCTGGCTACTACTATGAGATGTAAGCTCATCTGTATAAACATGCTCTTCATTATCTGACAATAAATGGGAAATTTGTGGGATCATGCACATTCATGTTCCAACTTGATAGAGTGTTTGCTTACTTCAGTAGTGAGTGGCATAGCGATGTTTATGAATAAATAGACTGAATTAATTTAAACTGAAACATCTGTGATGGGATTTCCATATTCCCCCATACCCCCCGTGCCGTGGTTACATGCAGTGTTTCCTATTTAGTCATTTTCAAATCCCTCCACTTCCCCCTAAATTCAACACCACCTCTAATTTCAATTCCTAGGGAAAACACATATTTTAACAATGAATTAAACATGTTTGGTTTGTAGAACAGTGCTCCCATTCTAATTCTGAGTTAAAGATCCATCTGTGAAAAGCTTTAGTGCATAATTCTCTGAATTTTGACTTCCTACTCCAGTTCTGCACTAATGTCATGCAAACCTACCATTAATGTCTCCCTTTGTCCACACAACTACTGTTCATATTCTAGTAGGCAGTACCTTGGTGAAATTTACCTTTGATTTTTTTTATTTAATTGAAAAGTGTAATGAATTATTTATCTTTTAGAATTCTTTTCCCATCAGGAGTCTGTCTGTATTTGTATTGTGTTCCTAACCCTATTAAATATTCCCAGGCTGGCATTGTTAACCCCTACAAAGAATCAGGGAGCATGAATGTGCACATGGAGATTAGCACATAGGCATGCTCCTGATGGCTATTTGTGTGCTGTAGGTCTAGGCAGCCCCAAGGGGCAGAGGAAGGAGAGAATGATGGGAAGGAGAGCCAGATGTAGGGCAGAGCCACTATCTGAGGGCAAGTCTACACTTAAAACACTGCTCTGTATCGCTGTAGGGCTTTAATGAAGACTCTCTAACCCAATGGGAGAAAGCTCTCCCATTGGCTAAGTTAATCCACCTCCGCAAGAGGTGGTAGCTCTGTTGGTGGAAAGAAGCTCTCCCACTGACGTCTGTATAATTATGTTGCTCGGGGGTGTGGATTATTCACACCCTGAGCAATGTAATTATACTACAATAATTCTGTAGTGTAGACCAGGCTGAGATAAGGAGAGCCAGCAGCACTACCCTCATGGGGTGTCTGTGTGTGTGTGTGTGTGTGTTTTGGTATATATGTGTGGGTGGGGGGCAGCAGGGCATGTTTGCAAGTACAAAGGACAAAATTATGGCATGTGTATGCATGTGTGTAATGGAAAAGATGCAACACGGATGTGTGTGGGGGAGATGCATTGTATTATAGTTAGTGGGTGCAAGACTGGTAGTGTAGTCTGTTTGTTGTGTAGCTGGCATCATTTATTTGTGTGTATGTGCATAGAAGGTGTATTGTGGCTGTGTGGTGTGAGGGAACTATAAGAGTGTATATGTGAAGCAGGTTATGCTTGGGAGAGGGCTGGATTTGGGTAGTTCAAACAAAGTTTGATTCAGTTGGATGGGAAGTACTAAAGAAATGCAAGAGGACTAGGTGGTGGCAGAAATCTGGTATCTTCTGAAGGTGAGGTGGATCAAAGATATGTGTGGTGTAGTTTATAAAAATAAATAAAACCAGAAAGCAAATACACGTGTTAAAAAAATTAACCATGGTATCATGAAATGATACCCTAACACCTTTATTCAGATTCACAGTTTTAATATATTGATTTCACCAGATCTTCACTTATTTATCTCAGTATTCATGATCTTCATCCCTATACAATTCCTTTTCTTATACGGGGAATGGAGGAGAGCAAACATAGCTTGTAGAGCCCTGCAAGAATATGATGATGTCACCATGTTGATATAAATGCAGAGGAAGAACCAAGATGTGTCATACTCCCTGTCTGCATGTTTATATTGTGGTATTACCCGAGGACTCCAGTCAGGATCAGATCTCCCTTGTGCTAGGTGCTCCACAAACACATAGGAAGCACAGTCCTTCCCAGGAGTTTGTAATCACATGAAAAAAAATTGCCAAAAATCTGTTGAAATCCACAAAAACTCTGAAAGCAATTTTCTTTTTAGGATATTAAGCAGTTGTTCGTAGTATCATTCATTAACAGTGTCCTTATCACTCAAAGTTAATTATTTTATCAAACCAGGAACATAAACCATAAAAGACACAATAATAGTAAAACATGTTTAAATAGTTATTGTGCCTCTTATTTTCTCCCTATCTTGTGTTAGCTTGTACATATATTGCTCATTATTAATCTATTGTTCCTCAATGTGATATAGTTACAAAATTATGAACATCCAGGCCTCTTAAGAAAATATGCTTTAGCAAAAAGATATTATATCTCTAGGAGTTTACTGACTTAACTATTATTAGTATTATATTACTATCATTATTATTTTATTGCCATTGTGTAAAAATGCAGGATCCAGGGCAGCTGCTAAACATAGAATTTAGATGATTTTTACCACATTGGACTACCTTTAATAAAATCCAGTACAATTCGTATAGTTTCTCAGGCTTTTCTTGATTATTATTTTTTTTGTCCTTGCTGAATATGGATTTTCTACATATCTGTGTCTCTAACATGTGAAATATAGAAATATTGAAAATAGCTGAATATTTTTAAACTGTAGAAACATGTTCCATGCCTACTGTTGAGGGTTCAGTATATGGATATTTAAAAAAAAATCCTATTTTTGGTAATGCCTCTAACTTTAGGCCTTTCATATTTTTAAGGGAGCCTGACATATATTGTATGCAATGCTGGTAGCACTGCCAATAGTTAAGGTTGCCAGACTCTTCCCATAATATGGCCCTGTTTTCAGTTGCTCATAACTTCGCCATGCTTTAGCCTTTTGGGATGAAATTTTCCATGCTGCATATCTGTCTCAGGCTGAATTTTTATTTTAAAGTTTCAGTAAAAATGATTCATCCATTTCTGAGAACAAGAGTTAGGAAAATATGCTGTTTTACCCATGTTTAAAAACAAAAAAACAAACAAACAAACAAAAAAAACACCATGCCACAGATACTTTGTTGGAGCAGGGCCCTAAAATTTGGCAAGGAAATCTGATGATGGGGATGTGCCTTTTGGGAAGATTTTCAGAGGGACAGCAAATTTGTCTCTGAAAGAACTCAGTTTGCACATGCTCAGTAAGGCCTGTTGGCACTCACAGCTAAATTCCCTGAAGATTCCATCTGTACTGGGCAAGCTTCAGCCCAGGATTCTAGGGGCTCAGCAGGACTTTCACTGCAATTGCTCCTCTGTGCTGCTGTAGTGTTGGGCACTGGAACTTAGAGCAGGGAGCCTGTGCCCCCACTGTTCTTAATGCACCCCCTGCTGGGCCCAGGCAGCATGGAGGAGGAGGAAGTTGTAGTCTTGCCAACTCTTGTGATTTGATTGTGAGTCTCATGACCTATAGTGTTTTTCTTACAGTCCCAGCTCCAGGAATCATGTTTTTGCTCTGAAACAAGAAGGCCAAGAAAAATAACATGTAGTTTTTTAAAAATCCCATGATTTTTAGCCTGTTTCATTAATATTTGGGGCTAGATGCATGGCATGGGCGTTTAACACTTGGGGATGGTAACACTTGAGCTGACTGGAGTGCAGAGGGGTGAGGAGTGGGGGCTGGGGAAAGGGGCTGACAGGAACCAGAGAGTGAGGAAGGAGCAGAAGTGGGAGGGGTATATGAGTCGGGGGTAGGGGGGGTTAGGAGCAGAGGGAGTGGAAGAGGAGTGCATAGGCACAGAGAAGGTAGGGGGCATGAGCCCAAAGTATGGGAGGGGGAGGACCGGATAGGAGCAGAGGGTAAGGGAAATAGGAACTGAAGCTGGGGTGGGAGTAGATAGGAGGAGAGTGGTGGGGCAGGAGCCAGGGGGTTGGATAGGAAAAGGAGGCGGGGGAAGGGTAGGCATAGAGGGCAGGATGCAAGGCATGGAGAGTAGTGGACAAAGGGAGGCAAGGAGGGGTGGGGGTTAGATAGGAGGAGAGCTGAACAGGGGCAGCCTTGTGGGGGAATTGGCTAAAATGTCTGTGACCACTAGAGAACACTCCCCTCCAGAACCTAGGAGTTATGAGTCTCACCATTCCTCTGCTGACAGCAAATAGCAGTAAAACACAGGGGCATCCCTCTTCTAGTCCTCATCCACATAGAGGATAATAGACTACTACTGCTACTAGTTACTGCATTAGTTCAGGTGGTAGAGGTCTGTGCAGTGAATCTAAAGTTCCAAACCCTAATGATGAGCCAAGCTGGGGTTCAGTATGATTCCACATGATTCTGACTTTTTTCTATTTTAAAAACTACATTTTAAAAAAAACCTATGCTAAAAAACTGTTAAGACTGTAAATTTTAGCATTCAAAGCTTAGGAAATGCTGGAATTAAGGTTGTCTGTGCAATCCCCTTGTGTGTACATGTGAAAAATGTGGAAATTATCTTCAATTTTTGTGTGTGTTTTATATTATATTTGTGGGTTTGATGGATTCCGTTGCTTGTTAATGGTTAAAATTAGTCCTAATTAGCTTTTGGGTTGCAGGAACCCAGTTAACATCAGTAAACTTCTCTAATTGTTGCTGCTCACAAGGACAATACCAGGAATCTACTATTTGAAGACCCTCTTCACAATACTTTGCACTTGTCTTTATTGAATTTCATCTAATTGATTTCAGACCAATTCCCCAGTTTTTCAAGATCATTTAAAATTCTAATCCTGTTTCCCAAGTGTTTGCAACCCCTCTCAGCTTGGTGTCACCTGCAGATTTTGTCTGTGTACTCTCTACTCCGTCATCCAGGTGAAATGAAAATATTGAGTAGTACTGACCCAGGCCTGAGCTCTGCAGGACCCCACTTAATATGTCCCCCCAGTTTGACAGTGAGCCATTGCTAACTACTCTTTCAACTAGATGTGCACCCACCTTATAAGAGACACAAAGTGGGTGAAGGAATATCTTTTATTGGATCAGCTTCCGTTGGTGAGACAAGCTTTTGAGCTGTGTTGGAACCAACGCAGCTACTGTAACACTTCACACAAACACACACACCCCTTATAATTATTTCTTCTATCTAGACCACTTCATAGACCATATTTCCCTAGTTTGCCTATAACATTGTCATGTCTTCTACTGTAATGGCCCAAAACACTGAAATATCACACTTGCAAGCATTAGTGTTCTTGCCAATTCTTGCAGAGTACCATGAAGGGTTTTTATGAGAGATCCAATAGGCATTTAAACAGAAATACTGTAGTATATACAGAGATATTTTTCACTTTCCACTAAAATTGAGAGGAATTTACTTTGGTATACATGATGCAAAACTGTCCACCTCCCTTTCCTTCAAACTACAACACTACGAGTCACAGGGTTTTATGCTCTTTGATATTTTCAGTGTTTGCAGTTTTGTTTGGCATTTAATTTCCATTTTACAACAGAAAAGTAGATCATTTTTCTGACATGGCTAAAAACTAATTGAATGTGACTAATCTGGAATTATTTCTTTTGTCTCTGTGATCCTTTGCCTTTGACACCATCCGTGTATAATATATATATATAGGTGAACTTTAAAAGGTTCAGCTTTAGGTTGTGGTTCAGATAAGCATCCAAACATTTGAATGCCCATTCAAAGCTTATCCACACTTTCCTAATCTCTGCAAAACTGGACTGAAAATTTAGGACAAAGAAAAACTTTCCTCATGAGGTTTCCAGTGCTTCCATTACTGGAACGGGATGGAAATACCATGAGGTCAGTCTTTCTTCCAGTATTTCAAATCTTTTACATCTGGATAGAAACTGGAAGGGAGAGATTCTATGTAGAAATAGCATTATCTGAATATTGCAGTGCCGCAAAAAAGTTTGGTTTTAAAAATAGGTGAACCAAACTGGTTTATCCATCCCTTACGAAAATTATTTCAAAAAATTTCAAAATTCTAGTGGCATCCAGTCAATTGGCACCAGGAGCAATGACATGTTCAATTAACCCCTTTGTTGCTGAGCTGGTGGCACTTTCCTAGGTGCTAAGTTCTGCATGGAACTCAAATTTGGTAGTGCACTTTTAAGTGTCAGTCAGTTCGGAGTCAGTGCATGGAGTGTGTATGTCCTCAAGGTTGTATGTGCATCCCTGGGTTGGTGTGTGTATTCCTAGGTTGTGTGTCCCTGGGATGTGTGTATGTGCTCCAGAGGCGGGGTGTGGTGTGCAGCTGGCAGCAGGGAGGGAGGCAGGTGTGACCCTGGAGTAGTGTGGAGTGTATCTCTGGGAGTGGTGAGTGTCTCAGGGTTGTTGTGTGCCCCTGGAGCAGTGTGTCTCTCGGGGGCGGGGAGGGAGTCTCTCTGAGGTGTTGTGTCCCCACTGTAGTGTGCCCTCCTGGAGCAGTGGGTAGTGAGTGGGTGTCTCTGGAGTGTGTGCCCCTCAAGCAGTGGGTGGGGGTCTCTGGAGCACTATGTCTCTGAGGTGTTGTGTCCCCACTGTAGCGTACACCCCCGGGGAAGCGTGTGGCTGGCGGGTGTCTCTAGGGCAGCGGGTGGTGGTGGTGAGGGGGGTGTCTCCGGGGCAGCGTGTGGCGGGCGGGGGGGGACACCCCTGGGGCAGCCCGTGTGGTGGGCGAGTGTCTATGGGGCAGCGTGTGGTGTGGGGGGGTATCTCTGATTCGTGCACCCCTGGGGCAGCGTGTGGCAGGCGGGGGGGGGGTGTCTCCGGGGCGGTGTGTCTCTGCGGCTGAGGTGTCCCGGGCAGGGGGTGCCCCTAGCTGCCTGTGCTCTCTCTCCTGCTGGTGTTGTGGGGCCCAGATCACCGCTGCCGGATGGCGCTGCGAGGCGCCTTCAGCCCGGCCTCCGAGGGGAGAGCCCGCGGGCGGGGGCGGTCCGCCAGCCGCACTGTCCCGAGTCGCAGCCGGCTGCGCAGCCACCTGAATAATCCCCGGCCCGCTGGAAGCCGAGAGACACCGCAGCTGCCCGGGGCGGCCAGCCCGACCCCAGCGAGGGGGAGGGGTGGGCAGCGCAGGGACCCACCCTCCCAACGACCGGCCCCAGCCTCCCGCCCGCTCAGCACCCGCCCAGTGCAGCCCCCGCTTTCTCCCGCCGGGTGCGACTGGAGAGGCAAAGCGCGGCCACCGCGGCGAGCGGGAGGGACCCGGGCTGAGCAGGGGCCGCTCCCCGCGTTGCCCGCCCGCGCGGGACGCTGCGTGTGTCTCAGGTGGGCAGAGGCTGCGGAACTTCCCGGGAAGCGCGAGCGGGAGCGAGACGGAGGCGGCGGCCGCAGCAGCAGGGGATGGTGGTTGGCACCCGCCGGAGGACAGCAGCCCGCTAATGTCAACATGTAAGTTTCGCCTCCCTGCGCTTTCCACAGTGGGGCGAGGAGTATTTTTAACCGTCGGAACAGTTTGGTAAGGACCGACTCTCGCCAGCTGCTAGGGGCGGCAAACCGGTTGGTCCTTGGTCAAAGGGATTCCGGCCAGACAGACCGCATTTCTTCCCCCTGTAGCCCGTGCTGAATCTCAGGTTTATTCTGTGCAGAGAGGTAGGGCTAGAAGAATGGGCCAACCGTGTTGTCTATCTGTGCACACTTGCCAACAGATACTGCTTGGCCAATATCGGGATTTGCCAAAAGAATGTTCTGTAAGATCCCGAGAAGACCGATTTTTTAAAAAAAATATCTATAATTATTTACAGTCAGCTTGAAGGCAGAAGTTACTCTTTACTTTCGATGCTTCCAGGGGAACATTGCAAAAGGAAACAAAGCCCATCCCATCCTTAATGTGCTTTGCTTGTGGGGCAGTGCGCGCGCGCGTGTGTCTGTGTGTGTGTGTGTGTGTGTGTGTGTGTGTGTTCACGTTATCTGGAGCCTAAAGTTCAACTCTTTCAAAGCGGAGTTCAGATCTAAGAAACAGATCGGCGAGAGGTACTTTTTCTAGCCAGCAAGGTACTGTGCCAAAAATAGGAAGGAAGGGAAGGGAGAAGGAGGGGTCAGGCAGAATAATAATTTAAGCCCCACTCCTCGCTGTTCCCCACAGTCTCCTACTGGAGAGAGATTGCTAGATTCCCGCAGCCTTTCGGAGGGAGAGAAAGGGCACCTTCACAAAGGGTTCGTAGACGCTATCTTTGATAAACTATCCGGTCCAGGGATTAGCCCTTTAGAATTGTACTGAATCTTGGGCAGATTCCCAAGTAGGCTCTGCCTTTGCTGACATATACAAAGGAGCTGTTGGTGCTTCTCTAGCACATTCACACCTAAAGATACAAAGCCTGTGATTGGCACTGAATGAAAGCAATGATACAGGCGCAAAGGGTAGCTTTCTTTTACAGCACAAGGTAAAGTAAAGCGAGAAGAATTTATGACTAGAGAACAAGCGTTGCACGAGCATGTTGGTAACTTAAAACGCTAGAAAATTCATTTTGGAGGGAAATCCAAGGACCAAGAAAATATCGGATACATACAAATGACACGTTTTAAATTAAAATGTATATGCCTTACCTTCATCTTCCGCCAGTATTTTCTAGTCAGATTTTTGGCTGGCTCCGAGAACGGTTGTATATGGGGAGAGTAAGCAGCACTCTACAAAACGAACCTTTTAAATGCCATTGTCTGAAATTAGCAATTTACAGTTAAAAATGAGGTAGAATTGAAGTGTACTCTTTCGTTAGTGTGCAGGAACTAAAACGCGAAGTAGTTGTCTCTCACTTGTTGCTTTATAACTCCATCGTGATTACATCATAAAATATTTTTGTTTCCTAATTTAAATGAGATGTTTTGAAATTGGTGGTATCTCTTTCTAAATTTCAAACTGTCAGCAGCATTTTTTTTTCTTAATAGTTTCATCCATGTCAAAGATCAAAGAAAATCCAGTCAATCTGCCTAGGGCAGAATTCACATCCCACTCTGGAGAACTCTGCCCAGGTTTTGAACAAGGTGTAGGCAGATATGTCCAGCATGTTCTGTAGATGAGGTATTGGTGCATGAACCACAGGTTACTGGATTATTCAGGAGTAGTATGTATTTTACTCCAAAGTTGTGTGTTTCCAAAAATATGCTGGTGTTGCTTTAGCTGTATACTGTATATACAATGTGGGATTTTTGGTAGTTAGATTTAGCAAGACAAGCACTAAATTGGTCTTGAACCATGTCAAATTACCACCCCATTTATGGTTTAGATAAATTACATTACATTTTTGCTCTTCCAGAATGAATTGTGAATACACCCATTGTCTCCTGCATCATAGGAAATAGGAGTACAGTAGCTATGGTTTGCACAAAGTTGGTAGCTAGAGTGCTCAACTGGGTATGTCACAGCAGTATCTAAAATTGTCTTTTCACTGAAAAAATCGGTAATGCTTTTGTTAGCCGTTGTAGACTGCATTTAATATTCTGCAGAGCATTTACATCTGTAGAGGGATAACTGATATTTGTTAAAAACATGTATAAAAGGATAACTATAGTGGGATTACATCCAGCTATAATGAGATAGTTGCCAACTACAGTATATTGAGCCAAATTCTGCTTTAGCTACATGGATTTCTCTGGGGTCACATGCATGTAACTAAGTGAAGACCGAATCGGACTCACTGTTCTGAATTTTGTCTAAATTTTAAAGAGAGTGAGAAAGAGACATCACTTTGAGCCATGTTCACAATTGCAGTGAATCTGGTTGTTAGAGGCAGAAATTATCTGAAGCTTTACTCCTCTGTAATAGTCATTCTTGTTACAGTTTACAGTATTTACTTGATCCCTTGGGAGGGGGGTTATTACGTTACTATCCTCATATTCTTGTCTCTCCATTAGTTATGAACAGGGTCCTACCAAATTCAAAGCCATGAAAAACGCATCATGGACTGTGAAGTCTGGTCTCCCCCCATAAATCTGGTCTTCTGTGTGCTTTTACACAATACTATGCAGATTTCACGGGGGAGACCAGCGTTTCTCAAACTGGGGGGTCCTGATCCAAAATGGAATTGCAGGGGAATCACAAGGTTATATTAGGGGGGTTGCAGTATTGCCACCCTTACTTCTGTGCTGCCGTCAGGGCTGGGCTGGACAGAGAGCAGGATGCCCAGCTCTGAAGGCAGCGCCCCACCAGCAGCAATAGTGCCATCCTTACTTCTGCACTGCTGCTGGCGGCAGCTCTGCCTTCAGAGCTGGGCTCCTGGCCAGCAGCTGCTGCTCGGCCACCTAGCTCTGAAGGCAGCGCCACCGCCAGCAGCAGTGCAGAAATAAGGGTAGCAGTACCACAACCCCTGCCTACAATAACCTTATGACCCCCCCACACACACACACACACTCCTTTTTGGGTCAGGCCCCCAGAATTACAACACTGACATTTCAGATTTAAATATCTGAAATAATGAAATTTACGATTTTAAAAATCCTATGACCATGAAATTGACCAAAATGGATGTGAATTTGGTAGGGCCCTAGTTATGAATGTTAAGGAGGAAAATGCAGCCCTTCTTGCTCTCTAAGATGTCTCCAAACTGCAAGATACTATTTTTCACTAATTATTCACTAATTTGCTTGTTGAATTATTCATTTGCTATTTAGGTTCAAGTTTTAGATTTTAATAACCATTAATAATCAACAGAATTATTATTAATAAATATATATTATTTGCATTAAATTGACATGTTAGTATTTTAGCATATTTAGCACTTTTACAGAACTTTTTAATTTTTAATGCTCTTTATAAATATTTAGTGCTTAATGTTAATATTTGCCTTTAGTTCCGTTATTCACTTTCACAATATGACTTCTCCAATTACCAGGCTATTCTGAAATGATCTCAGACAGCAGTTTCTTCTGTACTTAATCTGCAGTGCTGTTGCTGCTGCTTTTGTATGGCAAGAGAGGAAGTCCAAATTTGTGAGCCATTGTGTAAGTGAGCCACTTGATGTAAGTCTGAGATGCCACCAGTAAACAATCAAAGCAGGCACTGATTTACAGTGTGATCCATAGTTTGTGACTGGTGTCCACAGATACATTGTGAGTTGTTGCTCATCTTCCAAAGGTGCAAGAGATGACAGCATCTGCCATTCAGTGTTCTAAAATGGTTCAATGTGGGCCATTCTTTCCAGTGTAGGTTTAAGCCAGGAAGTTTTTTTGTGGGGTTCCGCAATGAGGAGTTTGTCTGAGACTTTAGATTATCCCAGAATTCTTTCCAATGTGCTTCAGGATTGAATGAAAATGCTTTAAAAGCTATAGTCCAATCCCCAAAAGGCTTGCCAGATTTCAGTCCTTTTTTTGGAAGGTTCAGGTGGTCCTCATGAGTTGGTAAGTTCTTGTAGAAACAGCAGTTGGTGAGTTGTACAAGAACTTACCAACTCATGAGGACCACTGTATTCTCCTGTATTTGAAAGAGAGGATATCCTTTTACAGTCACCACCCCAACTGGCAAATGTTGAGGTTTTAATTGCATCCCTGTATATATGATTTATTTTGCTGTCTAAACAGGATAGCTTCTCATCAACAATAACTTTCTAGGGGAATATTTAGGGTATCTGTATGTGTATGAAACTTATTTTTTGCATACTGTACAGCTCCCAAAGTCTTGGCATTCTGTTGTCTGAGATGCTAACAAGAATTTATGGACCACTGAGTTGGAGGACAATATTTCTATTGTGTAGTAATCTGCTTATTCTGCTGTGTCTGGCTTCATCAAAGAGATTCTTGTATTTCAGAGCCCTGAATGTTCTGTGCTTGTCTTTAAAACTTTTAAAGTTTAATTTTACCATATCTCAGAAAATAAATCAGCTTCAAGTTAATAATTTAACAAAACTTTCAATAAAGAATTGGACCTTTTTGTAGTCAGATACTTATATTAGAGAACACCAGTTAGGTTTTCCTACAATCCATCCACAGCAGTTAATCTCATGAAATGTTGTTTACCTAGGTCTGTAGCATATGATTCAGAGGACTGATTTGAAGAACTATTACTTTTAAACTTGCAACATTAGTTGTTTCATTACAGTCGATTATTTTAGGATGCTTACTCATCTAGGCTTGTTGGTGTTTAATTTTTTTCTTTCAAAAGCTAGAAGAGCCATTAGTGGACAAGATTTTAAATTTACCCCCAGCTTTCACTATCAGTTTTAAAGCAATAAATGTGGAGTGGGGAAAGAAAAAAGATTTCTATATGTTTAAAAAAGTCAGGTTTTTATGATATGTTTAACTGCCTGTATTTTTTCCTCTCATTCACCTCCCTCACATTCACAGCCTGACAAATGGCATTAAAGTTCATCCAAAATGTCTTTTGGGTCAATTTATTTAATATTTCACTATCCTGACAGACATTTGTGTGTGATGTTTTTTCATTACTGTTAGTTCAGTGTTCTTGCCAGTCCATCCTATTCCCTCCATCCCCCTGTCTCCTCAATATAATATAAATGAATAATTTCTTACTGGAAAAAGGCTAATTATAGGCTGTCAGTTCAAAATAGGATGGGAATGGGGTTGGTCAATATAATATGTGAGCTGTGTTTCACTTCTTTGCTGTTGCTTGTTGCTGAGTTGTTGCATAAAAAGAGAAAGCAATATAATAGGTTACAATTAATTTTGGATCCATGATTATATCTCCATAGTAAAGGTTGGGACTAAGTTCCATTATAAGCCTTATTTCTTGCTTGTCCAGCTTCCACATACCATAATTTTAACTAGGAACATTTTGATTTGGCCTAAAAATTGTCATATATGCTTTAAAAGCAAAGGAATGTAAATAGAATTGGCCAAACTATTTTTGTATTTATTGTATTAAATATCAAGAGTCTAATTTATTTTAGTGAGAGTAAGATTGGGCCTCTGGTCACTGACAGACAGACAATACTACCTTTAAGTTAAGGTTCCTATTTACTGTACAATATGTAAACCAAGGAATGTTACAGCTATAAAAACCTTAAGACTGAAAAGTGTCGGAAAGAACAGTTATGGGAAGAAAGGTAAATATTCAAATGCACTCTTCATATTGTCTATAATACATGTCAGTGAGTTGCAAATTCCAAAAAGAACCTTAACTTCACCCATATTCCTGCCCAGTCTCAACATATAGACCATATCCCTCTTACATCATCCACTCTACATGTTTTGAATATGGGCTACAAACTGTCATAAACAACCACGCACCCACCATGCATGGCCCACACCCCCAATCACAGTCCATCTTTTGGCTTGCCTGTCTGTTATCAGAGATATGAACACCTTGTCTTTTGCCCTCCATGTAAAGACCAGAGACAACACTCTTTTAAAGCAAGATTCTAAGGAACTCTATATTTTTCAGCTGCTGGTGTAATAGCAATATCTTAATTATTACTGAAAAAATCAAGTTTTGGCTTGTTTAAAGGTTTCCTAAGCTGTTGCTTTCTTGCTTCATAGGATGTCACCTGTGAGTGATATGTGGTACTATCACTGGAAACGGAAGCTGCCGCACTTTCTGTATTTATTTACTATCTACATGATATGTGTGCAGGATTTGGGTAAGTGAGAAAACTATCATCTCTTTCCAATAAAAGATCATGGGCCCAGTTTTGGTGAATAAGAACTATCCTTATGTATGGCTGTATTATGTATTTCCGTTACTTTCACAATTTAATATTTTGATTATGTTGTAATTTGATAGTTTGATTTATGTTTTATGCTATTGCCAAGGTTCAGTTTTTCTGTTTTTGAAATACTGTTTCACTCATCCATCCCTGCCATTTCTTTTTTTTTTTCAGCTAATTGTGCAACTTGACTTTATTTGCTTGACCCTTTCTTCTGATTTTTCTTAGTAAGTTCTTGCATCTCTCCCGATTTTCTCATTCATTTCTGCTTCCTCTATTGAAAGAATAAGGTGTGATACTTAAATATTTTTCCAAATTTGGGGGTGGGCATGTGTGTGTGTAATGTAGTGACTTTTCACATCACAAATAAATTGATCTTAAAAACTGTAAATGAAAGATGATGATTAATTTTAAAATAGTTTGTGCACATGCAATTTGAATGATATAAAATATATAAATGATATGATATAAAAATTGCTTAAAAAATTTATAGAACAATCATATACTGGACAGGACATTTAATTAACAACTCAGTCTTTGTCAGCCTGTATAAACTGGTGAGTGCAGAATTTTGTAACATTTTGAAATTATTGTCTGTAAACTGAAAACCTAGAGATTTGATTTACCAAATGCCTTTTCCTGACAATGAGTGCAGAAAGTATTTTAGGAGTTTCAGCTGCTTTGTTGGAAAAACCTCTGCAGTTTATTGGACAGTTCTTGAGCATAAGAAAACCTTAGAGCAGATTGTGGCATGCTAATTCCATATCAAATGGGAAATTTTCCAGTTACTAACTTCCCATTGGAAAGACCATACTAAATCTGCAAAACAGGGTGGAATATATAGAGATGTTCTGTTTTTTTTAAAAACAAAGAAGTAAAGAACTTTGAAATTTCATCAGAGGTTATGTATTTGTTAAACTGTCCAAGCTGCACATTCATAGTTTCAATTGCACAACAGTTTAAGTGATAGGTTTCAGAGTAGCAGCCGTGTTAGTCTGTATTCACAAAAAGAAAAGGAGTACTAGTGGCAGTCTCTAAGGTGCCACTAGTACTCCTTTTCTTTTAGTTTAAGTGATGTACTTTTTAAACCTAGATAAAATATTATAGACAGAAGTCTACGTTTGGGGCCAGACTGTCTGCTGTAGCTGATTAGTGCTTAGCACAACTGGGGTGTGCAAAGGTCCTATGTGAATCCCTAAAGCTTATGCTCTAATAAATTGGTTAGTCTCTAAGGTGCCACAAGTACTCCTTTTCTTTATGTGAATCCTGTTGATCTTGAGCTCTCCAGCTGCCAGTCTGGTCCTTAGTGTAAAATAAACCAGCTGGGGGACGGCTCTAATTTTCATCAGCTGTTTAGTGGGCCCTGTGTCTGGCAGTTGTGGAATGCTGGGGCACAAGGATGCCTCAGACAGTCTCCCTGAGCTGGGTACTAGGAGGGTTCAGAGCCACTACAACGGCCCTGTACCATTGCAGTATCCCTCATTTACAGGGGCATATGTGCCAGCAGCTGGCTACACCAACTTTAAGGTTGCTTAATGCCAGTGGAGTGGTACAAAGAAGCCAAAATGCATTTGATAATCAGAGAGACAAGGTGGATGAGATAATATTGTTTATGGGACTAACTTCTGTTGGTGAGAGAGACAAGCTTTCGAGCTTACGCAGAGCTCTTCTTCAGGTCACCATCAGAAATTGGTACAATAAAAGATATTACCTCACTCACCTTGCCTCTCTCATATCCTGGGACCAACACAGCTACAACAACACTGCAACATGCTCAAATAAATTGGTTAGTCTCTAAGGTGCCACTAGTACTCCTTTTCTTTTTGCGAATACAGACTAACACGGCTGCTACTCTGAAAACTGCATACTTGTTAATCTGGTATTTTGTTTTGAAATCCACTGATCTGATACTTGTCAATTTTTATGTTTCTGTTTTGTTTTGTTTTATTTCTCCTGTCTTTTGGCTAAAAAGAAAACCTGTGTTTTATGTGTTAACCCCTTTATTGCTATTCGAATGTGAATGTGTGTAGGCAGGAGTTTTCTATTGTACATTACTTTTCAATTAATGGAACATCAGATCATCAGACACTGTAGATAGGATAGCCAGGAATAAACAATTTCAATAGACAGATATGTTTGCAGTTCAGCAATGAAGCAGGTCACAAGCAAAATTTGTTGTTGATACTCTATTGAAATGAAAATGATACATTTACATTTCGTGTGATGTCATTTCAGTGGACTTGTCTTCAGACCCTTGGGTTTTCATTTTTAGTGCTGTCCTTGCAACTCACAGGTGTGTTTCTTCTTTGTTAGGCCATAAGCTAGAGCTGCAATATACTAACCTTCCCCCCATATCTTTGTACTTTTTAATAGAAGTTTTGCTATTTGAGGTGTACTAAGCAGATTACAGCAGCCCTTTTAATGCATTACAGATTCTTTGCCATGTTTTTTCTTTTTACTAAAGATGTATGTCAGTTTGGCTTTGGACACACATGGTACCCAGAATGTTAATGTTAGCTTAAATATTACTGAAGTTAATGCAATAGAATAAATGCCATAAAATCTCACATTCAGCCAGCTTCACTAGTGATCTGTAATCTCAGAAAGCTGTTGATTTTTTGCACTTTGATTAGCAGAGGTTAGATATGTGGAAGGATGATGATAATCAGATGCCTTTCTCATGGATTAACTATAGGGCTGGTAGTCAAGGCAAAAAAAGTCAGTCATGCCTTTGTCGGGGCACAAATTCAAAAGTAATAATTTTACAGTGAGAGCTTTGCTTGCATAAGGATGCAGAATCAGGCTTATTTTCAGAAAGAAAACTCAAGGGAGGAATAAACACAGCAGAAAACCTATAATAGTAGCAGAATTGTTTCTGAATAGAATGTTTGTTCAGAGTTTTCTGTGATGTGTCAGCAGCTATTTAAGGTGAACAGCTCCTTTTTTTCTGAATTGGCTAGTTAAATGCAAACATACTGAAAGACAAGTGCAATAGCTCAGTGAATTACCCTAATATAGACCTGCTCAAAAGCACATTGAAGTCAGTGGAAACACTCCCAAAGATTCATAGATTTTAAGGCCAGAAGGGACTTCTGATCATCTAGTCTGACCTTCAGTCTAACGTAGGCTATGTGTTACCAGATTTGCCCATTACTTTGGGGTATGCTTATTTATTAGGGTTACTCTTCTGGTGGGAGGGGAGTTCTGTAATTCTGTTAATGTACTGCTTATGTCACTTGTGTGTTCATATGGACCTCTACTCCTTCCTTCTGCAAGTCCCCTCCCAATGGAACTATTCTGCAGAACCTAGGTTCCCCGGGGCTGGATTCCTGAACACGGACACACACACATGCACACGCTAACAGAGCAAGTCTGAGCAGACCGGATCAATCAGCACTTTCAAGCTGTCACCCTTATATGTCCCTGGACTCAGTAGGCTGGGTCAAGCAGCACTTTCAAGCTGCAACCTTATTATGCCACAGGTTTAGCACATCCCTATCCCCACTTTCACGTCACAATTGTACTGGTAGTAACTCACTTGATGAGCAAACCCCAAAGTATTTTGGGCACTACAGGGATCTTTAGCATTGCTGCAGAGTAAATGGGGAAGCTAAAAACACAAAAGAGTAAAGTTTAGAGAGAGAGAGAGATGCAACCAGCTTAACTATAAAAGTTATTTATTGAATAATAGTGATAACTACACAAGGAGAGCCTAAACCAACATAACAGTTACATTATTAAAGGTTAATACTTGAGGTAGAAAAGAAAACAGAAAGAAAGAGAGAGAGGGATCTTATCCACTCCATGAGGCTTGAACTGGTTGGGGTTCCCAGGTGATGGTGGTGGCTCAGGGTCCTGGGTGCTGGAGGCAGGCAGAGCCCCTAGCACGATCAGTCAGGAGATGGAGTCCCAGTGAAACTGAGACAGAGTTTGGGTCCATGAATTACTTGGGCATAGGTAGGGGGTTTTGTAGAGAAACAACAGTGGTTCAAGGGAGAACACTAGATTTGTTTATGGGTAAACTGATGACTTAAGGGTTTTCTTTGGGCTAGACAATCGGAGCTGATCACTCTTGGCTATGGGTGGTGTTTTCTTCCAGGGAGCTCACAATGCAACTAGGCTGCTTCAGTATTTTGGATATCAATCAAGGATTCGTTACTAGAATTGATCTGATAACTGCTGAGCTGGGTGTGTGCAAGCATAGGTTCATTAACATCTGGAGCAGAGATCCCCCATGATGCAGTGCTTCCCTGCTTTTCTGGTCCCAGCGTTCAGTGCAGTTCTCTGTTCTCCATTCTGTATGCTAATTGAGATGTCTCTCTGTCCCATCTTTCATGCAGATGAGGCTAGGGGAGTTGCCTCAGTTCTCCATTCTGTATGCTAATGGAGATGTCTTAATCTTGTCACCCTAGTCAGGAAGGTCTAGATGTGTCTTCTAATGCCCTCCATGCTCTCTGCAAGTCTTTTCTCTAATCGGTTTTGATTCAAGCAGAGACTGGTGGGGGGTGTCTTTCATGAGTCAGAAAGGCTGGATATTGCGCCCTGGTTCCCCAAGAATACAGACCTGGCTGGTATCAAGTTGGACTTTCCTGAATTAATTCCTGTTTGAATTAAAGCATATCTTTTGGAAAAAACTTGCAATCTTGATATACAATGTGCTTTGGATCAGGTCCTGGAAGATCATGGGACAAATCCTCAGCTGCTGTAAATTGTCATAGATCATTGACTTTTAATGGAGCTATGGCAATTTACACCCACTGAGGATCTGTATTTACCAACAGGATGAGAAATAGTGTATCTTTTCCCAGTGTAAGTCAGCCAGTTTGAGATATACAAATAGGTCAACATTTCTCCTGTAATTTGGGCAACTGGACCATTGGTTACCATACAGTGCTCTTAAAAATCAGTATAAAAAACAAACCAAAACAAAAAACACCTAATTCAAAGTTAAAGAAGTGCACTTTCCACTTCTTTTAAAGTGTAGAAATGCACATGGAATATCATCCCCAATATCCTGAACTCTGTTCTGTTCTACCCTATGCACCTGTTGCATCTTTTATGTAGGAGAGCAATGTTATGAGGAGTGTGGCCTGGTAGATAGGGCACAGAAGACCTGGTTTCTATTCCTGGCTCTGCCACTAGATTGCTGGGTGGCTGTGGGGAAGTCACATCCCCACTCTGTGCCTTACTTTCCACATCCGTAAAAATGAGACTAATGATCATTAGCTCCCTTATAAAGTGCTTTGAGATCTACTGATGAAAAACACTATGAAAGATCTGGTTGTTGTGGTGATGATGATAATAGAGTTTTTAATAAGGATGTTTTAAATCCATCCCATTTATGTAGCTGTGGGACTCTGGATTCCCTGTCTTTGTATTTGTACAATATGTAAATTAATCCCTTGAACACTGACATAAAATCAACCTGATTTTTTGGTTCAGTGTTTAGGAAATTGGGAGATCCAGATACATGATATTTGACAGTATGACAATGTTCTGTGCCTTAGAAACCCTACATGCATTTGGGAAATTGTACTGAATGGTTGGCTTAAATAAGGACATTTTTAGTGGAGATGTAAAAGTCTGTCTTTTTACAGTAATCTCATATCATCTAAAATAAGGCAGAAGTAGTTTGATATAGTGAAGTAAAAACATTGGGGGTTAATTGCCGCGGAAATATATAATTAACGTTTCAACAAGAGTTCAGTTAGATCACTTCTCAGTTGTTGTAGTTGCGGATGCATAGGAAGATGTCTGGTGTTTAGGATAGGATTGTTTCCTGATTTTGGTAGCCCTGTGGATTGTAACACAGGAGCAGAACCAAGGTTGTTTAGGTGACCTTAATTGTATGTTTATAACTGCATATTTGCTTTCTAATTAATTTAAGTATAATCTCTTCATTGAATTTCCAGCTTTTCTAATGTTTGTGCCTTTTGAGGGACTTGCAACATTTTCTTAAGAATTTTTATCCCTTTAAGTAAATGCTATAAATTTACAACCTTAACTACAGCTTAATCATTTTAATGTTATGCAGGACGTGAAAAAGATATTTTTAAAATAAACATACATAGAAAGAAACTATAGCTACAGTAGTTCCATACTATATCCCCTATTAGTGCTATTATGGAACCACTGTGTTGCAGCTGATATCACCCAACCTGTGGTAGGGGCTGATCTGAAGCCCTTTAATGTCAGTAGCCATCTTTCCATTGACTTCAGTCTTTCAGTTGACTACAGTGGGTTTTCAGTGAAGTCCACAGAACAAGATGTAGGGAGAATAACTGTGTGTCATGTGATGTCACAGGTAGTGGTGTTCACTGGAGTGTAGGGAACCATGTTCCTCTTTCCAATGGCTATTTAAAAATATTTATTATTTGAACATAAGAATGGCCGTACTGCGTCAGACCAAGGGTCCATCTAGCCCAGTATCCTGTCTTTCAACAGTGGCCAGTGCGAGGTGCCCCAGAGGGAATGAACAGAACAGGTAATCATCCAGTGATCCATCTGCTGTCACTCATTCCCAGCTTCTGGCAAACAGAGGCTAGTGACACCATTCCTGCCCATCCTGGCTAATAGCTGTTGATGGACCTATCCTCCATGAATTTATCTAGTTCTTTTTTGAACCCTGTTATGGTCTTGGCCTTCACAACATCCTCTGGCAAGGAGTTCCACAGGTTGACTGTGCATTGTGTGAAGAAATACTTCCTTTTATTTGTTTAAACCTGCTGCCTATTAATTTCATTTGGTGACCCCTAGTTCTTGTGTTATGAGAAGTAGTAAACAACACTTCCTTATCTACTTTTTCTATACCAGTCATGATTTTATAGACCTCAATCATATCTCCCCTTAGCCGTCTCTTTTCCAAGCTGAAAAGTCCTAGTTTTATTAATCTCTCCTTGTACAGAAGCCATTCCATACTCCAAATCATTTTTGTTGCCCTTTTCTGAACGTTTTCCAAGTCCAATATATATTTTTTGAGATGGGGCAACCACATCTGCACCCAGTATTCAAGATGTGGGTGTACCATGGATTTATATAGAGGCAACATGATATTTTCTGTCCTATTATCTAACTCTTTCTTAATTATTCCCAGCATTCTGTTCTCTTTTTTGACTGCCGCTGCACATTAGGTGGATGTTTTTCCTAGAACTATCCACAATGAATCCAAGATCTCTTTTTTGAGTGGTAACAGCTAATTTAGACCCCATCATTTTATATGTATAATTGGAATTATGCTTTCCAATGTGCATTACTTTGCATTTATCAACGTTGAATTTCATCTGCCATTTTGTTGCCCAGTCACCCAGTTTTGAGAGATCCTTTTGAAGCTCTTTGCAGTCTGCCTGGCTCATAGAATCATAGAATATCAGGGTTTGGAGGGACCTCAGGAAGTCATCTAGTCCAACTCCCTGCTCAAAGCAGGACCAATCCCCAACTAAATCATCCCAGCCAGGACTTTGTCAAGTCTGACCTTAAAAACCTCTAAGAAAGGAGATTCCACCACCTCCCTCGGTAACCCATTCCAGTGCTTCACCATCCTCCGAGTGAAAAAGTTTTTCCGAATATCCAACCTAAACCTCCCCCACTGCAACTTGAGACCATTACTCCTCGTTCTGTCATCTGCTACCACTGAGAACAGCCTAGATCCATCCTCTTTGGAACCCCCTTTCACGTAGGTGAAAACAGCTATCAAATCCCCGCTCATTCTTCTCTTTTGCAGACTAAATAATCCCAGTTCCCTCAGCCTCTCCTCATAAATCGTGTGCTCCAGCCCCTTAATTATTTTTGTTGCTCTCCACTGGACTCTTTCCAACTTTTCCACATCCTTCTTGTAGCGTGGGGCCCAAAACTGGACACAGTACTCCAGATGAGGCCTCACCAGTGCCGAATAGAGAGGAATGATCACTTTCCTCTATCTGCTGGCAATGCTCCTACTTATACAGCTCCAAATGCTGGTAGCCTTCTTGGCAACAAGGGCACACTGTTGACTCATATCAAGCTTCCCATCCACTGTAACCCTTTGGTCCTTTTCTGCAGAATGCTGCCTAGCCACTTGGTCCCTATTCTGTAGCAGTGCATGGGATTCTTCCATCCTAAGTGCAGGACTCTGCACTTGTCCTTGTTGAACCTCATCAAATTTCTTTTGGCCCAATCCTCTAATTTGTCTAGGTCCCTCTGTATCCTATCCCTACCCTCCAGTGTATTTACCACTCCTCCCAGTTTAGTGTCATCTGCAAACTTGCTGAGGGTGCAATCCACGCCATCCTCCAGAGCATTAATGAAGGTATTGAACAAAACTGGCCCCAGGACTGAGCCTTGGGGCACTCTGCTTGATACCGACTGCCAGCTAGACATGGAGCCATTGATCACTACCCATTGAGCCCAATGGTCTAGCCAGCTTTCTATCCACCTTATAGTCCATTCATCCAGGCCATACTTCTTTAACTTGCTGGCAAGAATACTGTGGGAGACCATATCAAAAGCTTTGCTAAAGTCCAGGAACAACATGTCCACTGCTTTCCCCTCATCCACAGAGCCAGTTATCTCACCACAGAAGGCAATTAGGTTAGCCAGGCATGACTTACCTTGGTGAATCTATGCTGACTGTTCCTGATCACTTTCCTGTCCTCAAAGTTTTAACTATCTTTAGTAATTTTGTATCATCTTCAGATTTTGCCACCTCACCGTTTACCCCTTTTTCCAGATCATTTATGAATATGTTGAATAGGACTGGTCCCAGAACAGACCTCTGGAGGACACCACTATTTACCTCTCTTCATTCTGAAAACTGACCATTTATACCTACCCTTTGTTTCCTATCTTTCAACCAATTACCAAACCCTGAGAGGACCTTCCCTCTTATCCCATGGCAGTTTACTTTGCGTAAGAGCCTTTGGTGAGCCTTGTCAAAGGCTTTCTGAAAATCTAAGTACACTGTATCCACTGGATCCCCCTTGTCCACATGCTTGTTGACCCCCTCAAAGAATTCTAGTAGATTGCTGAAACATGATTTCCCTCTTTGTTTGTTTGTTTTTTTCAAGGGAAAGGTTAGAGAAGAGAGGGTGCCCGAAAGGTCTTCGCTTCCCCATAAGTTGAATAGAAATCGGTGAGGGGTCTGGATATACACAAACTGGGAGCCAGGTCAGGGTATTGGAGGGGTCATCCACATGTAAAAGAGCCAGGTACTAGTTTGGGATGTGACCCTATCCCCATGTAAGGAATACAGGAGCCAAGTCTGGGGTGTCTGTGGAAGGTGGTGAGTGCGGCTAAAGATGGGATTAGGGTGCCCACTTATATAAGGGTGAGGGACAGGTCTGGAGATGAATGTCACCCTCCCTCCCCCCATGAACAAAACCTGGTGAGAGCAAGTTTGCAGGAGAGGGAACAAAGCAGAAAGCATGTGTATTAGCAGGGAAAGCTAGTACTGTGCATCTACTGTGAAAATTGATTCCGCTTTATCTTTAACATACCTTTCTTGCCTACATAACTCAGGAACTGTGTATTTGCAACTGTTCTGAACCAGCCTACCCTAAACAAGGGCCAAAGATCTTATCTCCGAGTGAGTGCTGAAATAACTAAAAGCATAGTTGCTTATCTTTCTCCCTCCTGCCGTGTGTGCAGTAAGGATTGAAGTGCCAAGATACTATCCAAAACAGTCAGTAATTCTACATATACGGCTGAGAGGCAGGGAATGATTTGATAACTTTATTACTAATACTTTGCAAAAATTCTCTCCTGGCGTCACTGGGGTGGGGATAAGTGTGTATGTATTGGGTGGACACTGTGTGTAAGTGGAAGTGACATTTCTGACTCAGACACACAATGAGTACTTAGAAAGTTAGGAAACCTAAAGAAGTTTCAGTTAAAAAGGTATCTGCTTTCCTGTTGGCTAGAGGAAGGATATTTAATTTCTTAACTCTCCTCGAAAGATACCTTTTAACTAAACTTCTTTAGGTTTCCTAACTTTCTAAATACTCGTGTGTATGAGTCAGAAAAGTCACTTCCACTTCCAAGCAGCGTCCACCCAATATAATAGATGTGCATATGTATATGGAAATTGAGAGGTTAGGTAGCATAATACCAAGATTCTCCCTAGTCATCCTGTAACACTTTCATTTATTCCCTTTTCCTGTTAATTTCCCTTCACATTTTAATGTAATCCAAAGCAATATCAAAATAAGCACTCTATGCTGTATTTATTTAATGTCCAGATTTATGCTTTGATGGGGTATGCATTGAGACCTTTTATGGCTTTACATCTTTTGTTGAAATCTCTGAGTTGCCTCTTTTATACACCCCTGCCTTGACCAGCTAATTAATGTGAAAATAAGTCACAGCTGGGATGATTTGTGCAGGAAGCAGTCTCTTATTATATTTATATTATTTTTTAACAATACATTTTTGATTGAACTGATTATTATCTCCCTTGAAGTGTTTTGAACTTATTCTATTAAACATAAAAATATTATCTTAAAAGCTTGCTGGGTGTCTCTCCTCGCCCCCTGCCTCTCCTCGCCCCACAACTGTAGCCAGAAAGTAGCTGGAACTGTAGCCAGAAAGTAGAATGCAGCCAAAAACGACTGAAAAAACTGAACTGAGGAAGAATTGGCAACACCTGCTCTATGCTTTCTGCTAATTTTTTTTGTTCCACAGTAGTTACAAAAATGGACTTTTTATAAATAAACCAAGGGATGAAAGCATGTCAGGAAGGGTAGTAATATTTTTAAAGCACCTGTTGAAGAGTATACCTTGAATAAAGATCATCTGCTTATCCCATCAAATATGGTTTGTGAAAACTGTAATTTACATATGTTATTGTGTTTGCTCCCCATAGCAGAGCCAAGAATAGAGCTCAAGTCTCCTGACTCACAGTCCAGTCTAATAAGTCCCATTGCCTCTCATAAAAGTTATGTTGTACAAAGGTTCACAAGTCCAAGTTGCTATAGTCCTCATCTGTTATAGAATCATAGAATATTAGGGTTGGAAGAGACCTCAGGAGGTCATCTAGTCCAACCCCCTGCTTTTAAAGCAGGACCAATCCCCAACTAAATTATCTCAGCCAGGGCTTTGTCAAGCCGGGCCTTAAAAACCTCTAAGGACGTAGATTCCACCACCTCCCTAGGTAACCCATTCCAGTGTTTCACCATCCTCCTAGTGAAATAGCGTTTCCTAATATCCAACCTAGACCTCCCCCACTGCAACTTGAGACCAAAGCTTCTTGTTCTGTCATCTGCCACCACTGAGAACAGCCTAGCTCCATCCTCTTTGGAACCCTCCTTCAGGTAATTGAAGGCTGCTATCAAATCTCCCCTCACTCTTCTCTTCTGCTGACTAAATAACCCCACTTCCCTCAGCCTCTCCTCGTAAGTCATGTGCCTCAGCCCCCTAATCATTTTTGTTGCCCTCCGCTGGACTCTCTCCAATTTGTCCACATCCCTTCTGTAGTGGAGGGACCAAAACTGGACACACTACTCCAGGTGTGGCCTCACCAGTGCCGAATAGAGGGGAATAATCACTTCCCTCGATCTGCTGGCATTGCTCCTATTACTACAACCCAATATACCCTTGGCCTTCTTGGCAACAAGAGCACATTGCTGACTCATATTTCCTTAGCAGGATGAATGGCTTTCATTTCAGTATCTTCTATTCATCAGTCCTTTTAGAATTCTACTTTCCTCTACTATGAATGATTGACATCAGAAATCTTGGACAATAAAGCAGAAATTTTAGTTGAGAATAGGACAATCCCTCAAGTAAGAACTGATATCTACATAAATCTAGCAAGTTTGCCAAATTCATATTCATACAAAAATCTTAAAATGAGTAATCGATGGATAATTAAAATAGCTGATTTAATGTGCCTGCTGCTGTTTGGTTATCTTTGGTACCACTAAAGAGTCAATATTTGTCAATAAATGCCAGGCCCCAATCTTGCAGGTACTTACTCACATGCCTTACGTTATTCACATGAGTAGTTCCATAGGATGTTGAATCTGGTTACATAATGGGATTGTTCAGGTGATTACAGATACGCATGTGCACATTCACTGGCTCAGGGCCTCAGAGATCACTATCTGATAACTGTGGGTAAATGCTGGATTTATAATGTCAGCATTTAATCACAGCTACCACACAGAGATAGCTGAGATAGCAAAGATTTTCCTTTATACAAACTACATGGACTTTGCTAAAAATAAAAGGCTTTTATTTTACAAAAAATTGAAACAAGCAGAGTGAAAGAATTTTAGTCACTGCTTAAAAAATAGAAAATACATCAAATTACTCATTCAGATTTTAAGATTTTGTATAAATACACCTGAATAAATAAAGTCACACTTGCTATTCCTCTGGCTGCTGTGCCATTAGTATTTCCTCCATTCCTCATGTCTGAAAGAAAAAATAAAGTTGGCTAAGCATGGGCTATAAAATTTTTTCCTCACAGTTAACTAGAAATATCCATGCAGCACAAAAATAAATTACAAGGGAAAACAGTATGACTTTAACATGACATGGTGAACAATAGCCCCAACCACCCATCACTGCTGCTTGTGAACCACCCCATTGCCCCAAGATCAGCTACAAAAGAAGCATCAATGGGGAGGGGGTGGGGGGAAGTGGCTAGTGGCTACCCCCCACCTTAAGCATTTGGACCTGGTAAGTTCTTGCCATGAGAATCCAAGTCTTCTACGGGAACAAAAAATGGTATCGAGCAATGACAACCCAGTAAAATGTATAATGATAGTAGGTCAAAAATCAGATCAGGCCCACAATAATATTTAATCAATAGGGTTCAAGTCATACTGGAACTCTACAAAATGCCTTTCCAGCACTTTTTTTGTGTGGAGACAGAACGGTGTTCCAGTACTTAAGGTACTACTACTGGAAGTGTGTTTTGACACTTCTTTGTTTACGACTCAAGTACTGCTAAGCAAGTTAGGCTCTTCACAGACCTCAGTCAAGACTGGTGTCCCTTGCTGAGCCACACCCTGCATCATGCCATTACAGAGTGGGAGTCTGCACTGCATCTTTGTTCTTTTATGTCATTAAACGCATTCTGAAGAGAATACTTGCACCTGCTATTGGCACAAACTATGCACCCCAATTTGTAGTCAGTGTCTGATAACATTTAAGGACAGAAATTGAGCATCCAACTAATCAAACTACTCTCTCAAAAATAATACCAATTATGAATTTGTGACAGTTTTCGTAATAGACAAGATCATTTATAGCAAAGGAATAAATCAAACAGAATTTGCCCTTTCATGTAGTATTTTTCCTTGTCTTTCATTTTGGATTTTGTCCCACTTGTCTTTCATATTTGGACCTTCGCAGTTTGAGAGATACATTCATAATTGCTTTGTTATTGGGAAACAATTTTCTTTTACTTGTTGCTAATTATTCTCAAGGTTTCCCCCCTGTGGTCTTCCTGTCATCGCTTTCTATTCCAAAAGCTTCCTGTTATGTAAATTCTATATAGCTCCATTGCATCTCAATTATGTTTTGGATTGTTGACTGCACGGCACTCGAAACTGTAGGGCATATTTTTTTTAAGTCATTTGAGGCAATAGAATCCCTCACCGTTTTAATTCAGTTGTTTGTTTAATATTCTGAAGCGACTGGAATAATATTTTATAGTTAAAATTTAAAATGTTTACTATTTAATGGGTACTATACATTTGTTTACTAAAACACTGCTGTACAGTTAAAAATTTACTTTGTATGTTTGTGTACCATTTTGCATTATTTTTAGGTCCCATTAAAATTTAGGTTTCAATCCTGAAAGTACTTATTCTGGGCATTCAGGTGTAATCCCATTGTCTTCAGAGGGCCAACTCATGGAAGTAAGTGCTACCCCCAGTGGTAAATATGTGCACGATTGGGCCCTTACAAAGCAAGAAAAATAGAAATGTGGAAAGAGCTTAATACAACTGGCCTGATTATTTACGGGGTGCAATATGATCATAGTTTTTTCCAAGTTCCAGCTTTTTTCCATTATGAATACAGTTCAAGATGGGTGTCAGGATACTGCAACTCCCCATCTTAAACAGAGTTTGTTTTGTTCAGATACATGCTCTGGCTGCTCACTGTTCTCCTAATTAATGGTGCAGTGGCAAACCCATTCTATCAAGCTGAGGTCATCTTTTATCAGAACTTGGTTATGAGGTGGAGAAAAAGACTTAATGGCTGAAGTTATCACAGAGGCATTTGTGGCAAGAGACACAGTCCTGAGTGTGTGATTTTTTTTTTTTTTAGGTGGAGGGGGTGGAATGAAGGAGTGACGTTATGGCTACACGAGAGAGCTTTCTTGTCAATTTAGTTAATCCACCCCCAATCAGTGGTTGGGGAGAAACTCTCTTTGGGAGAAACTCTCCCATTGACATAGTGCTGTCCACACTAGCACTTAGATTGGTGTAAGGAGAGGTGACTTATTCACACCCTGAAGTGACATAAGGTATACCAACATAAGTGATAGTGTAGACATAGCCTCAGTGTGGGTTTCTCATTGCCTGCCTGGGATTTACAGAAAACTATTAGTAACTGCATCTGAATTTAAAATCTTTTAATAATTTTTCTTCAGTGTCTACTTTTTCCAATTCTCCAGCATATTAGCATATTTCATACTAGATATGTGACAGGAGCTGATACCCAGGAACCATACCGTAATCATATCAGCTAAATGCAGCAATCACTACAATGCCCCAAAGAATATGGATATGATTTTATGGAATGAAGTCTAAAAGAGCTACTTCCCATGTTGGAATAAAGTGTGTATTCATGTGTTCCCTAGGCATTGAGCAATTATCTCAAATGATTGATTTGACTGTTTCTGTGTTTTTGACTTTGTAAAATATTGTTATTACTTTAGAAATCAACCCTATAATATACACTTGAAAAAATAAAGGCAGAAAAAATGATAGCATTAACAGAAAGCAGAATTGGTTAGAAAGAAAAATGAGAAGTTTTTTGCTTCTTAATTTTGTTTGTGTGATATGAGTAATTGAGGAACTGGAACTGCTGCAATGGGATTTTTTTCCCTATAAATAAGAAAGTAAAATTGGATAGTACAAACAGATCTAGTTATGTAAAGATATGGTTTCCTGTACTATAAAATCTAGACTTTTTTTTTCTTTGAGCTGTTAAAGCCTAGCATGATAAGATACTTGTTTCTTAGAGGACAGCTTGGTTAACCTTATTATGGATCATATGCACCTGTTTAAATTTTGTCTGTTGGATAGATGAGATGTTTGTCCATTGTATTAGTAATTAATTTTTTTTTGTAATTCTTTGTGGAGATGGAGGGCCCCAATCCTGGGTTGTATTCAAGTATTCTCCGCACACCTCAGGAAGTGGGAAAGCAAATAAGACAAAAGTGGTGTTAAGTAACCTGATCCTTGAGCTGCCTAGCAACCACATGGTCTCTGGCATCACAAGTTAGAGCAGCCTCAACAGTGTAGCTCAAGCTTACACTCAGCTGCCTCTGGCCTTCAAAGGGCTGTTCCAGTAGCCAGGGATCACCAGTGCATAAAGACATCCCTGCCATCTCCACTTTCCCCTGCCCATGCCCACTTCAAAAATGGCCAGGATAGGGAGTGGAGTAGCAGGTGTATGTCACTCAGGGATTTGTCCACATGGGGCGGGGGGAAGGAGGAGGAGGGACTAGCCACTTAAACTGATATAAAACAGCCATAGCATAGACCAGGCCATAAAACTGTCTACAAATTGGAAAGATTATATTCTGTTCTGTCAGTTACTGAATAACCCATAAAAGCAAATTAGTCAACTGTGTTCTCTCCCTGCTCCAGGTATTTCAGTTAAGAGTGGATGATTGCTTTCTGAATAACAGAAGCAGCATCAATAGCAGTAGAAAATGCTTCTTTTGTTTAGCTCTGTACTTGTCTCACAGATAGCATTTTAATTAAGGTCACTATTGGAAAGTGACAGTGAGGCTCAAGAAAGCATCTCTATAAATGTATATATATATAAAATGTACACGTACACACACACCCCCAATGGACCATAAAGCCATATTTTTCACAGTAATATAATGTCAAGTAAGTACTTCCTAGACCCTTTGCCAAAAAGCTAGTGACTGTTACCTATAAACAGTTCTTGCCTTCTCTGCTTAGCTGTTTTTTTTCAGCTGATGCACACAGTATAAACTGCATGAAGGAACCACCCCTCTCTGAGACATCCCCTCTGGTGCTTCATCCTTTGTTGACTTTGTCCACTTCTGCAGTGTTTGAAGCTGTTACAGAATGTCTATAAAATCTCAAGTGTTGAGTGACAGTTTGGCAATTTAATTAAAGTAATTATTAGCTACACTCCAGATGCTGAGAAAAGACTTCCTATTCTGTTATGTTTGGATGCCTAAATTCTCTCAGATATAACAATGGAGTGTATCAAGTGATGGAAACATTGCTGAAAAGTCTTTCCATATTCGTAAAATCTCTTTCATAGAGATTGTTTTCAAAACACGTTTCCTTGTGATCTTATCAATTTTCCCTGTGTAGTCACAATTCTGAATACTAATGAAGGACTATTCATTGTTAGTGTGTAAATTTTTTTCAAATTTCCACATTTTTTTGATGAAAAACAGGACATCTGTGCAAACTTTTGCAATTCCCTCTCCCCCCTAATTTTCAATTTAGTTTTATTGTTAATTTAGTTTTTGTGATTTTCTGGGAGGGCAATGGGGGAGTTGATCTATAATATTTTTCTAGAACAAATGGGGAAATGAGCCATAAAAGAGAATAGCAGCAAATGTTCTCTTTGTTGCTTGACATCAGGAACAATCCAGTTCAGACAGACCTTCTCTAAACAATGGGTTTGAACAGAATTTTGTGAAGTAGGAAATAAGAAGCTGTATGACTGATGTTCATCAATATATATTATGAGAGTTCTTACAATTTTTCTCCTAGTCCGTAGATGATAAATGTCCCAGTTTCTTCTGCAACTTGCATATTTTGAATGGTGTGAACATCCTTACTTGATGGTGATTAAATGATAATTTAGTGTCAGATCCAAAGAATTTCCAAGTTAATCGTTTTACTCATGTCAAGGTTCCTCCCCCACTCTGAACTCTAGGGTACAGATGTGGGGACCTGCATGAAAAACCTCCTAAGCTTATCTTTACCAGCTTAGGTCAAAACTTCCCCAAGGTACAAAATATTCCACCCTTTGTCCTTGGATTGGCCGTTACCACCACCAAACTAATACTGGTTACTGGGGAAGAGCTGTTTAGACGCGTCTTTCCCCCCAAAATACTTCCCAAAACCTTGCACCCCACTTCCTGGACAAGGTTTGGTAAAAAGCCTCACCAATTTGCCTAGGTGACTACAGACCCAGACCCTTGGATCTTAAGAACAATGAACAATCCTCCCAACACTTGCACCCCCCCTTATCTGGGAAATGTTGGATAAAAAGCCTCACCAATTTGCATAGGTGACCACAGACCCAAACCCTTGGATCTGAGAACAATGAAAAAGCATTCAGTTTTCTTACAAGAAGACTTTTAATAAAAATAGTAGTAAATAGAAATAAAGAAATCCCCCCTGTAAAATCAGGATGGTAGATACCTTACAGGGTAATTAGATTCAAAAACATAGAGAACCCCTCTAGGCGAAACCTTAAGTTACAAAAAAGATACACAGACAGAAATAGTTATTCTATTCAGCACAGTTCTTTTCTCAGCCATTTAAAGAAATCATAATCTAACACGTACCTAGCTAGATTACTTACTAAAAGTTCTAAGACTCCATTCCTGGTCTATCCCCGGCAAAGACAGACTATAGACAGACACACAGACCCTTTGTTTCTCTCCCTCCTCCCAGCTTTTGAAAGTATCTTGTCTCCTCATTGGTCATTTTGGTCAGGTGCCAGCGAGGTTACCTTTAGCTTCTTAACCCTTTACAGGTGAGAGGAGCTTTCCCCTGGCCAGGAGAGATTTCAAAGGGGTTTACCCTTCCCTTTATATTTATGACAACTCATGTAATCAGTTTATTGAACTCAGGAGAGGAAAATTACTCATGTGAATACATGTTTGCAGGATTTGTCCCATTCCTTGCATAATGGACATGGATACTTTTGAGAGACAAGGTGGGTGAGATAATATCTTTTACTGGACCAACTTCTGTTAGTGAGAGAGACAAGCTTTCGACCTACACAGAGCTCTTCTTCGGGCTAGGGAAAGGTACTTAGAGTGTCACAGCTAAATACAACGTGGAACAGATTGTTTAGCACAGCGGGTCTCAAACTTTTTCTATTGGCATCCCCTTCCAGACAGCAAGCCTCTGAGTGAGACACCCCCCCTTATAAATTAAAAACCATTTTTATATTTAACACTATTTTAAATGCGAAATGTATAACCCTGTTTAAAATGAATTTATCTTTTCTCACCGCTTTTAAATTAAGAGTAAATCACATTTTTATTGAATTATTGTTATAAGCAGAAAAGTTATTTTTTTTAAAATAGTTACTGTTTAATACTGGGGGGGGGGGTGAAGAAACGTTGTCAGTATCACTTTTCACAGCAGACTTGGTGCCTCATTGCCACCCTTATTCTTACACTATTGCTGCTGGCGGCCAGAGAGCGGACCAACAGAAGGTGGTCCAATAAAAGATGTTAGTCTAGGGTTACCATATTTCAAGTTCCCAAAAAGAGGACACTGCTGCGGGAGGGAGTGGAGAAGGGAGGAGGCAGAAGGGGGGACTGGCGGGGGTACTCACTGGAAGTGGGGGGGCCGTGTCACTCTCTGTCATGTTGGCAGGGCAGCTGGTGCAAGCACAGGATGCAGTGGTATCTGTCAGTCAGTGCCTCTATGTGGGACCCCCTCCCCACAGCTGGGAGTGGGGCCTGAGTGGGCGGGATCTGGCGGCTGTGGAATACAGGGGAATGGACCAATCAGCTGCCTATGACCGGGAGGGACCAATTGGGGCTCTTTCTGAGCTGCAGCATCTTCTCTGAAAAAATCCTGGACATTGCCTGCTGTTTGAAAAATCTGGCTCAAAAAAAGAGGCAACGTCTGGGAAAACCCAGATGTATGGTAACCCTAGATATTACCTCACTCACCTCGTCTCTAATATCCTGGGACGAACACGACTACAACTACACTGCATATCTTAGAATGTGTTAACTAATACTAAACAATCTGGTCCACCTTGTATTTCGCTGTGACACTGAGTACCTCTCCCAGATCTGAAGAAGAGCTCTGTGCATGCTTGAAAGCTTGTCTCTTTCACCAGCAGATGTTGATCCAATAAAAGATATTATTTCACTCACCTTGTCTCTCTAATATCCTGGGACCAACACAGCTACAATACTGCAAACAATAGATAATTATGGGATGGTATTAAGATTATCAATTGGACTGGGTATTTTTTCTGAATGGTGGGTATCAGAAAAATTAATTTTAGGAATATTGTATTTTTAATTTTCAGAAAACTCTGAGGCCCTGATCTTGCTAGGTGCCTTACACCACTAAGTTTGGGTGGGGGGGAAGGGGGGTTTGAAGGTGTTTGGCACCTCACAGGTTCAGGCCAGGTCTACACTATAAACTTACATCGGTATAACTACGTCACCCAGAGGTGTGAAAAATCCGTACCCTTGAGCGGCGCAGTTATACCAACCTAACCCCTAGTGTGGACAGTACTATGTTGACGGGAAGGCTTCTCCCCTCAACATAGCTACTGCTTCTCGCAGAGGGGGTTAACTGCCGATCGGAGAAGGTCTCCTGCCGGCGTAGTAGCATCTTCACTGAAGCTCTATAGTAGCTAAGCTACACCGTTCTAAGTGTAGATCTGCCCTCGGGCTCTGACTTAAAGAATATGCCCCTTAGAGATCAAATGGGAGTTTCAAAAGTAGTTACCATTCAACTTAACTCTGCTCCCACTGAAGTAAATGGAAGCTTTACCACTGACTGCAATAAGAGGAGTTAGACCAATGAATGCTTTTGAAAATCCCACTCCCAATAATCCAATTAAAAACAGTCTAGTTTACATCTTAGCCTAGCAAAGTTATTATGTCAGAAGAAACGAAACCTATCTTTCCCCCCTTTGTCTGCTACTACAGTAATGCCATTCAGTGTTCAGGATGGAAAAGGCTTAGAGGAAGAAAGAAGAATTGCTGTGTACACTTGGCAGTGATTACATGTTTTAGCATGTGGTTTTGTATAGACCTTACTATGATCTCACCCACTAATGCCTGTAATGGAAGGGGATTTTGTATTCTGCTTTTCACCTCTATAATCATCATGTCATATGATGATAATAAACTGATGCTTAAGGAATGACTTGATCCCCTGCTAAAGACCCTAATGCACAAATCCCATTGGAGGCATTGATATTAAATGACTTTTAGTCACCTTCACTCAGACTTAATGCAGACTTTCCTATAAATACTTGCACAATATTGCCCTGATTTTCAGTAGTGCTGAGCACCTGAGCTTCCCATGACTTCACTGGGAGCTATGGGTGCTCAGTCCTTCTGAAAATCAGACCAATACTAAGAACACAGAACTGTTTTCATATTTGTATATAATATATTGTATCCAAATATACATATATTATATATATTGTATATAATACATATTTTCATCTAATTAGATCTGGCACTGTGTTAATTATCTGTGTTCTGATTCCAATAATCCTCTTCTAAATAAGCTTTAAAGAACCTTACTGGTCACTGTTCAGAAATTGGTAGGGGCGATAAAGCAGTCAGTTGAATCTGAGCATCCATCCATGTTTCTACCTATTCATCCATGTATAATCTGGTTGTTTTTAATCCTAACTCACAGAGAAAAGCTTTCCTCACCCCTGTGAACAAATTAGTTTTGATCACATTGGGATGAAAGATTTGTTGTGGTTTTACAATAATTTCACTATGCTGTGTTGGCTCCTGATCGTAGGACTGTACAGTCCAGGCCAAATTCTAATCTCAGATGTGTGGTGTGCAGCGCTCCTTATCTTAAATAATCAGCTACTGCTTTTGTTCACTTGAGATACATAAAGTACTGCACAAACATCTTGTATCAGCAGGGAGCAAGGCACAGTTCCAAAGAAAATAAAAATCTAATCTTTTGGCAATTTATACTATTTCTTATTAGACGTGTGCTTAGTGTTCCATTTAAAAAAATCACTTTTAGTTTAAGGAATCCTATCACCACGATAGGAAATAAACCTGCCACAATTTAAAAGCAAAAATGGGTTGAAATTAGAATCAGGTCAATGAATTTAAAAGATATTAAGCCATATTTTTATTTTGGATAATACTTTAACCTGCCCTCTAGGAGACAAAGGTAACATAAATTAGTTTAAAGAAAAGGAGGACTTGTGGCACCTTAGAGACTAACCAATTTATTAGAGCATAAGCTTTCGTGAGCTACAGCTCACTTCCTCAGATGCATATCGTGGAAACTGCAGCAGGCTTTATATATACACAGAGAATATGAAACAATACCTATTCCCACCCCACTGTCCTGCTGGTAATAGCTTATCTAAAGTGATTTCCAGCACAAATCCAGGTTTTCTCACCCTCCACCCCCCCACACAAATTCACTCTCCTGCTGGTGATAGCCCATCCAAAGTGACAACTCTTTACACAATGTGCATGACAATCAAGCTGGGCTATTTCCTGCATAAATCCAGGTTCTCACATCCCCCCCACCCCCATACACACACAAACTCACTCTCCTGCTGGTAATAGCTCATCCAAACTGACCACTCTTCAAGTTAAAATCCAAGTTAAACCAGAACATCTGGGGGGGGGGGAGGGGTAGGAAAAAACAAGAGGAAACAGGCTACCTTGCATAATGACTTAGCCACTCCAAGTCTCTATTTAAGCCTAAATTAATAGTATCCAATTTGCAAATGAATTCCAATTCAGCAGTTTCTCGCTGGAGTCTGGATTTGAAGTTTTTTTGTTTTAAGATAGCGACCTTCATGTCTTATCTTAAACTATCTTAAGCTTATCTTATCTTAAGCTATCTTAAAACAAAAAAACTTCAAATCCAGACTCCAGCGAGAAACTGCTGAATTGGAATTCATTTGCAAATTGGATACTATTAATTTAGGCTTAAATAGAGACTTGGAGTGGCTAAGTCATTATGCAAGGTAGCCTGTTTCCTCTTGTTTTTTCCTACCCCTCCCCCCCCCCCCAGATGTTCTGGTTTAACTTGGATTTTAACTTGAAGAGTGGTCAGTTTGGATGAGCTATTACCAGCAGGAGAGTGAGTTTGTGTGTGTATGGGGGTGGGGGGGATGTGAGAACCTGGATTTATGCAGGAAATAGCCCAGCTTGATTGTCATGCACATTGTGTAAAGAGTTGTCACTTTGGATGGGCTATCACCAGCAGGAGAGTGAATTTGTGTGGGGGGGTGGAGGGTGAGAAAACCTGGATTTGTGCTGGAAATCACTTTAGATAAGCTATTACCAGCAGGACAGTGGGGTGGGAATAGGTATTGTTTCATATTCTCTGTGTATATATAAAGCCTGCTGCAGTTTCCACGATATGCATCTGAGGAAGTGAGCTGTAGCTCACGAAAGCTTATGCTCTAATAAATTGGTTAGTCTCTAAGGTGCCACAAGTCCTCCTTTTCTTTTTACGAATACAGACTAACACGGCTGCTACTCTGAAACCATAAATTAGTTTGTAGCAGTTGGTGGAAGTTAAAGTAAGTGACAAATGTAACTGTTCAATCTTCTTTGACAGTTTTCCCTATATCGTTTGTTTTATTTCTTTATTTTAAATACAGTTCCTGTTTGTAGTCCAATTCATTATATTGGTGTAATATTCTTAATTAATTTTAATTAATGATTTATTTGTAGGTGAGAGTTTGTACCTTGTAAATGAATAGATACATATCCAAAAGTCAGTGGGATTTCAACCTATTTGTTTATGAAGCATCTAGTACTATGAGGCCCCAACTTGCTTCGCCTTTTGGAGCTACTATAATATTGTTTGTTGTTCTTATTGATATTCTAGTCTACATTACTTTCAACACATAATGTGGTCAGTCCCAAAAAAGTGAGTTCAAAACCTAGAATGCACTATTAACGGCTATCACAACTATGCTCTTCAAGATAGTGACCCTCTATTACTCTGTTTGTACAGTGCCTAGCACAATGGGGTTCCATACTTGGTTGGCCCTCTAGATACTTCCATAATAAACATGATTAATAATTACTATCTGGCTAGTGCAAACAATTTCCATAAGCAACCTCAGTGGGGAAAAACAAAGTAAAGAAACACAAGCTTATGATGGCAGCTTAGACTTCAATAAAGAGAAATTTTGATGAACCATGTGAGTGTCAATATGCCACCACATGATGGAATTTCTGTTTTCTCAGTTTGCTCTTTTAAAACCTAGGAAGTTACACACATGCACACACACAAACAATATTAATAGAAAAGTATTAAGATTGCAAAATCAAGCACTCAAAAGTTAGGGAATGCCATAATTAAGGTTGCCTATCATTCTCTCCCCCCCCCCCACACACACACATATACACTTTCTGCGTATACATTATAAAACAGACTTTAATTACACAATCACACACTATTTTTTAAATAGGACCCCTGCCTCATTCATAAGAACATACGAGTGGCCATATTGGGTCAAACCAAAGTGCCAGATACCCCAGAGAGAATGAACTGAACAGTAATCATCAAGTGATCCATCCCATGTTGCCCATTCCCAGCTTCTGGCGGACAGGCGAGGAAAACCATCCCTGCCCTCCTGGCTAATAGCCATCGATGGACCTATCGTCCATGAGCTTATCTAGTTCTTTTCTGAAGTCTGTTATAGTCTTGGCCTTCACAACATCCTCTGGCAAGGAGTTCCACAGGTTGACTGTGTGTTGTGTGAAAAAATAGTTCCTTTTGTTTGTTTTAAACATGCTGCCTATTAATTTCATTTCATTTGACCCCCTAGTTTGTGTGTTATGAAAAAAAGTAAATAACACTTCCTTATTTACTTTCTCCACTCCAGTGATTGTATATACCTCTATCATGCCCCTCTCCCCCGGCCCTCGGTGAACTGAGTGAGTCTGCTTTGGTGATGAATCTGGATTGTCCAGTGAGGGTGGCTGTTGTCTATAGAATCCTTGCCTCATTTGTTCCAGAAGCTAGAAAGTGTATAGTACATGAGTAGGTTTGGCAGAATTTGATTTTTTTTGTTTTATAATTCCAACAGGTAATCTCTATTTTTAAGCATTTTAAAATAATTTTTAGCTGTGTAAATGTTCACAGTTGCACAGAATTATGGGTTTTAAGTTTTTACAAAAAATCAATTTAAATGTTCACAGTTGCAGGAAATTATGGGGGTGGGGTGTCCATTTTCTAATGACAGTAGGCACTGAGATTCAAGAAGTTAAAGCTTTATGGCCATTAAGACACAAATTGCCAACATCAAATGTCAAAATATACAAAGTAAATAGCCTGAAATTAAACTCTAATAAATTCTCAAACATCACTTTTCTTACTTTGCCTGTCCATAAATTTAAATTATTACCAATGGAAATATTTTTTCATTTTTGTGTGTATGTTGAAATCGGCATTTACCAACATTTATTGATAAAAATCAAGTCCTTCCAAGCCTTGTATGTAGCAGGGAATTGCAAGAAGAGACTGGAGGTTCTCATGGTTAAGACAGTTGACTGCTGCCCTGAAGAATCAGATTCTGTCTCTCCCTCTGCCACAGAGTTCCTATATGATGCTGAGCAGGTCTCTTAAAACAGACTTTTTACGGTGGTCACTATTTGTGTGTTCCTCACTTTCTGGATGCCTGACTTGAGATCCTGGGGTCTGAATTACAGATATGCTGAGCGCTCACAGCTGCAACTGAGGTCACTGGGAACTGTGCTTTGAACATGTAAGGGCTATGTAATGCTAAACTGAAAAATCAAGTCCTAGGCATCTCAAATCAGGCACCCAAAATTTGTGGATACTCTTGACCTTAATTTCTCTGTCTCAGTTCCATATCTGTAAAATGAGGTTAATTCATCCTCTCATTTTACAGAGGTGTTGTAAAGAAAAATTGGTATTTGTGAAGCACCCGGACACTCTAGTGATGAGAGTCATAGAAAAGCTAATGAAGAAATTGGTAATTCCATATTTAGAGCAGGGTTTGAATAGTGTTCAGTGAATAAGACATGGGGCCTGCATTGAACAACAAGGAGAAAACAAAATATTGAATAGCTTTTCGTTAAGTGAGCACCATCCACCCCATGAACTGAATGTGGCAGGGTTGGCTATGGAAAAAAAGTATGTAATCATGTAATTAAAGACTGTATCATAATGTATACTTACAAGGGGGGGCACTTCCTACCTTTTGAGTATTTTATTTTACAACCATAATAATGTTGTTTTAACCTAGTTTTCTGTGTGTAATTTTACTGTTTCTATATACACACTAGAAATGTTTGTTTGTTTAAAAATGTAGCTTGACATATGTAGAAATGACAAAGCACTGTTAACAAAATATTAGTTTAAAAAATTTCCCTGGTGACATTGACTTTTTGTTGTATTCTCTACTGCATTAACCAGGATGTTTTCCATGGCATTTGAGACAGTTTAAGGAAGTCTGGGGAAACTAGGCTCATACTTTGCTGGCTTGAGATAATCTAGCTACTTCACTGTGAAGCACAGGCTTTGGGAGTTGAAGATTTTTCCTTTTTAATGCATTACTTGTGTATTTAATGTGGCCTTTTAATGACCCAAATCTTAAAACAATAGCAAACTGATGCTATGTGATATGAGTAGCAGCAGCAGAAATTGTTTCACAGTGAGGAAAAAAAGCTGAGAGATGTATGTATTATATTGACCTGTAAGTTATTTACAATTATAAAACTATTCTATTTAGGTTCTTACGTCACACTCATCCTGTGATATCTGAGAGCATTCTAGTTGACACATCAAGTGACATGGCCACCATCTGTCACATGTGGTAGAAAAAGCATGCTTTACACTTGGAATAAAATGGTTAGTAATATCCACAGGAAGAGGGGGGAACAAAATGAGTGAAGAAAAAATATTTAAGGCCCCAATTCTGCAAGGTACCTAAGCATGTGTGTCTAAATGTAAGCACATGAGTAGTCCCGCTGGCTTCTGTAGTGCTTGAATGTAGGCCCATGCTTAAGTACCTTGCTGAATTGAGGCATAAAATAATAAATACTTAAAACGTACAGTCCAGAAAATAAACTGCATAGCATCACTTCTGCAAGACTAATCCTGTGGGAGGGCATTTGAAGAAAGTGGCAATATAAAGGAGCAGGATCTGATGTGGAGTGAGGTATTGGTTTACTATTTGATTGGATTAAGGCTGGAGTTTGTTAGGGATTGAGATTCTTTGAAGTCTGTACAATCTTTTTGTGTATCTAAGTAGTGGCAGGGTGCCCAGAGCTTGTGGAAGGGCACCTTCTTCTTGTATTATAAGTCCAAAAATAAAAATAAATAAATACCTTCTGTCAAGAATAGAGTATCTTTGATGTGAAGGTCTTCTAACAGATGAAAGAGTCCAATTTCAAAGCTGATGTTCAATGCCAAACTCCTCTACTTCCCTAACACCTTTAGTGCTAGCATCTTCAAAAAGAGCAGGCTCAGAATCCCTAACACATCAGATTTGAAAATGGATTCATTTATTGTTATTATTATTATTATTACTAATAATAGTTCTTATATAGTGCTTTTCATCAGTACATCTCAAAGCACTTTATAAAGGAGATCAGTAAGTCTAAGAATTCTTTCCAGGCAATTAGTTGGTGACAGAACAAAAAACACAGCAACAGATTCTCCAATTCTTCAAGAATCAAGGGCTGCTGCAGTCTTTGAGATTATTGCTCCTCAACTAACTTTTCTGCTCCACAAGTATAGACTGAGATCTAGCACCTGTTCTACCCTCATGGTAGCTGCAGCACTCAGGAAAATGAGAAAATAAAAGTAGAGTACAACAGATTGACCTGCTTCCCAGTTACAGACACCATTCACAGCTGTTAATTTTACTAACTTGTTCTTCTAAATCCATGTCTCTCAAACTTACTTAATCGCACCCCTCTTCTTTGTGTCTGAAGTAGTTTATGCCCCCTCCACCACACAAGTAAGTATATCGATTAAAAAAAATCAACATGCACCTCTCACTAAATATTAAAAACAGTAAGGCATTGATTCAAACAGAGCCAATGATCCATTGTAATAAGAGCAAAAGCAAAACTCAGATTGTGTTTGATGCTTACAATTAAATGTGCACAACACGTCATAGCAAATGGATTAACGTACAGGTGGCATCGACTTTGTATCATGTTGTGAAAGCTTAACAGAAATCTGTCAAAATGCACAGTGCAGTCTAGAGTCAAATGCAACTAGCAAATCTGAGGACCTGAGATGTCTGGAGGAATCAGCTTTGCTAGCTATTCATTGCTGTGGGCAAAATGTGCACAGTATGGGGTTTTTTCTCCCTAAACCTTATGATCCCCCTCCCACCCCCGAATACTTTCTGCTCCTCCCTCCCTTCCCCCCCGCCCCCGGGAGACCCGCTCCACAGATTGAGAACCTCTGTTCTAGATGTCTGATCTGTGAGAGGCTGTTACTCCAGAATCCCAGACCTTATACTACACATTCCAGTAGGCTTCAAAACAATAGGTGATCTTGACAATCAGTGAAGAGGTCTGAGGGGTACATTCAAAATTGTCCTAAAAATAAATGAACACATGAGCAGCTCAAGGACGTGACAGTTCCCCCGTTTAAAAATTTGTCCTAGAGCCATCTCTGTAATTATCATGAGCGTAAGACTCTTTTCACCTCCACAACTGATAGATCAAGAGACATTTAAGTTGTATGGCTATATCTCATCTCCTCCATCTTTGACGAAGGCCCCTTGTGGAAATGGGGGAAGTCGAATCTTCTCCATCTCTGAATTACATAGGAAGCTCCTTCCGACAGGAGATTCTAAGGTGAGCCCAAGAACCTAAAATAGGACATGTAAGTAGGTCATGATGTTCAGAGCTTTCTCTTATTCGGTCAGAATGGGAAGACAGTCAGCAACTTATCCCATTTCCCATACTTACTGTCCTTACAAATATAGGGCCAAATCCCTCACTCTTCACAAAGCCCATGTAATTGAACTCTGCTCAGAGAAGTTCTGAGATGGTCAGGGAAAGAGCATTCTCTCCCTGAAACTATGAAGCACTTCTGCATAAACTTGCGGGATGCAGTTAGTCATGCAAATTACATACACATGGGGCAGGTTGTTTCTCCTGTATGGAAAGCTGGAAAGTCCAGCCATTGTAGGAGATCTTTGCATTTCCCTCTAAAAAGTACCATGCTGCAATATGTACTTAGTGGAAGATAACACTGTTATGCTATTGATATTATTTTAGTGTACTGTATACCAAGAACCTTCTGATACTATTATTTCCTGGAAAATGATTGCTTTCTCAGAACAGGTAATTTTGTAATTTGTAAATTAAATAGCAATGGTTGCATTTGAAGGGAATGGTGCAGCACTGATTGACAGGGTAGCTGGCCTAGTGGATGGATGTGGTATATTTTGATTTTAGTAAGGCTTTTGATACATCCTACACAGCAGTCTGTCTCATAAGCAAACTAGGGAAATGTGGTCTGGATGAAATTACTATAAGGTGGATGCACAACTGGTTGAAAGACCATACTGAAAGAGTAGTTATCAATGGTTTTCTGTCAAAGTGAGAGGGTATACGTGGTGGGGTCCTTTAGGGGGTCAGTCCTGGGTCCAGCACTAGTCAATATTTTCATTAATGACTTGGATGATAATGGGGTGGAGAATATGCTTATGAAACTTGCAGATTACACCAAGATGGGAGGGGTTGCAAGCACTTTGGAGGGTAGGATTAGGATTCAAAATGACCTTTGTAAATTAGAGAATTGGTGTGAAATCAACAAGATGAAATGTAATAAAGACACGCACAAAATACTTCACTTAGGAAGAAAAAATCAAATGTGCAGCTACAAAATGGAGAATAACTGGCTAGGCAGTACTACTGCTGAAAAGAATCCAGGGGTTATAGTGAATCACCAATTGAATGAGTTAACAATATTGTGCAATGCAAAAACAGCTAATATCATTCTGAGGTGCATTATCAGGGCTGTTGTATGTAAGACACGGGAGATAATTGTTCTACTCTACTCAGCACGAGTGAGGCCTCAGATGGAGTACTGTGTCCAATTCTGGGTGCCACGCTTTAGGAAAGATGTGGAAAAACTGGAGATTGTCCAGAGGAGAGTAACATAAATGTCAAAAAGTTTAGAAAACCTGAATTATGAGGAAAAGTTTAAAAAAAAATTGGCCATGTTTAAGCTTGAGAAAAGAAGACTGATAATAGCCTTCAAATATACTAAGTGCTGTTATAAAGGTGTTAATTAATTGTTCTTCATGTCCTCTGAAGGTAGGACAAGATGTAATGGGCTTAATTTGCAGCAAAGGAGATTTTGGTTATATTATTAGGAAAAACTTTTTAATTATAATTATAATTAAGCTAATTATAATTAGGCTCTGGAATAAGCTTCCCATGGATGTTGCAGAATCCTATCACTGAAGATTTTTAAGACCAGGTAGGACAAAGGGGGATGGTCTAGGTTTCCTTGGTCCTGTCTCAGCATAGGAGGATGGACTTGATAACCTCTTAAGGTCCCTTCCAGTCTTACATTTCTATGATTCTATCTGTAGACGCACGCACGCGCACACGCACGCACACGCACGCACACGCACACACACGTGCGCGCACACACACGCACACACACGTATAAACCAACTTGAGTAGGAATGATCCCTCTAAAATCCTATCTAAACATGCGCTATAACGCATGTATTTCTCACTTTCTCACTTATATGTGGTCATTTTGGTTATCAGCATTATAACGAGCATGTAATATTTTTACCCACTCCACCTCTCAGACAAAATAGGTATTTGTGATGCTAGTGAGCATGTTATTCAGCTGGTGTAAATTGGCAGAGCTCAACTGATGTTAATGGAACTATGGGTGAAAATTGGTATGGCTTCCTTGAAGTCAATGGAGCTATGTCGATTTACACCAGCTCAGAATCTGATGCTGTGTATTTTTAGTACAAGGCTATTAATATCATCTTCTGGAATTATGTTCTTTTACCAAATATAAGCGCCAAAAGTAAAAGGAGAAAATCATATGCTTCTGATTGTTATTACACATTTCTAATATGCCCATGTTCCATAATATCTAGGTAACCTACAAAATGTAGAAATGCATTAACCCGTCTGATAACATATGTTATCTTACTGTTGTCAAATCTTGGCACTGTGATTTGTCAGAGGGATTCATTGAATTAGAGGTGCTAGAGAAATCAGTGTATCTTGCACCACACTAAATATAGTAAGGCTTGGGCTTAGACGTCATAGCAATAAATCCTGTAGCTGTAGGGTCCTGTCAAAAATGCACTGCCTCCATCTCCTATAAATAGGGCCCAACCAAATTCACGCCTGTGAAATCAAATGTCCCCTGTGAAATCTAGCTATTGGAGGGAAGGGAGAGGGGCAGGGCTGGGGAGAGCTCAGCTGGGGGTTCCCCAGCTACCCTGTTCATCAGGATCCAGCTGCCAGTCCACCAGGCTGGGGAGGGATGGGACTTTCCTCTTCTCCTGTGCAGCCACTCTCGGGATAGATCAGACCCACATCTGGGTAACTCCCCTGGCTGCAGGAAGCTCTGCAACTGTGCTGCCTTCAGAGCTGAGCTACAGTTTCCTGCAGCCAGAGGAAGTTTGAGGAGGTGGGTCTGATCTCCCCTGTGCTGCTGGGAGAGCCCCAGCCAGGGGCTCCTAACTGCTACTCCTGGGCAGGGGAGGGACAGGACTTCCTCCCTTTCACAGCCACTCTGGGTGGGGAGGGGGAAGAGAGAGGGAGATGAGACCCACCCCCAGCTGCAGGAAGCTCCACGGCTGCACTGCCTCCAGTGCCCCAGCAGCATGCGGGACATCAGAGCCTCCTGCACCTTCAGGAACCTCCTTCTGAAGTCAGCACAGAAGTGAGGGTGGCAATCCCACAACCCCCCTACTGTTGCTTTATGACCCCCATGACTCCCTTTTGGGTTGAGACCCCCTCGGTTATAACGCCATAAAATTTCAGATGTAAACATCTGAAAATGTGAAATTGACCAATCTTAAAACCCTCTGGCCATGAAATTGTTCAAAATGGACGATAAATTTGCTACTACCTATAAGTTCAAACCTGGCCTCTGTCAGCCAATGTATCTACACTGAAAGTAGGGGGACAAGGTGGGATACATAGAGAGAGAGAGTGAGAGAGAGAGATGCAAGTCTTTGAGACAGCTCCATTTTGGGCTTTAAAGATGAAAACCTGCTCTTGAACAGGCCCTGGACTGGTATTCAGAGCCAGTGTAAATAGTGGAGTAATGTGGTGTTGTCAGTTTAACCCTTTAGAAGGTGGGTTGCAGTCAGCTGCACTAAATTACAACTTCTGGATGGTCTTCCTAGCCAGCCCAGCCTAGATAGAATACCTTGTAATAGTCTAGCCTACAGATGACAGCATGGCTAGTTCATTTAAAACAGAAGGATAAAATCACCTGCCTAATGAAATCACCTGCCTTTCTTAAATGAAAGTTATTTCTAGCTGATGTTGCTATTTGGTGCACTGTGATGAATCCAATAGGTCCGCCAGTTTACACACACAATCCTTGGCATTTCAAAGAGTAGAGACAGCTTAAAGTTGCTGCTGGCAATTCATTCCAGCCAAGTCTTGAAGCTAAGGAGCAACAGCTCTTGTTGTTGAAGGTCAAAGACAGGTTCAGTAACATCAGCATGAATGTTTGATCTCTGTCCCAAGCAGATCGTCCAGCAGTGCTCTAAGTGTCATTTTCATGCCCTATCCAGGTCTGAAACCTGATCAGAAGTGTTGTACACTAAAGAAAATCATGCCACAATTATAATTTAAGTAATTATGAGAACTGAACCTTTCTTTTTCTAATTGTTGCTGCTTGAATGAAATAGGTCTTAACTATCACACATAAAAGGACGTAAGTGCTATCAGCATCAAGCACTGTCAAAACCTGTTGGCGGTTCCATACTCAGTTCCAGAGCAGTCAGCTAGGAGAGGGTGGGATCTTCAGTACAAAGAAACCTCTTCAGTAACTAGGGTCAGGAGAGAGCTGCCCAGGCTGCCTCAAGCCCAGCTGCCACAGCCCAAGCAAGCAAAAAGAGAGCATCAGGGTTCTTGGGGAACTGCTCGGGTGAGCAAGGAAGTTATGAGCCAAAGGTCACCATTAGCAAGTGCAGGGTCCCTCTGCTTTCCATCCTCTCCCCGCTACAGTGATATCACATATCTTGAGGATCAATGGACAGGTATAGAGCTGGCACACACACAAGGCTTATTGCAGTTTACCAGGAGCTTGGATTGGGCCCATTGCCTTTAAATTCTCCCTTTCTGTCTAAGTACTGCATGCATTTCAGAACAAGTACAATGGGATAAGATAAAGATGGGATGTTAGCATTAACTGTGGATTTTCATATTTTACCATTTTGTCTTGCCAATCTAACATCACTAAAATGTTGCTTTTCAGTTATGTTCTCATCCTCCCTATATTTGTGGATTCAAGATTGTTTGTTTGTAACAAATGAACACCATTTTTTACAATGTACAGTTATTTATTCTAACAGAACACGTTGTGCATTATTAAATGTATCTAGGTCAAGATTCTAAAAAAGGGACTCGTGATTTTAGCTGCCTGAGTTTTGGAATGAACCCCTTAAAGGGGCCTTATTTTCAGAGCCTGTTTACTGACGTTCTCTGGAAATCAGGCTCCTTAAAGGTATTTCAAGTTGGGCACCCAAAAACATGTTGTTTTTTGAAAGTCTTGGCCCTGGTGTTTTGGGGCTCTAAAATGAAATTAATCAGCTTCTGTATGGAGGGGGAGCTATATTGAAAGTATCCATGTTGATTTGTCCAGACTTCCCAGTAACTTCCACTGAAGAGCATGCTTGATCCTGTACTGTGGTGTTTCACATCTAGTGCCAGGTACACAACACTGAAATAGGTTTGACATCAATGGGACTGGAGAATCTGGGATAATCTTTCTAGCATTTATTTAACTTCCTGGCAGGCTAAAAGCCTATTAAATAAGATAACCTCGAGTCACAGCCATTCTGCAGATCTTGGCAGTAGGGGCAGAGTATTTTGGTGTGGTTATAGTGGGAAAGAATGGTTTCCTACATGAAGAAACTCTTAGTACCTTTGTACAACTTAAACTACAATTGAGAGGCCTGGATGAGACGATGTAGAAGAAAAAGATTCAGGCTATTAGTTGTGGACTGGCCCTGCTTTGAGAAGGGGGTTGGACTAGATGACCTCCTGAGGTCCTTTCCAACCCTGATATTCTATGATTCTATTGAAACTGACTCATTAAACACTTAGCCAAGGACCTGGTGTTAAGAGTGGATCACTCATAAGGCAAAGGAGTGACAATGAGAGTAAGATACATCTGCCCTCCAATCCCACCAAATCCAGCTATATTCGAAGACCTGCCAGTCAGCCGCAGAACAGACAGCACTGACCTCATTTAAATAGTGTATTTTCTTTCCTATGTTGTAAAGACAATGCTGTTACAGGGCTGCAGTAGAAGATTAATAGATTCTAAGGCCAGAAAGGAGCATTGTTATCATTTTGTCTGACCTTCTGTATAGTCCAGGCTGTAGAACTTCCCCAAAATGATGCCTAAAGCAGACCTTTCAGAAAAACATCCAATTTGATTTAAAAATTGTCAGTGATGAAGAATCTACCATGACCCTGGGTCATTGTTCAAATGGTTAATTACCCTCATTGTAAAAAATGTACATGTTGTTTCTGGTCTGAATTTGTCCAGCTTCAGCTTCCAGCCATTGGATCATGTTATACCTTTTTTCTGCTAGACTGGAGAGCCATTTTAAAATATTTGTTCCCCACATAGGTACTTACAGACTATGATCAAGTCATCCCTTAACCTTCCCTTTGTTAAACTAAATAGATTGAGCTCCCTGAGTCTATCACTATAAGGCATGTTTTCTAATCCTTTAATCATTCTCATGGCCCTCATCTCAACCCTCTCCAATTTATCAATATCCTTCATAAATTGTGGGCACCAGATACAGTGTTCCATCAGAGGTTGCACCAGTGTCAAATACTGAGGTAAAATAACCTCTCAGCTCCTACTCAAGATTCCCCTACTTATGCATCCCAGAATCACATTGGCTCATTTAGAGAGACTCAAGGGAATAGGCAGGATGCAACAGGCAATGAAATGAACAGAGATCATGAAACAGGGAATAGGCAGGATGCAATAGGCAATGAAATGAACAGAGAATAGGCAATGAAATGAATAGGCAATGAAATGAACAGAGATCATGAAACAGGGAATAGGCAGGATGCAATAGGCAATGAAATGAACAGAGATCATGTAGCAGTAGTATTTATGCTTGTATAATTCAAAAGCTGTACTGGATATTTCTTGTAAACTACCTGCACAAATAAATAAGAAGGAAAAGAGAAGATCTCCAGTAAATATATAATCCCAAACTAAAACATAAGACCAATAATAGTCTATGCTTTTTTTTCTTAACATACCTACTTCTCCAATACTTGCAATTTATGGCTCTGAATTCCTGTTTTTAAAGTTTATCTGGACTCCTGATAAAATATCTGAACAATATCTAGGCTGAACAACAACTGGAAAAGTTCACACTAAGTTTTTGTTTCACTGTATGATAGGGGTGTGAGTGGGGGGCTGAGAAACTGTTCAGACCAGTCTCCTCACTTTGCTTTCATTCATTTAACTGATATACTTTGTTGGCCTCTAAAGTGAATTTTCAATACAGGGAAATGATTGCAGAGATTAGACCTTCAAAAGCCAAGACAAAGTGTCATTAATGGGTTCATTTAGTTCAGGTTACATTGCAAGTATCAGCAATAAGAGGGAGACATTACAGCCATAAAAATAATAATAATTAAATTCCAGTGAGAAAATGCTACAAGTATAATCACATTTAAAGACCAGTTAGTACATATTTCCAGAACCATGACACAGCAGGTGGCATAGGAATCTATCTACACTGTAAGGTTTTCTCCCCTGTCTTTTTGGTTTTAGCTTAAGAGCTTTGCTCCAGGTTGCATTTCTATTGTTTGTTCATCATTCTTTTGCCAGCTGCTAGGACACCTTTCTCACCTTCCCCTCTCAAAATTTTGCAACTAAAACTACAAGTGTGTCACTCTCGTACTACCAGTTCTACTTGTGGGGCTGATTGTCAGTGCAAAATATATGTACGTACAGAGAGAACATGCATCTCTCTGTGTCTGGGAAGCCCTCTCACGTTCTCCAAACCTAGGTATTTAATTCTTTGTGTTTCTGTTGTTATTGTTTAATCCAAGGTCAGAGATCAAACCATCCTGAAAATTTGTAGGATCAGGGCAATTTGTGATTAAAACATATTATAGTCAAAATGTAAGTAATCTGAAGGTAATAAAAACCAAGGGCACTCAGCACCTCAAAGGATGAGGCCCTAAATCAGGGGTAGGCAAACTTTTTGGCCCGAGGGCCACATCTGGGCAGGCCATGAATGCTCACGAAATTGGGGGTTAGGGTGTGGGAGGGGGTGAGGGCTCTGGCTGGGGGGGGCGTTCAGGGGTGGGGTTGGGAATGAGGGGTTGGGGGTGCAGGAGGGTGCTCTGGGCTGGGAACGAGGGGTTTGGAGAGTGGGAGGGGGATCAGGGCTCAAGCAGGAGGTTGGGGCGCGGGAGGGGGTCAGGGGTTCAGGTTCCAGGCGGCGCTTATATCAAGCAGCTCCTGGAAGCAGCAGCGCAGCCAGGTGGCTCTGCGCGCTGCCCCATCCGCAGGCTCTGCCCCTGCAGCTCCTATTGGCCATGGTTCCCAGCCAGTGGGAGCTGCGGTGGCAGTGCTTGGGGCGGGGCAGCGTGTGGAGCCCCTTTCTGTCCCTACGCATAGGAGCCTGAAGGGGGACATGCCGCTGGTTCCGGGAGCCGTGCAGAGCCACGGCACATATGAAGCGGGGCAAACCCCCGACCCCACTACCCAGCTGGAGCAGAGCAAGCCCCAAACCCCGCTCCCTGGCAGGAGCTCGAGGGCCAGATTAAAAAGTCTGAAGGACTGGATGCAGCCCCTGGGCTGTAGTTTTAACATTTAGGGCAGGGATGGGCAATCTGGACTAGTATGGTTTTTATTTTAGCTTTTTTAATTAAGTATATCAATGCTAGATATAAATGACAGGATGCTGGTGGAAGTTGAGGGCACTCAGAATCTCGCAGGAGGACTTAGCACCATGTAGGTGAGGATCCTGTTCCTTAGTTTCTGAACATTTCCACAGTAGTGAATCTTCAGTCAGGTCTGGGGTATGATTCTCAGAGCTGATTTCTATCCAGGATTCCTATACCGATGAACTGACTGGAGATAGTAGATAGATAATCTAATATCATGAGTCTATATTTCAGGTGCAAAGGTAGAGACTACTTTGTTTGAGCTGGCAAATGGATTCCAACTCGAAACATCAAAGTTTATTTTTCAGAATTGTTGTTTTGAAAATAACTTTCCTATGGAACATTTTAAGTGTAGTAATTAATGGTGTTGGAAGCACTTTCAGAGAGAGCACTATGATGATTGTGTTTTCTCTGTGGTTGGCTTTTGCTGGACCCATTAGCTTCAAAGTTACAAAATGATTAAATTAAATTTTTGAGATGAAGACACATGTGGGCTTAGTTCAAGTTCAAAGCTCTGTCAAATGAAAAACAACCCAGTACAAAATTTAATTTTCTGTGAAAATATTTTTTAAATGTAATGTTAATTGACAGCTCCATAACCTCAGGCAAAATAAATATTGAATCCAGCTAGAGCCGAGCTTTCATTAACTGAAGCATTAATACAGTGTGGTCCAATACAGTGTGTTTAGGGTCAAGCTAAGGCACAGTACTTGATTGTAATTGTCAGGGTACAGTCATTTTTTAAAGAACGATTTGAACATTTAGTTTCAGAGAAAGATGGTGCCGTAAAAATTTGCCTTTTACTCGCTTCCTGTCTCATTTCCAGGAACACAGTGCACCTGTCATTATAGTTCCTATATCTTTTAAAACCTCCTTAAACTCTGTCTCTAGAGTTAACAAAATACCTTCTTCCTGTCTGCATTACTTTTAAATAATACATCATGAAAGAGATTTCCTTTGACTAATTTGCTTGGTTTGGTTTCAGAGATTACAAAACAAGGCAACTGTAAATCTCTGAACTTTCCAATGGGAGACTAGAGTTTTAAAATGTGGTTCCCAGATATCAGGGGTGAGTTCAGGATCAGGTCAGAAATGAAGGTAAGTCCATTTAGAAGCAGGATGTTTTGTCACACGTAAGTGTACTCATCTTTATAAGCCAGCAATTACATAATTTGTTTTTTGGGAGTTTTGGAAATAGGAAATCATGAATGCTTTTGCAGAAAAATGTAACAGTCACCAGGATCAGATGGCATTCTCCCAAGAGTTCTGAAGGAACTCAGATGTGAAATATCCTCCAGTTATGTGTACCAGCTGACTGGAAGATAGCTAATATACTGCTGATTTTTTAAAAAAAAGGTCCAGAGGTGATCCTGACAATTACAGGCTGGTAGGCCTAACTGCAGTACCAGCCAAAGTGGTTGAAAGTATAGTAAAGAACAGAAATATCAGATACATAAATAAATACAATATGTTGGGAAAGAGTTACAGTTTTTGTAAAGGGAAATTATGCCTCACCAATCTATTAGGATTTTTTCCGGGTGCCAACAAACATGTGGACAAGAGTGATCCAGTGGTTATAATGCACTTGGACTCTCAGAAAGCTTTTGACAAGGTTCCTCTACAAAGGCTCTTAAGCAATGTAAGCAGCCCTGGGATAAGGGGGAAGGTCCTCTCATCGATCAGTAACTGGTTAAAAGACAGAAAACAAAAGGTAGAAATAAATGGTCAGTTTTCACAGTGGAGAAAGGCTTATGTTGGGGTCCCCCAACTATTTGTACTGGCATCAGTGCTGTTCAACATATTCGTAAATGATCTGGGAAAAGGGGTAAACGGTGAGGTGGCAGAGTTTGCAGATGTTTCAAAATTTCTCAAGATAGTTCAGTCCAAAGCTGACTGCGAAGAGTTACAAAGAGATCACACAAAATTGCATGACTGGGGAACAAAAGGGCAGATGAAATTCAGTGTTGATAAATGCAAAGTAATGCACATTGGAAACCATAATCCCAACTATTCATACAAAATGATGGGATCTTAATTAGCTGTTACCACTGAAGAAAGATCTTGGAGTCATTGTGGATAGTTCTCTGAAAACATCCACTCAGTGTGCACCTGCAGTCAAAAAAGCTAACTGACTGTTAGCAACTATTCGAAAAGGGATAGATAATGGGACAGAAAATATCATAAAGCCAGTATATAAATCCTTGGTACACCCAAACCTTGAATACTGCATGTAGTTCACGTCACCCCATCTCAAAAAAGATATATTGGAATTGGAAAAGGTTCAGAAAAAGGCAACAAAAATGATTAGGGGTATGGAAGAGCTTCCATATGAGAAGAGATTAAAATGACTGAGATTGTTCAATTTAGAAAAGAAACGACTACCGGGAGCTATGAGAGAAGTCTATAAAATTATGAATGGTTTGAAGAAAGTTAATAAGTGTTGTTTATCCCTTCCCATGACACAAAAAACAGGGATCACCCAATGAAATTAAACTGGCAGCAGGTTTAAAACAAACATAAGTACTTTTTCACACAGCACATAGTCACCCTGTGGAACCCATTCGCAGGGGATGCTGTGAAGGCCATAAGTATAACTGTCTTTAAAAAAATTAGATAGGTTCATGGAGGATAGGTCCATCAATGTCCATTAACCAAGATTGCTAGGGATGCAGCCCCATGCTCTGGGTACCCCTAAACCTCTGACTGTCAGAAGCTGGGACTAGACAACAGAGGATGGATGACTCAATATCTGCCCTGTTCTGTTCATTCCCTCTGAAGCTTTTGGCACTGGCCACTGTCAAAAGACAGGATATTGGGCTCGATGGACCATTGGTCTGACCCAGTATTAGTCATACCTTCTGTGTTCAAAGGTGGAAAAAAAAATCCTGTTCTTTCTGAACCTTAAGAAAAAGTATCATTGTGTAAAACATGAATATAAGTAACAGTTCAGGAGACTGAAAGAATGAGGAAGTGTCTTTTTTCTCCCCACCCCCAAAAAGTTCCTTCACTGTAATTTCTAGATAACATTAAAAGATGAGTGAATGGATTGATCAAGAACTTGGTTCCCAAGAATTACGAGTTGGCAAGATCATGGGGAAATATTTCAAAAGAAAATAAGTTATGAAAGTCAGTTTTTTCAACTCAATTCCAGAAGGACATTGACAAGTTGGAGTGAATTCAAATAAAGATTTAAGGTGACTATCAGAAAACAATTCCTAACTGAGATAATTTAGCCTATGGAATCTTCTTCTCAAAGGAAGTGTTGGAAGCCCCAATTCTTGAGTCATTTAAAACAGGACTGGAAAAAAACATTGGATTCTAGAGGGGAAATTCCTGCACTGGCAGAGGGATGGATAAGGTAGTTTTAATAAATTTCTTCCATGTTTATCTTTTATCACTGTAGAAAAAGAACGAAGGCTCTAATCCAAGGCTCATTGAAGCCAATGGAAAGACGCATTTACTTCAGTGAACTTTAGATCAGTTCCTTAGAAAAGACTGTCAATATTCAGACACAGTAAATTAATTAATAAAAATGAAGTTGTGACAGAATGTACTCCTGTGTTCACACCCTACATACTTTGTAATAATCTTTGTACAAAATATGTCTTGTAAGGTATTCTTTGAAAACTCATCATTTTCTGATCAATATTGTTCTGATAAAATGTGTGTGGCAACATTGTATGTGAAGTTATACAATTCCATTGTATGGTGTTATTAACACATGATGCAAATTGAGGTTGGCAAACTGGTCTGTCTCCAAAGGAATGTGTGCTCTGCTTACTTTGCATTTAAGCATAAACTGAGTCATCAAGCAGGAAGGGGAGACAAAGGAAATCCAAACAGGTGACAAAGAAACAGCATGGAACATCCTTCCATATAGGCTTTTTGTCTCCTGATACCCAGCTGGAAACGTTTTTCAGAAGGGAGACTGAAACTATAAAAAGGAGGGACAAACACCCCAAGAGACCCTTCTCTCTCTCTCTCTCTCTCTCTCTCTCTCTCTCTCTCTCTCTCCCTCTCCCTCTCCTTGCCCACCAGTTCTCTACACGTGAAGCATCAAGGCCTTCACTGGATTCTGAAACCTACAGGGTTTGGTCAGTAAGACTGCTGAAAGCATATGGCAAGAATTTTTGCTTAACGCCGATATAGTTTTTTTAATTTAAATACCAGTAGTGTTTTAACTTTATTTTCTTGTAATCATTTTTTACTTTTATGCCTCATTACTTGTACTCCCTTAAAATCTCTCTCTTTATAGTTAATAAACTTGTTTTATTATTTTATCTAATCCAGTGTGTTTAAATTGAAGTGTTTTGGAAACTCCATTTGGAATGGCAAGTTATGTGCATATTGTTTCTATTAAAGAGGTAATGGACTTTATATAAACTTGTATTGTCCAGAGGAGAGCTGGGCAGTACAGGAGATACATATCTGTGGGAAAATCTAAGATTGGAGGTGTGTGGCTGGCTGGCTGCAGCACGCACAGAGATATAGCTGGGAGTGACTTGTATGCTGAAGGCTGTTTGTGAGCAGACCAGGCTGGAGGCTACAACAGTAAAGCATTGTAAAGGGCAACACAGGTAGGAGGGCAGAGGTGACACAGCTACTCATTAGTCTGGACTGTACCCTGGTATGTCCCAGAAGGAAATAAGAAATATTGAAAAAGGATAAAAATCAAAAGTAACTAGAGGGAGAAGGTGAATGGAAAGAAAATCTGAGAGAATCCTGAGAGAAAGAAGAAATAACACACGAAAGAAAAAATGCAATATTGTGTGTTTAGTTGGAGAGATAGTCAAGGTGTACTTGGAAATAGAAACATTTAAAACACTGATCCTGTAACTCATCAGCATTTATAATTGCTAGTTACTTCAGTGGGCACCTGTTCTCTGAGCAGAACTACTTCAGGATGGGAGTAAAATAAGAAGAATAAATCACAATCCAAAGCAGCAAAAGTAAAACGATCACACATGGATGAAGCAAAAATAATCAGTTATTCCAGGTTTAATGCAAGTAGCATGCTTAATTAAGGATACACTTTCATATTTAATCTTGTATGCATGATCTTTGCATTTTTGCTGGAATGAGAAGAAATGAAGAAGGAAAAGGAATCCAAAGATTACTAATATTGATTGATCAGGAAAGACAAAATGAAGGAATTGTCAATTTAGCTCATTTTATCTCCTTCAGTTTGTCTCACTTTAGGTTTGATTGAAATCCTTTGTGTCAAAAAGCAGTTGTTGATGCTCCATCATTGAGGTTATTTATAATTACGTTGAATGACATTTTTAAGAATGTTCAGTAGAAAGGGCTAGATCCTCACTTTGAAACAGCTGGGGGAGGGGTGGATGGATATGTGTAGGGAAGATCGCTTTTTAAACCACTTTTCCATTCTCCTGATTCTGAGGGAGTTGCAGGGAAATTCCAGCATAATTCAGAGCAGCCTAATAACTATTCTAAATTTACACTAGCTGGAGCAGTCCCAAGGCTGAGGATCAGCCAGAGTCCTGTGCATTGCAGCCTACCTCCTCATGTCTCCTTTGCCAAAGGAGGGAGAATAGATGCTGTAAAGCTAGTTACTCCAGCTTTACACCAGCTGAGGCTTCCCCAGCACTGGGGGAATCCTTAACAGCATATTTGAGATAGCTTTAAGCCCTCTTTGCATCACAGAAGCAGTGTGAAGGGAACAGAGGCTGGGTCAAAGATCTGGGCCAGAGTATGCAGATTAGTCTGTGCACTTTACAACAATTATTGATGACCATGTCCACTTTGTAGCAAAGTGGATCAAGAATTGGACTGTGACTCAGGCGACTTGAGTTCTGTTGTTGGCTCTGCCACTGGTTTGCTGGATGACCTTAGGCAAGTCACATCAACTCTCTGTGCCTCAGTTTCCTCATCTGTAAAACAGGTGTAATGATAGTAGACTGCTTTGAAAAGCACTTTGAGACCTTCTGGTATTAAGTGCTGGGTATTATTATAATTACATATCACATGACCACAATGTATTTTCTATTTGTTATTTCTATTACAGTAGCACCCAGAGCTTCACTGGAGATCTGGGCCCCATTTTGTGAGAGAATGCTCCTGACCTGATATTACGGTCTAATTAGACAAGACAGACAAAGGAAATATTATTAAATGACTTACTCAAGATCACACAGGGAGTCTGTGCAAAGGCAGGTATTGAAAACAGATCACCTGAAATCCCAGTTCAATGCCTTCATGCCAAGACCATCCTGCCTCCTTCCTCCCTTCTCCCCGCTTCATTCAAGGCTTTATGTGCACCTGACAGATTTTAAGTAATCAGATGCTCATAATACCCTGCATAAACAGAAGCTGAAATATTGTGCACCAGTCATGCTTTATTCTGACTAGATTCCCACTTATTGATTTTATTAATAATTTGCAAATAGACCCTTCTAATTCCAAGGTTAGGTTCCTTGCACAAATGTTTCTTATACAGATTTTAACAGGTGTTGTGTAGCCTTTAGAAATTCACATTAAGTAGAACAAAGCTGGAATGCATATTAAAAATATCTAGAACACTAGGTTTAAATATCTGGTCAGGGCCAGAGCTGGTTGAAATATTTTGGATTATTTGATATTTTTTCATTAAAAATGACCTATTTTCTAAACTGGAAAATTTGAGTGAAAAAAAGTCTGGGTATTTTAAACAAAATTGGAAAACAAAATTAGCTGTTTTTTTCAGGGTGTTCCCTCCCCCCCCAATTTTAGTCAACCAGTTTATCATTATTTCCTCTTTTATTCCATCTTCTCCCTCCACCCCCTGTTTTCCCCCATTATTCACCCCTTTTTCAGTGGTAAAATAGAAAAATTAAATAAAAAAAGGGGAAGGGTGCAAAGGAGAGAGAGAGAAAGATAAATGGTGACAATGAAAAATTTCAAAAACTAATTTTTTGTTAAAAATGAAAATAAAAGAAAAACCCTTCCTTTTCAAAACCGATTAAATGAAAACTTTTGAAAATTTTCACCACTCTCCTGCTGACACCCCTTATTTTTAAACCAGCTGTAGTTAGGGTTGATTTACTAACCCACACAGGGACTGAACCTTGGGAGGTGAAGAAGCATTTTGAGTTGTATTAGTAGATGGTGGATGAAGGAGAATTATCTTTGCGTATCACATATGTGTTCAAATGATTTCTCTGCAAAGGAAATCTGAAATTATGACACTGCTCCTTGCGGATGAGATTGGACAGACGTATTGCAACCAATGGCTAGCTTTGATTGTGTACTGAAATGACCCAACAAATACAAAAGGACTAATTGCTGAACTCTGTGCAACCCTAAATAATGCTGAAACAGATTGCCACATATAATGGAAAAATAAGAAACAGAATTCCAGAGTATCAAAGGGAAAAGATATCAAAGGGAGCAGTTGATGGGCAGAAATCTGCCAAAATGCCGACACTGGCATATCGTCGCTATTATAGAGAATTCCAGTAAAAAGTAATTACAGCCTGTTTCTACAAGCTGTTACTCTCCAATAAACTGAATTCAAGCAGTCCCAACTAGGGCGACCAGAGGTCCTGATTTTACAGGAACAATCCCAATATTTGGGGCTTTGTTTTATATGGGGGCCTATTACCCTGCACCCCTATCCTGTTTTTTTTACAGTTGCTATCTCGTCACCCTAGTCCCAACGTCTGCTGGAGAGGCAAGTCACCCACCACTCTGACATTTTCTAGGACAACTCAAAGGCTCAAATATTCTGCTTACAAACACACAAAGCTTAAAGAATATCTTTGGCATACAGTTTGGTAAAATCCCAATCTGTTATGTTCTGATGGATTCCAAGAGAGCAAAGAATGAAGCAAAGAATGAAGCCGATTCAAATGGGCCTGATCCTCAGCTGGTGTAACTTTGCATAGTTGCACTGAAGTCAGTGGAGTTACATTGGTTTACACCAGCTGCCCAGCCCATTTAGCTGTTTTAGTGCATTATAGCAGCTGCAAACAAGGAGAGCCAGCTCCTGTGCGACTAGCCAACTCTTTATAGACCACCAGGTACGACTCTGTGGATCTCACGTTGAAACTACTGTTACATAACATCAAAATCCCACAAAAACTCCCCTATTCCCACCTATCTCTGTCCCTAAACTCATTTACTCACTTATATTTCCCTCTCTACTGACATGTATATTTGCCTGTGTACAGCATTTCTAGGTAGCAAACTGTTTAGTGTTATTTATATAAGATTATCGTGGAGATGCCAATGAAAATATTCTGAATTTACAATGGGTGTAACACAGGATTTTCATATTGCCCTCTCCCTCTGGGGGAAATCCTTAACTTTGTCTAACATGTGAACTCTGCACAAGCAGGTCATTACAGATTTACCTAGCTGATGTGTTTGTTTCCACTTCTCTTTACATTGGCACAAAACCAGAGAACCAAGGGGAAACAGGTGGTGCAGGGCCCCCACCCTGGCTTTGAACAAATTTTCTTCTATTGTAGTTTTTTTCCCTCGATTCCCCAGATCAGTCAGAAACTAATAGTGTTACTGCTTCATCGAGCCGCCCGCTGTTAGGAGACAGAATCTTATGTGCACACATATAATGATAATCATATGTAAATCTTTATTACATAATGATTCATTCTCAGCAAGTGTCCATCAAGTGGAACTATACTGATGTACCCTAGTTGAGGAATTGACCCATCGAGTCCAATTTCACTTCCATTGTCATCAATGGGAGTATGCCATTGATTTTAATGAGAGAAGGATAGGCCCCCTTCTTTGCTGTCAATATTTCCATGTTCAATTTGCTCAGTCAATAATTGACTATTCTCGTGTCCAACGTACTCTAAACTCAGCTTTGTATTTGAAAAATTAAGCCTTGTTCTTTCTGCGGCTTATAATATATTGTCACTTTTAGTGGTGATTCTGCCATTAGCTTTTAGCTTTCAATTTTGTTGATTATGAAAAGCAGAATAGATTAGAAGCTACTTCCCTTTGCCATGTTTGTAATGATTGTACTACGAATATTATTACGAAGAAACATAGGAATCAATCCTAAGGTCCGGCTAGTCCAGTATGCTGTAACCAGAACCAGATGCTTCACAGGAAGGTGTAAGAACCCTGCAGGAAGACGCCCACATGGGGACTCCCCCTCTCTGTAATAGGTATAAATTGGGTTAAATCCTGAATGCATGAGGTTTAATATCCCTTCCAAAAGTTTTATTCCCATTAATTATGATATATCCAGAGGTCTCTCTTGATATTCTTGATATCCACAATAATGTCCCTTTCTCCATTTTCAGTCTTGCTAAGTTCTTGACTTCAACAACTTTCTGTGGCAAGGAGTTCATAGAATCATAGAATATCAGGGTTGGAAGGGACCTCAGGAGGTCATCTATTCCAACCCCCTGCTCCAAGCAGGACCAATCCCCAAGTAAATCATCCCAGCCAAGGCTTTGTCAAGCCTGACCTTAAAAATATCTAAGCAAGGAGATTCCACCACCTTCCTAGGTAACGCATTCCAGTGTTTCACCACACTCCTAGTGAAAAAGTTTTTCTTAATATCCAACCTAAACCTCCCCCACTGCAACTTGAGACCATTACTCCTTGTTCTGTCATCAGCTACCACTGAGAACAGTCTAGAGCCATCTTCTTTGGAACCCCCTTTCAGGTAGTTGAAAGCAGCTATCAAATCCCCCTTCATTCTTCTCTTCCTCAGACTAAACAATCCCAGTTCCCTCAGCCTCTCCTCATAAGTCATGTGTTCCAGTCCCCTAATCATTTTTGTTGCCCTCCGCTGGACATTTTCCAAGTTTTCCATATCCTTCTTGTAGTGTGGGGCCCAAAACTGGACACAGTACTCCAGATGAGGCCTCACCAATGTCAAATAGAGGGGAAACGATCACGTCCCTCGATCTGCTGGCAATGCCCCTACTTATACAGCAGAGAATGCCATTGGCCTTCTTGGCAACAAGGGCACATTGTTGACTCATATCCAGCTTCTCATCCACTGTAACCCCTAGGACCTTTTCTGCAGAACTGCTGCTGAGCCATTCGGTCCCTAGTCTGTAGCGATGCATGGGATTCTTCTGTCCTAAGTGCAGGACTCTGCACTTGTCCTTGTTGAACCTCATCAGATTTCTTTTGGCCCAATCCTCCAATTTGTCTAGGTCCCCTGTATCCTATCCCTACCCTCCAGCGTATCTACCTCTCCTCCCAATTTAGTGTCATCTGCAAACTTGCTGAGGATGCAATCCACACCATCCTCCAGATCATTAATGAAGATATTGAACAAAACCGGCCCGAAGACCGACCCTTGGGGCACTCCACTTGATACCGGCTGCCAACGAGACATGGAGCCATTGATCACTACCTGTTGAGCCCAACAATCTAGCCAACTTTCTATCCACCTTATAGTCCATTCATCCAGCCTATACTTCTTTAACTTGCACAGTCTAATTATACATTGTGTGAAAAATATTTCCTTTTATCAGTTTTGAATTTCCCTCCTTTTAATTTAATTGAATGTCTCATTGTACTTGTGTTACAAGACAAAGAGAATAGCGCATTTCCACTTCCACTGAATTGTCTCATTAGTACTGTCCCCCCACTTGGTAAGGCAACTCCTATCTTTTCATGTGCTGTGTATATATACCTGCCTACTTTATTTTCCACTCCATGCATCTGATGAAGTGGGTTTTAACCCATGAAAGCTTATGCTCAAATAAATTTGGTAGTCTCTAAGGTGCCACAAGTACTCCTCATTGTTTTTGCTGATACAGACTGACACAGCTGCCACTCTGAAACAAGACAAAGAGAAGAGAAGTTCCTCAGCTATCTTTTATAGTAGTAGAAATTTGTTTACACAGTAAAGCAAGCAGTAAAGGTCAAAACTACCAGGAGCAGATATATTGAATAAGAAGTCACTTTGCTGACTACAATTTCACTTTCATGTAGAAGACAATAAATGCAAGACTGTGAGGAGGTGTTCTCTACTGCTTCACTGTTATGTGCACCAACCGGTTCAGCCATATAAAGAGCTTACAACAAGACATACTATATCAGCAAATGAAGATGTGAGGCAAGCGGACAGGACCAGCCAGCACATAGTACTTTCTTTGTCTCTTGGCTTCAGTGGCCAAAACCCAATTGTTGAATAATTTGTGTGAGAGCACAATCTTGTCTTTCATGGAATAATAAAAGTCTCCATCAGGGTTATGTGCTATTTCTAGTCAAGAATATGGAGGCTTTAAATTCTTGCTGTGTACAAGGAATACTGTTATACAGATGATGCTATGGGTTTACCCAGAATATGAGTTTGAACTGAGGTTTAGGTTTTAATGCTTAAAATAGCATTTTTCCTTGTAAGTTAATTGAAAAAAAACCATTTCTTAATGTTCAAACCAAGAATAGTACAAAGAGGTAAGAGAACGAGGAGCAATGCTCTCAGCTTGTAGTGGGGGAGGTTTAGGTTGGATATTAGGAAAAACTTTTTCCACTAGGAGAGTGGTGAAGCACTGGAATGCGTTACCTAGGGAGGTGGTGGAATCTCCTTCCTTAGAGGTTTTCAAGGTCAGGCTTGACAAAGCCCTGGCTGGGATGATTTAGTTGGGGATTGGTCCTGCTTTGAGCAGGGGGGTTGGACTATATGTCCCTTCCAATCCTGATAGTCTATGATTCTTGCTACATATGGCCTATTATGAAAAAATATACTGTAGCATGTATGTATAATAAATGGGTTAGGGTAGTATAAGTTTGGTTTGGGATGAGCATATTACTCACAAGATTATGCAAGTTGTCTCATATGGGTTCTGACAAAACTTTCATGCCACAGCACTCCATCATGGATTCTGTGTTTGCCACATATGTTACAGAAAAACAATTTTAATATTTTAGAGAGTTTTTAAAAATTGTATTGGGACTATTTTTTATATTCATCAGCCTGCAAAGCAAGGAGCTTTAGTATTCATGAGGCCAGCAGTTCAGGGCTCTAAGAGGAACTATAAAAATGACCTATAATGTCTTTCTATACTCAGAAATGCTACACTTTTAAAGTCTGTTGTCTGTGGTCCTTAAGGGGCTGGAAGTGAATGCTAGCATCCCATTGGGAAGGGTTGATGAGGGGAGGATAAAACCCTTTCCATAAAGATAAAGCTCCTATTTCTAGCTCAGGAAGGGCACAGGATAACTTTGTGACACTTTTAGAAAATCCAGTTGTCACAGATTCACAGAGTCTGGTGTTCCAGTCTGTAACCAGTCTCTTGGGCATGACCCGTTTAGTGGGCCAGGCCCCAAGGATTTTCACAGTTCCACTGGGGCAGGCCCCTGGCCTCCAAGGCCTTCAGCACTAGTCAGAGGTGAAAGCCAGCCAGTGCACCATACTGGGGTGGATCAGCTTCCCCAGGTGTAATTTAAAGGGCCTGCGGCTCTCAGCAGCAGCTGGAGCCCCCGGCCCTTTAAACTGCTGCCAGAGGCCCGCTGCCAGAGCCCTGGGGTAGTAGCAGTGGAGCTGGGCTGGCAATTTAAAGGGCCTGGGCTTTGGGTAGAGGTAATTTGTGAAGAAAATCCAGATTTCGGAGGGAATTATTTCTGTGGCAGTTTGATTTGGGGGGGAAAAAAAAGCCACCCCCATTGGCCTTTTGAAGTTGCTTAGTGGACTGAGAATGTTAGAATAAGCACTTTGGGGAGGAAAAGGCAGGAAGGAGGGGAATTTGATTTTTGTGAAGACAGTAGGGCAGACATAACCTGAACCTTTTGAACATTATTTTATCACATGGTGTCTAATTGATCACATGGTTACCAACTCCACATATATGGCATGTGTATGTATGTGTGTGTGTGTATATATAGATTAGATACTTGTGCACAAGATATAATATGTGTGCGTGTATATATAATTACCTAGTTATTAGTGACTTACCTGATAGTCAGAGAAAATGGGAAAGTGGTCAGAAATGGAAGAGATGAGCTTACTTGGCATCCCTCTCACTGCTGTCCAGTTCTGTGGACAGGCTTTTCTGCCTGTTTCGTACATTTGAGATTATATTTGCTTAGGGATATGTGGCAGGGCAATGGCGTTAATTCCCATTTGTTCCCACTCTGTGTTTGTCAGTCCTCATGGAAGCAAAGCATAAGGGGGCACACATGACAGTAGGCCTTCAAATATAGGCTTTGATTCAAGAAAGCATCCCTGATCTGGAAAGCACTTCAGCACTTGCTTAACTTTAACCCTGTGCTTAAGTCCCATTGAAATCAATAGGATTTAAGCACCGACTAGCAGTTAAGCACATGCCCAAGTTCTTTCCTGAATTAAAGCCATGTAGTGTACAGTATTACACAGAAAACATCTAATAATCAAGTAAATTTCCCAGATCTGATGAAGAGCTCTGTGTAAGCTCAAAAGCTTGTCTGTCACCAGCAGAAGTTGGTCCAACAAAAGATATTACCTCACCCACCTTCTCTCTCTTATATCCTGGGACCGACACAGCTACAACAGCACTGCATACAGAAAACATTCATCAAGGATTAGGGTAGGAAAATTTGGGAGCTTAAAACACACGTTTGTCAGTGTCCCTTCAACTGGAAAAGAAAATCTGGCTAACATTCAATGTATCAATTAAATGTAGGCAGTGCCAGTGCAGTGTGACATGTTAGGGGTTTTTTCCGAGGAGGTCAAAGATTCTACAAATTGGTAAAAAAAACCAAAAAACCCTGCTGCACCTACTCAGCTGCAGCTCCACAAAACTCTCAGAAATAGTGGGATGGGTGGGCTGAAAATATGTTTTCAAATAAAGTGCACTGAGGCCTCAAGAAGTCCCATGTGAAATGTTTATGAATGAACCACATAGAGCTCATCTTACAGCTGTCGCCTAGCAAACACTGCACTCAGTCCTCCCCTAAAAAGGATTGAGTGTGAGAACCCATTACAGCCACTCTTTCTCTCACCCCTTTCACCTCTGAAATGATTTCTGAAAGAGAAGAAAGTGTAGCATGGGTGAGGTTTGCCACTGGTTAAACTTCTGGAATACTATAACTGTTCTGTGTTCAGTGTTTGCGCTCCATATTGAAAAAATAGGGGGTTGTTTTTCCTGTAGACCTTCCAGACCACACACATCATGGTGGTTTGGTGCTTTCTCCTGCTTGTCTGCAGGTGTGTCCACCACTGCCCTCATTTACACGCCTGTTTGGAGTCATAAATACATCTGACCTATTGCCTTGAGACTTCTCTGTAAATCTGTTATCTTGTGGCTTCCATTCAAAACATGAATGTGATGAGCAATTAGTTTGTAAAAAGGGGAAATTATTTTCCTTTTCATTAAATTCGACAAGATAGTATAAAACAATTAGTAATTTTTATAAACTTTCACTGTATCTTTGAAAGTGCAGTGTGATGGTCTTGTGGTTGGCAGGACTGGCTTCTATTCTGAGCTCAGCCACCCACTTCCTGTATGTGTGACCAGCCACGTCATCTGACTTCTGTTACTCAAACAAGATGACAATCCTTACCTACCTGTAAAATCTAGTCATTAATACAGGTAAAGTGTTTAGGCAGTCCTCAGATAGAAGGTGCTATATAAGAGAACATAAGAACGGCCATCCTGGGTCAGACCAAAGGTCCATGTAGCCCAGTATCCTGTCTTCCAACAGTGTCCAATGCTAGGTGCCCCAGAGGGAATGAACAGAACAGGTAATCAAGTGATTCACACCCTGTTGCCCATTCCCAGCTTCTGGCCAACAGAGGCTAGGGACACCATCCCTGCCCATCCTGGCTAATAGCCATTGATGGACCTATCCTCCATGAACTTATCTAGTTCTTTTTGAAGCCTGTTATAGTCTTGGCCTTCACAACATCCTCTGGCAAGGAGTTCCACAGGTTGACTGTGCATTGTGTGAAGAAATACTTCCTTTTATTTGTTTCAAACCTACTGCCTATTAATTTCATTTGTAACCCCTAGTTCTTGTGTTATGAGGACTAAATAACACTTCCTTATTTACTTTCTCCAAACTAGTCATGATTTTATAATCCTTTATCATATCCCCCCTTACTCATCTCTTTTCCAAGCTAAAAAGTCCCGGTCTTATTAATCTCTACTCATATGGCAGCCATTCTATACCTGTAATCATTTTTGTTGCCCTTTTATGAATCTTTTCCAAGTCCAATATATCTTTTTTGAGATGGGGCGACCACATCTGCATGCAGTATTCAAGATGTGGGCTTACCATGGATTTATATAGAGGCAATATGATATTTTCTGTCTTATTATATATCCCTTTCTTAATGATTCCCAACATTGTTTGCTTTTTTGACTACCACTGCACATTGAGTGGATATTTTCAGAGAACTATCCACAATGACCTGAAGATCTCTTTCTTGAGTGGTAACAGCTAATTTAGATCCCATCATTTTATATGTATAGTTGGGATTATGGTTTCCAGTGTGCATTACTTTGCATTTATCAACATTGAATTTCATCTGCCATTTTGTTGCCCAGTCACCCAGTTTTGAGAGATCCTTTTGTAGCTCTTCACAGTCTGCCTGAGACTTAACTATCTTGAGTAGTTTTTGTATCATCTGCAAATTTTGCCACCTCACTGTTTACCCCTTTTTCCAGATCATTTATGAATATGTTGAATAGGACTGGGCCCAGATAGGCCCCTTGGGGACACCACTATTTACCTCTCTCCATTCTGAAAACTGACCATTTATTCCTACTCTTTGTTTCCTCTTTTTTAGCCAGTTACCAATCTATAAGAGGACCTTCCCTGTTATCCCATGACAGCATACCTTCCTTAAAAGCCTTTGGTGAGGGACCTTGTCAACGGCTTTCTGAAAATCTGAGTACACTATATCCATTGGATCCCCCTTGTCCACATGCTTGTTGACCCCCTCAAATAATTCAGTAGATTGGTGCGGCATGATTTCATTTTACAAAAACCATGTTGACTCTTCCACAACAAAATTATGTTCATCTATATGTCTGACAATTTTGTTCTTTACTATAGTTTCAACCAGTTTGCCTGGTATTGAAGTCAGGCTTACTAGCCTGTAATTGCCAGGATTACCTCTGGAGCCCTTTTTAAAAATTGGCGTCACATTAGCTATCTCCCAGTCATTTTGTACAGAAGCTGATTTAAATGCTAGGTTACAGACTACAGTTAGTTCTGCAATTTCACATTTGAGTTCCTTCAGAACTCTTTGGGTGAATACCATCTGGTTCTGGTGACTTATAACTATTTAGTTTATCGATGTGTTCCAAAATCTCCTCTAATGACACCTCCATCTAGGGCAGTTCCTCAGATTTATCACCTAAAAAGAATGGCTCAGGTTTGGAAATCTCCCTTATGTCCTCAGCTGTGAAGACCGATGCAAAGAATTCATTTAGTTTCTCCACAATGGCCTTATTGTCCTTGAGTGCTCCTTTAGCACCTCGATCGTCCAGTGGCCCCACTGATTAACAGGTTTACATGGCGTGAGGTAAATAAGGCCTTGGGCAACGCATTCCATTAGGAGCATTGAAGAAAATATTGAACAAACTAACTATCCATTCAGTGAATAAGGCAGGGATCCTGTGGAAAAAAATGTGTGATCATGTAATTAAAGACAGTATCATAAAACACACACACAAAGGATCTGAATTAAGGTTGTGCAGGCAACGTTAACTCTTGCATTGAGTGCTTGACTTTGCAACCTTAATGTCTTTTAAACACATTTTTTGGTTGTGATATATTTAATTTCAACTTGTATTATCCACCAGTCCAGGGAAACAACAAGGTAAATGACAAGCAAGTTTTGAACTCTATGCCCATGGAGTCCCTGACCATCCCAATCATTAATTTGTTTATTGTTCTCATTGAATGAATAAATATTTCAGCTTGCTTGCAAACTGGGAAGATATATAAAAATGTAGAAGCCAGCAATGATACTTTTACAGAGCCATCATCAGACTATAATCACACTTGAGGGGCCAGATCCTCAGCTAGTGTAAATCAGCATCAAAGGAGCTATATCAATTTACTCCAGCTGAGGATCTGGCCCAAGGGCTTAATTCTTGGCTCCAGTTTCATCTGCTGTGCTCTGCTTAGTTTATACAAATCTGGTCTAGCCAGCTCTGTGTTACCTATTTCTCCTAGCACTCAGCAAGAAGGGGCAGGGAAGGGATATAGCGTGGGTAGGAGGGAGTAGAGCGAAATACGTGACACTCTGCCAAATCCACAGCCATGGTACTAATCTGTGGCCACACCAGAGCCACTGTACTGAAAATAACTAGTACATCAGTCTGCATGATGAAGCATTCTGCCTGCAAGAGGCATAATTTAGACAAGTTCTGCAGCTGCTTTCATTTGTATTAAAGGTTGGTTCATCCTCTAGCCAGACCAGGATCAGAAGAGCAGAAAGGTGACTTAGTGCCATCTTTCTCTCTCTGTTCCTCTCACCATGAGATTAATCCCCAAGAGTTTATATCCCTATATGTGTAGCCTACCCAACGTAGTTGTCCTCCCTGTGTGGCATTGTAATCATGTCCACGGCAACCAGTTGTGATAGGGCAAACAAGGAATCACGCTATCATGAGATCTCATAAATCACTGCCAGTGTGCTTCATTATGCAGAATGGATTTTTGCTGAAGCTCATGAAGATAACGTTAGCATTTCTGTGCTTTTTCAGTAATATAATGATAAAGCAGCCTGCCCATCGCTCTGCCCACATCACTCTCATCCACGCGCAGAGCCACAACCTCCCAGTGTTTGCAGTGAATGTTTAAGATGATTTAGAAATTTAAACAAATGAAATTTCTGTAGTCGTTTTCAACAGCTGTCGTCCACCGCCTTTGTTCTGGAAGCCCTATAAATGAATTACCTCTTCTCCACTTAGAGCCATGTGCTTCAATAAGTTGAACACACACACAAAAATAAATGTAGAAACCGTATCTCCACATTCTCCTCACAGAGCAAGCCTCCTAGTTGGCATGCTGCCATAACAATGAAAAACATAGAAATGGTCCCATGTAAACTCCAGAAATGGGGGATGGTCTTAGGAAATGTGGTGAGAATGAGGGCAAAGTCAAAGTGCCACAAACGCTACCCTGGGAAAACAAAAATACCTTACCTGCAGTTAACAGATGCCAGTCAATGCTGCTCTGAAATTTAACTTGCTATTTGTAAAAATTCACATCTCACTGAAATAACCTTCAGTGGAGGTCTGAATAGACATAAGCCGTCTCTCAGTGATCTTGTTAATATTGTGAGGGGTTTGTCTCATGGCAAGGGACTTCCATAATGTGCTGCATACTATCCATACCAGTGGGAGCTTCAGGCAGCATTGCACACAATGCTTCCTTGATTGTTCAGAAAGCACAGCCTTCAGGTGGCCAGTTCTAGAGAGTGGAGTTGGGTTCACTGGCCCATTTTCTCTTACTAATCTGGCTTTTAGTTTTTGGTCTTTTTTCTGTGAATGAAAGGGAATAGAAGCTAACCAGTGTTTTGTTGCACTTAAATAACCAAAATTAACTGCCCCCGCCTTTTTTGGGGGGGGGGAGGGGGAAGGATAATTAAGGTTTCATTTTTCCCAACCAGATTTTCCTGTGATCCCCTAGCCTCTGTTCTGAAACAGAAGACACTGGATACATGTCTGGCTATAAATGCTTCCCCCTGATCAACATTGTGTACAGAACAATTAGTACAATACTAGGATGACGCCAAATCAAGCTTTGCTTACCTAATCCTTGGTGCCTACAGGACAGCTCACCTGTAATGACCCCCCATGAACGTACGGCAAACAAAAGCTGGGAAACCTACCATAATCCCATCATAAATTTATGCTCCTGAAGGGGACTTGAACTGGAAACACTGAGAAATTCAATACACTAAAAAGCCACCTTTATTTCATTTATGACATGGTGCATAGAGCAAACACTTCTTCCATTTGTTAATTGACAGGTCTAAATGTTAATCAATTGACTTGGTTCCTGTAAAGTATCCAGATATTGTTTGCCTAAGAATATTCTGAATACTTCTTTTGAGGCAGGCACCATCTTACTGTTCTGTGTTTGTGCAGTGCCTAGCACACTGGGGTCTTAGTCAATGGCTCAGGCTCCTAGGAATGACTGTGATATAAATAATACTATCATTTTAATTTAAAATGTTCCTATATACTACCTTTGTACTTACTGTAGTATCTATGTACTGTATTTTAGTGGTAGCATATATTTTTTCTAGTGCTATAATTTTTCTCTTTATAATCCTGTACTTTACCTACACTTTGGGAGTCTTTCCACTAACTTTAATGGAGTTTTAATCAAGCATTTCAGTTGCAGTTTAGTAGCAATGTCTGCTGATGGTGCAGTATCATCAAAAAGAGGATTCTTCTCTCCAAGAAGGGGGGTTAATTAATTACCTTTCTGCTTTTCTGTTAGAAAGTTACTAAAATTCAGGGAAGTTGTTATTGACAAAGTTATGTAACTTTTACTTGTTATTGCATTGAAGATAAGTCTTTAAATCCAGCCGAGGCTAGCAAGTGGGACTGAAAGAATAGTACCTTTTTGTTTTGGAACAACTCATTTAATACTTTATTTATGTTTGATATTGCATAAAAGGCAGCAAGTTTTGACCCCTTTTAAGTTTTAATTCTTCATTTTTCATTGCTTAACTCAGTTCATGTAATAACAAAGGTTCAAATTCTCTAGGAGCAAGGCCCAATGAAATCAGGAGGACTGTTTGCTGAGCAAGGAACTCAGAGTGAGTCTAGGTGGCAGGATCTGGTCCTTTAAAGTTTTTGCCTAAATTGCTCAGTGTTCTTTTGGCAAGAGGTAGCTGAACTGTTTTATAGATTTTCATACATACCTCTTCATCTGAGAATATCAAGGTATTTATAGGAATCCTTAAGGGCTAGATCATCCTTTGATCTGCATGCAGGGCGTAAAAGGGAATAAAACCCCACTTCCACCTTTGTGATCCCCCTACCCCCATCCGCTTATGCCAGCCAGTAGAGCTGAGTCAGCATGGAAATGGTGCAATAACTTGCTGATGATATAAGCCAGCAACAAATTCTTACCCTTCTTCCGGAAGGGGAGAGCAGGGACAGAACTGTGGATGTATTTATTGGAAAGTTGCTGATACAATTTAAAAAGTAACTACTGTAGACTTTTTAGACCCTTTCAGTTAAAGGGTATGTGTGTGTGTTTGAGAGCAAAAAAGAGTTGCTTTTACATTGTCTGCATTAGTATATCAGGCAAATAAAAAGATGCTGCATGGTATACCACTGTGTATTAAGAACTATATTATGTATTTCTTTCCCAGAGTATTTCTTATATATGTGCTCCTTTTTAGTGATCCTTTACCCCCAGTATTATTGTCCTTTAAAGGAACACCTTCCTTTCTCCTCCCTTCACTTAAACTTTAATTGTTATATCAATTTCTTGATGTTTTATTTCATGTTACAATCTCTCAACCCTCCCCGCCCCCTTTTCTTTTTTGGTCCCACAGTTCTTGGATGCTCTGACTGCAGGATATCGCTGTCCAACCCCACGGGAATCTTCACCTCTCCCTGCTTTCCCAGTGATTACCCTAACAGCCAAGCATGCAAGTGGACCCTCCGAGCTCCTCCTGGATTCATCATTCAGATAACATTTATTGAGTTTGACATTGAAGAAGCTCCAAACTGCATTTACGATTCATTAACTCTAGATACTGGAGAGAATCAGGTTAAGTTTTGCGGCGTCACTGCCAAAGGATTATCATTTAACTCCACTGGAAATGAAATGATAGTATCTTTTGCAAGTGACTTTAGTATCCAAAAGAGAGGCTTCAATGCCAGCTATAACCGAGGTATGTACGCATAAAGAATTTCTTTCCTCTTTTATCTAGCATGTCTTATACCAAGCAGACTCACTCTATGTGGTAAGGTGAATCTTTGAAGTGAGAATCTGGAGATCTGGTTCTGCTAGATATATTTGGGGACAAAATGTAGCCATAACCAGTTACTTATACATACTTTTTAACAATTTATTGCTGTGAGTGTGTGTGAATGAAGATACAGGGCTTGATTCTGTCCTGGCATATGGCTTGCTCCAGTATATCAAAAAAACACCTACAGTGCTTGTGAAGATTTTTGGTTCAGTTATGCCTCTTTCTGCACATGTGTGTTACAGAGTACAAGCGAGATATATCTCCCACAGACCAGTGCACCCACATATGGGCAGGGAGCCATAATCTGACTCCCAGTGCTGTGGAGTGCAACAGGGAAGTTAACACAGCCAGAAACAACTGCGCTCCTCTGGCACACTAGAACTTTCCAATAAGGGTAAACCTCATCTGTGCAGGAGACAGAACTTCCTCAGGGACAGATCAGAGACTGTGGAGTGAACTCCCCTAGGAACTAAGGACTATCACACACCTCACCACATTCCACTCGGTAGCCTTCTTTAACCCTGCCTTCTCTAGCATAAATGCACAGCAACAGATCTATTAAAAAAACCAGAAGCCCTACGAAAATAAGACACTCCAGTGCATATGCTTCCCCCTATGGAAAGAGGATGAGAGAACAAACTGCACATGACAGATGTTAATCACTTCACTTAATGCACTACTGGAAGGCGCTCAGATATTATGATAAGTGGGGTAAAACAATCTCTATAGAACAGAAGCAGTAGCAGCTCCATAGTGAGCATGGGCAGCACTATGGCCCCGCTCTCCCTGCATGCCAGCATAGCTGACACAAGTGAAGTTCCGGAATTTTCTCAGCTCTCTTGCTCTGAGGAGACCTTATTTCTTTTATAGTCAGAATGCTTTTACATTCTAAAGCTGGAGCATTATTAATTTGTTCTGAGGTTTTGCCTAGGAGCTTCAGTCATGGACCAGGACCCCATTGTGCTAGGTGCTGTACAAACACAGGACAAAAAAAGAAAGATAATTCCTGTCCCAAAGAGCTTACATATAGTATGTCTCCTCCTCATTCCCAACACCTTGCAAGAGAGAGAACTACATCCTTAGAATGAAAGGGCAGGATTACAGAAGCTAAATCTGTTTACAGCTTTGAAAAAGAAAAAAGATAACACTAACTAGAGAGAGCTAGAAATGTTACTAAAGCTCATTAGAGCCACCTGAAAGGTTATTCTGGGTCAGAAAGCCACTTCTGCTGTACTGAAGGCAATCAGATCATAATCTGGATAATGAGGAAATGTACATAGAATCAGGTAGTGCAAAATTATACATTTGATTGTTAACATTCAAATTTGTCTGATGCTAAATGTCTTTTCTAAGGATTCTGCCATCCTTACTCACATTGATTAGTACCTTACTCCTGGAATCAGTCCACCAAAATAGAATATTTCTGAAAAATATTCAGATATAAATGAGATGACTGGTGGAGAAAAGTACTACTCAGTGTCTTCAAGGATACCAGAACTGGCACTAATTCCCCCCCACACACACACACAGCTTAGCTTCTAAGAGTCATGTTAAAATAATCACTGGGCCATGCAGTCCACTCTCTATAAGGCTTCTTGCTAAAGCTCTGTCTGGAATAAAGGTACTGCACCTGATTGGATTACTACAGATCTGTCGCGCTTCTTTAAGAGCTGGATGTACATGGGGAGATGTCTGCATGCATGAAAGGAGAGAATGTGACTATAAACACTGAAGATAAACCTAACAAGCTAAATTCTGCCATCAGCTACTCCCATACAACTCCACTGACTTCAGTACATACCCACAATGTGGGAGATGAAACAGAGTTATGACGTGATTTGCCCCAGATCACCCAGTAGGTCAGTAGGAGACCAAGGATTAGAAGCTAGGTCCCCTGAGACTGAACCAAGTGGCCTTCCCACGTCTTGATAACTTTGTGTGAATGGTAACCTAAGGACACGTCTACATGGGGAAATTTACTGTCAGAACTATGCTAGTGTAATTATACTAACTCTCTATGTTAACATTCTGATTCTGGAACAAACATGGTTTCTGCTACCTGACAGGGTGGCTGACACTTTTCAATCAAGAAAATAAGGAACAACAAATAACATTCACCATTTCTGTTCATTAGCTTGTTTGTCCACAATGATCCTTATTCATATGCATATTTGTAAAATGATTGGCCTTTCTTATATGTAGTGAGCTGAAGAAGAGCTCTGTGTGGCTTGAAAGCTTATCTCTCTCACCAGCTGAAGTTTGTCCCAGCCTTTCCTAGACATTTGTGAAAATACATTCACACAGATTTTTACAAATAGTGAATGATTAGGGCATAAATATTCGTGAACACTAGCTTGCAGCATTCAACTAGACTGCTTTTGAGAAATATTGAACAGAATCTTCATACCCAACAAAAACCCATTAGTTGAGTTCTCCAACAAAAGGCTTTGATTTGCCAAGGAATGTAGCTGAGGCACTCTCTGCTACAGTGTTACAAAGATGTGGCCTGGGCTTCAGTTGGGTAATGCACTCATGAAAAACAAGTCAATAAAAATCATGAAAACAAATGAAATGTTTTCAAATTACTGCTGTAGTGTATTGCCTAATGCATTCTTACAAGTTACCAGATGAATGCAAAGTAATTGTAAAAATTCATTCTTGTATGCCGTGAGTTTTGAATGCAGCCTCAGAGCTTAATAGTTTAATATACTTAAATCACCTCATGAAGTTGAATTATCTGTAATGCAGCACTAAAATGATCTTTGCCCATTTTTGGTTGAATGTATTGCTAAGCTAAATGCACTGTAATGTGCAATACTGGGCCAGTTGAATGATAAAAGCATTCTTTTAAACATTTGGCTTTATGAATATTACTTGGATCTTTGTCTTTAAACCAATTTGTATCTCCCTTTGAAATTTATTTATATATGGATTTTTGTGTATGTGTTTACTAGTTGCTGTTTCTCTGAGGAATCAGAAAGTCGTCATCCCCCAAACTTCAGATGTTGACCCTGTGTCTGTGGCAAAAAATGTCCCAGTGCCAGAGCTTAGCCAGTTCACACTCTGCTTTGAAGCAACCAAAGCCAGCAATGCTGCCAATGACTGGAAGGCTTTCTCCTACAGTGATCCTTTGTCAACAGAACTCCTCAGTTTTGGAAAGACTACAAAAGGCCACTTCCTATCAATCTCAGGCACAGAGTGCATACTAGACAGTGTCCTCATCACAAATTCAGATGGAGATTTTTTCACAGAAACTTTTGAACAATTGTGCATAGTATGGGATGGCTTCTCTGGCACTATAGGTGTAAATGGCAAGAGCATCTATCACACAGTTCTCTGCTCAGGTACCTTTGGCCAGGTTATCCCCGGCAATGGAAGATTGGTGTTGGGCTCTGACAGCAATGAAATAAGCTCTTTAAATGGGGATATATACAACTTTCGTCTCTGGAACTTCACCATGAGTTCCCAAAAGCTGTCCAACCTCAGCTGTGATGTGAAAGGAAACATTGTAGACTGGGAAAATGACTTCTGGAGTATCCCAACTTCAGCATTGAAAGCGGAAAACAACTTAAGCTGTGGTTAGTATGTTTGGCAGAATCACTTTTATTAATTCCTCCCTACCCCCGGCATTGTTCTTGAAGTACCATATGACAGCCAGAAACTGTATGTTTAGAGTTACAGACAGCAGCACTTCCCAAAAGGCAACCTCACTTGTCCTAGCCTTGCCAGCTCCATTCCATGAAAAATTAATTTTGTCGCGGGTGTGTCTGTTCCTTTAGTTTAATCAAAGCTCATATCCAGCCTGACTTCAAAAGACAACTAATGAGGTTAAACAAAATGTATAAATGAAGGGTTTTTATATATTATTCAGGACAGAAGCAATAAATAACCAAAAGTAATAAAAGAAATAAATAAAAGTTCTCCGATCTTTCCTTTCCATAAACTCATTAGTTTAAATGTGATTTTAAGACAAGTTAGTTAATATACTTGATTGTGGCCACGTGGGGCAATATAAAATATAAAAAAGATAAAAAGGGGTAATAGGTAGAAATAATACTGTGTATATAATGCTATAGGCATGCATAGCACTTTACGGAAACATATTAAGACCAGAGTCCCTGACCTGAAGAGGTTACAATCTAAGGCCCTTATCCTGAAAGCACTTAAGAATTTGCTTAACTTTAAGCCCTTGAGACACCAGTAGGATTACTCAAGTGCCTAAAGCTAGGCAGGCTATCTTCTTTCCTGTGCCAGAGTTCTGTTCAGTACAGGCATGGATGAGGACCATTAGAAAGCTGGTTCGGCCACCCTGATTCTCCTGCATTGAAGCTAAGATTACTCAGGCCCAGTTCACGAGTCTTAAGTCTACTCATTGCTGTGGCTTTCTAAGGACATTGCAGCAATAAAAGATTATCAAGATGTTCCAGAGGTATTATTATTTTCATAGTTGTTGTGATCTAATGATCCAAGAATTGGTCTAGATCTCCAGGAAAGAAAGTTTCCACCAAGGCAGGAAGCAGAGCTTTCCACTCACTATGTCACCTCCTTTATTCCCTCATGCAACTCTGAAAATGTCATCATAGAGTAAAGGTGTAAGAATGCACCTGGAAATGTTATCTTCCGGGTTTTTTACTCTTCGCATACATGGAAACTTTGAGAGGGGATACAATCAATTTTTCTATGGGATCTTCCCAAAACCAATAGCCCCAAAATACTGAATCGCTGCTTGAAATAATGTCCATTTCAAACTTCTTTTTAAACTGCTTATTTGTTGTTAGCATTCTTCTCACAGGAAATGAGAGAGGATCATGAGTGGGAAAGGATCCAGCAGACTTCGGTCTGTCCACGGTGATCTTTGGAGAAAAAAAATTAATTGAACTGACAATTTGGCACATTATGAACTTCTGGTCTCTGATCCTTTGGTCAGTAGGAAGGAGCAATGTGTGCTTTGTGCATTTGCTGTACATCCACTGTGCTGTCTGTGAAGAGTGCCATAAAAAGCATCTGTGCGCAAAATTAAACAAACAAAAACAAAACAAAAAAAACCCCGCAGGAACCTGAGGAGAATGAAAGGAGAATAAACTAAAGGCAAAAGGGATTAAGAGGAGAGGAAACATTTCAGATTAAAATTGCTGGGTTTTCCACTTCCCTTTGCACATCTCAAGACAAATATTACCTCATGGTCCTGCCTCCTTTCACCCCTCCAATCCCCCACGGCACAGTTTCTCCTCTGCCCATTTGCTTGCTGCTCCCCCTAGCCTCCTTCCTAGTCACTTGATCTTCTCAACCTCCCACACCCCCACCCCACCCCCAGCTGGGCTCCCTCTGCTCCAGGGCTGGGACAGGAGCTGCAGCCTGATGCCGCCCACAAGATGCAGGCAGGAGCTGCCCCGGCTGGGCAGGCGCAGGCGCAAGTTGATGACCTGGCACCTGCCCCCTTCCCCCACCCACAGTAACTGGACTTTTGGTGTCTGGTCAGTACATCTGACTGGGCACCTCCAGGTCCCCTTTACAACCAGACTTTCGGGTCAAAAACCCTAGTGTGGTAGATGTATATGATGAGCACGACTGTGTTCTGCTTCTGAACTCCAGTTCTGCAGAGAGGGAGACCCCTGCAAGACAGACATGACACTGACTGGCTTTCCACAAAAACAATTATACTCCTGCAAGAACCGTATTCTTCTCCTAGTGCCTTCTCACATTCAGCTTTCCTGGTTCCTTACTATCTTAATGGTTTTGTATTATGTAAACTCCTTACCAAAAGCACCCATCTAGATCTCTGGATAACCTCAGCATAAACCAGAGGAGCTGTACATTTTGTGTTTTCTATCTAACTTTGCTTGGGGCATGGACGTTGTCTTTGTTTATTGTGAAGAACTTTGCAAGCCTACGTCACTAGAAAAATAAATATTAGGGCTGTCGATTAATCATAGTTAACTCAGGCAATTAACTCAAAACAATTAATCACGATTAAAAAAACTAATCATGATTAATTGCATTGTTTAATAAATTTCAATTGGTATTCTATTTAATATTTTTGGATTTTTTTACATTTTCAAATATATTGATTTCTGTTACAACACAGAATACAAAGTGTACACTGCTCATTTTATATTATTATTTTTATTACAAATATTTGCACTGTAAAAATGATAAAAGAAATTGTATTTTTCAATTCACCTCATACAAGTACTGTAGTGCAATCTCTTTATTGTGAAAGTGTAACTTACAAATGTAGATTTTTTTTTTAGTTACATAACTGCACTCAAAAACAAAACAAAGTAAAACTTTAGAGCCTACAAGTCCTACTTCTTGTTCAGTCAATTGCAGAGACAAACAAATTTGTTTACATTTACAGCAGATGATGCTGCCTGCTTTTTATTTACGTCACCTGAAAGTGAGAACAGACATTCGCATGGCACTTTTGAGCCAGCATTCCAAGGTATTTAAATGCCAGATATGCTAAACATTTGTATGCCCCTTCATGCTTTGGCCACCATTCCAGAGGACATGCTTCCATGCTGATGAAGCTCGTTAAAAAAAATTGTTAATTAAATTTGTGACTGAACTACTTGAGGGAGAATTGTATGTCTCCTGTTCTGTTTTACCTGCATTCTGCCATATATTTAATGTTATAGCTGTCTTGGATGATGACCCAGCACATGTTTGTTTTAAGAACACTTTCACAGCAGATTTGACAAAACGCAAAGAAGGTACCAATGTGAGATTTCTAAAAATAGCTACAGCACTCGACCCAAGGTTTAAGCATCTGAAGTGCCTACCAAAATCTGAGAAGGATGAGGTACGGAGCATGCTTTCAGAAGTCTTAAAAGAGCAACACTCAGATGAGGAAACTACAGAACCCAAACCACCAAAAAAGAAAATAATCCTTCTGCTGGTGGGATCTGACTCAGATGATGAAAATGAATATGCATCAGTCTGCTCTGCTTTGTATTGTTATCGAGCAGAACCCATCATCAGCATGGACACATGTCCTCTGGAACGGTGGTTGAAGCATGAAGGGACATAGTGCATTTGGCACATAAATATCTTGCAACGCCAGCTACAACAGTGCCACGTGAACGCCTGTTCTCACTTTCAGGTGACATTGTAAACAAGAAACGGGCAGCATTATCTCCTGAAAATGGTAACTTGTTTGTCTTAGTGTTTGGCTGAACAAGAAGTAGGACTGAGTGGACCTGTAGGCTCTAAAGTTTTACATTGTTTTATTTTTGAATGCAGTTATTTTTTGTACATAATTCTACATTTGTAAGTTCAACTTTCATGGTTGCACTACAGTACTTGTATTAGGTGAACTGAAAAATACTATTTCTTTTGTGTTTTACAGTGCAAATATTTGTAACCAAAAATAAATATAAAGCGAGCACTGTATACTTTATATTGTGTTGTAATTGAAATCAATATATTTGAAAATGTAGAAAAATCCAAAAATATGTAAATAAATACTATTCTATTATTGTTGAGCAGCACAATTAATTAAGATTAATTTTTAATTGCACAATTTATCACGATTAATTTTTTTAATTGCTTGACAACAAAATGTAGTCACTGAAATATATCAACGGCAGGTTCCTTTTCTCCCATCTGTAAATATTGTAAAAAATAAACATGAATACTCATCAGACTAGCAAGGTAATGGGCCCCAGGTTTTATACATTAATACAGTTTTACATATGTATTAGTTTTGATATTTAAAATATTACAATAGTGCCCAAGGGCCATAATCAGGACCAGGACCCCATTGTACTGTGCTAGGCACTGTACAAACACATATGAAGATACAAGCTCTGCCCCCAAATAGTTTTATTAGCTAAGAAATTACTTGGGTAATCAGTAGTAGTGTGTGTGCAGTGGAAAGAGCACAGGAGTAAAATCCTCACCCACCCACACCACACTCTGTTTGCTAAGAGTGCAAAAAAGCCTAGCACTCCAAGGAAGGTAATTGTATCTCTCCTGTCACAAAGCCCAAGAGAAATCTCCAGCACCCTTTTCAGTCTTCTCCCAGGCGTGCTAAATGATTACAGTACTACTGGCTTACTCATCTACATTTCCTCAGAGAAAGTACTGTGAGAAATACCATCTCAAAAACTCAGCTAGAAACCCCAGAGGATGCACCTGTAAGATTTTTCTCTTCTCCTTGTCTTTTTGAGTAATAAAGAATTCTTTGTCAGACCAACCTTTGAAATAAGAGTTGATGAGTCAGGCTATCAATGACAGACAAAGCACTAGCAACATTAGAGAGATGACTTTATCTTACTGATAAGGATTCATTTAATTGCAAAGCAAGGGTTTGTTCAGAAAAGAGAAATTCATCCTGCCATGTTCATGCTTTGGTAAGGAGCTGAAAGAAGCTAAGTAACAAAGCAGTCTGAACACTTACTAGTGAATACAGCATATTTGCATGTGAATGTCACTTGCATTATTAAACTCCGCAAAGGGCTCTATTTTCATTTGCGGTTAATGGACTTTTCAGAAAGCATTTGCTAATGGAATTACTGAACATATGAGCAGTAACAAATTGCTGCAGATAACCTTCTTTTGAGAACCCTGCCTTGTACTGATTTAATATTCCATTCAGAATTTCATTCAATTGCATGTTCTTACCACTGTATAGGTGGTGCTGAGTTTTTCTGGGTTTTTAATACAGCACGCTAATGCTGCTCATCATTTAGATGGGCCTGGTTTTCATTTCACTATAAAATCATCAGCTGCATTTGATACCAGCAGTACATGCCCTTATCCTATACCCACATTGATACAAAAAATAAAATGGTTCAGCCATAACTGGCTATTCCTTTTAAGTCCAAAAAGTGAATTAAGCAAGATGTGTAGAGAGTTGACATGCTTAGGTGATATTGATGAAAATATTGTAGCAGCTCAAAGTATGTTGACATTCAGATTCTCATAATTTCTTTTACTGAGCACTGACAGATGACGTGATCTGGCCAAAACCAGGCTTGATTAACACAAAAAAGGGTGTGTTTAGCATAGTGCCCAGGCATATTTATCTTTAAAAAAAATACTAAAGTGTGGTCTATTGCCACGTGGAAGTTACAGTGACCTTCAGGTAGCTACTTAGCCACCTTCCTCTGATATAGACCCAATAGGGGATCAGCTTTCAGGGTGTTTTTATATTAGCCTATTAACATTAGCAAATATATTTGTAAAAATGCTTCACACAGGACATCATATGGCTTGCAAAGGATACTCAGTGGAGTTTAGTTTCTTATATAAAATATGAACTCATCCCACCGTCTCATAGGTTTCAAGTTACTTCATGGAAAAATACTTCAGCGTACTTTTAAGCCTGCCCTGTATTCTCTCAGGTCTCCAGTCAGCAATATCCCACTCTGCTGCATGGCCTCTGGGTTCGCTGCTGCCGAGTGATGAGCACCTGGCTCCATCCTAGCTCATTCTCAGCACAGCAATAACCACAACACATGCCTAGCAGGAACAGAATAGGAAAAATATTTTCAAAAATATCTAGGTGGTTTAGGAGTCTAAGTCCCATTTTCAGCAATGATGTAGGAGCCTAATTCTCATGATACTTAGGCAATTTAAAAAGTTTTACCCTCACTCCTACTTGTTCTGTTTTTAAGTTTTTCTGGTTTTTTTTAATGAGTGAAGTGAATTCAGTACTATTAAAGTGAACGACAAAAGTCCCAATGACTTCAGTGAATTCAGTAGGGTGCCAGGTGTCTGGTTTTCGACCAGAACGCCCAGTCCAAAAGGGACCCTAGCGGCGCCGGTCAACACTGCTGACTGGGCCATTAAAAGTCCGGTCAGTGGTGCAGCGGGGCTAATGCAGGCTCCCTGCCTGCCGTGGCTCCACATGGCTCCCGGAAGCAGCGGCATGTCCCCCCTCTGGGTTCTAGGTGTAGGGCAGCCAGGAGGCTCCGCAAGCCACCCCTGCCCCAAGCGATGGCTCTGCAACTCCCATTGGCTAGGAACAGTGGCCAATCGGAGCTGCGGGAGCAGCACCTGTGGACAGGCAGCACACAGAGCCACCTGGCCGCGCCTCCACATAGGAGACAAAGTGGGGACATACTGCTGCTTCTCGGAACTGCTTGAGGTAAGCGCCTCCCAAAACCTGCAGCCCTGATCCCCTTTCATGCCTCAACCCCCTGCCCAGCCCTGATCCCCTCCCATTCTCTGAATCCCTCAGTCCCATCCCCAGTACCCTGTATCCCAGAGCCCACACCCCCGTCGAAGCCCTCACCCCCCCACAGTGCTCCAACCCCCTGCCCCAGCCCTGATCCCCTTCCTGCCCTCCAAACCCCTCAGTCCCAGCCTGGAGCATCCTCCTACACCCCAAACCCCTCAGCCCTACCTAGACTCTGCACCCCAGAGCCAGAGCCCTCACCCTCCTAACCCCCTGCCCCAGCCCAGAGCTCTCTCCCAGACTCTGAACCCCTCATTTTTGGCCCCACCCCAGAACCCGCACCCCCAGTCCAGAGCCCATACCCCCTCCCGCACCCCAACCCCCTGCCTCAGCCCAGAGCCTCCTCCCATACTCTGAACCCCTCGGCTCCACCCCCCAACCTGGAGCCCTCTCCTGCACCCCAAACCCCTCATCTCTGGCCCCATCCCAGAGCCGGCATCCCCCAGCTGGAACCCTGACCCTCCTCCCACCCCCTGCATTCCACTGCCTCCACATGGAGCCCCTCCTGTACCCTGAACTCCTCATTTCTGGCCCCACCCCAGAGCCTGCACCCCTAGTCAGAGCCCTCACCCCCCCCCTGAACCCCAACCCCCTGAGCCAGCCCAGTGAAAATGAGCGAGTGAGTGAGAGTGGGGAGAACGAGCAACAGATGGAGGGGGCAGGGACTCGGAGAAGGGGCAGAGGAGGGGTAGGGCAGGGGGCGGGGCAAGGATGTTCTGTTTTGTGTGAGTAGAAAGTTGGCAATGCTAGAATGCAGAACCAGCCCCAAAATTATTGGGCCAGATCTTCTGTTATGGCTCTGCTAATTTATACTGGCTGTTAACAAACCAGAGGCCAAAACCTGCAACCAGGGATTGATTTGGCATAGAAGTGTCCCAGCCATGCCTTCTTCCTCTGGACACACCCTCTTTCCCCATCTAACATAGCTGCTGTGTGCTACTAAAGGAACCCTCTTGCACTGAGGTGATTCTACCAGGGAGATGTGCTGGTTTGGGGGCCAGACCGAGCCAGCCATATAGCACAAAACATCTGCATTTCACGTAGACATCTGGCCCATTCACATTTTACACGCACAAGCTGGGTTGTTTAATATTGTTTATCTAAGTATTTAGCATTTATTTAGTATTATTTTTGCACATGTGCATTATCGAGTATGCCATGCTATTTGGTCCCATTATTTTCAACATAATGTGCAAACGCTGTATGTGCAGCTGAAGCACGGGGATATTCCAAATATAATGAATGCAGCGACCCCATTACTTTCTCAGTTGGTCACAAAATACGTGCATGTTGATATGATTAATTCAGTAAATACACATTCTGATGTCTTTATCTGTTTATTATACACGCATACCAGAACATGAATCATGCCCACGCCCTGCACACAGGAACTGGTTGAATCACAGCTTATCTGCTTGGTATCTCCTTTGGGGAATTTCTCTGACTAGTACGCTGGTAGACTACGTTGCCACAACTGAGCTCAGAACTCACTTGAAGATGCCATGTTGTTATCCATTAATTCTGCATAGGCACTGCAGCCACACTAGCTACTACATTTTTAAACAGTTTGCCACACGCTGCTCAATGATTTCCAGGGGAGCTAAATCTAACGGAAATCTTGGAAAATATGAAGATGGGAGGTACTTGTTAGATATGACCCAAACTTGCAAGCCAGCAGGACTTTCCTGGAGTTGTCAGCAACACAGGGAAATGATCGTACATGAGTCTTCGGAGCAAAATGGCATATCAGGTTTCCTGCTGAGATAAACCAGAAAAAGAACGGCGAGTGCATGACCTAATGTATTTTGAGACATGACAATGTTATGTATCATATACCAAACATTTTTAATGATTTGTCTTTCCATATTCTAAAGGTTCATACCTAATTCCCCCACCTACAACTGAACCAACTAGTTGTGAAAATCTTGGGAGCCTTTGCCAAGGTAAGAAGCCAAAGACACTGTTTGCATTTTTCAGCTTTACCAAATCTCCTTGTTTTTTTTTCTTTTAATTTCCTTTTACTTTAACTTCTTAAGGCTGACCTCTAGAAAACTGAGCAAAGAAAGGAATTTCTTAGCTTCAACAGATGTGTGGGTATACTATACATACAGTATGTAGAAAGAATGTGATCAAACTCTTTATAATACAATCAAGTCCATAAAGTCTTCATTGTATCAAAACCTAACAATCATATGCTAATGCAAAGATGAACTGGTTTAATTTCTTTCCCCATCTCTTTTCCTCCTGCACAGTTAAAGGCTATAATGTTAACGCTGGTAGAAAATATGTAAATCGGGCATAAACTGATGTAATTACAGGAACTGATCATTATTTAGATGTTTTTAACAGGCTGCTGTGAAGCTTAATTAATTGTTAGTATGGTTTGAGATCCTCAGGTGAAAGGTATTATACAAATACAAAGTATAATCATTATTATTCTTATAATAAAACTACTTATTGTAATAGCCGATGATTTTCTGGCCTTCCCCCCAGAGGCATACTAATGAATGATCACTATAGGTATCAACATGTCTGTCAACCACAACAGGAGTCACGACATCAGACATCTTGAAGGGCCAGGTCAGCTGGGTTACTCCTGGGGGAATTCTGCGCCATCGTGCATGTGCAAAATTCATATCCCTCTGCAGAATTTCTTTGCTTCCCCTCAGAAAATGACAGGGAAGCAAAGAGAAGTGCACAGGGGAGAGGTGGAGCTGGGGATGCCCATGGGCGTAGTTTGGGGAGACATTGCAAGATTATCACTAGAGCTGGGTGAACACTGCAGAGTTCCACTTCCATGTGCCATGTGAATCAAACCTGCAGGGATTACTCATAAGGATTCACCCCTAATAAAATTCCTGCAGCTCTGCTTCGTGGTTGGAATTCAGCACAACCCCTTGGCATGAATGGTGGCAGGCCTACTTTCACAATGCATTCATGACCCCAGAGCCTACTGGTTGGGTTAAACTTCTCTATAAAACTTACATACAGCTCTATGCTAGCTGCAGCAGCAGCACCTGCTCTAAAATAATTTCAAATGATTTAACCCTTTTAAAGATAAGGGATGGAAGGCAGAGGCAAGCGGGAAAGAAAAGTAAATAAAGTGGAAGGACTTAAGATTCTTGGAACTCTTTCTGTGGTAAAGAGTAAAAATAAAACATATTGAGCTTAACAACACAGGGTAAAATTAACTCCTGGTGGGGAGCCAAGGTAATTACTATAGCAGGCTATAATGGAGTTTTAGCCGCTTGCACTGGATTTTCTGGTGGTGAATTTGACTCAGGCTGCTGGAGCATATACTTGCAGTGTTTCAAACTAGATCTAAACTGATGTCCAGATTGCAAAGTCCACAGTTAAGGTGAAATGCCAGCTAGGTCCAGAAGTTAGTTTTAAATAGCATCTTTTGGACTTAAGACACCCAAAGTACTTTGCAATAATGAGTTAAATAGAGGTCCTAGAGCAACTGCTTAGGTAAATGTGGTAGCCATCATGAACTCAGTAATAGCTCTCACACAGCCATGGTAATTAAAACCAGTTTTACTGAGACAGGATTATGATAACCAGGACATCAGGATAGTCTTTTTAGAAAAATGCCCAGAGATCTATGATTTGCATCAGACAAACAGTCAGTAATGCAACATTATCGACATAAGCCTGGTCATCTGTTTATAATTATTACTGATTACTATCCTTTGGATAGGTTGCCACTATTCAGATATCAAGCATTTTTTTAATGAACTCATTTCCACAGTGTCATAAAAGCAATTGTTGAAGAAAAAGAACGGATGCTGGTTTTTTATAGGTTAAAGACCTTAGATTTCTATAGCAGCATTTGGTAATAGGGATGGATGCCTATTACCACTTTTGTTGATTTGGCTAATGAGGCCCTCTTTGTCATAATTATATAAATGGCTGAACACATATCATCCACTGAATTATAATCCTGTATGTTCAAATTCTTTAAATTGTTGCTGTGTTTTGCTTAATAAAATATCAATAGAAAACAAGTAACAAAGGTGAAACAAATTTATTCTGTCACACCAAAAAATCATACAAGAAGCTTGTAACAAAAACAACATAGATTGTATCTAGGAAAAAAACCAAACCCTGCTGAAAATACACTTTCTTAACCTTTTGAGCTTGGTTGTTGGCCAAAATTGTATCAGAAAAGAACATGGCAGGTTGAGAGCTTATGATATATCAGTGTCCATATTGTAAAGAGAGCTTTCCAGCAAAAAACTATCAATTTTGAGTTTGAGTTCCCTGAGAATTACTGAATAAAATACATTTCTTTTCCAAATTGTTATTTAAAATGCAGTGATATGATTATTAATTGTTTTGATGCTGTTCTGTGTAAACACACAAACCTATTCTGTTCTAAAGGGAATTTTCTGGTACTGTATATCTTCCCTGTACCAACCGAAAATTCATTTGAGCTAGTCCCTAAGGGATAAATTTTGGAAGTGCTGTGTGAGGTGACTCCTACTGATATCAGTAGGAATTGTATAATACATGAAGCTTTGAAAATCAATTTCTTGAGAATATTCCATGTATGATTTTAATTCTGTTCATTATACAGATCTTAGTGGAGTTAATTAGATCCTTACACTAATGTTTTAGTTTCACAGTTGTTCTTCATCTTCCTTCCCTGGGTAGAGACATCTATTTTTTTCACAAGCTAATGTTCATAGTTTGTGTGAGTTTGAAGCCGTGTTATTTATTTTCTGGCCTTTGCACAACTCTTCATAGAAGATCTTATTAAATGATTCAGAATTTGTGAAGACAGTACAGGACTGATCTTGCAACACTTACTCCCACTGAAGTCCGCAGGAGTAAGGATTGCAGGACTGGGACCTACATCAGTTCATTCATATTCATTACTTTATACAGAAGTTTGGTGTGTGTATATTAACATATATAGTAAATGGTTTCCTTCACTCTCTATGTATGTTTTCATGCATTATTCCCATTGTGCCTGACCACATTAACATTCATTTTTCATGCAAATTCACCTTTCTCTCATCTTTGTTACCAGCTACTACTGTAAATGCTACTACTCCTCCACCACCCACTGTCACCACTAACATGCCCGATACTAATAGAACCGATAAGCCAAACGATGGTAAGAAATCCTGTGTTACATTTTTCCTTGTACTGTGTCTAAAGCAAATGTATTGTGTTATAAGGTTTATTTAAATATAACAAATGTCAAGTTTCACATATTGGGTTTGATTCTGCTCTTAATAACACTAGTGTAAATCAGGAGTTACTCCATGTCAATCATGTAAAACTGGTTTGAGAACAGAATCAGGCCCCATATTTTTTTTAATATGCTTGCGTATTTCTTGTATAAAAGCGAGCCATTTCCACATTATGTATCACTTGTTATTTATATTGTTCATTCACTAATCTTCAAAGCACACAGGGCCAAGATAGATATTTTAAAAAGAGGATAAAAATAGACATGTCTTTGAGACATTTTAACACAGCTGCTGTTTAAGTGCCACATAGCAGCCACATTTTCAGGTGGGCCGGTGGAACTTTGGAATTATCTATTCCCCACTGGTAAGTTTTTGAGAAGCCAAGTGGAATCTGTCTGTTGGAGCAAAACAACTTCCACTGACTCAACAGGAATCTTTCCATTGACTTCAAGGGGAGCAGGATCATTATTTTATTTAGGAAAATATTGACAACATTGAATATAACGTAGTTTTCATTCAGAAAGATTAGGGAAACTTTAATGGTACCAGATGAATCAATTATAAGCCCACTGCTATTCACAGGAAAGTAGAGATTTCCTTTGACATTTTATCAAGTTCTAAGAAATCACTTTCCTCAGGAGATAGTGTAGCATGTTGGGGGAGCTACCAAAATACAAATTAAGTAAAAATAATAATAGTAATGAATTGAAAGAAACTATTTTAACACAGCTTTCATTGGTTTTCTACAAAATATCACAGGAGATCTCACAAAAATCCTTTTCTGCAGGGATTTCATTTTCAGTGGGCTCCACAGAATTAAATCAATGATTGTGCATTTTTAACAAATGTGTTCATTTCTATTGGAGGATGTAAAACCTCTGGTAGTTTTATATTATAGCTTATTATGTCCTGCAAACATTACTGTAGAGTTCATCTTAGAATTTAGTAGTTTGTACCTATATTTTTCTTCTTTGATATTTGACTGTACTCTAGAGGAAAAGAGCCAGACCCTGGAAAGTATTGAGTCACTTATGTCAAGGGGTGTTTCATTTCTATTTATGGAACCAATCGCAAGATGTTCACACTAAACAGTTAACCCAATATAGTAATGCTGAGATTTTCAAAGCCACACAGGGAAACTGGATGCCCAATTTCCATTAAAATCAATGAAAACTGGATGGCTAACTCTTCTGGGTGTCTATAAAATTCTCTTCATAAAACAGAAAGACTAAAAGACAAGATGCCAAATTCACACTTAAAGTAAGCAAATACAGCTTCCACTGAGCTAACAGAGTTTCTGACGTGAGGTGAATCATTTGGTTTGTATAAATAATTTTTCTTTCATCCATTAACTATATGGCTTGCTACACACAGACCTGCAGGAATTGAGAGTTCCTGCTACAGTTATCTTCAGAATGAAGAGAAATTCACCTGAATCCTCCCGCTCACTACTACAAGGGCAGCAAAATTCTATGATAAAAGGGGTCAAAAATTTAGGAATTATCTCAACCCCAATTATTTGGCCAGTGAGACAAAGGCCTCTCCAACTCAGTAAAAGTTCATCACCTAAGGACCAAAACCCAGAGAGAAAAAACGTACACAACGTGTTCTTGCTACCTACTTCTGAGGCCACATCAGCTGCTTCTGGGGAGACTGAAGTTGCTACCTTGAATCCTTTTACAGAGCACAATACTACAATAAATCAGTCAACCCATAATAGTGTTTTGAATCACTCTAGTGGCTTACTGAATGAGATTCATGATATAGCACAAATTCCAATAACCCCCACGGTTACAGATCATTCCAAGAATGTAGGACTTCCTCTTCTGCAGAGTGAAAGTTTTAGTCCAGAACTAACATGGACTTTGACTGATGGATTGGATTATACTAATTCTGAGTCAGCATTCCTCACTCTGACAAGCAAAAGAAACCTTTATGAACACACAAAAGAACCCCTGTGGATTTTTTCTTCTAATAGTGGCACATCCTCTTCAACACATGCAAGTATATACAATGTCTTGAAATCTCTCAGCTGGTGGAACAATGCTGCATCATATCATCATGTTATTTCTGACATTCCAGAAGAAAACCATCATTCTCTGTCTAGCCTATCTGCTGCTTCTACACAATATGAGTCATCTTTTCAAAAAAGTAGGCTGGACTTACTAGAATTTTCACCTGAAAGTGTTTACCTTGTATCCACTAAGAAAATTCTGGAAGATGATTCTATTAGGAATAGTGTTTATATTGCAGAAGCGAATGATGAATTGCAGTCTACAAAATTTAAATACTTCAAGGATCATCAATCAGTAAACCTTAGAAAGGTAACCTCCAAACAGACTCATCTTTCAAATCCATCTAGTTTCTTCCAAGATATAAAAGAAATATATAAAGAAGCTATACTTGATATCCAACCAACAGAAACTCTTCTAACACTGGAAGACAGAACAGAATTGCTAAGATTGTCAGCACTCTTGCTAGCAACAAGAAAGAGAAGTTCAGAATTTCAACACACTGTTACTGTTTCACCAGTTTATCAAGAATCCTTGAGTCATGCATATTTGAAAAGTGACTTATTTATATTTAGGCCTTTGACCAAATTGCCAAAAGAGGAAGATGAAGAAGCATCTTCTCCAGAAGATGAATTTGAACTCTTCAACACACTTATTTCTACCAGCAACTATATACCCCATTCTTTAAAACCCTCTGCAAATATGCAAAGGAAACCAAATGAGATCCCTGGAAATGAAAAATTAGAAAGTACTTTAGATACAAATCATAATGACAACCTACATGAAGATTCTGTTTTTTCTACACCTGAGCCAGAAAACATGAACAGAATCAGTAATACCTGGAAACCAGGTTATTTGGGTCTGCCAACACAGTATATTAATATTGCTCCTTCTTTACCAGCAAGTTTTTGGACTTTGTACTATAATTTCAAACAAGAGTCTCCAGAGTTTTCTGGGGAACTTTCAGAAAGCTGGTGGTTCTCATTTAATAAACTTACTTCCTCAACAGAGAAACAGACATTTTTTAGTTCCCCTACTGCAGCTGATAATATCCTTATGCACACTACCATCAATACATCAGGTTATGGAACAGAAAAAATGAACTTTTCTAGCTATATGTCATCTTTGGATATGGAAAGCTTTAGTTCAATTGTTCTGATCCCTTCACTAGGGATTTCAGAAAATATAAAAGGGAAAATATCACAGTCAAAAATGACCATTTCTCCTAACATAAATGTGTCTTCAAATTCTCATTTCCCTTCACTGGAAATGTCTTCACATCAGCCTTCCATGCAGTTACGGACGAGTACCTTTGATATTTCACATGCAACTTTCACTGACGAATTTAAAAGTGTTGCTAGTTTACACATGCAGACTTGGGATCAAATTTCAAGTCCAGATCAAATCGGCATGACCTTCCAACATCACAGGCAGACATTTGCTTCAATTTTCTTCACTTACTCGGCAGCCCAGCCTTCGTGTACAGAGGATAACTATGTTGCCTGCTTACCTGACAGATCATCAGAGAGTTCGGTAACCTATACAAAAGCTAATGGACCATCACAATCACAAAACATTTATATGGTCAAAGAGAGTAATCCAACAAGTGCTTTTGACAATGGAAAAAGTAAAGTTCAGCCAGATGTAGACACTGATTTTGTAGGAACACACAGCTCACTGCGTTCTAACTTCCTCACAATGACATTGTCTTTGGAAAAAACAGACACTCTTCATTCAGAACAAAAAATCAGGGCCAGCGCACATCCTGACAGCTGCTCAACATCATTGTTATTTTCTACACCCTCACTATCACAAAGTCTTCAAAATGATCTTGACAAAATTTCACCAAGCTTGGGTCAGCTATGGAATGTAGCAGAGTTAAATTTACTAACAAAGCTAGCAATTAAAAGCCACATAACTGTTCTAGAACAAAAATCTGTTGAAGATCCAGAAATCAATCTGACACCTTCTCTTGAAATGGGAGTGCTCTATGATGTAAATATTGGGAGTACTACTTTACTGATGTCAAATACTGAATCACCACTTCCAGGAAGAGAATCAGAATGGGAGGTATACTACTATTCTAGCAGACAGATTGAAGGGTTTATTAACAAAGGAATGTCCTCTTTGAATTCCAGTAATATTCATACCACTGATTCGCAATTACAGACCATGCATCTGTCTTTTGAAGCGTACACCGATTATGAAAAAATAACAAATATCTCTTTTATTTTGGAACCAACAACAATTTCAGTAGTGGCCAGTGCAATATCTCTGTCATCTCCATACAGCGGGACTTTTATTCATGCCACTGAGAGTATTTTAAACTATGCTGTAACAATAACCGGAGCAACTATTCATCATTCTGTCTTGCAGTCCCAAAGATCAGCTTCTCAAGTAATGTACCACCAGTCATCTATTTCAGTGTATGAAAATCCCTTGGCCAATGCATCTGCTGGAACAAGCCAAATCTTCACCCCTTACAGACCACTGAATCCACTTACCAGCTCCCCAAAATTAGTTTTGTCTTATTTATGTAACTCCTTCGCTGAACTGAGCTGCCTGTGTGGACCTGAGGTCAACTACAGTATGTCAAGGCATTAAGCTAGATGTAGAGAAAATATCACCTCATCTCCTAGATATGCACTTTGTAGAACTGGATGTAGAAATATCCAGGTTTAATCCTTACATGTAGCTTCATGTAGATTGTAGAATAGCAATTTAATTACAGTAGGAGGGAATTTGTAACATATTCCAAAACAATCTTAGCACATGCCATTAACATGTGGTTTCTAATAGCTGTCTTCCCATTCTCTAACCAATAGAGCTCTAAGGAGACTGCTGGGACAATAAGTTGATTGACATCTATTTATTTATTATTCTGATGTTCATTATTTTTATTCTTAAATATTTTTGGATTTTTTTCAATTACAGTATTTACATTTTTGTGGCTTTGATTATTTTAAAAAGTCAAATCCAGGGTCCACCTCAAATTTAACAATGAAAGTTTTGAAAAATGTGAGGAAAATGGGGGGTGAGGGTGGGAATCCAATCCGGATACTTTTGCTCATCTTCTATATTTTTGCAATTTTAATCATTTTATTTATTTATGTTAAACTGCTTCAGTCTACTTTTCATCAATTATTTTCCTGTAAAAATAATTTTCTCCAAGCAACATATTTAAGGGGGGGGGGAAACAATTTTAAGTGGGGAAGCAGTTTTGGATTCACCAGCTGTCCTGTAGTCTCCTGAGAGTGATTAGAAATGTAGAGTAGTTCTTTGCTAGTCTGACTGAAACACGCTTTGGGTCATAATGTGGTGGTGACTGTGAAACTATTTAACACTAGTTAATAGATGCTGTTTTCGAAAAGTATTTTATTTTGTACATTAAGAACATTTCACTCATATGTGTGACACTATATAACTATATAAGAGACTATACATATAATATGACACTGTGTGTGTGTAACATTTGTATGTCTACTGTGTATATATATATATATATATATATATACACACATAAAATATATTATCTAAAAATAATACATACCATGTATTTAATTATCAATATACAATATATACCATGTATTTTATTGTATGTGTATACATGTATACATTTGTATGTATATACATATCAAATACATTAACTATATATAGTATATACCATGTATTTTACAGTACAGTATATTTTCTCTTTCTGAGTCCAGAATTAAACATTCCACTTTCCTCCATGAAATGATCACAATAAAGATAACAATGGAAATGCCATTTTCAGAGTAAACCAAATAATGAATTTTTATCTTTATTTTTTTTTTTTACTAGGAAAATATACATTAGTGTCCTTTAGATTTATGACCTTTTGCTGTGAGAGTTTAGTTAAAACATTACTTGGCAATCAAGTTTCCTTTAAGAGCTTGATTCTGCACTGTTGAATTCAAAACGAGTTTTCACACTGACCTTAGTGGCAGTAGGAGTAACCCATAACAAAGAGAAAAGCAAGTTCATGAGTAGGGTGATGCAAAGTATTTACAATTAAATTGGAAAATCTCAAGTCTCATTCAGAATCTATTCAACTGAATCTATTTTTTTCAACAGATTGTAGCATGATCTTCTATTTTAACAAAATCTTCAACATTTTTGAAGTTTTGACTTTGATTTTTGAACTTGAATTCTCAAAGGGTTCAGAAAAGCCTGAGTGTCTGAGCTCTTCCACTCCAACCCAGGACCACGGCAAGGCCTCTCCTCAGCTGCTACTCCCGCCAATGGACTGTAAGAGCAGCCACAGTACCTCCGCATCCACTTAAGTTATAGGATCTATATAAATGGAGATCTATGGACCATGCCCATGGCTAATACGGTATTCAGAGGCAGTGCTGATACCTTTTCTGTAGTTCATAGAGAGTAGGTAACCTGTATGGCCACTCAGCTGGTGGAGTCCTCCACAATCCACATGTGGAGCCTAATTGGTTTGGAGGTCCTTTCGCCACCCCACCACATAAAGATGAATTTCACACAGAGAGAGCCATTTCCCATGAAGGCTGGCAAAATTTTGCAGTGTTTTAAAGCACAATTCTTATTTTGTGAAAAGTCAAATTTTTGAGTCACAAAATGGCCTGGAACAAAACTTATTTTATTTATTTATGTATGTGTGAAATTTTGCAACAGGAAAAGAAGAATTGTTTACCGTCCCCATGAGTTTAGGGAGAATTTATCTAAAGTTAATTACTGTCACTTCAAAATAGTCTTGTTCATGTTCTAAAGTTTCACTGTCATCTAAAATGTGACTCTTCAAAAAATGGCAAGATGAAGTTCTAGATTTATTGTATCTGAAGGCTTTCCAAATGAAGTTTGTTCACTTTGCAGTTAAAATATGGTTTGTCTTTCTAACTGCCAGCTGTGCAAACTCAAGAGGGATTTGAGAACAAAGATTCTTCATGCAGTATTGTGTCCAAGAAACACCCATCGAACCCTACTATCTTCAAATTATGTCCTTGGTTATTTGTTGCTTTTAAACTGATGGATTCACATTTTGCTCTCAGACCATTGTAAATCCTGAGAGATTCCAGTAGAATCTGCAGAGTTTTTCTAGATTACACCAGATTATGTCCTGTTTGAAAACTCAGTATTTATTATTATTTTATATTTATGGCATTTTCAGGATCTCACAATTACATTTCAGTCATATACAGAGTCATATTTACATATAAATTCCATTTTGTTGGACCGTAGGCCCAATCCTGCATTCCTGTGTGCACTCAAACTCCTATAATAGCAACAAGAGTTTTGGGTATACCAAAATGTGAGTTCAGACCCTATCCACCAAGTTATCTTTTGCTACAAAAATAAGGTCTTGAAGTTTTAAACAGAGAAAGTTTGGCAATATATTATGAATGATGTTCAATGTTTCTGATATTTGTAATACTGTTTTTAATGGACAGGGGGGCTATTCTACAGGATTTCCATTACTGTCTTCAATTACAAGTCCATTTTAGAGTCAAAAGTACAGAGTGTGGTGGCCGAATGGGTAAGTTAAGTTTCTCCCTATTTATGTGAGTTGTATATTTGTGAATCTGCACCTTAAATTACGTCAAATCGAAAAGAGCTGGGGAAAAAGGGGGAACATCAAAGAAACCAGTTGGTCTAGTTTATGAGATCTCCTGAGCAGGGTCTGTTGTTTGTTTGTACAGTAGTTAAAACAAGTGGGAACACGCTACTTCTTTAGGCCCTTAGGTACCATGGGTAAAATTATCAAATGTTATCTAAGGAGCTTGGGAATTTAAGTCCCATTTTCAAAAGTGATGTAGGCATTTTGGGACAGAAATCAATGTGTGTTAGGCACCTGGAGCTTTTCAGAATCCCACTAGGTGGCTATCTGAATCTTTAGGCACCTAAATGCCTTTTAAAAATGTAGCCTTTATACATCTAAGTCTCATTCAAAGTCAACAGGACTTAGGATCCTAAGTGCCTAAGTCACAAATGAAAGTAGTGCTTAGGCTCCTAAGTCACTTAGGTGTTTTTGAAATGTTATTCTACAGCAATAGAAATGAGGGGTCAACACTACTAGTGGTCCGTGGGTCAGAGTTTGTGTATGTCTGGAGCAGAGATTCTCAAAGCCATGTATGCTTGCTATGATTGTCATAATACCCAGAAACTGCCTTGTTTATTGTAGCATGCTCTCCCCATGCCAGGCTAGTTTTATGCTGATACAAGGGATCCAGAAATGTCAAGCCACCAAATGCAGTTTGATGTGCATAAGTGGATGGGCTGCAAACACAGGTCATCAAAGTGATGAGGAAAAGATCAGAAAATAATAATCAAGACACCACCAGAAAGAACTCTCTCAGCAAGTTACTATTAGAATACAAAGAACTTCAAATATAATATTTCTGGAGGAGGCATAGCCCAGGGGAACCATGTGATTTTCCAGAATAACTTTTGCCTAATATTGACATTTGACCGTAACGTTTATTTACGTGTAATTAACTGCTCTCAAGCTAAAGCACATTGCAAGTATGAGGTTGTCTTAAAAATGAGGTCAACACATATACAAAAGCAGAAAAGTAGGCAGAACAGTAAGATCTTGTTCTTGTTTATGAGCTGTTTTAGAATTTGATTTAGTACATTAACCTTCTCTACCTCATATTAGGGAGCTGTTTCATACAGATTAGATATGTGGGAGAATGTATTTTTATGTTCTGATAGCTGGTTGTTGTTGTTGTTCTTTGTTTATTTATTTGGTGGTAGAATGCCTACCTAGATAGCCCTCCTTTTTCTTTTTCATATAAATGTAAAGAATTTTTAATGGTAAATTACTGTATGTCTGTGAAAAGTTTTGATAATACAGTAACCTGAAGTGATATTTGCATGCTACCTACACATAATTTTATACCCTAAAACAAATTTTTGGGCAAAACACTTTGGGAATATACAATAGTTGGAATCTGCTTTAGAGCATTTTGATGTCAATAACGTTCCATAAAGTGTCACATTGTAAATTAGATCAGGTGATGGTTGATAGATGTAACTGAGGCTCATTACTTTTTTGTTAGTGGTTTGAGGTGGACATTTTGCTTTGTACAGGTGGAGGGGCAGCTTTCTATTTTTCTATTACTACTATTATTTTTCCAGAAGAAAAATAATTTCCTGATGATAGATTTATTGACATAGAGCTGCAGTATTTATATTTCTGTAGCAAGAGACCTCGAATCTGTACATTCATTATTAAAATAAATTATACTCTACGAAATGACTGATGTAGATTTAATGATGATGTTTGGTGGATGTTGGCACTGAAAAGTGACAGTTATGCACTATATTCTTATTGACCTGCTTTGCATCTAAATGTCTTAGAGAACATCCCCACCGTGCTCTTAAAACAATCAGTGAAAAGCTGGTCCATAGAGCACAGTTGGCTCCAGCCAGGTATTTCATACAGTGTAGGATCCTTAGGGTGGATCACTGGAGTAGTTGGTTTGCATTCCGTCTGAACGACAGGAGGTCTCACACCTAAAAATGGGTTAAATACGGTGTGTCCATCTTGTATGTTACTCCCACAATGAGGTTATGAAGGGTCTAGTGTCGGTGTGCCAATCAGCCTACTGCAAAGACACGTGGTGAACTGATGAAATTCTTCACTGCTGTGCTGTTGAAGTCACTGAGTATGGACTTCTGGGTTTTAATTCTTGAACATGGCCAAAAAAATACCTTGTTCCACTCTCTTGGACACTGTAAAGTAGTCAATTGAAAGAATGCAGTTGAGCACCATCAGGGCAGGCCACAAAGTCCTTCTCCCCAGTACAGGTACTCTCTCGATTCTCAATTTCCTCTCAAGATCACAGTCTGGGGAAACAAACATACAAACAAACCAACCCTCTCCATCCATTGAACTTTCACCCCCACAAGTTACAATTTAATAATCCTCCCCAAATTTACAAAATCCTCCAATGTTAGTCATAGGGTGGTGGTGCCAGGCAGCTCAATCCATTCTCTCCCCGGCTTAAACCAAACCATGCACATCCTCTGTAACCGCTCTGCTTCATAGGTCTCTACCCCTACATGTGGTCTGAACTTTTTGAGGGGCGGAAAGAGGGAATAGAAACTAGTATGTCACCTCTTTATGCATTTAGGGATAGACTCTGCACCCATAGAAGTCAATGGTAACACTCCCATTGTCCTCAGTGGGGCAGGATTGGGCACTTCATGCCTATTTAAAGTAAAAGATTGAAACAGAGAGGTTCAGCAACAGATTGTAGACCTTTGAGAAAAATTTACAGTGTATTTCCCATATCATTCAGTGCCCAGAAATCTTTCCAACCACAAACTTTACAGAAAAAATGGCATGGGGAGGTGTCTCAGCACCTCTTACAGTTGTCTATTGATTGCACAGTACCTTTATTACGGGTCCCTTCCGCACCCTCCACTTTGCACCGGTAAATATACACACCTAATAAGGCCATAATCTCACAATGGGAAAATGTTAGTCTCTTCATTTTGCCAAATAAAGGTGTTGTTTTTGGTGGGAGGTGAGCTTATAAGACTCTGCTAGATAATGCAGGAGCCTTTCTTTATCACACCATCCTTGTAATTATTCTCTCTGTATTTTTCAGCTAAATAAGACCTTCCAGAACTGGAATTATACCGTGTATGTGGTCAATATCAGGTAAATGTTGGTGATGATTGGGAAAATACCTGATTTAAGTCCTTAGTGGAGTTACAACACATTAATTGATATTTATGATTCTTGCTTTTTAAGTGTTCAGCCAACCACTGTGAACGAACTGACAAGGGAGAAAAGAAGCATCCCTGATCAAAGGTAACATTCTGGGACTTTTTAGTGATAGAGGCAACACATACTATCAAAATTGGGTGTGACATTATTGCATGCTATGGGCCACACCCTTCCATTTGGTAAATGTCATTTATGGCCACCTACTGCCCTGGATCTGCACTCAAGCCTCACATTGGTATGATGTGTATTGTAATTTAAACTACCTTGGATTTAAATCAGGTAGTTCAATGAGCTCCTTAAAACTTGGCTGATCATTTTTCAAAACTTAATTTTTACCTGTCACAAAATGTTGCAGACCTGTCTAACATACATGGGAAGCAATATCCATTCTTCTGTCCCAACACTATCTATCTTAGGGTTTTCCGTAGCACCCATCACTGGTATCTAAGCACTATCTATGGAAAGAGGCATTTTTTCTCCTCTGCCTCATCTCTAAGGGCCTGATCCAAAGCCTATTGAAGTCCATAGGAGTCTTTCAATTGATTTCAATGGACAATGGATCAAGACCCAGGTGGTAGAAAATCATGCTGGAACTGAATGCCAAGTTGATGCAAATCACACTACTTACCACATGCCCTCACTTCCTGATTTCAGTGGGCTGCTGATTAGGCACTGGGGTTGTGATTTGCAAAGATAGCCTAAGAAAGTTAGGTGTCTAACTACCATTGAAAGCCTGTGAGAGTTGGGTGCCTAACTTCCATGGGGTCTCTTTGAAAATCTCAATCCAAGCTGTGGGAGGCAAATGAGAAGGATGCTTGTCTTTGGACTGAATCAAGGGCAGGTGGCCAAAACATAGTGGCTGCTGTGGGGTAAAGAGAGACTGCATATGGAGTGCATCTCCTGGCAATGTAAGTAACTGCTTTGCTGTTAAGATGTACATGTGAATTGTTGTGACAGGATAGAGCCTTTTATCCCATGGTAGCCCATTCAGGGATCATTGTCCAGAGCTAGTTTCTGATGCTCTCAGTTCTTGTACACTCTTCCTTACTCTTAGTGACCTGACAACAGCCTGTGACAGATGGATGTTGTCACCACCGAGGGAAGGAATCAAGAGATGCAGAGGGGATGAAAAGCTTTTCCTTCCAGTGTCTCTGTGTCTCTTACCGTAGAAGTGGCTGCCCAGCCTGTCAGCAGCCCTGCTCCTCTAATACAGTTACAGTAGACTCAAGCAGGTTTCAGCCTCACATCCTCCTATTATCAGCCCTAGGACTTTTTTCCTCCCTTTTCTCTATATTCTGGTCTCTAAGAAAAGAAGGGAAAGAGGAAGAAATATCTCTTTCTACTTACAGTGCTGGAAGTCTGTGTGTAAGTGCTCTGTCTGACAAGGTGCTAAGACTTCTGGTCCCAATCCAGCAGAGCATTTCAGCATTATTTAATTTTAAGCATGTGAGCTTTACTTCAGCAGGACTATTCACATACTTAAAATTAAGCATGCCCTTAGAGTGCTTTGCTGGATCAGGCCCAGAGTGCTTAACACCATATAGGGATTGAGCCCTGAGATACTGTTCAGCTCTGCACATGGCTTTATCAGAAGACTGTCCCCAGACAGGTGGCCTTCAGGAACTGGAGGCAAAATCCCGGGAATCCAAAATAAAGTGCTAAATTAAACTATTAATTTAAAAATAATCCTAATCTTTACTCCAGAGTACCTTGTGATATCTAAAAGTATTGGCTGGGGAGTAAAACCACCCTCTAAATCACTTTTTTCGAAATAGGCATGTGCAGTTCTGATGGAGTTTATATTGCTCCTTCAATATCCTTCTCATCCCACTATGTTCACTGTCATGTTGTAAGGAGTTAGCCTAGCTGCTATGCAATTAATCTTGCTGTTATGAATCCTCCTAACATCTAGCAATGTGAATTTATGGGTACTGTATATGAACACCCCCTTTTCTTGATACTCTATTCATCACATTGCATTTCAGAGGTAATGGGGATTATGTCTAACTCAATACGGTACAATTTTTCAGAATTCAAGGTCTGATCCAAAGACCAAATAAATACAATGGCTTCAATAGACTTTGGGTCAGGCCCAAATAGAATCGAAAGCATTGTCCCTTCATTATGAGGTATTTATTTCAAATACTAATTGTGTTACATATAACAAGAGTCTGTTTCATATACTCTAGGTTGTTGTGTTGCACATGCCGTGCAAAAAAATAAAAGACCTATAAGGCCTATACATCTATAGAAACTGACTGAAATAATTCATCCAAAAATAAAAGACCTATACGTCTGAAGAAACTGACTGAAATAATTAGGATTGCCTGGGTGGAATTTAGCTCAATGGGTGTTTTGAGTAGAAATTAAAAACACATGCTGTATCTTTCCAGTGTTTTTTTGTTCGTGGCATGTATTTTCATCTCGTAATGTCACATAGAGTGGAATCCACTGGGAAAGCCCGTATTCTTCCAGTGCCAGCAACAAGTGTGTATACATTTCTCACAATATACTGTCTTGTCATTGCAAAAGCAGGGGCTTTAGCTTCCCAGTAGTCTCCACTATTCCTGTCTCTAAAGACCTGTCTTTCAAATCCTTGCAGCTTACATATATTAGTACACAGATATTTGCAGTATTGACAAAGAGGAAATCGATTGAATCTCAGGTGAAGACCCAAAAAACCACCTCCCTTGCTACTTCCTCCAGACTGTTAACTTTAAAATGTTTGTTAACATTTTTCAGTTTCAAGTTTTTCTTGGCCAAGATTCTAAAGAAACCAAATAGCATTTAGGGTAAAATTTATAGCTATGAAAAGTTAGCTGGTGACACTTGTAAATCTTTATCCAAAATGGAGGTAATATTTATTTCTTACTTTTAGGATGATCTGGTAGAAGGTCTTAAACTTTCTTTTTTTTATGGATGAGTCTTGCTCTCAATGTGTATTCATAAGGATTTTTTAAATAAATTATTAAAGATTATATTTTCTTGTTTTCCATACTATGGACAGTCATAAATAATGCTGATCTCTTAGTTTCAGGAAGCTCAGTATGTCATCTATCTAATACATTTCCCTTTGCTTTCAAATACTTTTCATTCAATTTTCTCTAAGGTTTTTTCTAAACCCAGACAGGCTCTGAATTTAAAACTTCAGGCCTAGCCCATAAGCATCATGACCTTTGACCTTATCTTCTTATCCTATTTGTCTTTGTCTTTTTAACTCACTCAACATCAGCTCTCACCTACTTTTCTCTGACTTTTGCTCAGAATCATGGTCTTGGTTCTTTAATTTGTCTGTCTTAGTATCTATCCTCTTTTTTTGCATTCATCCAATAATTTTTAATGCTCTAACCTCACTCTCTCTACCCTCACCGTGCATATAAATATTTCATTCAATAGTTTGAACTACTTCCAAACTGCTTCCACTATAGTCATTTTCTGCTGTTTTACTCTAATCTGTTTCCACCCTCATTTGCTATATTGCAGCCATAACTTTTAAAACAGCCTCAGCATAGTACAGTTCTTCATCAGACCTCCTGTAGTGATGGATGCAGAACCCATAGAGACAGAATTACACAGAGAGAAAATGGGAGTGGAGAAGCTGTCATTTTGGGGCATGTTAAAAATAGATATTTTTTTAAAAAGTTATAAACAATTACATTCTGGAGAAGACAAAAACTAAATAAAAACATGGAAGTGGCTTGTTATTCCTGCATTGCTGGGCTCTATAAGCTGAAGCAATCCAAAGTGCACTGTGCTTATGATGTGATAATTCAATGTGCTGATGAGAGTCTCATGCAATGCCAAGTCCAAAAGTGAATATTATTATCAGCACCTTGAACACTGTAAAGATCTCTTGATGGCAGCAATGTGACAATATCATGCACTGGTAGATTATTAACTAAAGTAAGAGACAGAATTTTATCACAACAGTACTGTAGTTTTGTGTGTGTTTAATTTTCTCAACTTAGTAGCAGTGTCTCTATCCCAGAAGATGCTGGTTCAAAATAGAGTTGAAAGGACACTCCAGATGGGGTATAAGCACAGTGGTTTGTGAGCATGGTGGTCTTTTTTTGCCTCCATTTTTTTGCCTCCATTAAGGTCAGGCTTGACAAAGCCCTGGCTGGGATGATTTAATTGGGGATTGGTCCTGCTTTGAGCAGGGGGTTGGACTAGATGACCTCCTGAGGTCTCTTCCAACCCTGATATTCTATGATTCTATGATTTTGTACAAATCATTATCAATAAAGTAAATCTGTGTTCTTTCTGCAGATAAAATTTATGTGGTTTTTTGTTTCTTCCATTGATTCCTTGCCCTTTTTGACACCACAGTAATGCCACACATTTCTTCTGCTGCTGCTGCTGCTTTTCCCAGAAAGATCCTACAGATCCTAGGTGTAGCCATTTGACCAAGGTTGGGTCGTTTGGGTAAGAGAAATGGCTTCCTCAGACCTATTCAGCACCCTTGCTTTCCGTATGCTTTTTTCCAAGCAATTTTGCAAACCTTGAGCCTTGATTCCATATCTGAGCTTTTCTCCACTTACCAGCAAAATAAGATTGTGCTTGCTCCAACCTCCACTACTTGATTGTCATAATTTTGGCCCATAGTCTGTACTTAATCTCTCCTACTACAGGAAATAGCAGTTCTAACTACAGTTTAACAATTCATCCATATAAAAACATCAGTCACTGTTAACATGTTTAAAAGATCAATTGCTAAATCTACATAGAAATCTCTTCTCTTAGACATGAAAGAAAAGAAGTTCTACCAGGCCTGATTCTGCCCATTAAAGTCAGTAGGAGTTTTCTATTAATTTCAGTAGGAAGAGAATCAGGCTTCTGATGAGTTCTGGGTGATGTGATGTTTAATGGAATGTTTAATGGGAAGGATTCTTGAGACTAGATAGACTACTGTTTAGAAAGTGCTATGGCTTCAGCCAAGAGTTAGCAGTTTCAGGACCCCCTGTTCTTGTTTTTATTGTTTTTGGTAAATTATCTTTAGTCGTTAAAGTGTGTGACAAACTATAAAGTAGGCACATAAGAGTTTATGGAGGAAGCTGGCATAGTGCCCGACACTCCCATTGTTCATTATTGCTTTCAAATACATTATGAAGTATAAATACCAGAGTTCATATAAAGTAACACAATTGTAATGTCTGCTTTGATTTTAAAAAAAATCCTGCTAAACCCTACTGCAAAATCACTCAGCATTGGCCCAACTCTGCTCCCTTTGAAGCCAATGGAAATTATATCACTGAATTCAGTGGGAACAGAATGCTGAGCACTTTTGAAAATCCAACCCTGTGCACACACATTTGCTTTTTTAAAGTGTTTTATTTCTTTGTAAATATTTTTGCTTGTGAAAGGTGTCAAATTCTGAGTCCTTGAGACTGAAGTCCTCTCGGGATCAATGGAAAAGGTACAAGGTTCTCCACAAAGCCCAACTAGTATATTTTAGCCATGACCCTGTAGGGAAAATCTCTGTAAGCAAATGGGTTATTCAGTCTGTGTGCTCATTCAATCGTTGGCCTGTCTGATGCAACTGCCAATAAGGAGCTTTGATCCAGCTCCCATTGTCTTCCGTTGAGCCTTTCCATTGACTTCAGTGGGAGTTGGGTGAGGCCTGAAGTTATTAGGGCACTAGTTGTACTGGGTTATTTTGTTATGTCGACAATTTAATGATAATGTAACAAATTCATTTCATATAAACTGGCATCAGCTGTTGGTCACTGTTGACACAACATGGCTTTTAACACTTTTTTCCCCTTTACTATAGCATTCCCCTTCTAATTTGTAGTAGATTTTATGTTTTACACTTCATCATGACATACCATATTATATTACTAGTAAGCACCTATATAAGACTGAATACCAATGCAAAACAAATGTTATGTTATGAAGCAAATTCATTATGATCAACTATTTGTCTTGCCACCCCAATTCAATGGGGAGGAATGTAACCCAAACAAAGACACATGGGCATATAGGAATTGTCATATTGGATCAGAGCAGTGGGCCATCTAGTCCAGTACACTGTCTCTGAAAAAAGCTAGTGCCAGATGCTTCAGAGGAAGGTGTAAGAAACCCTGAGGTGAAAAATTATGGAACAATTTATCCATAGAGGAAGTTTCTTCCTAATACATGTCCATTTGTGGTTAATTTATATCCTGAAACGTGAGGATTTATGTCCCTTCTAAAATACCCACTTCTTCTTGTATTATGAGAGGGTAACTAGGAGCTCCTGACTTACCTTTTCTATACCACAGATTACTGTGTATACGTCTTATCATGTATCCTCGTATTTGTCTGCTCTGTAACCTAAACATTCCCAGTCTTATCAATATTACCTCATTTAGAAGTCTCTCCATGGCTCAAATAATTTTGTTGGTCATCTCCAAACTCCCTCTATTCTGCTATATCTTTTTATAGGTAGGGTGACCAGAACTAAACAAATTATTCCAGGAAAGGCCCTCCCATTGATATATATGATGGGATTATCAGATGTTCAGTATTAATTCTGTTCCTTATACATTTGAACATTTTGCCTGCTGTGTGGATCACCACTGTTCATTGACCAGATGTTTTCATTGAATAGTTCACAGTCATGGCGGGCTCTTTTTTCTTGAATAGTTGCATTTAATTTAGAATTCAGCAACAAGTAGTTCAAATTATTCTTTCCAAGTCGTGCACCGATCTATGCTGCAGACCTTACCGCATGTATCCCAGTGTATGTTTAAACTTGCTACTAATTTACAGACATCTTTAAAACTTTTCTGCTCATCTTCAAAAACTGCATAACAAAGTAAGATGTGTAGAGTGAAGCTGAAATAGCAGACTTAAGTCAAATTTCCAAAAGTGCCTTGTGACTTACAAGCCTAAGTCCCAATGAATTTCAGTGGGTGTTAATATCCTAAGACATTTAGGTGCTCTTGAAAATTTTACTCGATGTATTTTAAAAAAAAATTGGATTCCTAGCCCCTGAATAAGTTTACAATGATAACAAAACGAATTAATAATGACTTGGTAGCTGAGAGACTACAGTTGCATTCTGAAAAGGGACATATTAAATACACAATTAGTTCAGCCAATTAACATTATACAAGGAATAAGAGAAAAAAGAAAAGTCTGCTGTAATAATAATTGATTATTTATATTTCAGTGTGATCTACTTTACCGTATATAGTGCATTCCTTTGGGGCTATATTGTGGCTTTTAGGACATGGCCTCCTTGGTGGCAGCTCCAAGAGTCGTGCCTAAGGGAAGCTCATCACTCTGGGTAGCAGTGATGGAAGCACATTTGCACCTCTGTTATATCCTGACTCAGGGTGCAACATGTGCTATCCTCCTCCTTCCATGTCAGCTCTGCTCAGCAGACTTGTGAAGAAGGCAGCAGGTCTTCCATGGGTTTCTCACAGCTAGTGCTAGCTTCATCTTTCCCCATCTTGCACATTTATGCCAGATGACCACAATCTATTCTTCGGTACACAGTGATTTCAGTGTGATAGAATTTGTCATTATGATTTTTGAATGGAGTTTCATATAAACATCCATTTGCTAGAGTATTACTACCTTCAAGATACATTGTGAAGGATGAATGTGTGTTTTAATGTTGGGCTCACCCATCATTACATCACTGAAGCAGTGTTTCATCATTGACATTTACATGAAAATTGGCCTACTATTTCACAAATTCAAACTAAATTTTGTATTTCAACATCAAAATGTTCTTTGTCTGGGATCTGACTGCTACAAAAATGGAGGGAAATGATCAGCTCGGAACTGTGTTAATTATCAAGTTAAAGTGATTATTATCTATTACAGGTTGTTAACATGAGTCATTTTGTACAGCTTAATAATATTTGTAATGTATGTCAAAATATAAAGGAGTTCCATGTTACACAATATGTACAGTATATCCTGTAAGAGTTACCAAAAGCCAGATAAGCAGAATAGTTATAACAGATGTTCTTTAGTTCTTTAGTGCTTCATAATCAATTTTTCCTCCTTGTAAATAGTCAGGATAACTAACACATTTATATCTGATCTATCATTACTCCTGCTGTTCTGTTGCCATTAGAGCATGGCTTTGGTTGCTGAATGTCCAAAGTCACATTCTGATTAGCTGGTAGAACAGGATATAAACAATGTGAGAGTAGTGACCCTTTGTCTATGACGTCCCTTTTGCTGAAGCTGGGAGTGGCAGCAACTTATTAAGTTTTTCTCTCTTGAAGTAGAAATAGATGAAATAGATGATGGAGGCCAGAACCTTTTGGGAAAGATGGTTTAGTGGCTGGAGCCTCTTGGGCAGGAGCAGCGCGGGAGGGGGTAGGGGGCTGAAACTGACATGCTCCTAGGAAGTTCTCACTCTTCCTCTGAAATAAATGCCATAATAACCCCTTTACCACTGTTAGCCTTGTGCCTCACAGTGCACCCTGAGTATGTATTAATAGCCTGCTAATGCACAGCCTGTTGAGGTTATAGCTGTGAATTACATAATGACAGGTTTCAGAGTAGCAGCCCTGTTAGTCTGTATTCGCAAAAAGAAAAGGAGTACTTGTGGCACCTTAGAGACTAACCAATTGATTTGAGCATGAGCTTTTGTGAGCTACAGCTCACTTCATCGGATGCATGCTGTGGAAACTGCAGAAGACATTATATACACAGAGACCATGAAACAATACCTCCTCCCACCCCACTCTCCTGCTGGTAATAGCTTATCTAAAGTGATCATCAAGTTGGGCCATTTCCTGAGTTTGGGTGGGGGGGGGTGGGGGGTGAGAAAACCTGGCTTTGTGCTGGAAACGGCCCAACTTGATGATCACTTTAGATAAGCTATTACCAGCAGGAGAGTGGGGTGGGAGGAGGTATTGTTTCATGGTCTCTGTGTATATAACGTCTGCTGCAGTTTCCACAGCATGCATCCGATGAAGTGAGCTGTAGCTCACGAAAGCTCATGCTCAAATCAATTGGTTAGTCTCTAAGGTGCCACAAGTAAGTCCCCCTTTTCTTTTAGCTGTGAATTAATGTTCCATTGAAGCCAATGGAATGTTTGGATGAACGCAGTAAGTGTGATAGCACAGCAGGGATGATCCGTCTAGAGGTACCTGTAATTCTTCTGCAGCTGTAACTCTACTGGGGCCACCCACATCCCAAGGCAAATGGGAGACTAGTGGCCAGGTTCAAACATTTGCTCAGCAGTATAAAAGAAAAACTGTATATTTACTAGTGCAAGAGCAGAGAATAAATATTTCTATTTATGTAAACAGCAAATATGTGCCTATTTGCACACTAGCATCTCTCCTATCCGCTTCCAAGGAGCCCATAATTGAGCCTGGCACCTGGTTCAGTGTTATGCCTTCCTAGTACTAGCCTGGCACAGCCCTTGCACATCTTCTTGTTTCTCCTCTAAGCATTTTTCCTATACCTTCAGGTACGCACATATCTTCGTGAGGTTTTTGAGCAGTGGCTGTTTGTCCCTATGACCTGGGCTTCTCTCCTGTCTTGGAAAAAGTCTGGCTGAGACCTCTCTTTTCATCTCACCATTCCATCTGAATGGCCAGCAATGATATCCTGCATCCAGAAAGTCCATGAGTCTGGACAAGGGGAGGATATTGTTCTAATTCGCACACAGGAGAGGGACCAAAGATCCTTGTGCTCGAGAAAAGATCAATGGGTTTCTGTCCAAAACAGTTATTACTGTTCCACAACTACTTGTTTCTGTTCGACTAAGCAACCAATCTTTCCGAGTTAGGGTAACATTTTCCGAAGTACCTAAATGACTTAGTAGCCAAAGTCTCGTTGACTTTCAATGGAACTTTGGTTCCTAAGTCACTAAGGACCAGATTTTTAAAAGTATTTAGGCACTTAAAGATACAGATAGTTCCCAAGTGGGGTTTTCAAAAGTATTTAGATGCTTTAGAAAATCCATCTAGGCACCTATCTGCATCTTTAGGTACCTAAATACCTTTCAAAATCTGACCCTTAGGCACGTTTAATATTTTTACCTTCAATCTTTTAGAGAATTGCCTCAATAATAGTAGCTGTTGGTGGGATTTCCCAACAGTGCCAGGTTTGGAGGGCTATGTGTGTAAGAGAAGGATAATTTACAGGTAAGGAACAATATTTTCTGAGTTATTCCCTTCAAATTGGGATAGACATGGTTTGCTCGGTCTCTCTCATGACATATAGAGATTAAAATATGGGCAGGTACCTTCATCATAAACCTTATTTAACTGGTTGGATATTTTAATTTCAAAACCCCAATTCCTTTGTTATATCTCATTCTGATTCAAACACTGGGATAATTTTCCTTGCAGATTGGTGGTTTGGGCTCTTCTGGTTTACAACTCCACCAACAACATCAGTTTAGAAGAGCAAGCCATCCGGCAGAAACTCATAAGCAATAATGAAACCATAGGGGATGGACTGAGGGTCCATACAGTGGATGTTGATCCAGTAGGTAGGTAAAGAGGTTTCAACTTTGCCATTCTTCAGGTTTTGTTTGCTTGCCCCAAAACAAGTCCCTTCCGCCCCCTTCCCCCCCTCCCCCCCATTTAGTGAACACTAAAGGCTCTAACAATGGACTTTCCAGTTGTACTGAAATCTGGTATCTTCTAATTGAGATTAAAATTATGACCAGACAATTCCATCAATGGACTCTCAGCAACTGGTCTGTGGGCTTCAAATTGCCATTCTGACATCCAAGTTCTCGACTTCTAACTCAGCATAGCTCTGTAGGCTTCTGTCAATTTACAGCGGCTGATGATCTGGCCTGGTATCTCCGGGACAAAGGTGTACAATGTACAGCACCCAGCCATTACAAACATGTTGCAAGCACCCACTGGAGAAAAAATGATTGCATGTAAACCACAGAATGATTAATAAAATGTGATGCAAGAGAGACTGATAAATTAAGCTATAATTTACTTGATAGAAGTTAAGATTTGTTCTCATTTATGTACACTGTTGTTTTATAGAAAAATGTACAGCTGAAGAAAACCCTCCAAACTATTTCTGGCCAGATACCAGGCCCACTGTAACCAATTTTACATTGTGCCATGGGAGCTCAGTCCAGATTGCATCAAGAACATGGTAAGTAATCATGGAGACCTGTCAGAAGCTGTTAGCTGTCTAATGGCAAAACCAATATTCAGTATTCACAATTTAGTGTGTATTCCATTTAAATTGTGTCCGATTTAGTCCATGAATTGATCAGCATTATTTTAAAGTGAGGTTACTTTCATATTGTGACATATGCAGGCCCAAAAACAGCACAGAGAGGCACACGTTTTTGGAGTAGAGATATGTCCTTGATTAGTAATAACCGGGGAAAGATACAAATAGACATCACTTCTTCAAGGTGAAATGAGAGCAAATACTGCCTGGTCAAAAAATAACTATAATTGTATCTTCTTACCTAACAGATCTGCTCCTGTTTATCTTCAAATCATTCTTCTTATTTAACTGTCAAAAATAATTTTTTACTACAGCTAGTACTGAAGAACCAATAGTAAACTGGATTCTAAACTGATTTGTCCATCACAAACAGTATTCTCAGCTGAATTCTGGTTGAAGAAGTTTATTTGGTAGGTTCTGAGACCTCCCATCTAGTTAAAGCAAAGTCAGACTCACATTAAATACTCTGAAAAGTGCTCTAAAATCCATAGATTTAACAGAGACACTGGTTTTATGGCTCATTACAACAATTCATAACACACCCAACTGCCTGCTAATCCTCCATTGTCCTACAGTATAGGTATTAATTGCCTGTTTCATTTTAAGTGGTCTCCTACAGTGTGTGTGAACCCCTTAGCAATCTGTCCCACCTTGTATTTAATTTGGACATTCTGGTTATCTTCCCCAGGCCTGAGGAAGAACTCTGTAAAGCTCAAAAGCTAGTCCCTTCCACCAGCAGAAATTGGTCCAATAAAAGATATTACCTCACCTACCTTGTCTTTCTCATTTCCTGGGACCAACACAGCTACAACACCGAAATTTGCATTTTGGCAGTAGTTCGTAATAGCTGGGAGTAAAGATGTGGCTAAGGCTTTAGGCAGGAGGTTTTAAGGTTTCGACTGGGGACTCAGGAAACATAGGTTCAGTATTTGGCCTTGCCATAGACTTCCTGCAATAGACTTCCTGTGTGAGCTTCAGCAAGGCACTTAATCTCTCCATGCCTCAATTTCCCACCTGTAAAATGGGGTAATAATCTTGCCTTTCCTCCACATGTTGGTCTGTCTTCTCTATTCAGACTATATATTCTTCAGAGCACAGACTGTCCTTTCCTGTGTGTTTGTACAGTACCTATCACAATGAGGCTTTGATCTAGGCATGATGGTGATACCAATGATGATAGTAACTATAGTTAATATGATAGCCATAAGCAATGATAAAGGCTATTATGAATGAATGAATTCTTTTAAAGCCATAAAAAGACTTATCTGCCTACATTGTATCTGGGACATGGTCTGAGAAGGCTGATCCAGCTCTTTTACTTTCTGGAAACAAGATGGCAACATGAACATCAGGCTCAAGGTTTTGTGCCAGACAGGAAAACAACCAGAGTTTGTGTTTAACTAACTTACTTCCTCAGCCTGTTAATCTTGTACAAATACCATTAGGTTCTGATTGAACAACATTTGTTGCAAAGTAGCTAGTGCAGGGGTCACACTGTTTTGATGTGTGTGCCACTGAGTGACTACACATTGAAGCTCCTGGCCTTTACTGCCCCAGGACTGCTTATCTCTATTGCACACTCATTGGGGACTACACAATGACTTTGACTGTCAGCATAAAATATTTCTAATCCAAAATTTGTATTCTGCTTTGTAGTAGGCTTTTCTTGCCTAGTCGTCTCCAGTAACTCTTGCCAATACTGGGAACAAAAAGAAGCAGGCAACTACATGCTCAGCTGCTACATTGTAGAAACAAAAAGATACCAAAGATTTTGTGTGTGTTTGGTTCACAAAGGATGAAATGCACAGCCAAAATGTGTAAGCATTCTGCCATCTGATGTGAAAATGGTGGGCATGATTAAGTGGAAAATGGCAATGGAGCGGAAATTCAGTGATGTTTTGATCCCACCCCTCAAAAAAGGCTCAAATAGACAGCCTATGTAGTTTAACCTGTCCCAGGCATGGAGGAAAATGTTAAATTTAGTAATGTCTCTGTGACACTGGGTCCTAAGCAAACCCCAGAACAACAGAAGACTGACGTGGCCTGCAAACATTGTACAGTATGGATCACAGATTTGGCAGTACTAAAGTAACCAGGTGCTGGTTAGCACATCAGTGAAACCTACTGCCATGTTCTTGCTGATGCATGGAACTCACGTACTCAGTCACAGAAAAAATGTTAGAGGGACAATGCCAGGTTACAATTTATATTTTCCAAAGCTACATTTAAAAAGCATTAAATATGCTATGTCAAAGCACTCAATAGTTAGGATATGCCAGAATTAAGGTTGCCTTAATTTGTCCCGCTTGTGCGTATGTGTTATGATACCATCTTTTATTACAGGGCCTTAGTGTGTTTTTTCCATAGTTTGGAAATATAATCCATGGAAATAATCTATTGCTGTGAGGTTTTAATAACAGAATTTTTAAATGATTACTTATCAGTGATTCTTTAACCCCGGGATACTTCTCAGATTTGTCACATACCCTTTATCACATCCTAGACACCTGCCTACCTTTCCTTGCACAGGATCAAGGATGGCAGAAAGTTTGTGTCCAGCTTTCTTGCAACTGTTCACACTCTTCCTACAGCCACTGCTCTTTTCACATAGGGTTGATTCAAAGCCTAACTAAGTTAAAGTTAAAATATAATGGCAGGATTTGGCACTTTATGTGAAAATTGCAATCTTACTTTTCAAAACATGTGGTCAGGACATATTAGGAATGCTATATTCAGAGTAGCAGCCATGTTAGTCTGTATTCGCAAAAAGAAAAGGAGTACTTGTGGCACCTTAGAGACTAACCAATTTATTTGAGCATAAGCTTTCGTGAGCTACAGCTCACTTCATCGGATGCATAAAGTGGAAAGTACAGTGAGGAGATTTTATATATACACACAGACCATGAAAAAATATACATTGTAAGGAGAGTGATCACTTAAGATGACCTGTTACCAGCAGGAGAGTGGGGTGGGGGGAGAGAAAACCTTTTGAAGTGATAATCAAGGTGGGCCATGTCCAGCACATTTCCAGGAGTTTTGAAGTGATAATCAAAGTGGGCCATTTCCAGCACATTTCCAGGAGTTAAAAACTCCTGGAAATGTGCTGGACATGGCCCACTTTGATTATCACTTCAAAAGGTTTTCTCTCCCCCCACCCCACTCTCCTGCTGGTAACAGCTCATCTTAAGTGATCACTCTCCTTACAATGTATATTTTTTCATGGTCTGTGTGTATATATAAAATCTCCTCACTGTACTTTCCACTTTATGCATCCGATGAAGTGAGCTGTAGCTCACGAAAGCTTATGCTCAAATAAATTGGTTAGTCTCTAAGGTGCCACAAGTACTCCTTTTCTTTTTAGGAATGCTGTAGTACCACATAGGTGTTTTGGTCACTCCTCAAATATAACTCTACATCCTCAACTAGTGTAAATCCTCACTGCTACATTGGAGACAATGTAACTATGGCAATTCACACCAGCTGAGGATCTGGCCCATGGAGCATATCTTTTTTGCACCATTGTTGATGTCACTGGTTTTATACAGCAATCAACCACAAATTCCCAATATCGATCATATCTTGTTAATTTTCATTGTAGTTTTGTTGCTGCCAGGACTGTAATTTTAATGTCACATGATGCTGTGAAATTTACAAATGAATTCTGAAACATCCATCTTTATTTTGCTACATTATTCTGAATAATATGACATGCTTTGCATAAATGCATATTCTGTCATTTTTTTCCTCCATAGTTTTTTAAACCCGTACAACTATACATCATACTGGGGCCAACCTGATCTTAGAAATTGCACAGGTAAGTGAATTGATATTCATCCTTTATCTAGAGCAATTTCCCTACACCCTCCTCCCCTCCAGGAACAATGTACACCTCCCCCCAAACTCTCCCATCACCCCCAACCAAGAAGAAGAACATACCAAGAACTAAAGAATATACCAACATGTCATCTGAAGGTTCAAATGGTGTATCTACAACAGCCCAAAACACTGAAAAAATAGTGTCTCCACAACCTAAATGCAGTTCCTGATGTTTCTTGGTCAAACTTTTTCCATTTATTGAAGTTACAGAAGATGGCTACTGGTGTACCTCTTGCAAAAAAGATTACAAAGAAGGAAAGCTTTCCACTGCTAAAATTGATAAAACTGGAGGAGCTTGGTTTGCTAGACCAATCAGCAAAGCCAAAGCTGACAAACTACATGAAAAGGCTGCAAAACACCAAGCCTCTGGACTGCAAGCCTTATAACCCAGTCATTGTAAAAGCCAGTTTTAGAAGTACTGAATGAGGCTGTTAAGAATGCTGCAGAGACAACACAGTTTATGTGAATAAACACAGCTGTTGGCATCATACTTTCTATTTAAGCAAGAGATACCACACACTACAAACTGGAGGCCAATGTTAAGTGCATTGTCACTTGTTAACCCTGAAGTTGGACACTGTTTCTGAACAAGATTGGCAAGTGCTCGCTATCTTTCTGCAAGAAACTCAACTGACTGATTAGAAGCATGAAATGCAAAAGTGAAAGATTCAGCAGTTGAAAAAGTGAAGAACTGTCTCACCGCATTCAAAAAATTAGCATACATGACCGACGAATGCACCAGTGCAAATTGGCATCAAGCATTAAGTCATTGTATACATTATCTTAGTGTCAGTGGTAGGCCTGTAGATACATTTCTAGAAGTTCAGGTTATAGAAGACACATCAGCTGCATGTGTGACAACCCACATCTTAGAGTTAAATGCTTGTAAATTGAACACCAAACAGATGGCTGCTTGTGCATTTGATGGAGCTGCAAACTTCTCTGGAAGACATGGTGGAATACAAGCTTTGCTCAGAGAAAAGTGTAACCATAATCTCTCTTATACACACGCAGAGGCCATCTTAACTTCAGTATCCAAAAAGATAATGGAACAGAAAATTAAGCAATCAATTTGCAAACACCTAGAAGATAATAAGGTGATAAGTAACAGCATGTCAAACCAATCAAATAGCTTTCTCTAACAGGGTAACAAGCTTAGTGGATGGGGAGAAGTGGTAGATGTGGTATATCTTGCCTTTAGTAAGGCTTTTGATACTGTCTCAAATAACCTTCTAATAAGCCAACTAGGGAAATACAACTTGGAGCTACTATAAGGTGGGTGCATAACTGGTTAGAAAACTGTTCCCTGAGAGTAGTTATCAGAGGTTCACTGTCAAGCTGGATGGGCATATTGAGTTAGGTCCCGTAGGGATTGGCTCTGGGTCAATATCTTCATCAATGATTTAGATAACGGCATCGAGAGTACACTTATCAAGTTGTGAATGATTCCATCTTGGAAGGGGTTGCAAGTGCTTTGGAGGATAGGATTAAAATTCAAAATGATCTGGACAAACTGGAGAAATGGTCTGAAGGAAATAGGATGAAATTCAATAAGCAATTGGGCTGTGATGTGATAAGAGAATTTGAATACAGAGTGGAATGTCATATGACGAATGAATGAAGATTTCGCTTCAGCTTCTTTTTTATCATCACTAGTAGGTTAACCTGATCTTTGTGCTATGTTTCCTGGGATGAAAGAAGTAGGAATTCATCTCTTGCTACCCCTACTCACAACAGCTCCAGTTGGGCATTCTTTTTCATCAATGAATAGAATTTTGTGCTTTGAAAGACGTCGACTTCTGCATCATCATGTGAATGAACTAATGAGCATAGCAACCGAAGGACTGGAAGTACCGTACACACAAGAAGGCACGATAGAGGAGCACACTTCATTCAAGAAGTTCATTAACAGAGTTGTGCAAAATTACAAGAAACCAAAAAGGATGTAGATATAGTGCTTCACTGAAGGCCTGAGTAGCCGACTTTAATATATGTGATGATATTAAAACAGGAGTTAAAGTAATAAAAGGGTCTTGAAACATTTTTCAGTTTTTACTATGGTGACATACAGCCCACCTTCGCTCTCACGGTCTCATCCCCCTGTAAATTCTAACACACACCCCTAATTTCAATGCCTGGGGAAAATACTGTGGAGCATTCTTGTGGTGTTTGGTTTCTCCACCCTATGCCACCATGTCTCCCTCACTCATACTAAATTATTTCAATATTTTTTTAAAAAAATCAAAGCAAATATTTAAAATCTATGAGAAAACAACAAATTGAATCCAGCCTATCCATGACAGTCTCTGGATCAAATTCGGTGCCATGAGTTAAATTTTTTATGCCTAGAGTGGGGGCAGGTGTTAATTTGCATCAAATTGACAGTCTGTTCCAGTCTGATTTTCAAATGTTTTGTACCTGGGCCCTGATTCAAAGCCATTGAAGTCAATAGAAAGGATTCCAGGGGACTTTGGATTGGACTCCTGGAGCCTTATTCTCATTTACACAAAGACAGCTTTATATCACACTGGTTGTAAAGTGGGAATAAATTACATGTATACCCATTTTATGGCCTTTTTACACTGCCAGAGTAATGTAAAGGGCCTTAGTGTAAATTGGAGTCATGTTCTTTGTGTACACCAGTGCAAAGTGGATACAGTCACTGGAACATAGGAGTGTAGAATTCTTATTTGGTAGCATTTTAAAGCCAGTTTGAACTTATTTTGCATGGGTGTAAGTGACCATATAAGGGATAAGGCAGTGCAGAATCAGGCACTCGGGTGTAAAATGAATGTAATGTTAGCCAACAGGGCAACAGTGGTTGTATATCAGGAAAAATAACAAATGTGTGAGTGTAGATAAAGTGATTTGTTTATAGTTTTTTCTCCTACATTCATCACTCTACCTCCTTAGCCTGTAAAATACGTTTTTGTGCACACTCACAGAGTGCCAATTTTTTTCAGATTACATGGCTTGACCTTTTGTACTGATTTTCTGACCAACTGATGCCCCAAGTCTAATTTACACCACTATTTGGGTGTGGCCCACATTGCCACTATATTAAACACCCAATCTTGTCAGAAAAAGCCCTTATATGAGATTTACTTGTCATGCCATTCACGCATAGGCTCTGGGTGAAATGAACTCAATAGAAAAATTCCAATTGACTTCAGTAGGGTCAGGATTTCACTTTCTGAACCCAAAAAGGAGTTAAATTTCTCCTGGAACTGGGACATCAGGAGACCCACTGTTCGGTCTCAGGGATGAAGGAGAATTTGGTTTTCCCAAAGAGAAAGACAGTATAAGATAAGGGCAGGAAAGGAGAGAAGGGAAGGGAAAAGGAAATATGCTTATCTTCTTTCTTTTCCCCCTCTTTTCTTCTTTCATTCATCCATTCTAATCTTTTCCTACTTTAAATGAGGATAAACCCAGATGAAATTAGTAAAAGAAAGAGGAAACAGAGAAGTACATTATATAAGTTCAGCCCATCCTATATACTTTATGTTGATTAATTATTATGTTTGTTCAGTTAGCACTGAATACATTGTAAATCAACAAGCAAGAATATCTCTTCACATGTATCCCTTTCTCCTTGTGCTCCCTTTTACCTATGTTCTCACAGAAAATGCAGCTGATATAGCCAATCAACTTCTGAACCTCACTGGTGAAGGGCAGCAGCTGACCTCAGACAAAGTCAATGATGTTGTGCAGAAGCTTAAAAAAATTGTGAATGATGAAGAAATTGATGAGTCTTTGGGTTCTACTGTGGTGACAATTTTTTCCAATATTTTAACAAGTTCAGACAGTGTTTTGGCAGCATCATCTTCTGAGTAAGTGTTTCTGAATTTGAGGGAGGAGGTTGAGAAAGTGTTTTACTACCTGTTGGGGTATGGGATCATAAAAACCTCAAGCTTGCTAAATAGAGATACACAAGATACAGCAACCTACCTTAGACTTTTGATTAAGTCCCTTGAAAGACATTTTTCCAGGTGAGATGACTTATAAGATATTTTTCCAAGAGACGTATATCAAGTCTCAAATTAATGGGCTTGACAAAAAGTTAACTATTTTGATATAAGAAATGAAACTGTAATATGAATTTAAATATTATTGGAATATTATTCTGTAGCCAGAAATGTCAGACAGACAGATCCTTCCTTAGTGCAAATCAGCATAAATACACTGGTTTCAATACCTATATTGATTTACGTCATTTGAGGATCTGGCCCAGAGAGATCAATCTATCAAATCTCCTGTTGGGTTAACAAAAATTAGTGTCAGAAATGGACTCAAAGCTCACAAGACTCATTTTCTTTCCTGATGCTGTATTACTGGTTTCATCATTATTTTTCTTTCTTCTCATCTCTTCTGTTTTGTTTATATGTATATAGATAGATATAGATATATAAAAACAACATTTTTGTTTTTAATTTTCTTCGTTTTTAGAGCTTTAAAAACTATTGATACCTTAGCCTTAAAGATTCAGTTCACTGGACCATCCATGAGCATCTCAACTCGGAACTTGGCACTTGGAGTTTCTTCTATTAATTCAACTTCATTTAGTGGATCCTCCTTCAGTGTTGGTCCCCAGAACAATGCTTCAGATTTTCAGGTACAGAACAGACATTTACACTGGAACCCAAAATATGTCTGATGTTAAGAATTATTACTTATTAGGTATGATACAGTAGCACTGAACCCAGTTGGGAGTATTGATTACCTTTTCTCCCGCATTCTTTCAAATAGTTTAATTTAGTACTTCCATGGGTTATAGGAACTCCAGACCAAATTGTGACTGTTACAAATTTAAATGTTTTGCTGACATATTCCAAACTAGCTCAATTTTTTCATCTACTTGGAAAAATGAGGAGGGAAAATATCCTCTATTAATCTTCCCGTCTCCTGAATTAGACTTTGGCAATGTGTTAGCCAATACACATTATTTAATAGCCCCATATGATTGTCACTTATAACTACCTTTTACAAATAACTGATGATGTTTCTTGGGTTGAGTGTTGCTTTACTGATGTAAAAACAGCTGATGATGTTGGTATCTCTGCCTACAAAAATAATATTGTTAATTTCATACATCGTTTTGCTGATGACCAGAAGTTCCTACGAAATACGTAGCAAGAGTTAAACCCAGGGCAATTTCACTATATCAACAAAATGCCCCACCTGCTTTATTACACACTTCCAAGTGAGCAAAAAATGGTGAATTTCAGACTTACAATAATGTGTCACTATTGTATCTAAAATTCTTCTTAAAGATGACCAAAAGAAGTTGATTGAACTTAGTGTATCTTAGTGTCACCCATGAAAAATAATGAAATATGGGTGTTTTCATCTCAGGCATAGAGATGGATTGTATATTTTTACCTCTCAAATCTACATGTACTCAGCGATGTAATTTTAAAGTTTTCTAAGCAGGTGTCTGCACTCAGTCCTCCTGAACAGTAAATCCAAGGTAGAATCTGCATGAAGGACTTCATCGGTGTTGTGGTACAAGCTTTCATGGATCAATATGGAAACCTCCAACAGTTTTTTAATAATTCTGCTTATTATGAGCCAAACCCCGAGTTCTGCTGTGCACCTGCATCTTCCATTGACTCCAGCAGGAGATAAATGTTCACCAGCTCTTTGATTTTGGCTTCAAGTTGTTAAATATATTTTTCCTCACAACATCCCTGTGAGCTATAAAGTGCTATTCCCATTTTGTTACAGATAGGGAACTGAGGTACAGAGAGACTAGAGGCCAGATTTTTAATGGTATTTAGGTGCCTAAAAATGAAGATAGGCAACTAGTAGGATTTTCAAAAGCCCCTATGTACCTCATTCCCATTAAATCCTGCCAGGCACCTGTCTGCTTCTTTAGGCACATAAATATATGTAAAGATCTGGCCTTATGTGACTTGACTAAGATCACACAGGGAGCCTGTGGCAGAGCAGAGAATTGATCCTGAGTTCCTTAGTGCCCTAACCATGAACTGTCATGGCTCTCCCACTTGACCACATGCCAAACACATAGTCTCTGTTTAAGCCTGCAGTGTAGGTGAAGGTAGGTGAGGGTTAAAAAAAAAACACAATAAAAATATTTCTATTATAAACAAATAATCAGACCTGAGGAGCTAATTTCATAATTTAAACATGAAGTTGTGCTAACAGCTAATGCAGATCATTACAGTATAGTGTAACAGAATAATATTGCTGTAATATGCATGAGAAACTAAATTCTCTGTTGGTGTAAACTTGCTATTAAATAACTTGTCATTTCTGTAAGTAACATGCAAATTTATGGCACGATGTACATTCATAACAGTATCATAAAATATTATAGTATTTTAAAATATGGTTCATATTATCTTCTGGACATAAAATTCAAAGGATCAAATTCTCTGCAGGTGTAAATAGGCTTTGTGACATTTACCTTAATGAAGTTTCATTCATTTTCACTCACAGAATTTCACCCATTTTTCTCCAAATCAAATTTAGTGGAAATGGATGAGGAAGTTATGTTATTAATAAAGCTTGATTGCTGAGTGTTATAAAAAAAGGAACAATTATCATTCAGTTTTCACCTTGCATTTATGGAGAGATGAAAGGAAAAATTCTACATTTAGATCTGGGATGTCCTGCATGTATAATAAAAAATATCATCTGTGGCATGAGGACATCCAGGAATATTAGAATTTTCTTGCCCTGGAATAATTTATTACAGGACTGTTTAAATAATGATGAAATCCAGATTGTGCCATAAGAAAAGACAAGTTTATTAATAATGTTCCTATTGGAACACTGAGTTGGTTTTCAGGCTTTTACACTTCCAACAGCTTGTTGAGAATTCTTAGCCCCTTCCCCATCAAAAATTTCCTCAACATCTGTGGTCACAGTTTATATTTCCATGTTTATTAGGCAAAAATTTTTCTCTCCTCTCTAGATGGAAATTCTCTTTCACAAGGTCAAGAACTTCTACCAAATACTGTGATGATCTTTAGGGAATCTTAAAAACCTCAAGCTATATTTCAGACAGCTTCTAAATGTTGTTTTATTTTTTTCCTCTTAAGATGGATATCAAGCAAATCTATCCACAGCAGCTTGAAGAAATTGTACTTTAGTCAAGTATCCTTACAGTTCTTGCCAAATCTTTGACTGTTAGCATTTGGGAATTCATTTTGTTAAATTGTTCCTGTAATATATGCCTATTTTTAGAGAAACCTCTTCCATTCTCTTCACTGAACCTAATAAGACATCTCTAGTAGATGCAGAGTTTCTACTAGCCTTAGCCAATTTATTCTTTGAGGACAACTTACCAGATGAATTTGGCTCTGTGTCCTGTCTGTCTGTCAGGTATTATCCATAAACAGCTGTGATTTTTACAAATGCATGTGTTCTTCACAAATGCTTGATAAACAGTTTGTGTGAACAGGCCTTGTAGCCTATGTCTTGGTTGCTGTTGCTATTTGTACCCTCTGAGTTATCACTTGTGTCACATGATTGGTTGACGTAAGCTTATACACACTGGGAGTCCCCTTTAATGATCCTATATTATCTATGAACTACTGATAATTATTCAAATCAAGTGTGGGAATAATAAGTGCTTTCCAAAATGGCTGCAGAAACTGTAATACATTCACACATTTTTTGCTCTAGTATTTTTAATGTCCATGAGCATTCTTGTCAATAAATATTCATTCTTTCAAATGTTTACAGTAAGCATATAATAAGGGTTGCAAATACCAGTGTGTCATTCACAAGAGTATTTATGAATATATCTTTTTCTGTTGGCCAGTTCTATTTTCCTGTTTAGAGATGGGCTTTTATAGATAATGTTACCAGACACAATGAAGTATTGTAGGTTCCAAAATCCCTTGTGCCATAGTTCCAGATGGTACTCAAGAACTTGAAAGATGGTACTTGAAAGAACGTTCCTGAAGAAATAATATAGAGGTTTAACCAATGACAGTATAATTTCTTTTGTTTACAAAAGTTCTTTCACCAAGGTCAAGTCTTCTGGGCCTTAAATATCAACCATAGCGCTTTTGACCTTTTCAGTCCCTGTTAATGGCTCTGTTACCCACTAATATGAATTTGTAAACTAGTGTAATATGTGTTTATATTCATAGGCACTCATACAAAATTTCAACACTGATGTTCCCATGTCTACTTGTCTGTTAAATTCAGTGTCTTGTTCAGAAAGTTGTAAGTCTCTTGTCTCTTCCATTGTAGCTGCAGGAAAAGAGGAGGCTCTCAGATATATGACAGTGCTGACTGTCAAAATAAGGACCTGATTGCATGGACTGATGGATTGATTGACAGACTTCTAGCTGTTTGACACATTCCTGTGTAGTCTATCCTTATTCTGACTCTAGGGAGTTTCTCATTTTTGCCATATCTAGTTGGTGACCCTAAATATAATTTAAAAAAAATCTTTGTTTTTTTCTTCCCCAGATTGTTTCACACGGAAACTGGACATGCTGATAAGCTATTACAGAATTCAAAAGGGAGAGAATTAAATCTTTTCTAAATGACAAACAACAACATTAATCTAACACTATTGTTACTGCATTAGTCAGTATAAACAGAATTCCAGAAGGAAACATGTCGTTTACTCACTAATTTTGAATATGAGTTATGTAGAAGCTGCTAAGTGGAAACATTTGTTGGTCTCATGGGGAAATTACACATTTAAATATGGTCAACTAAAAATCCACCTTCTAGCAATTTACATGTGTATCAAAAAGTCACTGCAAGACAATCTTAACAAAAAACTGGGGGGAAAGTCCATTAGCACTCATTTATTCCAATGTTGTTTATTAACGTAAAACGGCTAAAAATGTCTCTTAAGACAAGTTAAATATAGCCAGGGCCCATGTATTCTGTGATTTGGTAGAGTTTGCCACAGATCAACCCCTTAATATAGAATTGTGCTCCAGGTTAAAGCTTTCATTTTATAAAGACAAATATTTCTAGCCCTTAGAAAATATTCTAAGGCTTTGTTTATACTGGAAATCCTGTACTCTTTTCCCCAGCAAAGGGGTAAGTGCACTGGTGCTTTCAGCACTGTAAGAGTTAATGTGGATAGTAGCCACCGTTAATTTGCATGATTCTATAGTTAAAATGCCTGAGCCCTGCCCACACTGGTGCTCCCATTGCCTCTAGCACTAGTGCAGCCACACTGCTGCTAGAAAGTGGGACATTTTCTAGTGAAGATACACTCAAAACATAAATTAAGTGTAAACTGAAGCAGTGTTGTGTTCCTGAAACAATGGCCCAGCTCTGCAACAATGGCCAAGGAGTACAAAGCATTCCTCATAAAGGCGAAGGCAAAGTTGGTCAGTGTGCTCCCTTACTGCTTGGTTGTTCTCCTGGGTATAAGTGAGAGTAACATGAAGGGTGCTGTAAATTACTGTCACTGATCTGGGCCCCCAGGGATCAATACAGCAGCTGGAGATTGCCTTTGTCTACTTCTTGAAGCTATTTGGGCACAGGGCCTGTCTTTTTGTTCTGTGTTTGTACAGCACCTCACACATTGGAGCCCTGGTCCATGATTGGGCTCTTAGGTGCTACAGTAATACAAATAATAATATGTCTCAAGCCTGGACTCCCACAAGGAAGATGTAAAAACATACCAGAACATTATTTTGGACTGTTTCAATCCTCATCTAGCTCCATGCCATATTTATGTTAATGGTTATTGTAGTCTTATGTTCAAATCACATTTGACAATATTGCGGGGAGTTTGCACGGATTCAGTGGACCTTGCTTGATTTCATTTTTGGTCTAATCTGCTCTTTCCTCTTTTTATAAAACAGTTAGATTTTGACAAGAATCAGGGAAATGCCCTGGCTTCTGTTGTTCTGCCCTCAAGTTTACTGAAGAATTTAAGTCAAGATGAGTTTGAAGCTGTATCTAGAGCTCAGTTTACATTCTTCAACAAAAATGGACTTTTCCAGGCAAGTGAAAATATGCTTGAACCAATTTCACCTGGACTGAAGCAAGTGAGCCTGCCAAAGTATAATCATTTTGCAATATCTCATGAGTTATAGAAATTACATGGTAGTAGTAGAGGTAGGCATTAGGAATAAGTATTGCATATTAATAATGACTGGCTTGCCAGTATTTAGTAGTTAGGTTATACATTACGTGAGAGATCTTACTGCAATTCTAAGGAAAGTTTCCTTCCGTATCACACAAACTTCTGCTCATAATAGTCTAGGAGGAATTGATATCCAAGTGGCCACAGGCATAGATTGACATAGCTCCACTGTGTTCAGTTGAGCCACGCTGTTTTACACCAGCTTGGAATTGAGCCTAAAATTATTTCTGCTAAAATTATTTCTCTTCCTTTTTTTTTTAAGTGATCACACAGAGTGAAAGTTACCCGTGTGCAGAAGATCAGCACAAGGCGTATGTACCAGTTAAATCCCACTGATACCTTTGTGCTGGTACTTTGCACAGGGGTTAATTCCACCGATAAGAGAGCACGTTAACTTTACTGTTGACCATCACAGATACGCATTCTCAATCCCCATGCAGTGTGTTTACACCTTATATACAGGTTTTCTGAGGGGAAATGGTTACTCAATAAGGTTAGTGATATTGAGATCAGAGAACTGAGGGGATCTAGGTATTTTTTTTCTTCATTAAGTCTGATCATGTGATAATCACTTACCAGGTCCTCATGCACCAACAAGTAAGGAAGATCTTCACAATTGAAAAAATCACTGTACATTCAAAAGATATTGTATTCATTCAGAAGAAAACATAGTTTTCATAATGAACAGTGTTTTTGGCTTGAGTTCATTTTCCCTTGAATTAGTATTTCAAATGACCTTTGGCTCTTGTGCATCCGCAGGACTCTGTGGTATTGTGTTGTGTGTATATTATTATTTTTATTGGCACTGTTTTGAGATACTTGAGATAATCCAGGCTAGCAAAATACATGTGACCCATAGTTGCCTTCTGAAATACACCCTGCAGTATCTGCAGCTGTTTTAAACAGTTTTCATTTTTAAAATTCATTTTTATTGAAAACCAGGATGATTCCAGTGAGTCAAGAAAACAGAAGCATACAACAGTAGGTTTTGTCATAACGACACAAAATCCCTATAATGATAAAACATTCTATCTTAATAAATAGCACTAAGCTTGGTCTTCAGAAGCTCCATCATGATTAGTCCTGACTAATCATGATTTCTTCATATTTTATATTAAGGGGCAAAGTTCAACCATAATGATTATAACTTACAATTAATGATACCCTCTCAAAAGACAAATGACATGCCTGACGCCAGATTAGTATTTGGTTGATCTGTCTGATTTCCTTGCGTATGTTCCTGAGTGGTACGAGAATGTGAATGTCAATAAGAAAGATATATTTGATAGGAAGACAATAAAAATGTAAAGCCGCACTAATACTGCAAGCAATTTTTTCAGGAATAGTTTACTTTTTGAAACCATTCATTTAGGCAGTCTAGGTGTGCTCGGTCAGACGTTTGAGAAAGTGAGCATGTGCAAAAACCATATTTTCAATTTGCACATGTGAGCATTTATGCATTCATCAGACCATAAAATAGAAACAGTAACTTGTGACCGATCTCAAGTAGCCAAGATTTCAATCCTATAAGGAGCTCTGACCTCTTCACCGATGCAGGACAAACAGTGAATACTCACTGAGAACTCTTGACAAGCCATCCAGAATTTTTTTTTTAATTGTCAAAAACCTATGTTAAATATTTTCGAGCCATTAAAAATGTTTGAGGAAATCATAATGTGTTCACAGATATTCCTAAACACAAGAGACTAAATTCCCTAGACAAATCATGTGTGGAGAGTTATTTGCCATTCTGTAAGAAGGGAGTACTAGAAGAGGAAGAGGAGGGTTTCTTTCTGGAGATGGCTAGATGGATGCATGAAGAAGGGAAAATTCTCATTTCAAAATGTCATCCTAATCCAGACTAACATTCCCATCTTTCCTTGGAGTACTAATATTATACTGATACTATATTAATAAAAAGACCACCTTGTTCTTGTATAGGGCTTTTCATCTCTAGATCTCAAAGCATGTTTAAACAAACAACATCAGTGCTTGTGCTATCGAAAGATAGTCAAATGCCTCTTCAAGAAGAGGCTTCCAAAGAGCACTCAATGCTGCTTGATCATTTCAGCTACAGTAGTTTATATTGGATTCTGATTATGAAGACAATTAAATAATGGTCATTTCCTATTCAAATAAACTACAATATAAAATAATCTGCAGAACATCTCAATCAACAGAAATTTATTGTTTGGTGCATGAAGCACTTTCTTCTGTTAGTGTAAATATATGTAATAAATGCACAGTTCAAAACTTTAAAATAATCTCCACTGGTGTTGGCTATGCCATGTCTCTATTTGAGAGAATGCTAATTGGTGCTATTACATTACACTCTACTATAATTATCTTGTTTGTTAAAGTTTATATAAAAACTTGATTTTAAAAGACTCTATTTTGAGCCTCTGAAGATAGTATTTTAAAATGGTACAGTCTATATGAATTGTATTGAATAGCTATATAAATATTCAACATTTCCTCTCAGATCCCTATAATAGTTCCAGCCACACAATCCCTTCATTTTTATACTTCTTATATTCTCCTGCCTAAAAACTTTTCCCCAACCTTAATTCAGTCCAAACTAACATCATAAGAAGAAATATTAATTGTATTTTATTTTAATTTACAAATGTCTCCTATCCCCTCTTAACAAAGTGTGGGAACCAGGCATCAAATGGCCTTTTGAAGTCTAGCCTCCAATTTTTTCACTAAGTGGCTGATCCAAAGCCCACTGAAATCAGTGGGAGTCATTCCACAAGCTTCATTAGGCTTTGAATCAGACACTAAAAATTAAGAGGGTAGACTTATAGGTTCATAGATATTAAGGTCAGAAGGGACCATTAAGATCATCTAGTCTGACCTCCTGCACAACGCAGGCCACAGAATCTCACCCACCCACTCCACAGAATCTCACCCACCCACTCCTGCGGAAAAACCTCTCACCTATGTCTGAGCTGTTGAAGTCCTCAAATCATGGTTTAAAGACTTCAAGGAGCAGAGAATCCTCCAGCAAGTGACCTGTTCCCCATGCTGCAGAGGAAGGCGAAAAACCTCCAGGGCCTCTTCCAGTCTGCCCTGGAGGAAAATTCCTTCCCAACCCCAAATATGGCAATGAGCTGAACCCTGAGCATATGGGCAAAATTCACCAGCCAGATATCTTTTGCTGTGTGAACATAAATAGATTTGTAAAAATGTGGCTCATCTCTCTATGCCTTCTCAGAGCAGGTTAGGAATAGCACTGTGGCAGTAATAAAGCCAGTCTCCAGTTGAAATTACTGCCAAATAGGACTGTGTTAGAAATATTGTCTCTTACTATATTGTGTCACTTAGAACTTTTTTTTTTCACATCTTGTGTCGCCTCATGGCCACTTGCTGTCAGGTAGTATATAATGCTGCAGGTGGTGAATAGATCATGTTAATATTATAGGTAATGCCAAAAAAAAAAAAGTATCCACCTCATGCTCCCAGAGGCTGTTTTGTCAATATGATAAAAAAGCTCCAGTTCACTCTTGGTTCGGGAAATGATCTAATTATATCACAGCTGGTTATCAGTTAGCAGTGTTTGAGGTATAACGGTAGTTGGCATCAAACAAAGTGATTTAAGAGAGAAATTTTATGGAAATTGCCTTACAATCTGCCCTCAGTTATGTGCTTGTATATGTTTATGATAATAAAGGAAATAGCAAAGGAAAAGCTGTAATTTGAGCTTATAAACAGGATGTTCTTATGGGTGGTCTTAAGTATAGAAGTGCTGACCGTTTGTTTATTCTGGCACACTGCAAAAATAAACTCATTTTCTCTGGCTAGTGTATTTGGTGCTCTGATAATATTTATTGCATTTTTCAATCCTTCAAAGGATGCAGAAATGAATGCCAATTTAACCAGTTTTGTAGTGGCATGCAGTATTGGAAATGTTACCATCCGGGACCTTCAGGATGCTGTCAAAATTACAATTAAACATACCCTATTCCAGGTAAGAAAAAACTGGTGTAACCAGAGGTAAAAAATTGCAAATTGTATCTGGCAGTGGTAGAATCAGTGGTAGAAAGATTATCATTGGTTTTGTTGGGTTTGAGGAAAGATTCCAGTAGAGTGGAAAACTTCACATTTGTTAACAAACACACAACCAATCCAGAGTTTAATAATCATCTAAAATGTAGGTAATTCAACCTGTCCTGCTGCTGTTTCCATGCTGATAATACTTGATACTTAATCAGATGGACTCATAATTTGTGTCAATATTTATTGTTCAAGGGAACTTCAGGTTGATGTGGAGTCTGTGACCAGACATGGACCATTTTATTAATTGTACCTCAAGGAATTTTGTTATTTCTTCATTTTGTGCAAAAAACAAAGGACCGTTACAAAGTGACCAATATTACTGATGGGAAAGGAGAGCCCAGAAAAACCAGTCTTTTGTCTTGTTTTATTTATCAGTTTAAAAAAAAATCCCCATGTGGGTCTCATTTGGCTCTCAGTTATGCTGCTGTAAACCAAGAGAAACTCCACCGGAGGCAATAGAGTCACACTGGTGTCAGACTCTTTAGGTGAGGAGAATCAGGACCATTGACCTTGGGGAAGGGAAAGAGGAAATAATATTTCATATTTCAGTTAGCTTAGATTAGCTGCTTATTATGAAATCCACTTCCAGGTCACACTAGATGGCCTCTAAGTGGATTCAGTAAGTTATTCCCTTCGATTTTTACCCACCATTGGATGCCAGTTACCTGGAGAGTCCCTTGAGAGACCCCAAAGGACGCGAACAAGCAAAAGAACTTCTACTTAGGCCCTGACCTTGCAAAGACTTCATACACATGCTTGACTTCAATGAGATTTCTTACCATGCATAAAGTTAAGCACGTGTATAACTCTTTACGGGATCAGGGCCGGATTTAGGGCAGGACTGTCTTTTTAATATAGTGGGGTCCTGATCCCTGACTGGAATTTGTAGACACTACCACAGTCCAAACAACAATAATATTTCTCTTCAGCTTTTGTGTGAAAACCTAAGTAATGGAACTCCTGCTACGTTCATATATTTTAAGCAAATTTATATTTTAATAGATAAAAATATTCATTTGTATATATGTGTTTAGGAGGATCTTAATCCTACCTGCGTCTTCTGGGATATGAACAAAAACAGTAAGTTTAAAAATTTTGCCAATTATTTTATGTGAGGAATAAAGATGTCTTGGTTTTTAAATCAATCACACACTTGACACCTGGGTAGACAGTGTTTTTGTATTCAGCTAAAATGGATTCTATGTGCCAAAGATGCAGTTATGTAGGTCTTTTCCTTTTCTTTCTTATCAGTACAAAATAGTAAATAGAAACTGGTGAAGCCTGGGATGCAATTGCTTTGCTTGTAACACTTTTTGCTTGTGACAGCCAATAGTAGAAATCTGCAAATAGAATGTTGCACCCAATTCGAATAAGCTTTGTGCCTGGACTGTATATGCATGGGCTTCAACACTGGATACCAAGGCTTCCAAAAGTGTCTGTATCTAAAGACAATCAGCTTTTGACTTTTTTTCCCCACTTGCACAAATAGTAACTAGTCAGGAGCATGGGAAGCCTTTTAATGATCCTTTCTCAAGATTGATCTGGAAAAGATTGCGTATATCTTCATTTTAAAACTATGGGAGCTAGCTAGCTGTGAGCTTGTATCGCTAATCATGAGCCACAAACTCCTCTTGGTTACAAGGCATGAAAGGGAGAAAATTACAATAACAATATGAAAAGAGGCTGAACATCCGCTTCACCAGTGACAATGGCCTGTATGTCAGCAGCTCAGGGCATCCAGAAAACTGGAGTGTGTTCAGAGTTGAACACACAGGCCATTAGCTGACATGCTACCTTACTGAAGAGTGAAAAAATCTGCTTATGCAATGATAAAAATTAATGGTTTTATACCCTGCTGCTGCCTCTTTCTTCAGCTCCTCCTCCTCTAAAGAGCCAGCTTAGATAGGTTCATGGAACAGGAGTCTGTAAGAATACAAATTTTAGAGTGCTCCAAAACCTCTTGAGCCTCTTGAGTCTATCCCAGGTGATTGCTTAGATGCTCTTCTATCCACTGCAATCTATCTGCTTAATCTACCCTTCTGTAAGAGTACTTCATTGGCAAAAACTCTAGGAAATCCGATACTTCATTCTGCATTGATAAATATCATATTACTGGATTTGATGTATTCAGTGGGGGTTTTCTACTTGAAAGTACACTAGATTTCATGTAGGGGCTCTAGAAGCCTGCCAAAGAAATTGTGGAGAGGTTTTGTGGGTTTTGTTTGCAGTTGTTGTAAGTGTCTGTATTGCTTGTTTTCTGTAGATGGTAATGGTGGTTGGAACCCCACAGGCTGCATTGCACAAGCAGAATCAAGTGAGAATGAGACAGTTTGCTTATGCAATCACCTCACACACTTTGGGGTGCTGATGGTAAGTAGACCTTCATTGTTTGCTGATTATGTGAAACCACAATGTGATGATTTTGTTGGGGGGCAGGAGAGCTGCAGAGGCACGGATGCAAAGCTGCAGTGTTACACAGGAACCTTCCCTAAAATAAAATTGACCCACAGCTAATCCTGAAAAGAACGTAGCACAATGAGTCTTGTTCCTGGCTGAGTCCCAGGGGTGCTATCACAACACAAATAATGGGTAATAATATACTGTGGCCTGCAATATAACTCTGAGCTAGAGTAGTAGTAGTCAGACTTGGGTCCAAAAGAAGGCCATTATCCAGTGGAAGTAAACAAGATTCCACACAGAGACCCTGCCAATGCCGAAGCAGAAAAATAAAAGATTTTTGAAGCATATATGTTATTGATAAGATCCTGAAGACACTAGAGACCCCAAAGCCATAATGCATTAAACACTAGGCAAAGAAAAGCCTTGTGGTCATTACCACCCAAATGCCATCTCATTGCTGCTGAACCTCTGACATCAACAGAGAGGCACTCCAAGAAATACTTAAAATGACAAGCATCATTTGACTTTATGTATCAATTTATTCATCTCCAGTATAAGGTGATCCAAGGGTCGAGTTAGTCAGCTGACATCCTAAGTAACCCTCACTTCTGTAATTTTTCTTAAGGGCCCAAGCCAACAAAAATTATTTGTGGTCTTTGGGGTCATGCGAGACCAGAATGCCTTTGATGAGACTCCAGAAGACAGATTTATACAAAGGAAATTGGGTGGGGGAGAAAAACAATGTGCAACTGCCAGCCAGAAAATAGTCCCTACCTCTGTGGCAGGGGGTTTCTGGGATGGCTCAAGGGAAGGAGAACCTGACATTGAGAATTAATGGCTCTAGCAGCAAAGAGGCTGAGAAGATTGCAGAAGAGGGAGGAATTCACAGACTGTGATGGAAGCCAGTGTTATATAGAGACAGAGAGGGTTAGGGTGGAGAGCTGGAAATTGAAAAAGAGAAAAATGTAGGGCTGTGAGGGCAGATAAAGTCAGAGAAAATACTCTAAGATTAGAGAGAGGGTGAGAGAGAGAAATATAACTCTGATATAGAAAGATAGATACAAAAAGAGAGAAAAGAGAGCGAACCCTAGTATTACGAAGAGAGAAAGAGAGAGGAAAATATATGTCCTGCAATCAGGTAGAAATGCCACTAAAGAGGAAAACACAAGGCCAAAGAGCACAACAAAATCCCATCCTGCAACTCAACAGACTGCAGATTTGAAGAAATTTATATTTATATTTTTACTGTCAAAAGGTATAAACTACTCGATGTAAAGATTTTTTTCCTACTTGCTGTGTTCAGTAAATGGGCTTGATTCAGCCCTGTGCTGTACTAATCTCAAGTCAGTATATTCCAGGGTGCAATGCCTCTACTGGAAGAAAGTTCATCCATAGGGAACTTGTGGTGGTGCAAAACACTTGCCAATTCTGCTCTTCCAGGGGCCTGCAGCACAGCCTTCCAACTGGATGACGCTGGTTAGAAGAAGATATGACCAGGATAACTGGAGGTTGCACTGTTTCAGCACTCATGTCCCCCTGGCACCTTGAACAATACCCTCTATTACAGCCTCTTTTGCAGAATCCTCAGGGAAGAGCTTCATAGCAAACACAGTTTACCTTCCTGTGGGGATGGTGTTGCCCCCAGATGTGTATATAGCCTTGCACCAGTGGGGTGAATCTAAATGTTTCTAAAAGAAAAAATACAAAAAGGAGGGAAAGCTATGAAATTTATGCAGTCTTTTCGGAAAGTCTGATGGTTTTACAAAATCCCCCATCTTCTCTGGGTTCCCACATCCTTAGCAACCTTACTCAATATTGCACTGTACTGCAGCATTCTCTCTAACATTAACATTCCTTGGCTCCGGAAACATTCTTCCAGGGAGAATGTTTGCTACTCGTGCAGGTACATGTGTTTTGATTTAACCAGTTTAACTAGGATATTTTAAAAAGAAAAGTGATAAATATTTGAAATACCAAGATATAAAATGAGGGGAAACAGGAAAATCTTTTCCTTGCAGATGATTTACAGAACGAGGGAGCCATATATTATAAAATTTGGCTTCCCTGAGCCTCATAATATAGTTGCTTTGTTCACATCTTGCTTGAATTTAAATAGGAAAAATGTCATAAGGCTTTTTATCCTTTTGCAGTCTAATTATATTCTAGCTTCTCATGCTGACAGGGAAAAATGAGCTTTCTTTAGGATATGTTCAATGAGTCCCTTCTCCTAGTCTGAATGTTTTTGTTGCATTAAGAAGTGAGAAGGAAGTCTTCTGAATTTTGGCTGTGTTCCAATGGAAGATTTTTACATACTTTTTACATGCTTTTTCTATTTTAATAATCCTTCTTGACTTTCCACACAGATATTTAGTGCCTTGCATAATGACAGGTTTCAGAGTAGCAGCCGTGTTAGTCTGTATTCGCAAAAAGAAAAGGAGTACTTGTGGCACCTTAGAGACTAACAAATTTATTTGAGCATAAGCTTTTGTGAGCTACAGCTCACTTCATTGGATGAATTCAGTGGAAAATACAGTGGGGAGATTTATATACAAATTTATATATAAATCTCCCCACTGTATTTTTCCACTGAATGCATTCGATGAAGTGAGCTGTAGCTCACAACAGCTTATGCTCAAATAAATTTGTTAGTCTCTAAGGTGCCACAAGTACTCTTTTTCTTTTTACAGATATTTAGTTACTTTCACAGGATGTTCTCTGGATTTAAATAAACACTTTTACAAGTGTCTGACACAGACACACAGGAATTGACAACTGCATGCAAGTCTTGCATTTCCCTTGTGAAGAATGGCATATTTTTAGAGTTTAAAAACCCATTTGATAGGTCCTTTACAAAAATAGCTATCAAACAATAGTCTCCATTAAATGTGAGCATTTGCTAATAGTTGCATCACAGAGATGCTGTAGAGTTTCTTGTACTCAGGCCTGGTCCACACTTGAAAATTAAGTCAGTTTAACTACGTTGGGCAGGGGTTTGAAAAATTCAAACCCCTGAGTGATGCAGTTATGCTAACCTAAGCCCTTGTGGAGACAGCTCTAGGTCAACGGAAGATTAATTCTGTCGACCCAGCTACCGCATCTCATGGTATTACCTATCCCAATGGGAGAATCCCTCCAGTCAGCATAGGTAATGTCCACACTGAAGTGGTACAGCGGTGCAGCTGTGTCTCTGTAGCATGTTAAGTGAAGACAAGCCCTCAGAAAAAGAAATATCATTGCCATTTATTCTCAGACTGTACTGTGTGGCAATTAGAACTGAACAGAAAAGAGAGGTGAAAATTCCCCAGAATGTTCACATTTAATTTTCAATTTTTGTGTTGAAATGTTGGTTAGTAAGTAAAATATTTGTTCCATGGATGCCTACACACATGTAATCTCTTAGGAGATTGTATTAAACACAGCTATTGTTATGAGAATTTCTGTGATTCTGCTATTCTCCAGCATGGTGTCAATTTGACTATAAATACATTTACAATTATATTTCCTGTAGCAAATTCAATTTAAATGCATTCAGTGTAAAAGAGAGGCGCATATGCGCCTCTGAACATAAAAGGGTTGAGAGGATGAGAAAATTACAAATGATTGATTTTTCTACAAAAGGCCATTTGAATTCTGGGTGATGAAGTATAATGAACAGCAGAGACCTATGTGTAGGGCCCTACCAATTTCACGGCCATGAAAAACATGTCACGGACCATGAAATAAGCCCTTCTCCGTGAAATCCGATCTCCCCCTGGCTGCTGGAAGTGTCTTAGCCAGGGGGCTCTTAGCTGCAAGTGCTGGCTGGGCTGGGAACGGACAGGACTTGTCCTTCCCCTGCATGGCCACTCTCACTCTCAGGGGAGATCAGACCCACCTTGGAGAGCCTCCCGCTGCTGCAGGAAGCTCCCTGCCCAGCATTGGAAGTTTCTGCAGCTGGAGACTTGTGGAGGTGGGTCCGATCTCCCCCTGCCCCTCAAAGCACCCCAGCCCAGGTGACCACTAGCTGCAAGTCCCTGGGGAGGGACAGGACTTGACCTTCCCTTGCATGGCAGCTCGGGGCAGGGGGGAGGGGGGAGAGGAGATCAGACCCACTTCCAAGTACCTTTTGGGTTGGGAGCCCCACAGTTATACCATGAAATTTCAGATGTAAACAGCTTAAAAAGTGAAACTGACCAATTTTAAAACCCTCTGGCTATGAAATTGATCAAAATGGACTGTGAATTTGGTAGGACCCTACCTATGTGTGTCTGCTGATCCCAGCTGTAACAGTACTTCCAATAATGGTCCCTATGATATTCCACTGAGGGTTACACATGCACACCATGCACCCAGAGTCAGAAAATTTGAAAAGTAGAATCTGTTGGTCCACGCATGCACCTGGCTCACCTTGTGCTTCCGTCCAAGGCGATAAAGGACAGGGTGGACTGACCGCATCTCCAGTTCCTTCTCACCATCGCTCAGTCCTGATTGGAACTTTCAGTGTCTTTGTCTCTGACAAACTTTCAGATAAGGATAGTTGTACGTAGTTTATCAGACTATAGTAATTTTACCACTTTTATTGTAGTTTTTATTAGTCAATACTTTAAATAGACTTTGGGGGATTTTCAACCCCCTACCCTATGTGCAGGTACTGGACGATGCCCAGGAGTCTAGGCTTCAAACGCTGCACCTACTGCCTGCACTCCTTCTTGATCAGCAACAGCCACCAGCATTGCCTCTACTGCCTGGGGGAAGCTCCCATTGCATCCAGGCAGAGTATTTGCCAGTCCTTCCCCAGCCACACCTGAGAAAGCCAGGCTCTTCGCCTCCAGCAGCACATCAGGGAGCTCTCCATGAGACTGTACTCAGACCCATGCCAGGAAACTCCCCCAGTACATCGACCTGACTCAGCAAGGAATGCGCCTCCCGCTACCATGTCTAAATCCAGTGCTGGAAGTACCACCCCCATGGATCCAATGGCGAGGCCTAGTCAGGAGGTAAGGAAGCACATCCGTGAGCATGGGACTAAGTCTTCCTCCAAATCAAAGATCATGGATGCTGTTTCCACAAGTTGAAGGCATGCAGACAGAGCATAACCTAAGTCCCATAGACATGAGAAAAAGACCCACAAGCAATGGGATCCAGCAGTTCTGAGCACCAATCCATCAATACCACCAGCACAATCAGCCCACAAGATTCTGGGAAAGAGCACATCGCCAGCACTGATACCCAGAAAAGAGAGTGCCTCTTACTTCAGGGAGATCCAGAATTGTGGCCAAACCTCAAGATGTGTTTGCATTGCTGGACCCAGAGTCACCCCCTCCATTGGGTCCCTCCACTTCTAGAGAGATCATATCTCCACTCTGGGATATGCCTCCGGTACGGGATCCCTCATCCTCTGCACAGATATGCTATGCTTTTCCACCAGCTCTGACGGTACTGCCATTGGAACCAGAGTCTGCCTTCTCCTCTCCCAATGAATCAGAACCCAGAGAAGAACCACCCGTGTCATACCATTCCTATGCACCTTCTTGGATACTGTCACATCCATGGCAGCATCTACCACCTCAGAATCATTGGTACCCCATGCCATGGAGACCCCCACAACCTCCCTCAGACCCACCCTATTGGGCATACTGGGGACACTGGGCACAAGTACCTCCCCTCGGAACCTGTCTGATCTATGGGGGAACATTTGTCTGCCTCCCTTTTAAGGGATCTTTCAGGCAGGTGTTTGAATCTGATGGTAGAGAAGGAACCCTTTACTCCATTTCCAGCAATGCCACTGAAACCAGCAAGATTTCCCTCTTCATCTCCGGATGAGGCAGTGACTACAGCATCCCCTTCCTCCCCGGATTACTTTAGACAATTTCAGGACCTGTTGTGGAGAGTCCCAGGGGAAGTCCAGATTCCCCTGGAAGAAATTCAAAACCCCAACACAAGCTGCTAGATATCTTCCACACGTCAGGTCTGGCGAGAATTGCATTACCAATTAACAAAGCTATTCTGGAGCCTGCCAGGACAGTGTGACGCACATCTGCCACATGCACAGCTACCCCTAAAGGGGCCGAAAAGTGCTATTATGTTCCTTCTAAGGGTTCTGAGTTCCTTTTTTCTCATCATCCTCCGAACTTCCTAGTCCAGGCTGCGACCGAATGGGCCAAACAACACCCTTGATCTATGCCAGCTGATAAAGAGGGCAAGCATCTGGACCTTTTGGGAAGCAAGGTATTTTCTTTGTCTAGCCTGCAATTCAGGATTGCAAATTATCAGGCTTTACTAGGCAAATGTGACTTCCTGAATTACAGTAAATTAGAGGAATTTATTGATGGCCTGCCACAACGTGGCTAGGCTTGTTTTTGAGGCGCTTATTGAGGAAGGAAAGCTGGTGGCCAGAATCGGCCCTCCAATTGGCAGTGGATGCAGCAGATACCTCCTCCAGGCCCCTGGCTATGGCCATAGTCATGCATGGGGAGTCTTGGTTCCATTCTTCTGGTTTCCCTAGGGAGGTACAGAACACTATTGAAGACCTTCCGTTCAATGAATCCCATCTTTTTAACCAGAAGATGGATGAATAGCTGCATCTGCTCAAGGATTCCAGGGCCACCCTTTGATCTCTGGGCATCTATACTCCTGCCCTGAAGCAAAAATTCCACCACCAACCACCTATTTAACACTATAGGTCTCCTCAATTCTACTCTCAGAGACCTTATGAGCCTCCAAGAAAATGTCAAAAGGCACAGAGGTCTTGCCTCCCAGGGCCCCCTTTGCAGGCTTTGACATTAGCTCCAGCCAAGAGGTACTTCTGATACCATCCTGAAAGCTGCCAACCTCTGTGCCTACCATCTCATGACCCTCCGACTCCCTTTGGGGGTCATTTAGCACTATTTCCCCACACTTAAAATGAATAACAATGGACAGATAGGTATTGAACGTCATCCACCATGGTTGTACAATCCTCCAAGACTTCTCTACCCCATCAGAGACCACTCTCATGACTCCATTCTCTCCCAAGAGATTAACTCCTTGTTACAACAGGGACCAGTAGAACACATTCTCCCAAAATATCAGGGAATGGGATTCTGCTCTGAAGAAAGGTGGGTGAAGATCAATCCTTGCTCTCTGGCACCTCAATCACTTCATCCATAAGGTCTACTTTTGTGTGGTCACACTGGATCTTGATATGAAGGATGCTTACTTTCACATCAATATTCATCTGACCCACAGTCACTTCCTGAGAAGTGGGTACCCACCATTTCCAGTACAGAGTGCTCCCATTTGGGATAGCCACCACTCCCAGAGTCTTCACCAAAGTTTTTTTTCCATCCTAGCAGCCTATGTCAGACATTATGGTGTCCTCATGTTTCCATATCTCAATGATTGGCTCCTAGCCACAAGGTCCAGACAATAAACCCATGTGCCAACCCATGTTACTCAACCTTCTTTTGTCCCTCAGAGTCAGTGTCAACATAGAGAAATCGATCCTAAACCCCATGCAGTCTCTGGACTATCGTAAGTTTGGTCACAGCATGAGCTTTCTTGCCTGGAAACTGTCCACTGGTAATGGACAGAACTCACAACATAAACAAATCAATATGTTCCAGCCAGGACTTGCCTGTCCCTCCTCGGCTACATGGCTTCATGTACTTACATGACCTCCTTTGCACAACTCCATCTTCACTGCCTCCAGACATGGCTCCAGTCTATTTACTCTCCAAACTGCCACTCCAAAGTGCTATTATCACTCCAATGGTGGACAGACCCACATGTGTGTAGGTTCCCTTTCTTTCTGCCTCCCCAGAGAAGATGATTATCACTGACACATCCCTGGTGGGCTGGGGGACTCACTTCGGTGACCAGATGGCTCAAGGAAAATGGACTTCCAGAAATCCAGGATGCACATAAACATCCTGGAGCTCTGAGCTGTGAGAAGAGCATGCCAATCCTTCCTTCCCTTCATCTGCTCCCATGTGGTCTCATCACGTCAGACAACACTACCACTGGTTTTTACATCAACAAACAGAGGGACAAGATCATCTGCACTGTATGCAGAAGTGATCAATCTCTGCAACTGATGCATCAATCACCAGATCCTTTGTCTTCATCCTATCTTTATGGGACACAGAATGTATTCACAGGCTTACTCAGCAGACATTTTGTGATTGACCATGAGTGGGAACTTCACGATTCAATAGTACACAACATCTTCACTCCATGGAAGACACTAACCAGGTGAACAGCAAATGCACAACGTACTGTTCCAGAGGAGCCCTCAGTCACCATTCCCAGGATGACACCCTCCTGCTCCTTTGGTCAGACCAACTATGCCTTTCCTCCACTACTGCTCCTACCTTGAGTCCTGCACAAGATTCAGTGAGACAGAGCAATGGTAATTCTGATCACTTCCTGCTGGCCCAGACAAATTCTGGTTCCCCAATATTCTCCGCATGTCATCTGCTCACCAATTCCCATCCCCAATTGTCAAGATCTGCTGACCCATTGCAAAGGAAAGATCAGACCTCCCAATCCACATGCAGTACACCTCAGAGCATGATATTTGGATGGGTATCTGCCTTAGAATGAACATGCTCTTCAGCTGTACAGAACATCCTTTCTAGCAGCAGGAAGGACTGCAACAGATGTTGTTATCAGGGCTAGTGGTGATGTTTTTCATCATGGGGTCAACAAAAAGGTGATTTACCAGAATCAGTGCAGAGGGATCCCCCCCTCATACTGGACTATGTTCTGTCACTAAAGTCATTGGGTTTCGCCTTCAATTCTTTGAAAGTACACCTGGTGGCGATTAGCACATTCCACCCTCTGGTGGAAGGTTTCTCTATCTTCACACACCCACTAACTGCCATCAGAACCTTCTCACCAACCGATAGCTCTTCAATGGGACCTGAATCTTGTTCTCTCTGTGCTAATGAAGACTCCCTTTGAACCTTTAGCGTCATGCTCTATGTCCCTCCTTTCCATAAAAGTTGCCTTCCATGTTGCTACCACTTCCGTGAGAAGAGTTGGCGAAGTCGGTGCTATGATGTCAGACCCACCTTTCACAGCTTTCCATAGAGATGAAGTCTCTCTACAACTACACCCCAAGTTCTTACCAAAGGTGGTTTCTCAATTTCACATCCATGAAGCCATTTACTTACCTGTTTTCTTTCTGAAACCACATGCATCTGCAGCGGAATGTTGACTACATTCCCTCCATGTTCGACAAGCTCTGTACTTCTACCTGCAGAGAATTAAACCAATCAGGAAGTCCCATAGACTATTTATTGCAATAGTAGAGAGACTCAAGGGACAGGCCATCTCCACCCAGAGAATCTCCAAGTGGATTTGCGGGGGTGTATCAAACTCTTATACCCGCTGTCTGGTCTACCTCCCCCTGTAGGGTTACAATCTCACTCCACAAGGGCTCAGGCTTTGACCTCGATCTCCCTTCAGAATGTGCCACTCATTGACATATGTAGAGTGGCCATGTGGAGTTCTCTACATATCTTTGCTATGCATTATGACTTAGTACAATAATCAGCAGTGGATTCCTCCTTTGGTATGGCAGTCCTTCATGCTACTGTTCCATCCTCATCCTCACACCCTTGTCCACCATAATGAACTGCTTGTTCATTACCCTCAGTGGAATACAATGGGTAGAAAGCTGGCTAGATTGTCGGGCTCAACGGGTAGTGATCAATGGCTCCATGTCTAGTTGGCAGCCGGTGTCAAGTGGAGTGCCCCAGGGGTCGGTCCTGGGGCTGGTTTTGTTCAATATCTTCATAAATGATCTGGAGGATGGTGTGGATTGCACTCTCAGCAAATTTGCGGATGATACTAAACTGGGAGGAGTGGTAGATACGCTGGAGGGGAGGGATAGGATACAGAAGGACCTAGACAAATTGGAGGATTGGGCCAAAAGAAATCTGATGAGCTTCAATAAGGATAAGTGCAAGGTCCTGCACTTAGGACGGAAGAATCCAATGCACCGCTACAGACTAGGGGTCGAATGGCTAGGCAGCAGTTCTGCGGAAAAGGACCTAGGGGTGACAGTGGATGAGAAGCTGGATATGAGTCAGCAGTGTGCCCTTGTTGCCAAGAAGGCCAATGGCATTTTGGGATGTATAAGTAGGGGTATAGCGAGCAGATCGAGGGACGTGATCGTTCCCCTCTATTCGACATTGGTGAGGCCTCATCTGGAGTACTGTGTCCAGTTTTGGGCCCCACACTACAAGAAGGATGTGGATAAATTGGAGAGAGTCCAGCGAAGGGCAACAAAAATGATTAGGGGTCTAGAACACATGACTTATGAGGAGAGGCTGAGGGAGCTGGGATTGTTTAGTCTGCAGAAGAGAAGAATGAGGGGGGATTTGATAGCTGCTTTCAACTACCTGAAAGGGGGTTCCAAAGAGGATGGCTCTAGACTGTTCTCAATGGTAGCAGATGACAGAACGAGGAGTAATGGTCTCAAGTTGCAGGGGGGGAGGTTTAGATTGGATATTAGGAAAAACTTTTTCACTAGGAGGGTGGTGAAACACTGGAATGCGTTACCTAGGGAGGTGGTAGAATCTCCTTCCTTAGAGGTTTTTAAGGTCAGGCTTGACAAAGCCCTGGCTGGGATGATTTAACTGGGAATTGGTCCTGCTTTGAGCAGGGGGTTGGACTAGATGACCTTCTGGGGTCCCTTCCAACCCTGATATTCTATGATTCTATGATTCTATGACCATTACTCAAAGAAGAAGAGGCAGTTACATGTAACTTGAGGTTCTTCAAGATGTGTGGTCCTTAGCTGTATTCCACATCCCCCTCTCCTATGGATCTGCTGGATTCATGGTGGAGAAAGAACTAGAAACACAGTTGGTCCACCCCTCTCTTTATCATTTGGATCAGGAGCATTACTTTTCAAATTCTTCAACTCCAGGGACATGGTGCACATGCATAACCCTCCATGGAATACAGTTAGGGACCACACATCTTAGAGAACCTCCACTTACAGGTAAGTAACCTCCTTTTACGGCACAATGTTTTCTACTGATCCCAGTACTTACTTACGGCACAATGTTTTCAAGGGATGTGGGAAGGAAGTCAGATGTATGACAACTACGTACTAAATATCCAGTAAACTCAACCTCTAGAATTGGGATTATATAGATATTGCCTAAGTGTTCTTGAATTTTTGCTTGACTTCACACCAACAAACAGTGTCATGCTCATAAAAAAGGAGTTTGCTGCAACTTACACCTCTTCCTCTTCTCTCATGTAGGACCTCCAGGGAACTGCTTCACAAATAGATCCACAAAATAACAAAGTCCTCACCTTTATCACCTACATTGGCTGTGGGATATCTGCCATATTTTCAGCTGCAACTCTTCTGACATATATTGCTTTTGAGTAAGTATTTGTGCCATCGAAAACAATTCAAAACAAATATTTTGTTTGTAACCACAGGCCAGGATATTTTGTTTGATTGGATCGGGATGCCCATGCATCTCACAAAAAGTGGCTGAACACCACTGTGCTCCACTGTTAGGTGTGGAATGTTTCTTATAAAGAGGGCCAAGCCCAGATACTCGCTTCCTAGTCTGACCACTTTGTGTGGCTCAGGATGGGCAAAGTAGTGGAACCTTGGTCCCAAATAATCTTCTTGAGGGGCATAATGTGTCCCTTCATATATTTCAAAAATCTACCAACATGTTACTCAGTCTTTTTTTTAAACTTGCTATTTAGACCTCATAGTTCCTAAGTATAACAGGAAAAATCCAGCCCTTTCAGGCTGGAGACTTTCGGTAGAGAGGGGAAGTGAAATGAAGATATGCCATCTACTCAACAATTCTGAAAACATCCCACAGAAATGGCAGGATGGCCCAGGGGTAAGGAGACTGTGCAGTGGCACAGTTCTGGGGAAGATGGGAACGGGAGGTGAAGTGAAGTTGTGTCAGCTTCTAGCCACACAATCACAAGAATAACCCTGACGTAACAGCGCAGGGTGGCTCATAAAAGAGGATATTATGTAGTAGGGCATGCTGTGGAGCTCTTAAAAAGTACCCATGTGTACCACCAATTACTGCATTCTGCACAGTCCCTGTGGTATAATGCTATGGTCCAAAGAGGACATAATTTGCTGGATAGGTTTCCAGTACATGAACTGTAGTATTCAGTAGTTGGAAGGAAAATTCATTTGATTTTTAAACTCATTAGGATTTTACAAACTACAGAGAATGAGAATCTGTAGTGGACTATGTCCCAAAATAAAAAAGTAATGAACTTTTTTTTTAAAAAAAGCAGAAATTGGCTCTTGGTTGATACTACATTTTTAAAGCTTTTTCCTTCAATTTGTCTACATTATTCAATGAAACACAAAACACGTTTTAAAATGTAACTTGCGGGGGTTATATTTATATGTAATACATTAGATACTTAGTATAATGACAGTAAGGTCATTTGTTAATGAGCCATTGATCAGGAATAGCTGTGAGTTTCTGCCTAAGAAATGCAACAGAGGATTTCAACAAAAGACCATTAAAGTCCATACCAACATGCCTTATTGCTACGTCAGTTTTTTATCAAGAAGAGACCCCTGCTCCTTATTTCCTTTGTAAATTAGTAACCACAGCTGCTATAAATATCTCAGTACATTTTGGCTACTTAACATATGTCTCTGTTTTTGTCTCTCTAGGAAGTTACGAAGAGATTACCCCTCCAAAATCTTAATGAACTTGAGCACAGCCTTGCTCTTTCTCAACCTGGTCTTCCTGCTGGATGGTTGGATAGCATCATTCAACATAGAAGGCCTCTGCATAGCTGTTGCTGCCCTTTTGCACTTTTTCCTTCTGGCCACCTTTACCTGGATGGGACTGGAAGCAGTCCACATGTACATTGCTCTAGTAAAAGTGTTCAACACCTACATACGGCGATACATACTGAAATTTTGCATTATTGGCTGGGGTATGTGTGAGAAGATGTATTTCTTAGATACTGTATATTTAAATTACGTATTATTATGCATTCCAGCAGTGCCAAGAGGCTCCAAGTGAGGTTATAACCCCATTGTGCTAGGCACTCGATAAACATTAGAGCTGAGTTGATAACTGATTTTTTTAGTTCAGTGGCAAAACTGCAAAATTCAAGGGGGGAGGAATTTCACGTTGAACAAAATGTTTAAGCCAAAATGAAATGAAATTTTTCCAGGTTTTTTTATGTTTTGTACTTTTTTGTTTGTTTTAGTAAACTTCACTAAATTGTTAAATGAAAAGTCGAAAGGAATCAAACCAAGATTTACTGAGCCTCTGTCCAGTGCCTCAACCACAAGTATAATGTATTTCTGAAAAATAACTAAGAAGGCTTTTCTTCATTTTTTTTTTATAGCAGGGCCCTTTGGCTTCTGCCAGACATGCTGCCTGAATGCATCTGTTGTGTTCAAAATAATACAGAGCAACACAAAATCATTAGCCTCATGAACATTGTGGTGATCACAATCCAGTTCCTATTTGGTAGGTTCCATATAGTCTCAGCAGAGAGGACAAGGATTGAATGGTCAGTGAAACTGACCCTTAGGAGTAATTTCTCCAACACAGGGATGAGACACATAAACAGCATAGTATGAGAGACTTACACTGATGCTGCTTGTGCTGTATCTCTGAGGACAGAGGGCTTCAGTATAGCTGTCAGTCCAGCACCTTTCTCAAGCACTACATTCACTTAATATTATATAGAAAAAAGTATATAGAACTTCTGTTTATGTAGGGGTCTAGATAGAGCATATAGAGTTTTGTAAAAATACAAACTGCACAGCTTTACATTGTAGCTGAAGGAATAAAAGAGGGCCAGTTTTTAAAGGGATTGTGCACTTGTAGCTCCCGCTGATTTCAACAGAACTTAGTTAGTTAGTACTCGGCACCTCTAAAAATCAGACTGTTTTAAGTTACATGCCTATATATGGATTTGGGAGCCTAACTTTAAGTAATCAGGGTTGAACATTTTTACTTTACTTTCCCCATGTGTAATAATAATATTTATCCCTTAATTTGTTAATGCTTGTAAAGCACTTTGAGATCCTTAGATGGAGATTTGTGAGAAATCATTTATTTCATGCTGTTCTTCCATGCTGTGGTGTGTCATGGACAGATCTGGAGTTATATGGCTACCTCAAGATACTCTACACTAACGCAAACATTTTCAGTTCTTTTGATTATCAATAATGCAGCTTTGTCTGGGAGTTTCAGATGCTTTGGGTTTTGAAAACAAAAATACAATAGCTTTCTCTTGTATTACAGGTTTACCAGCTCTAGTGGTCACAATTGTATTAGCAAGCACAAATACAAATGCAAGTCGTGTTTATGGCAAAGATTTATATGGCAGAGGTGCTAAAGAGCAAGGAGGAGATGATTTGTAAGTAATTTTTAAAAATCTGTTACAGTTCTGTGTTTGCATTTTGCAAAGAATTTGGGAGTGGCCAAACTGGCACTCATCAATGGTCTCATAAAGTTTGTAGATAAAGAACAAGAAAAAGGTGTGATCATTATCTTCTAAATTGTTTGCTTCTGAAGCCTTCTAAAAGCTATGAGAAAATCAGAATCAATCCTATATTACCAAAAGCCATGTAAAAAATATCCCTATTCGCTAAAAGTGAATAACTCATAGCTTTGCTGTTTCACAAAAAAAAAAAATACTGTGTTTGGTTTTGTCTTAAATTTTTCACTTTTTGATGGAAACGAAAGATTGGTTGGGGGGAAGGGAGGAAGAGGTTGCTTAATAATCATGTTTCCTTTGTAAATGAAACAGCCTTTTCACAATGTAAGCTACCTAGCACTTCTGTCTTCCACATTTTTATGTAGACATTCCAAACAATCTCAGAGAAGCTTATTTTCTCACTGACTATATATATTATCAAGTCTTGCCTGATAAAACAGCACATTGAAAAAAAAAAACCACCATTATATCTTCTCATTAAAACTTCATGTTAAGCATTCCAGTTCTCTCAGGCAGCCATTTGCAGCTAAAAGAATGAGCAACATAGGCGCAACTGATCCCTGGCCCAGTGCCTGTGATCATGATTGTCTAGTGGCTAGCCCCAAAGACCACCCACCGTGCTACTTTCTTAAGATCAAGTAGTAGAGAGCTGAGTTTTTATGCTGGTGGTCCCATTTCAGTACTATCTGAGAGCTGTGAGCATGTGTATGCTGCTAGTTTGTTACACCAATATACAATGTTCTATCTTGATCCTGAAGCCACTTCAGATTATGTGTAGAGCATTGCATGGTGGGACTGTAGTTCCCACAGGCTACATCTATATGGTAAACATGAATTTTATATATAGTAGGTACATCGCTCAGGTACCTGGCAAGATACCAGTGTGTTCCTTAGTTACTCACAGATGCCCCAGAGCTTCACCCTGTGTAAAGAAATAAAATGGTCAAAGTTTGGGTTGTTCCACAGGGGAAATCTTATCAATACAGCAATGGAGACAGATGTAGATTAGTTTTACATGTAACGATTTAAATAACTAAAGAGGAGCATAGTTTTTAGTATCTAAGAATGACTGTTTTTTGTTTTGTTCTTAAAAACAGCTGCTGGATCAAGGATAAGGTTGTCTTTTATGTGACTTGTGCTGGTTACTTTGGAATTATGTTTCTTATGAACATAGCCATGTTCGTGGTGGTGATGGTGCAGATCTGCGGGAGGAATGGGAAAAGAAGCAATCGGACCCTGCGGGAAGAGGTCCTAAGGAATCTTCGTAGCATGGTCAGCCTGACCTTCCTGTTGGGCATGACATGGGGTTTTGCCTTTTTTGCCTGGGGGCCCTTAAATCTCCCTTTCATGTACCTCTTCGCAATATTCAATTCATTGCAAGGTAAGATTAATTCAATTTCAGTAAACAAAGCAAGGATTTAGCTGCTGATGTTATGCAAGGGAGTGCTTCTAGTGGTTTGACCAGGGGACTCGAAACCAGGTTTCTTAGGATCTGTCTTTGGTACTAATTCACTGCGTAAACATAGGGCACTTAATTCTTATGCTCAAATAAATTTGTTAGTCTCTAAGGTGCCACAAGTACTCCTTTTCTTAATTCTCTCTGTGTCTCACTTCCAATCTGTAAAACAAGGAGGCCTACCTCATATGGATGTTGTAAGGCTTAATTAATTAATGCTTGCAAAGTTCTTCAAGTCGACCAGCCCTGCTTTTGCTATTGCTCATAGTTGAAAGTAACGCTAGTGATTACAGCATTCTGTTCAGGTCTCTTTCCTTTATTGAAGATCTGGGGGGGTTATATTTCCAGCATAATGTATCCTTCAGTTATGGAAAATGCTGTAAGTTGTAATCAAGTCATTGTACAGGATAAATTATAGAATTATTCCACTGATATTTAAAATAATTTAAATTCAAGCAAATTTGTGCATAAACCACCCAGCATAAGAATCCTCTGCCCCACAAAAAAAAATCAATAAGGATGTCATTAATAGAGAGCATATCATCCCACCAACAAATAAATATGGAGATAAAAACAAATTTTTCCAAAGGTCAGCAAAATATCTTTCCTTCACAGAAAAGCATTTGTTCTGTGCGATTTCATTCTGTCTGCTACAGATGAAACAAATGTACTGCTGTAAGAGATTTACTAAGCTTTCGTGGGAAGAAAATAATATTGGTAAAATGTGAGTCAAAATGTCCAAAAGGTGTTTGAATCTGGTGTTTTAAATATTTTTCCTCCCAAGGAAATATTTGGTGTTTTAAATATTTTTTCTCCCCAGATTCTGATATGATTTACTTCTGATAAGAATAAAGAAGTATTTGCTGTAATGTATCAATGAGTAATACACAGGGTCTAGAGAGATTGGAAGCATAGTGGAAGAACATAAAATGAGATTGAAAAAAAAAAAGTAAGTTAAGGGTCTGATTCAGCAAGTGCTCTGTGAACAGAATTCACATTGCCTTCAGTAGGGTTTTATGTACAATGGTCCTGCAGGACTGAGCGCTAGTTCAGAACCTCTGAGGAATCTTTTTCAGTGGGAGAGGCATACTTTAAAAGCAGTAATGTCAAAAGAAAAAAGGGGAAGGGAAACCCAAGGAATGAAAGCAGGTAGCAAATTAAACATGAGCTTGTAATGCAGTATGGTGGTGGAAGATGCCAGCATTTTAACTCCGAGACTGTCTGTACAGAGGCATCACATCATGAAGCAGGGAGATGATAATCCTGTATAAAATACCAGCCTGTCTGGAACTAGAATATTACTTATATTTCTGGGCATCTCCACACTAGAAAGAGTGGATAAAGCTGAGGAAATTCAGAAAAGATTAACAAAAATTGTTGAGGCTGGAGACATGCACCTAGGAGTAATGAGGTGAAACTGAGCAATGGAGAATTTAAAATATATATCAGGAAATATTTCCTAAAAGTAAGATGCACTAGATTGTGGGATAGTCTCTCCAGGGAACTGGTGTAAGCCCCATTGTTGGAGTCATCTATAGTGCACAGAACAAGCCATTAAAATACACAGAAAAGCACTTCCTGCAGATGGAGTAGGGGACGTCTATTAACTTGTGGGCTTTAGGGTACCATCAAAGGGATACATTAAGGCAGGGGCAGGCAAACTTTTTGGCCTGAGAGCCACATTGGGTTTCCAAAATTGTATGGAGGGCCGGTTAGGGGAGGCTGTGTCTCCCCAAACAGCCAGGTGTGGCCTGGCCCCCGCCTCCTATCCGACCCCACCGCTTCTCGCCCCCTGACGGCCCCCCCCAGGACTCCGACCCCATCCACCACCACCTGCTCCCTGTCCCTTGACCGCCCCTAGAACCCCTGCCCCTGACTGCCCCCCACCGCCCCATCCAACCCCCACCCTCCTTCCTGACTGTCCCCTGGGACCCCTGCCCCATCCAACCCCCCTGTTCCCTGTTCCCTGCCCTCTGACCGCTCCGACCCCTACCCACACCCCCACCCCCCAACTCCCCTGCCCTCTATCCAACCACCCCTGCCCCCTTACCGTGCTGTCTGGAGCACTACAGCCGCGCCACCCAGAGCACTGGATCAGGCTGCAACTCTGCAACTGCGCTGCCCTGCCACCCAGAGCATTGTGCCAGCGGCGCAGCATGCTGAGGCTGCAGGGGAGGGGTCGGGGGCTAGCCTCCCAGGCTAGGAGCTCAGGGGCGGGGCAGGAGGGTCCTATGGGCCGGATGTGGCCCGTGGGCCATAGTTTGCCCAGCTCTGCATTAAGTTCCCAATGCACTCAGCAATGCACTTACATCCAAGCTTAACTTGCAGTATGTGAGAAATCCTGTTGATTTCAGTGGGGTTATTCAGGTGCTTGAAGGGAAGCACATACTTTAAGTAATAGAAAGGGGCAAGTAATGTATAAAGTGTTGTATTTGCATTTAGGCTCTGATGCAGTAACAAACTTTATGTACTAGAGGGTTGCGCATTTCATGGATCTTATTTACATACTAGTGATTCCTTGCATCCCTCCATTCCATCCCAAAAGCTCCCTGTGTGCCATCCTCCCATCCCCCTCCATTCCAGGGCCTTCTTGCAACTTCCCTGAGCTGTTCCAGCTGGGGGTTGTGTGCAGCCCTTCTCCCCTTCCTAATACTAGGGTCTCCAATTCCCCACACCCATGACAGGATCTCTGTGTGTGCCCCCATTCCCTCTTCCCCGCATAGCAGGGGTCCCCAATATCCCCCACACATCAGGGTTCTTTGTGCCCCCTATTCCTCCCCCCCTACTAGGGTCCCCCATTGTCCCTTCCCATGCCAGAGGCTGTGTACACACTCCTATTTCTCCCAGCCCCCACTCCTAACACACCCCTAGTTATTTGTCTTTTTCTCACCACGTGATAAGTCATGCAGGGAGTAAACATGTCAAACTCCTTGTGAGGAGGGGCTGAGATGAGATGGGGTATTGTTATGCTGGAAGGAGTTAATGGGTGACATCAGCCAGTTATTTGATCTATAGACGACTGCAAAGGTGACTGCAACTGTGGCTGTGCTAATCAAATTCAGATGCTCTCTGTATTCCTCCCCCCCAGACACACACACACTTATTGCAGAAAATCAGAAAATGGAAAAACAGAGTTCTGCCAGCTGATGCCTAGAACTTTGCTTGTGTGCAGTGTAGCTGCAGCTCTGTGAGTCCCAGGATCTTAGAGAGATAAGGTGGGTGAGGTGATTGTCTCTCTCACCAACAGAAATTGGTCCAGTGAAAGATACCCTCTCCCACCTTGTCTCTAGATCTTTCTTTCATATTTCGGAATTGATCAGATGCAGTATCCAAAAGTTACTGTTTTGCATAAAGAAAGACCATTAGAAGTGCCATCGTTCCATTTGTAAGGCCTTCACAAGCTCAGTAGTTAGGATTTTAATTGGTTTTGTACTTCCTGAATTTTAGTTCTTACCATTTTTTTTTGTCAAGTATCAAATAATTTGCAAGCAACATTTTTCATTATTCAGCCATCACCAGAAGATAACAAAGCAAGCAGGTTTCAGTCCTCACTGAGCTCAGTTTGGGCAATGTTTTAGGGTAGAGACCCAGGTCCATGCCCAATTGTACGTGCCAAAGTACACCAGTGCCCAGGTACTGAGATGTTTGCTAGTAATGATTTTTTTTAATGATTCAGACAATATTTTCCAAACCCCAAACTGTCTTGTTGTTCCACCCTCTAAATCCCAGTAGACATGAGCACACGGAGTTAAGCATGTTTAGGAAACAGACGAATCTCCAAAGAACACCAGTTAAGCATTTAGGCCCACAATAGATCTCACTTAAATCATTTTACAGATATAATCATTTAGGGATCTGGCATTAGAATTTTGCCCTCAGGTTCAGCCTTGGCTCTGCCTCAGTTAATGAGAATGAAGCAAGCACATGCCAAGCCAGAGAGAGATGGAAGATTCCACAACTAACGCCTACCCGTGAAGGGCCAGGCTCATGTTATAATTCCTATTTCTGCTTTCAAAATTAGCGCTGGAGTATCTCTGTGGAACTATTACAGTTGTACCATTAACCCAAATGACAAGCTTCTTAGCAACACAGGACTGCATTCTGAAAATTGGTGGCTGTAGATCTGCATGCAAAAAAATGCTGCTTACAGATGTGTGCACCTGCCTGTGTAGGCACATTTACAACAAGTGTATGCACAAACCAGGCAGAAATGGCTCGGTGGGCACCTCCATAGTAATTTACAAATGTATTTTCCCCATTTTCACACTAATAGTCAGTAAATATTTATGCAAATAGTGATGATCTTTCTTGTGCACTTTATTGGTGCAGAGACTTCCAGTCTCCAATATTTAAAAAGTTGGCCCTGTAGATCTGGAATACTAGGCGTTAAACAGGAAAAATCTCCCTCAGCGTAGAAAGAAAGCTGTACTTGGCTTTGGAGGTCTTTATCTTGCAGTGTTTATGAGCGCCAAATGAATGCTCTTTCAAGTCAATGAAAGTCATGGTTGTGTAAAACCTAGAGGATGGCTAAGCATTCAGTGACTCGAGCATCTTTTACCTTGTACACCTCAGTGACGCAGGTTGATGACGAGGACCAGTTCATAGTGGTATTCAGAATGTTTGCAACATTAAGATTTTATACAAATAAAATTCTGATTTGTCCATTTGCTTGCAGGTTTATTTATATTTGTATTCCACTGTGCTATGAAAGAGAATGTGCAGAAACAATGGAGGAGACATCTCTGCTGTGGCAGATTCCGATTGGCAGACAACTCAGGTGAAAAACAGCATGCCTATTTCATGTCTCCACTTCTGAGATGCAGCAGTAGACTGGAAAAGGCCAGGTGCACTGCTTTGGTCTCTTGTATTTAACACAATTTAGGCCACAGATGTGGAAAGAGTAAGGAACATGATTATTATTAGCCTATGACTGTAATAATGATTGCCTAGGGACTCTTCAGAGAGCGCTCCACAAAAAAGTCTCCAGTCCTCCCTTGAAGTTTTCCAGTGAAGCCAGCTGGTAAATTTTGCAATGCTGTGAGCATGGCTTTGGAAGTCCCTTTTGTTTTACAGCAACAGTGATTCATTGTTTAAATAAGGATTCAGAGGGTCAAATCTGGCCCCTTTTCCCTATGTATGAGGGGCTTGTGCAAGGCCAAGTGATCCTGTGGGCTATCAGACTAATGTGGAGGGAATATTGGAGGTGCTTCACAAGAGCCATATGCTGAACTGCTGAAGCAGGGATCTTTCAACCTCACATGTGTCCTGTGTGCATCCTAGCTCTTTCCCCCTCAGTACTATTGCCATAGAAACCACAGTACCCAGAAGAGATTTACCAGGGGCAGAGTGAAAGAGGCTTGAGCACACTCAGAAACTGATGTCCCTTCCTACAAACAGGATCTCAAAGTGGCAGGGAATGTGAGGTTCCCTTGTGGGAACTCGCTGCTGCTGCTCCCCATAGCAAACACCTATTGCTCTGGGCCTTCCGCAGGCACAAAAGCCACTTCCCAATGTGTTGATAATATTGGCCCAACTCCTCAGCTAGTGTAAATCAGCATTGCTCCATTGAAGTCACATTAACATGCCACAGTTTGATATACTCTCAGAAATCATATTTTTTCTATGTAAACCATAAATCCACTGTCTGACCTAAAGATTTGAAGTGAGTTGCAGCAATGTGGATGCTTACACTTTTGACCATATGATACTTACTCACAAACCAACGGTCAGAGCCTTGGCTGGTGTAAATTGGCATTGTGTGTGACTCCATGGCCTTGGGCAATTTAGTGTAATACCATTTTGTCCTAATTACTTTAATGCCAACAGGTGAGGCATTCTCACTGTAAGCTGTGATGAATCTTATATTGTCATTTCATATTAAGAAATCCTGACTCATGAAATCAAAGTTAACACAAACTAGGAAAGATACATTAATTCTGATCAGGCATCCAGATTATTTCATGCATTCAGTTTCCAACACGCATGCCTTGTAAATCATGAACTGGCAACTGCAGATGGACCAAATTATTTCCAGATTTTTACACTGCTCTTGGCAGACTTTGGGGAGGATAGCAATAAAAGTTTGAAGCATTCAAGGACTTCAGGGGTGGTACTTTATGTGGCATAATTACTTTTTATGCTTACCAACTCTTCACTGCTGGCTGGTTTGTTAAGGAGGGTCAGCATGACACCATTAGCAGCTGGAAGAGTAGAGTATAAATCATAGAATCATAGAATATCAGGGTTGGAAGGGACCCCAGAAGGTCATCTAGTCCAACCCCCTGCTCAAAGCAGGACCAATTCCCAGTTAAATCATCCCAGCCAGGGCTTTGTCAAGCCTGACCTTAAAAACCTCTAAGGAAGGAGATTCTACCACCTCCCTAGGTAACGCATTCCAGTGTTTCACCACCCTCTTAGTGAAAAAGTTTTTCCTAATATCCAATCTAAACCTCCCCCACTGCAACTTAAATCAAATAAGATTTAAAAACATGATCAGATTTAAATGAACCTTAGAACACGATCTGATCAAAAATCTGCATGTTGTCATGGTTAGCATCACAAAAATAGTAAAATTCACCCTAGTGCAAAGAGTCAAGATAAAGTCCTGCTGCTTACATAAACCAAGCATTAAAGATTTAAGTGGTACATAGTTCTTTGTTTGGGCCCCTCTTCATGTGGATTACTTTTCTCCCAGAAGAATACATTATAATAGTAAGAACCACAAAAGGAACAAGGATTTGAAACTAACCTTACATGCAGGTATGTGTTGCAATATGTTTTGTAAAATTAGCTGTTAAATTTACTCCTGTATGTACTAATTTTGAAACATACATTGTGAGGTTCGGAATGTCAATATTCTAACAACATTTAATCACGAAGTAACTTTTTGTCCGAATTTGGGGGAGGAGGGAATGACTGAGAGAGGGATTGTTTGTTTCAGTTGTAAAAAAAGCTTAGTTTAGCAACAATCTAAATTAGATGCAAATTAGATCATTTAAAGTTATTCCATTCAAAGGTATATTATTATTATATCAATGGGTTAGGTACTGTACACATATATAGGAGAACCCAGGGTCCAAATTCAGCAGTACAAAGCAGCCTTAGATCTAACAGGTCCAGCCCCTTATGATTCCTCTTTAGAAGGGGAATCCCTGCATGGAGTAGCCATAGTAATAGCCCTCATACACCCTTTCTCCTGGATCCCTCAGCACAGAGGGTATGGCCAGGGCAACCTCAGATCCCAACAATCTCTTGCTGCTGGAATGTCTAGCCAGGTGTAAATTAGAATCCAGCCACACAGATCCAGAATTGCAAGAGTGCAAAGGTGGCAAAAAGTCACCTTGGTTCTTCCCACTCCATTCTTGATGGACCTTCCTCACAGTCCTTGCCCTACAGAACTCACAGTCTAAGATTTAAAATTATGGAGATAACCATTGGTTATCTGTGCTTGTGAGCCACATTTCTTTGCATTGTTCTTTTTAATCATAAAAAAAAGAGTAGGTACCTGACTGTTTATTCCTCGTGCACCCAAAACTGTCAGTACAGGGTCCCAATCCCTTACTGGGCTCTCTTGGCATTACCAGAATACAAATAAAGAATAGTAGTTGTTGTTAATTTTATAAGAAGTTTGGCAATGCCATTTCGACTACCCCATCAACAGAGGCACCGATGCCACGGGTGCTCCAGCAAAAAAATAAGGGTGCTCAGCACCCACCGGCAGCCCCCTCAATCAGCTCCTCCCTCTCCTCCCCGTGCCTCCCACCTACCGCGATCAGCTGTTCAGTGGCATACAGGAGGCATTTGGGGGAAAGGGGACAAGTGAGGGCAGGGCATGCTCAGGGGAGGGGGAAAAGTGGGGCAGGAGTGGGAAGAGGCGGGTGGGAGCTTGGGGGAAGGGGTGGAGTGGGGGAGGGGCCTGGGGCGGATCGGGGGTTGAGCATCTTTGGGCAACTCAGAAATACACCACCTCTGACCATCAATTAGTTTTAACCCTATCTAGAAAGTGGAAATATCAACTGCTGTTCTTTAATGTCATCCTTAATAACAAAGTAAAGCATCTTGAAATAGTCCTGCCTTCTAAATAACAAAAAAATGCCACCAGACAAGAACTAGAGCAGACCACTTTGTTATAAGTAATGTAAAAAGTGCTTCTGATGCTTGGAAATTAAATCTTGAGAGAAGCAGGACTTTAGTGCTAATAGAAATGAATGATTTTTAAAAAATGCCTATTCATTTTCAGACTGGAGCAAGACAGCAACTAATATTATAAAGAAAAGCTCAGACAATCTTGGGAAATCCTTGTCCTCCAGTTCTATTGGTTCCAACTCAACCTACCTGACATCCAAATCTAAATCCACTTCAAATACATACTTCAAAAGAAACAGCCATACAGGTGGGTCATTTCTCGTACATCAAAGAGATCTTTCTGGTATGGTGCTTCAAATTGTGACTGTTTACTTTGCACAATAGGTATGTCAGTGACTTGTGTTACCTTCATGTATAAAAGACATCACTGAGTAGAAGTCAACTGAGCATTTTAAAAAACGTTTTTTTCTTTAGTTAAGGGCTGTCATGAGGCAAGAGTCACCAACCATGGTAAATATCTAATCTTGGAATTTTATTGTGATATAAAAAGTATATTTAATAAAACTACTTAGCTCTTACATAGCACTTTTACCCAAAGATTTAAAAGGTAGGTAGGTAATAGTAGCCCATGTTACAGAAACAGAGGCACAGAGAGGTGATGCAACTTTCCCACAGTCACACAGCAGGCTAGAAGCAGAGTTGGGATAGAGCCCCTATCTTCTGAGCTCCACTCCAGGCTACTGACTACTGGAACAAGCTGCCTGCCATTTAACTTCCATTTGTCCCTTTGTCAGTAAATGTAGTAATTTGGAGGTTTGATCGTACTGTGTTAAAAAATATACACTGTTTTCCACCTTTTACAAATAGCATACAGTAGTTACTACATAGCTGTTCAGATGTCATGTGTGTAATAAAAGGGACCATCTATATCTCTATATTCCATTCACACAAAATAATCATGTACTTATTCTAGGAATATTTTAAAAAAATCTGTTAGATTCACTCCTTGAAATCATCATCTCCTTTATGAATAATTTCAAAAATACAGACTTGGCTTAAATGAAATGACTAGAAGGAACTTTCAGACTTCTTATAATACTAAATACACTTCACAGATTCACGAGACTAGTCCCACATCTGATACTCCAGTCTCTTTCATGTGTAGATCTCCTACTGACATCAGCTGAAGCTCTACACAAATATGGAGAACAGAGCATCAGCGTCAAGTTTCACTGTATGGTTTGGAGAGGTGAATTTTGCCCACAGTCTGAACAGGCGATGTGGCTTAGTACCAGGAATTACCTTCCTGCTTTTCCTTCTCCTTGTCATGTGGTTCATTCAGGTGGACTATAGCTGGCTGGTTAGATCCAGTTTTTCAAACGTTTATGTTGCCTCTTTGGTCTGAGCAGTTAGCCAGTATTCCAGGCCTTGCAGGATTGTTTCAATTATGAGACGTTAATACGAGTCAGGTATTTTATTGGTGTAATCTTATTTGCTTACAAAGAACCTACACAAAGTCCTGTTTCCCTAAACACAGTGGAAACAAACAACAGAAAGAAATTCCCTGGATCAGAATTCCTCCAATGTGCCTGTTCAGTGAACTCTGGCTCCCAGAAGCCTTGTCCATCCATTTCCCCTCATGGTCCTGCTCACACCAGGCTTTCTGCTGGCTTTGTGCCTCTAACACTCACAGTCTTCAGAACCAAATCCTAGCACTTGTGACTGCCACTGCCAAACCCATTAGCTCACACTGCTTAACACTGACCAGCCATGCAGCCCATCCCCTTGTGCAGAGTGCTCCCCGCCCCTATTTCCAGCTGTCTTTACCATATAAAAGGCGTTTCCTCCCCACGTCGGCTTTCATAGTGTTTGGTTTATTTCAGTAAGCGTGCTGCTATTATGACACTACAGCAATGCCAACTCAGCAGATAGTACCTGGTTACATTCTCTTGTTCCCTGCTGACCATACTGTAGATGTGTCAAATTTTATATGTTATAGAGTCACGTATATCTCTCTGTGGTTCAATCCACAGCACGTTCTCAGTTCAGTTTGTGGTACTGGTGACATACAATTCCATTTATGCTAATGACAGCTGAGACGTTAGAGTCCTATGCAGCAGTTTTATATCAACACTTATTTTCTGTTGGATCACAGCAAGCCTGTGCTTAAAGACAAAAACATACTTAAAATTAAATACATACTTAAATGCTTTGGTAAATTAGGGCCTTTGTAGAACATTAGCAATTAGAGCATGCCTGATCATGCGTTTTCACTACTTTTAGTGCTTCTAAAGTGCAGTCTTAAAAGAAAATGAATTCATGCATTAAGAGAAATAAAAAAGGCTCCAGATAATAAAATGTAAGCAGAAAGAGGAAGAACAAAAATATAAAAAAACAAACAAATGTATTATACCTTCAAATAAACTGGGAGACAATCCTTTTGGAATAATGATCAGACCAGGTACTAAATATTTTTTAACCTTAGGCAAAACTCTCCGCTCAGAACCTTATTGAAGATCAAGACTCAACATTCTGCTCTTCCTACCTGTGCATATCCCCACTAAAAGTAGTCAGAGCCTCTGCATGCAGGGAGATGAGACATCAGATGAGAGGTTCTGAAATGAACCGAGAATGTTGTCCATATAAGGGAACATTTCTACAGGATGTTTTTATTACTCAAGCTAGGTTCTTATGCCCAAGTAACTACTTATATGTTTTTAATTGAGAGTTAACTACACTAGTCATGGAGTTTTATGTACTTTGCCAGTGGCACCTGGGCTGCAAGACCTTGGTGGTAGAAAAATCCTATTAAAAGGGGAGTTACAGCAGAACAAACCTGCCACCACCACTATTTCCACAAAGGGCTAGCCGTGAAGGTGTGGCCAAAGGCCCAAGAGATGAGCTGACTCCACACATTTCCTGAGCAGCCTCCACTGGATACTAGAGGAGCTGGAATTTAAAACAACCTCGCTCTTAATTGAAACTCTAAATAGTGCTATTACGATATGCCCTTTCGAATGAAGCTCCTCAAAGGCACAGCTGTATTGTGTACACTTCATATTGCAATTGCACCTCCATCACCCTGGCCATGAATCAAACCCCTCAGGCCCAATTCAGAAAAGCATCTTCACGCAGGAAAACACTTAATCATATGCTTAAAGCTTAGCAAGTGACTAAGTGCGTCCTGGATAGGGATGGATTTAATTACAAGTTTCAGGACTTTCCTGAATTGGGTCATAGATGGTAATGCAATAATTTAATGGACATTATAGAAGCACCAAAATATTCTGCATTCTTTTTAATATTATAGTGATTTCCTTTCCCCTTGACCATTTCAAATATACATTTTATTTCACTTTTTCTACCGGTGACACTGTAAAGTACTTTTGGCTGGATCCAGTTTTTTCAGATATCTACATTGGTTCTCAAACAAGTTTTCATGGCATAAAAAAAAATTCAGAAGTTATTTTTTATCCAATTGGTTCAGATTTTTGCACAGCTAATCTACTCAAATTGTTATCTTGGTGAATCTATAACCATTTTTAGTATACAGTGTAATAGATGTATATCTTGGTAGCTGTTAACGTGGTTGTTGATCCCTGGAATTGACCCAGACATTCATATGTTTATGGTATAGATAATGTCTTCTAAGAGCATTTCCTCAGCAGAGGTGGAACATTCCAGGTAAAGTGTGCATCATTTTTGTTGAATGCATGATTTCAACAGGGTGGAGGGGGAATCACGTGCATGAAGTCCTAATTGACACCAAAAGGACTGTTGCTAATCAGAAATACTGCTTATGCTTCACTATTCATCTTTTTGTTATTGAAGCTGATTGGCTGTAATTCAAAAGGCAAATATGCTTCAAACTCTGGTTGTCTATACTCTGCATGGAGCATGGGGTATCTGAAAGATTACCCTTCTAGAAAACGTACACTGTCACAGTATTAATGTTCACCATGTGATGCCTGATAAAGAAAAATAACATTAATTTTAAACAAAAAAAGTGCATTTGAAAGCAAAAAGACCCAAAAAAAACACCCCACTGTCAAAAGTTATGTGGTGAATTGCTAGATATATCACAGTACATTTCTAGAAGGAATGAACGTATGAAAGGTAATGCCAGGGTTCTAGAAATTGTCTCTTTATTTGGGCCTATAGCCATTATAGAAGCCAATCTCCTAGCTATTGGTTTTAAATATCTTTCAATTACATCAAAATTAGATCTGAATGACAGATCGTATTTTTCAAATATGCCTAGAAACTTTGTTGTGTATTACTACTCAAGTTGAGAATTTGTTTAGTAGAATCGACAAAAGAAACCATTTTCATGAGTTTTCTGAATCATGTGACACAGCTGTGATATGGGACTGACAGAAAGCAGTCACCTGAAGCACTGAAAGGTCATATATGCTGAAATACTAACTCCACAGATATCAATGGCAAAACTCGCATTGACTTCAGTGGGCCAAGATTTCATCTATAGGGTCTGATCCAAAGCCCGTTTAACTCAACTAGAAGACTCCCATTCACTCCAGAGAGCTTTGGATAGGTATACAGAGTACAAAAAATGTTTTGGAAAATGAGAGTTAGGTTTAATGAAGCTGTTTGAATGTGCATAATCATTTTTTGGGTACTGAAACAGTCTTCTCTGGAAACAAGAATTCTCATTTTAAACTCCTTTTAAACAAAATAAATAGAAAAACCTCAAAATGTAAAACTATTGGCTAGTGAGTAAATTAAATTAAAGAACACATAGTACCCAGCCATTTTCAGTAGTACAAGGGGTTATTTGCTGGTAATTCATTAGCCATTTTCACCCGCTTTGAAGAAATATCATTCTTAAACTGCCTGTTCTTTTGTTCATACTGAAACTGTTTAGATTTTCTTCTATGCGATCCATTTCTCTTTTACGTGCAATGCAGCAGCATTTCATATTGCAAATCTTTATGAGAACTATAGCTTGGTACCATTGTTAAATCTTTTCTGAAACCCGCATTTTCATTCTGTTTTCATTGGTAAGCAGCATATTTATTTTATATAATATTTTATATAAAACATTCTAATATTAATATAATAAAATACACTGATTTAAATAAAATTACCTTTTTCAGAAGAACTATCTGACGGTGGTTTTACTATAAGCAGTATTAAGCTGGTTGACTAAAGTGCCAGCAGTGGAGAGCATTGTTTCATGCAGCCATTCATCTTGCTATCAAATTTTGTGTTGGGTCATATCAGACTTGGGTTAAAAAGAGAAATTCTGATCCCAAAGAGCAGGTTGGAAGAGATTGTGGAACTCATTAAATACAGTCTAAAAAGAGGAGGTAATGATTGCTCACTACATGAGCTCTCCCTACTGGTCAGACTCAGAACTGCAATGCTGTTAGCCGCACAAGTGGATGCTTGTCTTCTTTGAAGAAAAGTACCACAGTGGAGGCTATATGAGTGAAGGCTACAGGGATAAAGGTGGCAGTTGTGGAGATATTCAAGCCCCTCTTTGAATAAGCCTTAGTCGGTATCAGGTAACGTGGAGAACGATGATGATCCATACAGCAGAAACAAAATACTTTCTCCTTATACCTGAGTACTCAGATATTCCTGTGTCCTCTGTGTAAAATGCCCTTCAAACCAGCTTGGGTATATGGTGATAATAATGTATGGTGTGGTCATCAGAAGCATTACTGACATCATCAGACACAGTGGGATGTAGATTTTTGAAAGTGAAATGGGGTGGGGGGGGGCAAAGAGTGAACTGTCTTCTTTCTTTTTATCTCCTGCTTCATTCTTAGTTTAGAGCACATGAAACATGAAAACATACGAGTTTTCCACATCCATTTAGTGCCACAAACCACAAACATAGCTCCTCAGCTCTCCTTGTATTCTCCATGTTCTAGGAAGTCAAATAGATGCAATTGTAAGAATCAGGCCAGTTTTAAAATCTGCTCATCTATTTTTATTTGGAATCATCTTCTGCTGCTTTCTGTGCTTTTTTTTGTTGTGTTATTTGAAAACTGTTTAACTGTTATTTGAAAACATTTTATCATACTATTACATGCTTTTCACTTGCATTTTTCAGCTATTTCATTATTTGATTCAGTAGGGTGGGGCACTATTTACCAAATGTTACCAAAGCAATGCTTGCATCACCCCCATCCTGTAATATTGTAATACCCAGACAACCTTTGTAATTTGAGAGTTCTGTAGCTGGAATCTTCAGCAGATAAACTAATGGATCCTACTGTGCCTTGATATAGTTGCAGCATAAGCAAAAGGAGTGATATGGGAATAGTTTCAGGAAAGGACTGAGCAGAGAGGCTAGGATTCCAGATATGTAGGTTAGAATGTGTAGAATTTAGTCTATAGCGTATAACTGAAAAGAACATAGAAGGTATAATGTCAAACTATTGATTGGCTATATCAAAAATCAGCAGAGCAATATAATTGAAAAAATAAATTACCTAAAGTAATGTAGAGGAGGATTGGCTGCAGGTGACAAATCTGGTAAATAATGATCTTGTTTTTAAAGGCCTAATTTCCTGTTCCTGTTTATTTTCCCCTTCCTAGACAATACTTTTGTTGACAAGCCCGCATCAAAATTTGCCCAAGTGGACGGAGAGCAGACACCAATCATCCCAGTCCATCAGGTTATTGACAAAGTCAAGGGGTACTGCAGTGCTCACTCAGACAACTTCTATAAAAATATCATGATGTCAGACACATTCAGCCATAGCACAAAGTTCTGATTGGGCTTCTGAACTTCTGAACCACAGAGACAACACGAAGCCTGGAAATTCTAAACAATGGAATACTTGGAGACTGAGTGGGGAGAATTGTATTACCAGATGTAGTCATTTTTCCCATGGTATATTGTCATCCTCTTAACAGCTTCTTCTCGAGAAAAGGTTTTTTCACCATTAAGAGAGTCAGTCATTTAGTATTGATACTGACATTTTCCCACCATGAAATAAAGACTGTTTTCAAACATCAGCTGTATGCCAGCCAACAGGATATTGGGACAGCTAATTTAGGTGTGATCCTATGTGTATATTTGCAAAACTGAAGAAGTTCCATAAGCCCATCTCTCAATAATGTCAGATCTGAATGGGTAGAAGACTTGGTCTGTTAGAGAAAACAGGAGAAGTATCCCACAGTACACACAAGCTCTTGGATGCAGCTTTCTTAGTCAGACTCTTCTTCATGAGAAATGTGGATTTTCCTGACTGTATTTGCTAAACTCTTGATGTTTAGGTGTCCATTGTTGACAGTGTTTTCCACAGGTGAGGAAAACCCTAACTTCAGTGTCAAAGGTTATTTTGACCAAATGAATAAGTAAATCTTCAGGGCTAACCACACAAAGAAAATTGGATCTAAATATTGCTTACAGACTAGTTTCTGTATATGCTGGACCACATTGTATCTGTGTGCACAGAAAAGCATTTATCACATACATGCGCACCAGGATTTGCTCATGATAAGGGTGTGCAAGCCCCTGAGAACCCTCCTGCAAATTTTAAGCCCATACCTGTGTGTGTGGTTTCAGTTGGTGCAACATCAGTAAATAACCTAATTCCAGACTTTACACAGAGGCATACGTTTCATTGATGTACAAAAAAGCAGCACCTCCCATTGTAACCCCCACATTGGTATGTGTGAGCCCATGCAGAGTGCTCATGTTGGTCAAGTGAAATAGGAGTTGTTAGCATGTACATTCATAGCAAATATTACAAAGGACCCCACACTTTGTAAATCATATAGTGCTATAAATTTATCAGTTACAATACATTGCAGATCCCTTGTAAGCCCACACGTTAACTTGTCCATTTTCTATATTGTGGCCATATTGCGTGTACAGAGAACTTCTGTCACATGACATTGCAATCTGTGAAGGCTCTCAAGGTCACACTACATTACACAATAGCATTCAGCATCTACATGTGGACTTGCATCATCCATAGCTTCAAGCTTTCACTGGCATCAGCTGATTAAACTAAATATAGATCTGTACTGTTTGAGATGCAATGACCAAGCAACGTAAACTGAGTTCTGTATCGTTGTGCTATGCACAGAAGTGTGTGCAGAAGACAAAGAAGAACATAAAATACTTTACTTTTCCAAGCCGTGGCACAATATGGCCATTTCTAACCCTATTATCAAAAGTGTACAACTATTCTTGAAAATATGCAGAAACCAGGGCCGGCTCTAGGTTTTTTGCCACCCCAAGCTCAGGTGGGGCTGGGGCTCACAGGCGGCGCTGGAAGCGGAGGGAGTGACGTCCCCTTCTCCCAGTGCCTGCAAGGGCTTTCCCCCCTCCCCCGCCCAGCCGCGCCGACAAGCCCCGATATAAGGGGTGGCACAAGGCAGCGCAGCAGCCAGTGCTTAGATGCGGTGGCGCAGCCCCGGCCGGACTCGCCCTCTCCTCCCCAGGTAGCGGCTGGGCCCTGGCAGCTCAGCATCCCGGGGCTGGGGCTTCCCCTTCCCACTGAGGCCAGGGGTGCGGCGCCTTCGCCCCGTCTAAGTGGCGCAGCTCCAAGAGCGCAACTGCCCCCCGCAAAAAAGGGTGGCCGGATGCCGCCCCTGGAAATGTGCCACCCCAAGCACCTGCTTGCTTTGCTGGTGCCTCGAGCCAGTCCTGGTAGAAACCCATGCCAAATTGTGAAACACCTGTAAATGCACATTTCATTTAAAATGTCAGTAATAGAGCTGGCCAGAAAATGGGATTTTTCCATGAAAATTCAAAAAAAAAATTTAAAAAATGAAGAACATTTTCCCCAAAAGACCTTTTTTCATCAAATTATTTTTACCTAAAAATTTCTATCAGTTTTGTTCATCACACTTCCACAAACCACTGGTCTGATGTCATACAGCTATTGATTCTCAGTTAAGAAGCAATTAGATGTTCAGTAATAGGGTATTTGGATTTGTACCTTTATGGGCTCTTTGCATCCACTTGTTTATAAAGATCATTTTATTCTGTGCCCACACAAATGGAATATTATCCTTAACTATAAATACCTTGATCACTCCAGGGGAGAAATATATTTTAATCACATTCAATCCTGAAATACTATTGTGAAGTAAAGGTCCTACAAATTACCTGATCAAACCTTTTTCATATTAGAGCAAAATCCTTTCATGACTGTATAAGCTAAATCCATCCCTATTGACTTCAAATGTAATTATACTAGGGATGAATTTGGTCAAATACTTTTATCAAGGGAAAGAATTTAGGGAAAATTTATGTGTGAGCATTTACAGAACTTGTATATTATCATCCCACCTGCCTCCCGCAGTAGATAATAGTTGTCAGATAGTAGCTTACTGTGAGATTTCTACCTGTCTAGGATGTTCTACAGTGACAAGAAGGAAAAGAAAATATTTCTGGACATTGAGGAATTAATGAAACACAATCGTTCAATAAAATATGAAGTAAAAGAAGTATCCTGGCTGAAGCCTAGCTGTAACCTAACCAACAGATTAATGTACAGTTGCCTATATTTTTGCTAAATTAAGAATTTGCTCTTTTTTTACTACCATGTAGTAGTCCTTAACTGTCTATGTCAGATGTTCTTGAATGCTCTCACTTTTGCAATGTAAAATCTCTACTTTGTTGTTGATGTAACAACCTCCCTTGTATATACTTATTTATTTGTGAGGTTAAATATGTCAACATATATGTTAGCTCCATAATCTCTGTCCTTGTTATTTTAAGCTTCTGATTCATCATAGGAGGAGAGGGAAAGAATAATCTCTCATACTTTTTCCAAAATTGTGAAATAGTTTACTGTAGTTGTATCTTTTACCAATATGAGGGAAAAATGACAGTAATTTGAAATATTAGTTAGTGGAAGTTAGTGTAACTGATTTAAAGATGGACTAAAGTGGAAAGAAATATTTTTCAAATAAATATTCATGTTATTAGTGTTACAAAGAATTAAAATATTTTAATAATGACTTTTTCTTTCTTACAGTTCAATGAGAAAACATTGTTTGGTGGAATGTTGGAAAATAAGCTGCTGCTTATTCAGTATGTGCACTGGGGTTTGCATAGCCAAAACTCTGGGAATAAATCCACTTCAGCCGGGAATGTATTTTGCAGAATTCCTTTTTTCTTGTTGCGATTAATTCAATGCCAAATCCAATGCATGACTGAAGAGAATTCATTTAATGGCATTCATTTAATGGCAACCCAGTTATATTAACACACTGAAAGGGGAACAAAAGCAGAAATCCTATACTATATGCTGGCATGGTATTTTCACATGACTATAAACAGATCATCTTAAACTCTGATTTATACCAAGGTAGTTAGTTATTCATCTCCATTTGTTTCTAGGGGCAGGACTTGGCCCTTAAGTATAACTTCAATATCTTAGCAGGGTTTAAACAATCTCATAATGTTTAGTATTTTGACTAATCACTGCTAAAATATTTTAGCCAATTGTCATACCTCTTCACCAAAATCATACTATAAAAATAGTCGAGTCGTTGCTATGGCTTACATGCAAAAGTTCTAATGTTAAACTGCAAAGAGCACAGAAAGCCACTGAAATGTATTTCATCTACGACCCCATATGTGAGCCTTAGCAGAGAAAATGCACTTACAATACAGTAAAAAGTAGGAGGATTTTTTAGAAAAATGTTTTGACATTCCCATGAACACTGAGTAGAATACCATTATTTTCATCCTGAAATATAGTTATTGGGATTTGTTTTATTATAAAGCAAAATGACATGAGCAATGCTGCTTTGTGTCTTTGCCGTGCTCTGTAGCAGCGGTTCTCAACCAGTGGTCCGGGGCCTCCTGGGGGGCCACGAGCAGATTTCAGGGCGTCCACCAAGCAGGACCAGTGTTAGACCTGCTGGGGCACAGGGCAGAAAGCGAAAGTCCCACCGTGTGGGGCCCTAAGCCTCGGCCCCTGGGGCGGAAGCAGAAACCTGAGCAAATTAGTTTCACAATATCCCCTGGGGCCTTGGTAATTGCCCTGCTTGCCCTTAACAAGGGCCCTGGCTTTGATATGCAGAAAAGCAGTTATTGTGGCACAGGTGGGCTGTGGAGTTTTAATAGCATGTTGGGCGGGCCTCAGAAAGAAAAAAGTTGAGAACCCCTGCTCTATAGCAAATTAAAGCAAATTTTGCAGTTGCAAACATTTGCCAGCATTTTGTACAACCTGTCAATTAAGCAAAGCAGCATAATCATTCCATGGCAACCAACTAACAAAAAATCGTCTCAGGCTTGAGTGAGTGGTAGATACAGGATTTATTTTTTTTAAAGAGAACACAAACTTGAAGTAGTCAGTGAGACCTCCTTGGATCATCTACACCTTGTACTTGGTAGATTGCAGGGTTGCTACTAGCAGGGGTCAGGCTTCTGTGGTCTGGCTACAGAGCTTCCTTGCAGGGAAATATACCAGATGTGTTCACTATAAGATCCTTTAATGCACTGCTAGGAATGGCTTTTGAGAGCTTAAGACAGAGGTCTCCAAACTCCCTGGGATGCACTCCCCTGGGAGGGGGCAAAGGAACATTTGGGGGGGCACAGCATGGTGGGACCCAGGCCAGCCCACACAGGGGTGGGGAGGGAGTGCCACCTAGCCCCACTCTGCCCCCAGCTCTGCTCTAGCCCTCAGCTTCGCCTCCCTGCACACTGCGGCCCGGCTGCAGCTCCACTCCCACCCCCAGCCTCGGCCCCCAGCTGGGGCTCTGCTCCCACTCCCAGCTCCATGGTGGCAGGGGAGGTGGGGAACGTGGATAAGGGGGGCACCCTGAGAAGTTGGGGACCACTGGCTTAAGGTATGTTACACACATTGCCACCTTGTGGCTGAACACTATTATACAGTTTAGCATTCCATTACACCTAGAACTACACAACAACCAAATGTATATGGTAGGTAGAGAGGAAGGGCAAAGGTATTATCAATGAGGCCAATGAAAGAGGTGGGTCATGTTCATACAGCAAACTCCCCCCCCCCCTTAGGCCCTGATCTTGCTCTGTGTAGGTGGACCCCCCCTGCACCCATAAGGAGGCCACTGCCTTCAGTGGTGCTCTGTTTAAATGCAGGGGTCTGCCATTTTGGAGTGTCTTGAAGTACTGCGGCCTTTTCTCCTCATTTTCTTATTATTTATTAAATATCAAGAGCTATTTAATTTTAATCCTCTGGAAATGGCTCCTACAATAAATGGCCTCCGCCAAGGCAGAGGGCGTTGCATGGGTGGCTATCACAGGGATGGGAAGACAATATTCCCAGCCAGCTTGTGACACAGCAATGAAGCTCCTTCACAACCATTACGACAACTACTCCTGTAGGGTGAGCTGTATTCTTCTATGCACCCTCAAGTCGGGTTTTGGCCACCTGGTCAGTATAGTTTGCAAATCCAGTGGCTATGCCCTTGTACTGGTACAAAGGTACATTCAGTGCTTAAGATGCTTGCAAGAGAACTGCTTAATGCTGTAGATGGTTCCCAATGGCTAGACGGTTCCCAGCGGCTGTGTGTTACCAGCTTGACAGTACCTCACTCAGACTCTCTGGGAAGCAATTCCACTAAAGTTACAGTCCCCACCACCACATCTTTCCTTCCAAGCCACAGTAATATAACACCATCACAAATACTTATAACCACCCTCAGAGCTAAACTTGCTAGCAATGTTCAAATTAGTCTTCAAGATGCCCCATGTGGTCAGTCGAACCTGTGGGGTTCCCCTGGTGTCAGGAGGCAGCAAATCCACTTGTTCTGATTGTGCCAAGGCCTTGCACTCTGTAGGTAGAGACTACCCACTGGGGTTCTTGCTTTTCTGAGCCCCTCCTGGGCAAACCAGCACAGTGAGTGCCCCTCCCATCTATGATCTGGAGTAGCAGCCTATTCCGCTGCGGCATGTGTCCCGCTGAGATGACACCCACCTACGATCACAGCGCAAACACTGCTCTTTGCAGCCCTTGTTTCCTTTATAGAGATGCACGGCGTAGTTTGCATGCAGTGATGACAGCACCTGGGACCCCAAATCGTATTGGGTTTTTTTGGTTTTGCCTTATCTAGCTCTTTATACATGTGCCGGTCCCTAGTGACCCTGACATAGGTTTCTAGCAGCACAGGCAAGCTTGTTTTCTGTTGAACAAACTGTCGGCAGCTAACAACCCATGTTCCACGGGTGCTGTTCTGTAACCGACCAGTGCTAATAAGAGATCAGCGTCTGACTCCACAGACTTTTTTGGTAGGTACTTCATTATTTTGACACTGTTCTCCACAACCCATTGGCTTGAGAGAATGAGGCCTAGTGGTTACATGTCACAACCCGTATTTCACTGCAAGCTGCTTAAGCTCATGTCCTCTAAACTGAGACTCATTGTCAGACATTGGTATAATGTGTAGCAAAAACAGATTTGCTGTGCACAATCACCTGTAGCTTCTAGTAATGCTACGTCAGAGAAGTCAGAATAGTCTAGGACAAATAGATAGTTTTTTTCCATCCAACATAAACTAATCCAGGGAGCCAATTTTTCATATGCCACCAACATGGGCTTTTTCGCTCGACTTTGCCAGTATTTTTTTTTTGGTGGGGGGGGGGCATAGGCAATAAGCCTTAAGAGCAGCCACAATGTCACCATACCAGCCTGGGTATAAGTAGCAGTGTAGATGAGGTGGCACTGCTTAGGTGAGTAAAGTCATGCCGGAACACTAGGTATGCACCCTACACAGCTCTTAACATGCCCAAGCAGTGCCTCCCCATCGCCACTTCTATTTTCAGCAGTGTAGTGGCCGCTGTCTCCCTGCTGCCAGAGCCTTTCTGTACTGCAAGGAAAGGCTTCAGCAGCAGGTGGTGTGAGGCAGCTTGCCTTGCAGTGTGCTGTGTAGCTATATGGACCCTACACAACACCACAAGTGTAGAGTAGGCCTAACTCGGGCTTTGCAGATTCCAGTAATTTTCAAAGCATGTAAGTCCCCAAGAGGATCTAGGCCTCAGTGCTTAAGGTGTTTGCCAGAGTTCTGCTTTATGCTGTGTCCAGTTTCAACAGGCTGTGCGTAACAAGAAGTGTTTCATGGTGCCCTATCCAGACACACACGGTCAAGGAAGCTCAGCCCTGAAAGTCAGAGTCCCCACTACCAAAACCATCAGTCCCACTCTTGCAGTGGAGCACGGCTCTGCACAAGATTACTTTCACCTGCCTTTGAAACATGGTACTGAAGGAAGAGGGTTTGTGTGCCAAGTTGCCACTGAAGTACAAGGGGCCATTGAGGGTGGTCAGCCGGGTGTCATAGGCACTGCATCTTCCATCCTAGGTGGGACCAGTTTTATCCTACAGTACAACAGGCTCAAATCTGACCTGGGTCCTGACCCAACAGTAAGTATCACCAACTTGCCACAGCAGGACCCAAGCAGTGCTTGAGAAAATCCTAGTTAGTGAAAAGGGCAGTAAAGAGAACCAGGCTGAGGTGACCAGGCCCATCAAGCTTGACCAAGCCCTGGTAAGGCATATGTTTATAAGGGGGAACTGAATCTGGAGACATGGCAGAACTGTTGGGGGTGGGGGTCCACCCCTCCAACAGAACATGCCCCGCAGAGTGGAAATGAACCTATAAATGGACTCAGAAATAAGGGAAACCTGAGGCCGTAAAGCAAGTGCCAAGCCCCCGCTGGCACCAAGACTTCCACATGCACTAGTGCTGGATGCGAGGACATATCCTTTTTCAGAGAGGAGGGCAATGTGATGCATCTGCAAAGGAAGGGAATACAATTCCTGGCAGCTCCTTCCCCATTGCATTTACTTTCCCCCTGGCCTGGTAAGGGAAAAGGTCCTGAGTCAGGAAGTGGCCAGGCTCTGTTCGGGAGTGGGAGCCACATGGCAACAAGGAGCTGGAGAGAACCCCCAGGAACTGAGGCCAGAGTCACACATGGGAAAAGCTGTGAGTGCCGGCCATCACAGCTAGGTGCAGGTCTGTGTGGGGACAGCTGGGCAAGGAGCCAGTGCAAAGGCACCCAAAGAGAGTCACTGAGCCTTGCTTGGAAACCCGCAAAAGTTTATTTGCTGCAACGGAGACTAGACTGAAGAGGGTACCCCCGGCACTAGGCCTGAAGAGCCCTGACTGAACTGGACTGCCCCAGTGACCCAAACAGGAACCACAAGTGCTTACTTTGAACTGTAACTGTTTACACCTTTGTAGCTCAGGTATTTGCAGCCTTCGCCCTTTCCTGCCAGCCCAATTAAACACCTTCCCCTTAGTCATGTGTCGTAGGGGTTATTGGGACCCAGCAGGACTGTTGCCAATAAGGCGTAGCTGAAGCACCTAAAGTGCTTGCTGCTGAAACACGGTACACCAGATACGCTATTGGACCCAAAAGGGTTTGGTGTACAGAGTAACCCCAATAATAACAGGATTTTTCAGCAACCCAAAGCACCCATGAACCTGGTTCAACTGCTAAATCTGGCTCTTTGTATCCAGAACATGAGTGAAATGGAGCCAAAGAGCACTGCAAATTAAGGGGTATTCAGGGGAAAGAGCAAGTAATAGTAATAAATACAATCCAGATTTTTTTCCCAGCTGCTCCTACAGTCTCAAAGGTCTTACCCAGTCTCAAATCAGGCTGTGCACACAGATCCCACCTGTATTCTGTTGCCTGAACTCTTTTTGATAGATCTGGTTCTCCACGTGGAGATACCCCATCACTAACAATCACAACATTCTTTCCTGTACCAAAATGGTTCTGAAATTTGACTGCTGAGTGCTTTACTTTGGAGTGCTGGCCAACTCTTTACTCGTTCAATATTAGATTATTTTGGGAGAGGGAAGGGGCGTCCAGAAGTGTGCGGTGCTTTAGCTGCTGATTGACTGATTCTGATAGTCCCCACAGTGCAGTACTTCACAGAATTTCATTTCCAAACACTGAACAACTCAATTTTGAAAAAACAAAAACATTTCCTGCATGTTTTCCTTCTCTCCTCTGCCTGGTTCCAATTATAAAATCCCTCCAGCAGAGGGCAGTGTCATATTACTATGTGTAAAGCTGTTTAAAAAAAAAAAGGACAAGAAAACCTCAGCAAGATGCTTCCATAAATAAACCTGGGTGCAAATATTAGTTGGAGGGTTCAAATCAGGATTACTAGCTTCTATATTATTTACTAAAGTCTTACATCACAGCATAAAGTGAATGGTTTGTGCATGCACATATGGGGGTCGAGGCCTATCTGCATGTGTTCATACAGCTTTGTGGGGGAGAAAAACCTTGGGGGGGGGGGTTCTGACACTGGTCATTGCATTTTCCCCTTTTTGCAGTAAGAGGAGGTGATGGGAATTTCAGAATCTCTTTAACACCTAATGGATCCCATTGACCAGCAACTGCTGTTCTGCTTTCAGCTAAGAGTCCTTTCAAGCTAAGAATCCTTTGTTCACCAGTTTGTTCCAGTACTGTACAGATTGTACAGACTACTTGAGTTTTCTGCGCTGGTGTCTTTTGATTCTGAAATTCACTGTACACATTGTCTAGGGAGACAAGACAATTGTGTTGATAATGCCACGCCGTATTATCCCTCCTTTTCTCCAACAAAATAGGAGGCACAACCTGACCCTAGCAGATCATCTAATCCAAATGCAGATTTCCTACTGTTTTCCATTCACACTGCAGACAGTTCACAACTGAGGTTTACAGCTGCTTGATTACGCTTTCCATCATTCCTCATGCCTGTTCTGGCCTTTGTAGAGCTGGTCAGACAATTTTCAAAGGAACGATTTTCTGACAGAAAATGCTGTTTTGTCCAAATTTAAATGTTGCGTGAGAACATGTTGATATTGATGAAATTTTAGATGGATTTTTTAAAACAATTCAACTGAAAACAAAGTGTTTTGTTTCATCTCTCATTTCCTTCCAAACTTTATTTTATTTCATCTTTTAGGTTTATTGAACCTTCATTCCCATTCATAAACTCATCCTATATGTCTGGCAGTTAAACTCAAGTCATTGTTTACATGGACATATCAAATATACTTTTAGCTGCTAAACTGCATTAAAACAGCTACAAACAAGGAGGAGAAGCCAGCACTATATGTTACCAGCACTCATAGCTAACCCCCGAGCTCCTGGCCGCTGCAGGTGATGGGAGCCCCCGGAGCTGCTGGTGGTGGGGAAACCCCTTAGCTCCCGGCCGCCATGGGTCCCCAGAGCTGTGGGCAGCAGGGGCACCCCACAGCTCCCGGCCCCACAGGCAGCGGGGGGATCCCCCAAGCTGCAGGGGTACCCCCCAGCCACCAGCTGCTGCTGCAGGCAGCTCCTAGCTCTTGCACAACTGCCCCACTTCAGGTGATATGGGGCCCCGCAGCTCCCCATTTTGTCGCAGATATGTTTAATAAAGTCAGACAGGTCACATACATTTTTCTTTTTTGCCCATCATGATTTAGCTGGGGTTGGTCCTGCTTTGAGCAGGGGGTTGCACTAGATGACCTCCTGAGGTCTCTTCCAACCCTAATCTTCTATGATCATATAGAGAATGCCAGTGGAACTCATCCAGGCCTGGAGGTCTGCAGACATACACCTCCTTTCGGTGAATGTATTGTTATTAACTCTATTTGATTTTGTAAAATACCCTTTGTCACAGGGTGAGCTAGGCCTTTAAGAGGAGATCAGGCACAGTCTCCACCTCCCAGATCATGGCTAGGAATCATGAAGCAGGGCAGTGTGGGGTTGAGGGTGGACAGCTGCTGCAAAGCCTAGGGTGCCAGACTCAGAGCCTGAAGTAAGGTTTGTTTTTCCCATTGCCATCTCTAATAACTGTGTGGAGAGAGATCAAGTAATGGAGGGAGAACTTAAGGTGACTTACGCTCCTGCTACAATAAGAAAAGGAGGACTTGTGGCACCTTAGAGACTAACCAATTTATTAGAGCATAAGCTTTCGTGAGCTACAGCTCACTTCCTCAGATGCATATCGTGGAAACTGCAGCAGGCTTTATATATACACAGAGAATATGAAACAATACCTATTCCCACCCCACTGTCCTGCTGGTAATAGCTTATCTAAAGTGATTTCCAGCACAAATCCAGGTTTTCTCACCCTCCACCCCCCCACACAAATTCACTCTCCTGCTGGTGATAGCCCATCCAAAGTGACAACTCTTTACACAATGTGCATGACAATCAAGCTGGGCTATTTCCTGCACAAATCCAGGTTCTCACATCTCCCCCACCCCCATACACACACAAACTCACTCTCCTGCTGGTAATAGCTCATCCAAACTGACCACTCTTCAAGTTAAAATCCAAGTTAAACCAGAACATCTGGGGGGGGGGTAGGAAAAAACAAGAGGAAACAGGCTACCTTGCATAATGACTTAGCCACTCCAAGTCTCTATTTAAGCCTAAATTAATAGTATCCAATTTGCAAATGAATTCCAATTCAGCAGTTTCTCGCTGGAGTCTGGATTTGAAGTTTTTTTGTTTTAAGATAGCGACCTTCATGTCTGTAATCGCGTGACCAGAGAGATTGAAGTGTTCTCCGACTGGTTTATGAATGTTATAATTCTTGACATCTGATTTGTGTCCATTTATTCTTTTACGTAGAGACTGTCCAGTTTGACCAATGTACATGGCAGAGGGGCATTGCTGGCACATGATGGCATATATCACATTGGTGGATGTGCAGGTGAACGAGCCTCTGATAGTGTGGCTGATGTTATTAGGCCCTGTGATGGTGTCCCCTGAATAGATATGTGGGCACAGTTGGCAACGGGCTTTGTTGCAAGGATAAGTTCCTGGGTTAGTGGTTCTGTTGTGTGGTATGTGGTTGTTGGTGAGTATTTGCTTCAGGTTGCGGGGCTGTCTGTAGGCAAGGACTGGCCTGTCTCCCAAGATTTGTGAGAGTGTTGGGTCATCCTTTAGGATAGGTTGTAGATCCTTAATAATGCGTTTGAGGGGTTTTAGTTGGGGGCTGAAGGTGACGGCTAGTGGCGTTCTGTTATTTTTCTTTGTTAGGCCTGTCCTGTAGTAGGTAACTTCTGGGAACTCTTCTGGCTCTATCAATCTGTTTCTTTACTTCTGCAGGTGGGTATTGTAGTTGTAAGAAAGCTTGACAGAGATCTTGTAGGTGTTTGTCTCTGTCTGAGGGGTTGGAGCAAATGCGGTTGTATCGCAGAGCTTGGCTGTAGACGATGGATCGTGTGGTGTGGTCAGGGTGAAAGCTGGAGGCATGCAGGTAGGAATAGCGGTCAGTAGGTTTCCGGTATAGGGTGGTGTTTATGTGACCATTGTTTATTAGCACTGTAGTGTCCAGGAAGTGGATCTCTTGTGTGGACTGGACCAGGCTGAGGTTGGTGGTGGGATGGAAATTGTTGAAATCATGGTGGAATTCCTCAAGGGCTTCTTTTCCATGGGTCCAGATGATGAAGATGTCATCAATATAGCGCAAGTAGAGTAGGGGCTTTAGGGGACGAGAGCTGAGGAAGCGTAGTTCTAAATCAGCCATAAAAATGTTGGCATACTGTGGGGTGTGGGGGGGTGGAGGGTGAGAAAACCTGGATTTGTGCTGGAAATCACTTTAGATAAGCTATTACCAGCAGGACAGTGGGGTGGGAATAGGTATTGTTTCATATTCTCTGTGTATATATAAAGCCTGCTGCAGTTTCCACGATATGCATCTGAGGAAGTGAGCTGTAGCTCACGAAAGCTTATGCTCTAATAAATTGGTTAGTCTCTAAGGTGCCACAAGTCCTCCTTTTCTTTTTGCGAATACAGACTAACACGGCTGTTACTCTGAAACCTGGCTCCTGGTACAATGAGTGTTTGAGCCCTCCCCTGCAAACAAGCAGGAAGGACTTAATAGCCACACAGAATCTAGCAACTGTGGCCCAAAGAGGGCAAAATGTTTTTTTCTTTTTTGGTTTGGACTTAATTTGCCCTGGAACAAGATGACTTTTGACTTGGCTGGATAAGGCCAAGTCATCTTATCAGCCTGGAGAATGTCTTTGGCAGGAAAACTGAGGGACAGCCACACATCATGTTGGAGAGGTATGCTGCATTCACATACCCTATTACATCACGGGAATGACCGAATGAATGCATGACCTGCTGTTGCTTGTAGTTAGTAGAAATTAGAGGGAAAACTTGAGTACATATTTCTCACAGGTCATGTAAAAACATTAATGAAAGTAAAGAAGACAATTCGTAACTTTTTTTAATGGATCTGTACTCTGGCAAACTCAGTCAATGTGAGTTTCACTGTAAGACTACAGAGTTGGAGGTTTTTGCTGTTTAACAGAGCAGTTGGTTTGTTGTTACTGTTGTTTTACTGCCTCTTAAACAGTGACTTTCCTACCTATTTTATTTTGCTGTTTTTTTACTCTAACTTATGTGAACTCCAATTTCAGTGAATGAGCAATCACTTTCAGTCTTCTGACTGATGTAAGGGGAATGCTTGTTGTGTAAGTGTAGTGGGGTGGGGTCCCCCTGCTCTGGCCCTGAAGGCATTAAAACAGCCCTGGGAGAGGGTTGCCCTGGGGAGCCAATAGTAAAAGCAGCCCTGGAGAGGGCTGTGGCTGGGGGAAGAGGAATGAGAACAGCTGGGGGAAGCTGAGTGAGTAGCTGACCACAGCTGTGGCCAGCTCAGTCAGGGCCCAGGGCCAGGAGCGGAGGAGGCTCACTCTAGCCCTGGAGTGGGAAGGGCTAGCTGCCTGGGAGCAAGGTACCTAGAGCAGGAGCAGTGCTGGGGAAGGGCAAAGGGAGCTGGGGAGCTCCAGCCTGGTGAAGGCCCAGAAAGGTATTGGGGCTGCAGAGGGGCAGCCTGGGAATAGGCAGAGGCAGCTGGTCCTAACCCCTTGCCAATGATGAGTGGCCATTACACTGCAGTCTGCCCCAGTGAGTGGGGGCTAGATGATGACTGGCAGTAGCCACTGAGTCAAGGTGGGCTTTGAGGGCTGGGGGTTCCCCTGGAAGGGGAGACCCAGAGCAAGGGGGTACTGCTGGGGCAGAACCCAAGGTAAAGGGCACCCGGATCTGGGGGAAGGACACGAGGCCAGCAGCAGGTGAGACATTGGCCAGTAGAGGGTGCTCCAGAGCTGGAAAGAGTTAATTCCCAGAACGACCAGCAGGAGGCACAGTGGCTGTGAGTCTTCAACCTCACGACAGTAAGCTACTTCTGATGATGCTGAGCAGTTCCTGTATGTGGTGTTTACTGTATGTGAGGGATGAGCTCCTCAATTTGGTCATTTGAATTTAAACTATCTATATTTGTGGCAGTCACAGTAGACATTAACCAGAGACCTGGATTTATGGAAAGTGACAGGAATATTCCCTAAACTGACTCCCAGCCAAGGGCAAAGAAAACACACTTACTTCCTTCCCCTGCCACTCCCAACTTAAGTATCTGTTTACATGCTCCCTTTGTTAGTAGAACTGGACCAAGCTATTCACTAGAGATCCTGCTGTTGGCCAGCATCTTTGTGGGTTCATATGAAAATTAGGGGTGCGTCACTTAGCCAGTGTCTGCGCAGGCAAGCTTGTGTCTGGCTCATCCTTGTGTCTGCATACTAAATTTATATGACTGCTTCAGCAGTGTTTGATAGCGAGGCTGCTACTGCTGACCTCAACCTGGAGTGTGCTTGTTGGTCCTGCTCTGAATCTGCCAGCCAAAAGTGTAAGCCCCTTAATCTGCCCGTTTAAAGAAATGCATCCAGCACTGAAGAAGCAGTGAAACAGGGCTGGGCAGAAAGATAGTGAGAATTTGCAGTGGGGCATAGGGATTGAGAGAAGAAGATTTTCCTAAACCTGTTACTTTAAAGCGATGATCAAGCAAGCAGTCTAGACTCAAATCTGCTAGTGATTATAAGAGTAATCTGTTTTTAATTGGTGGCCTACACTTGTGGGCATGCAGCTTTGGACATGCAAAACATCTGCAGAGCATTCTTTCAGGCAACAACATCTGTGGATACTTGCATGCCACAATGATGGGCATGGCCTAAGAACCTAGAGAGATTTTACCTGTTCATGCACAAGAGTGCACAAACTTCAGGCCATCTTTATGAAAAGAGGCCATGCGTCCCCTGACCCCATGTACCCAAAACAAAAAAACTAAACAATAGCTGCTGACTGTACTAAGGTCCACTAGACAAAAAAGTCAACATTGTCCAGTTGCCTAAAGTTACACACAAATCTATATTTAGGCCCCAAATTTAGGCTTGATTTTTATTCTCTTTATATTTATTATCAGGGAAAACATCTCAGATTTTTGGAGTGGACTTCACGTAGCCTGGCCCTGGTTTGCTACCCAATAGATTTTTCCTGTGCATAAGTCTTAAAAAGGCTCGACCCAGACATTATAGGGTTAGGCACTCATTATAGGGATAGGGTTTGCAGCTGCTTATTCTTGTAAGCCTGACATTTTGGAGTGTAGTGCGACTGCAGGCTCCTGACTGACACATGGCTATTTACAAGAAGCCTGTTCTTTCTGTGCCTGGGAACAATTTCCTAATAAAAAGGTGGGCTGTGAAAAAGCAGCAGATGCAATAGCTAAGGAACAAACAATGCTATTGCATTATGGAGTGTTTTTACTCATTACTGTCTTTGGATAATCATTGATGACTCAGTTCTGAAGTGCAAAAAAAATAAAGCTTGGACTAGTCCAGCTAAGGTGCAAGCTTGCACAATTTCAGCTCTTAGCTGAGAGAACCTTAGTTCCCCATCTGTGCACACCTAACACCAACACCCAGGCTCAAGCTGGGCAGATCCAGTTCAGCACACACTTCTCTTATAAACATAATGGCAGCTAAAAGGGGGCCATTTTTCTATAACTCTGCTGCCACATACTTATTATAGCAGTCTTTATATACCCAAATCAAAGCTCATTAAAAGCCATTGGAAAGACTCCCATTGACCTTAGTGGGCTTTAGATCAGGCTTTATGAATGCTCTCCCACCATTCACAGTTCATTCAGATTGTACTGTGGCTCACTTCCACTGATGGAAAATTTAGTCCATGCCTAGCTTGTCACAGTGTCTCATTCCCCTTCTAACATGAATATCGGGTTCATAGGGAATTAGCTTCCCACCCTTTGGGTCTGATCCTGCAGTCCTTACTCACATGGTATCAAAAAGTCCCTCTGAGTGAGGGGTATAGGAACAGTGAAAATGGCTAAGATAAAGTAGATCTAGAACAAAGAACAGATCTGGAAACCAAATCCAGAGCATGTCCCTAGGTTGATGTTGCCAAAGCTTCTCCGGACTGCTGCTTTGCTATGCAGAGTGGGGGGGGGGGCAGTAAAGCCATTGGGTCCACCACCCTGGCAGACCTTTCTGGGTCTAGTGGAGGTGTAGGGGTGACTGGAAAGCCTGTAGTGTGTTATAATTTCCACTTCATCCAGGGTTCATCCAGCTGCACAGAAATGACTTCTCACTTGCATAGTTTAGTGTCTTATAAACCCACAGCATTAGCAAAATCTCAACATCTGGGAGGAAGAGGCTTGTCCACACCCAATCTCAGTGGCTTGTTTTCCCTCTGAAGAAAAGTGCCTCTGGGCCAAATCGTTCAAGGGCTCTTTTAGTGACTTTATTTACATGTATGGAAGTGCTGCCTTATCTCACAGCATAACTTACAATGAAATAATATCTATCCCTTATCTTTTTAAGGGATCTGACCCTACAACACACCACACTTTATACCTACTTTATATGTAAGGAAAACAAGGAAAAATAATGCAACTGTGTCAGGGGGAAAGTGTTCAATTCTGTAAGTCTGTTTTCTTTTAACATGCCACTGAAATGTACGAAAGACAGGAAAATAGGATGTAATTTGTCATATTGGGGAGACAAAAATGCAAACACTATCTCACATTTTTATCTTCACATGGAAGCAGATTTTGAAGTACACCTCTAATATGTGTTTTTGCACAAACTTTGTTTGATTCCTAGCTGAGCAAAGTTGAGGTCCAGATGGCCAGTTACACATACAGTAGTTGTGTATGACAGTGAATCAGACAAAACATGCTGCATTGTGATGACTGGTAGAATAAATATCATTCACAAATGCACTTATTAAAACAGAAACTGCTTCCTCTGCTTATCCTGATAAATCAATCCCAAGAATCTGTCAATCAACTTACAAATCTGATTTAAAAGCTAAAAACAAAGTTAATAGTTAAAGCTAAAAAAAAATCTAGCCTGGAATTCTAGCTTTAAATTGCATCACTTGTCCATTGTATTATAAAGCTTGAATATGGAAGCAACAAATGTAGCAATCTAGTAAGTAAGGTCTCTAGGCTATTGCGTGAGAAATAGGTACAAGTATAGGTAGAGCTGAGCTTTAACACACTACTAAGGTAATAGGCCCCTAACCCAGTGAACCCACATCATAGGGCAAGAAGCATTTCCTCCACCATGGAACTGAAACAGATACTTATTTTCAAAGAAAACGATTGTGCAGTTTGCCTAGTGGCTGAAAAGTGACCTTGTTTATGACAGCATCATATGGAAGCTGTTTCTGATACTTCACTAATCCAGTTTTCATCTTTTCTTCAAGCTGATTTAACAATCACAAGGAAAAAAGGCCTGCTGGTTTAAACTGTTTACACCTGAACAAAGTGAAGTGTAGATGGAGGAGAGAATGTAGAGTTTTAAGGTACATGGCTGGGAGTAAAGAGAGTAGGGCTCTATTCCTGCCTCAGGAACACATTTCCTGTGACCTTCAGCAAGTCACTCAGTTCCTCAGTACAGAGGTGCCAGAGCAGGGGGAGGAGGTGGAGAGGAGCAAGCAAGGGTAGGGTCTGGGGATGGGGGGAGAAGAGGTGGTATGGGGTGGCGGGGCCATGGTTCAGGCACCAGTGATCCCCCTGCCCCTGCGCCACACACACTTTTTTAGGAACCTTCTGCCTCAGTAACTCACTCAATTTACTTATCTCTAAAATAGAGAAGTTACTTCTGCTCAGTAGCTGGTATGATTAGCATATGGCACAGTGACAGATGGGTCATGGACATGAAGCCCTGTGTGTGTAGTTTGTAAGGCCTGGCGTGTGACCTATCAGGGTACAGCATGGGATGGTGCAGTCTCCTTCCTATCCCTGGGTTGTTCAGACATGCCAGGATCACTGAAGTGATAAGCTGAATGAGGGCCTGGCTGCTGCACTAACTGAAATCATTTCCCCAGAAATTATTCTAACCAGAATCTGTGTTTTGCAAAACTGCACAGCACATTATTATGCAATCAGTGAAAACGCCTACCCCACCCGCATCCTTCAATCCTGGATCCTGTGTAACCCCCTCATTCATCTCACACACACCCCCCTCCCCACCGCAAACACCCTTGCAATTCCAGCATCAGGAACAGGACAGCAGAAAAGAGGAGCAGTCCAAAATTTGGAGTCACTGCCTGTCACCCCCTGACACTGAAGCACCAAGATGACTTGCAGAATCTTTGAGCAAGTACATGCCCAGGAAATCTATATGTGCCAGATGTTGGATGTGTTTTCATCTGGCCTAACTTTCAACCTGCCTTTGCCCATATGTAAATGTATAGATACCTACTGCTCAAATCCCAGGGGGATGTACACAGGATGCAGAGATAGATAAGAGCTGGTTTAAAAATACCAGTCATTTTTTGTGGAAAATATAAAATTGATGTTTCCCCACCACTTTTTTTTAAACCCAAACCTCAAAAAAGTCTGGATGTTTGTTTTAAAACCAGAAACATTTTCCTTGAAAATATTTTGATTGTGTCCAAAAAAAATAAAAAATGTTGATCAAAATCAAATTGTCAACAAGCTACTTTTGATTAAAAAACAAACTTCAAGCAGCTCCACAGATAACCTCTTGAGGTCTCTTCCAGTCCTATGATTCTATGCATAGAAGAATGACCAACTTTTTGGAAAGTGTTATCTATTCCAGGCCCCGCACTCATGGCAGGGCTAAAAGTATTACCTAGACCAGAGATTGGCAACCTGAATATCTCTTGGCCCACATTGCTTCCTGCAGTCCCCATTGGCCGGGAACAGCGAACCGCAGCCTGTGGGTCTGGTGATCGACCAAGCCTGCAGACACTGCAGGTAAACAAACTGTCCTGGCCCGCCAGTGCATTTCCCTGATGGGCTGAGTGCCAAAGGTTGCCGATCCCTGACCTAGACCATCCCTGACTGGTGTTGAAGAAAGGAATGTGGCTACAAGCTCCTCTGTAAGCACACAATTGATGCTTTGAAAACTTGGCTAAAAATAAGCTACTCCTACAGTTACATGAGCAGTTTTGATTCTGTGTGTCCTTATGGACTATCAGGACAAGATACTTAGAATGCTGGCTGCTCTTATTTATGGTGTGTTTCTGTGTTGCTCAGATCTGACAGATTTTGTTCCTTCACTAAAAATGTCTCTACCTACATTATGCTCATTTTTAATCGCACAAGGAGAAGAGCTTGCTCAGTAGATTAGCTGGGCCGTATCCCAAGTCACCGGGTTAACCCTACCCCAGCCTCGTTAAAGGTCATGGAATTTGGGGGGGGGGCTATTAGAAAAAAAGAGTTCTGTTCAGTTCCTGCTCACCATCACAACTGGCACCCCTCCTGGCCAGCTCAGCAGTAAGCCCAATAGTTGAGTGGGCATTAGTATCTCTCCTCTTAAAGCAGACCTTCCAGACCTATTAGTGGGGAAGCATTAGACAGCCTGGCTTCTGCTCCTTGTGCTATACCTGGTCTGTGGTTAGAATTAAGTGGTCAGGCTGACATTTTTCCAGCACTAAATGCACTTTAGGAAAAAACAAATGCTACAGGAGAAATCCTGGCCCCACTGAAATAAATGGGAGGTTTGTCACTGATTTCAACAGGACCTGGATTTCACCCCATCTCTCCTAGTTATTCAATTAGAGCAGGTAGAAATTTTGCATAGGAGTCAGTTGTGGTATTTGGAAATTCCAAAGTAAAAATTACTTTCTAGTGTAAATTATGCAAGCCACCACATTAAAAGTGCATCAATTTGAAATCTAGTCAGTTTCCAAAAAAAAGCTCCTTACACTTCCTGCCAATCTGATTTTTTTTTACAGTGATATTTACCTATCTTAAAACGTCTGTGTTAAAGACCCAGACAGAAGTGCTGTTTAGTGCACAAGATAGAGAAATGGATTTCTATTTTTAGTTTTGCCTTGGAGGCATTACCATTTATCAATATTAATACAGCATTTTCACACAGAAGTGAGACTTAACTTCATGGTGCCACTTTACTGAAGAGTAGCTGACAAAACATTATTTGTTGGTGCACATAGTGAGATCCGGCTTTCTGTATCTAATATTTCCATATGAAACTATTCTGAAAAGGACACTTGCAGTGGCTGACATTTTCAAACTCTAGGGGCTTTGGGTGCCCAGTTTATCCAGATGGCTTTGAAAATTTCACCCTCTAAATATTGGCTCAGATTCTGCAGACCAGCAGAGTCAGGCTCACCACAAGTCTGGATTTTGAAGGATGAGGGGAGAGGGAGAATGTGTTGAACATAGTTTAAGCCATCTTTGTCAGCCCCACAACTGGGAGGACAGACACTAATCCAGTCCCCAACATAAGTGAAAAGCTGGATGACTAGGCCACTACATAATCCCATAGGCAGGCACAACCTTCTACTGGCCAGTTACATTTTAAGCAGTACAACTCAGCCTTAATGAAGTGGAGCATCTCAGTATTACAAACCCAAAGGATGAACTTTGTCATGTTTTCAAGATTTTCTCCATGACCACGAGGACTGGAAACTTACTTTACTACTGCTAGTTTTAAAAACAGGACTCCAGGAGCTGGGGCTTTAAGAAAAAAATCAAATGTTAGGATAAAATGAAGAGATTTATCAACGTTGTACCTAGCTCATTATCTCTTAAGAAGTTTGGTACAATGCCAGACAGAGGGCCTGATTCAGAACTTTCTTACACTGATGTAAATATGCAGTAATCCCACAGGAGTCACAGTGTAAAACTTAGATAAAGGAGGTCAGAAATGGGCCCTTAAGCATTAAGTTTGGGATTTTCTAAGAGAATTTGGTTCTCAACTCCCATTGAATTTCAGTTGGAGTTGGGCACCCAATTCCTATAGACTCCTTTGAAAAACCCAGCCTAAAATACTTAGTTTTCATGTGACACATCCTAGGCCAGATCCTGAGCTGGTGTAAATCAGCATAGCTGATTACATCACCTGATGAGTGGGCCCTCTATAGTCCCACCTCCCCATTTGTCTCATTATACTTCTCCTCCCCCCCATCAGACATGGATATTTAAAAAAAGTTTTGAATACTTTGGGGACCTGGCAGTTTCAGCTTATTACTCCAAGTATTAATACTACGTGATTATGGTACAAAGCAGGTACTTGTTGCATATTGAATAACTGAAAAGATTCCCAGTTAGATTTCCTTGAAAATATTACTGACTTCTATTAGCGAAGAATTCCAAAGAAGAAACTCTAAATGCTTAGAAACCAATATATATGTCTGCCTTGCTGCATCCCATCACCACTCTGCTTCCAAACTTCTTGTGCTGAAGCTACAAGCTAGAAGAGTAGTTACAGCAATGGATCAGCTTTTACTGTTCCTAGGTACTTGCAGCCAACTCACTTAAGGCCTGAACAATGCATTTAGTGCCTGCTTCTGATTTTCCCTACTTTGGTATAAATGGGGACTAACTCCATGGAAATCAAATTAAATCCAAATCCATCCCCCTAGACTTTGTATCCCATGTGTGCACACACTATATGCTAACTAGATTAACACTGGCATATTCAGATCAGGCTTTCCCACAAAGTACTGTCATGTACTCTTTTGCTGAAATGTCTTTCTATTAAATGTTTGTAAAAATACAAAGGGCTTGAGGCAGACAAGAGGTGTGCAAGTCCCCCCTTGCATCTCTGCCAACATATCTTGGCCTACAGCACCCGTGTCATTTCTGTTTGTAATTTTTTTTTTATTCACTGTGGATGAAGAGATTTAAAATTAGAGCTGGTGGGAAATTTTCCAACATGATGTTTCCCCTACCACCATCAGCAAGTGATTTGTTGAAAGCTAAATGTTTTGTGGAAACGCTGATTTTTGATTAAAGTTCATTGCAAAAGAGTTTAAAAGTATTTTGATAAGGTGGAAATGGAATGTTTCAGTCTTTTTGGAACAGAACATTTCTCTTTCAATACTACTTTGTTAGTCTAAGGTGCCACAAGTACTCCTTTTCTTTTTGCGGATACAGACTAACACAGCTGTTACTCTGAAATCTAACTGTATGTCAGACCTAACTGTATCAAACTTTTACCCTTATTTGGTGTTTATGTTTGAGGAACAGTTAGCCCTTGGCAGAAATTCTAAGCATTTCTATACTATACTTCACTGAAATCATGACCATTACTTCTATAAAAGTATAATCAGGCCTTATAATGAAAGGTAGCTGATGCTTATAAACTAGGACAATCATAGATTGCAGTTTACATCTACCTCATTTGGACTGTATGTACACTGTACATCCTGGTTTTAGTCTAATACAATGTGAGCACTACTACACAGGGAACTGTCTTCTGTGCCGTGATAAAATATCCCCTCTGTCTGGAAATGTGAAACTAATTTTCTGGCATATCAAGTCTTGTAAATTGAATTTGCTCATAACATTACTGCATGAGTAATGCATCTGTTCAATAGTTTCTCAGAGCTAGCTGCCAAAGCAGCAGGGTAGTGTTAAATAAAAGGTATATTTTATGCTAGCATTAATGCCTTTTCAACTAAATGAATTGACCTGTTGTAGCCTATCCACACTGCTGGCATTTGTTTTAGTTTTACTTTTATGTTTACAGTGTCTTATTTCAGATGTGCTTGAGAGGTAACCATTTCTGTTCAGGTTTAAAATATCCCATAACATTATAACCCACTGGAGTCCATTATTACTCCTTTTTTGCTGGCTCTGGATCTTTAATTTATATTATAAACCAAATTCCAATTGTGAGTCTGTGGGCTCCTACAAAGAGGAAGTATATATCAAGTCTTTATGGTCTTGGGCTCAGTAAGCTACAAATGCAGGATACAGTTTGAGAGAATTCTTTCCATAGGAATTGTTTTTTTTTTAGTTTTCCAGACTGAAACAGTTATCTGATGTATTATTTCTCTTCCCTAGGATTAGGTTTCAGTAATGGGAAGGGCTCCACTCCCTGCCATACGAGGATCACAAAATGGTCACATCTTTTGATCTTACAGTTTATGCAGGACAATGTTCTAAAACCCATGTGCAATTCTACACAAGAGCATACGGGCATGTGAGTGTGTTGGGTATATGGGGGGGAATTAACTGCAAAATGGAAGCCAATGCTGCCTTGGCACTGGCAGGCTGACAAAACATACTGTAATGAATAGCTGCTCCACGATACCTTGTAACCTGAGCAGGGCTGAGGAAGAAGTGGAGGTGTGCTGCCTGTGGGGCCTTTCTGGTAGCCAGGGAGCACAGTCCCGCCAGGCCCTCTTTTCCCTGGCTGTACCAGGGGCCAGTGGAAAGGGGAGGGCACAGCTAGTAGGGCTCTGAAGGATTCCCTGGTATAGAGGGAATCCTCAAGTGGCCAGTTAATTCATCTTTAGGGCTGCTTTGTACTGCTAGGTTTAGTGGACCAGAAAATACAGTCCATTGTATGTTTGAGCTTAGCATTTGACAGCCTTTGACTGAAAGGCCCTGGAAAAGTCAGAGCAAGATAGGCTTATATTTCTACAGTGCATTTCCCCCCAGTGCTCCCAAATCCATATATAAATTATGGACAAAGGCATCTCTGAACCCACCAGTGAAATGCACTGCAGTGGTGGTTGTAACATAATAGCTGTGCAGAAACATTTGTGATTTGGACAAAAGAGAAAAATGTTATCCAATTAAAACTTCATATGGCATTTAGGTAAGCAGAATTACCTATATCAGATACAGAAAAGTAATATCTGTCAAAAATGCCAGTGTGCCACAAAGTCTTTGATGCTCAAAAATGGTTTTATAATCTTTTTAATCTCATGTGGAACACAAGTGTTTCTACCTTTTCGGTTTTGATATGGCTGGGGCATGTACCCTTCTGACATCATTCCTATTTTTAACCCCTTTTCACATGGTCCAGCAAATCAGTCTTCAATTCATGCTAAGATAATTGAACAAATATGAAGACAAATCTGTAACCACAGAAAAGCTAAGCATCAAGAGCAATGGGAAGTATGGTTTATTACTACAAATCTTGTCAAACAAACTTCATGCAAAATTAATTGCTGCATAGTAGGTGTAGTAATGTGAGTTTTAGTAAATTCATGGCTATCATCTCACTCCAGGGTATAAATAAGATCCAGTGGCAGGAAGCTGAAGCAAGACAAATTCAGACTAGCCTTTTAAAAAAAATTGATGAATTCTCCATCACTTGAAGTCTTTACTTCTGGTGTGAGCTACAGCATCTTTTGATTTAATGGTCCCAATGTAGGACTTATTGGGTGAAATTTCATGGTGTTATGCTGCAGGACAGACTAGATGATCATAATGGTCACTCCTGGCTTTAAAATGTGTGACTCAAAAAAAACTCTTCACAGTTGATTCAAGTTGCTTGATATAACCAGGGCCTTCAGTGAATGGCAATTTGCCATTCACATCATGCCCTTCTCTCAATGCTGTATGGCAACACTGAGTTGCAGAGCAGTGTTTAGGGAATGGTGACAATTCTAATGTTTTAAAACATTTCCATTAATCTGGAAGGTGAGCAATAGAAACCTCAGTCAAATAATCCCTTCCCATACCAAAACACATTGAGTGGTCCCAGGAGGAGGAGATCTCTGCGCAGACCCCTTCAGACAGATTCCCCATACTTTAGTTCTCTTTAGAATAAGTTAAATGCACCTACATACAGGCTCTGAGTACATAATTAAAATTATGTGGGGTACATAATTGCATATGTGTAAAACTTATGACCATGCATTGCTACATAATATCCCTTAACAGAGACAGAGTGAAAAATGTTGGCTCACACTGAGGGTCAAGGCAGCATTGATTGATTTTGCTAGAAAATGCCACAAAGGTCCCACATTTCAAAAAAATTTTCCACCATCTTCAAATACCTGTCCAGGAAAATCTTTTTTTACTCTTTTGCTGGTGTATATTTGCAAAGAGTGTAACCTTGTTCTGGACCATCAGAGGAAAAAAATTGACAATTGCAAACCATCTCACCAAATCAGAGGCATTTAAAGAGAAAAATTGCATCTCCGGGAAAAACAAAAATGCAGTTTACACTTCAATGTGTTTCAACACAACCACAATAGCACATGAGTGGTTGGATGTTGTCCATGACTGGGTCATAACTTGTGCCATTGCAAATATACCATTATCTAAAATGGACCATCCTTTCATACACCAGTTTCTAAACAACAGAGTCAAGAATGGTGGTGCAAGTCCAGGTTACCAGCTTCTAGATGCATATCTTACTGATGTCAGAGAAATAAACGTAAGGACAAAGTGAAGAATAACTACGTGTCAGTCATTTCAAGGACTGACAATGAGGACTGCTATGCACTTAACATTTTACTTATGCCACTGGCGAAAGATTGTGCTGAGAAGATATCCTCCTTTCTTGCTGACACTTCATGCAAAAAACAAGTCACAGCACTGTGTCTCAGTCATACAGACTGTGCAGTTATGAAATTGCCTACAATAATGTGGTTGTCTTTGACAGATAATGCTGCCTACATGAAAAAAGCTTACAAAACTGTACTGTCTGGACTGTTTCCCCAGTAGCATCCATGTAACATGGGTTGCACACAGTCTGGTGGGGGAAGTTTTTGTAAGCCATTTGAGGATGTCAATGCACTGGTGGAAGCTCTCAAATGTTCTATATGGCAGGGGGCAGGAAGATAAGGTACATAATTACCTCAGATAAGAAGTTCCTAGTGCAACAATGGCACCATATCCAGTAGCAACTAGATGGAACAGCTGGTTTGCTGCTGTTCAGTACCATAAAATGCACTTTCAATATTATTGTTGGTTTTGTTAAAGAATAGGTGTGTGTGGCAACTTTGCACCACATTCGTTGGGAGAACTTGAAAGAATGGGTTTCATCTGACAGCACTCTATGTTTAATACTGAAGATAGCGTTGCATTTTATGCATGAAATGTGCAAGCCAATTATTGACCTAATTGCTACATTTGAAAGCCAGAGACAGTACACTCTTTGCTTTTGAGAAAATAGAAGAACTGCTGTTTTTCCTTGAAACACATTCTGGATTTGGAGGAAACCACTCAAAGGTTTCTCAGGCTATAGATATCAACAATGTAACAACTGATCAAAGTAGCAAGTTGGTGCACCTGTTTCCTTCAGCTGTTGACAATTCAGTTGAAAATCTGAAGTACATCAGTGATACTGAGAGTAAGCAGCCTGCAATTAAATTCCTGAAATGAGTAATGTCAGAAGAGTTTTTGTAATGTCTCATGTCAAGGAGGATTATACTTCAATTTATGTCACTGATATTTCAGCAAAGGAGTTTACTTTATGTACTGGGAAGGTGGCACCCCTGACATGATCTACACTCAGGGGAAGTTGACATTGCCATGTTTTGGTCAACCGCCAACCATCTTCTGAATTTGAAAACATTAGCTTTCAGATACATCACTGGTGTAACAGGTGATGCTGCGTGCAACAACTCACTGTATAATCTTGTGCTCTCCAACTGGAAGCACTCTTTTGGAAGACCAGCTGAAAGAGCGGGTGTTCCTTTATTTCAATCTTGAAATTTAAGACGACTTTAACAAAAAATCCATTCGTTTAGTCTTACTGATGTTTTGTTTTATTTTACTTTACTTACTGTGCTAGTATTTTGATAATCAGTATGAGCAAAGAATCCAAGACAGCTGCACAACAATTACGACATTTCACAATACTTGAGATACCATAATGACTCAAAGAATTCTTTTGAATTGTTTTGCACTTGGAAAAGATCTAATTTAATGCAGAAAAAGGTGATTTTGCTGAAAATTATAAAAACTAATCTCAAACAATCCATAACTTTAATTTTAAAGTAATCACACATGCTGGGTCCCTTTTTTTGGTCAAGGAATGATAAAGCACTACAGTAGATTGTGATAAAATGTGCTAAATACAAAATACCTGCATATATTTCTAGAGAAGGCTCAAATATTTTTATTTTTAGTTTGTAAAATATATTTACTTTTGAAGAATGTTGATGTTGCTTGTGCAACTTGATTTTTTTTTCTGTGCATAATTCCCTGGGGGTGAGCATCCTACCAGTGACTTAAAATTGCAAAGCCAAAATGCAGTCCAATCAGCTGACCCCTTCTATCAAACAGAAAGATGTCTTCAAATACTAACAGCCCCACAGGTCTACCTCAACCCACCTATCTATCTTCAAAGGGCAAGTAAAAGAAATAGGCCCTGCAGTTTGAGCTGATCATGCATAGACATTTCAAAGCAGGTGTAGGAGTGGTGGTGACTGCACTTTGATTACTGCATTCATTTTTGGACACCACAATACTAGAAGGTTATTGGCAAATTGAAGAAAGAGTCAAGTAATCATACCAAATTGGTCTGGAGGGAACAACTTACAATAAGAGGAAAGATTAATATAGCCTGGCTGATAAAGTATGGGCAAGTATTTAGAGGATTGAAACATTTTAGGTGATAAACAAGTACATAACTTGGAGTAATGAGATGCTATCAGGGGAAATAGGCCTTCCAGTGCTTTTGCTAGTTTTTACAGTGTCCACCCCTTGATATAACCTTCAAGAAATAGCCTTCTGTCTTTCAGCTTCCTCCTGCTCTGCACCACAAATACATTGTTCCTTGCCACCTATGCCCTACTAGATGGTACTTTCACATGGCTCCAAACTGCTACAGCCATTGCCCTGGCCTAGTGGTACTGTCATCACCAGTAGGAGAGCCCTACAAGAATTGGCCCTGCAAGAACAAGATGCCAAAAATGATTAAAAACTTAAGGGTGAAGTGTGAAAGCAGCTCTGATATTTAAAATTAAATAGAGCTTTGGGACACTGAGGAGAAAACTGGGTATCCCAAACAGGATTAAGGTTTTTTAAATAATTAAGGTTGGCTCTCTGTATGACCATCACTTGCCAAAGTGGGGGGGAGGGGCAGACAAATTCTTCCTAGATGTGGTTTAAAACTAGGACATATAAATTGCTAGAAAATATTCTATGGGGAATAATCATGGACCAGCAGCAGAATGGATTAGATTCACAGATTCCAAGGCCAGAAGGACCTTTGTGACCACGCAATAGAAATTCCGCAAGATTCCTAGAGCATCTCTTTTAGAAAAGCATCCAAATTTTAAAACTGTCTGTGATGGAGAAATCACACCTGTTGGTTAGTTGTTCAATGGTTAGTTACCCTTTGGTTAAAAGGTATGCCTTATTTCCAGTCTGAATTAGTGTAGCTTCAACTTCTAAGCATTTGATTGTTATAACTAGACTGAAGAGCTCATTATCAAATATATTTGTTTCCCAGATAGGTATTTAGATTGTAATCAACCTTCTCTTTGTAAACTAAATAGATTGAGCTCCTTGAGTCTCACTATAAGGCATGTTTTATAATCCTTTAAACATTCTCATGGCTCTTCTCTGAACCATCTCCAATTTATCAACATCACTCTTAAATTATTGACACCAGAACTGGATGTGGTATTCCAGCAGCAGTCACATGAGTGCGAAATACAGAGGTAAAATAAACTCTGCTCCTATTAGAGATTCCTGTTTATGCAGCCAAGGATTGCATTAGCTTTTTTGATCATAGCATCATAAATGATCTAATGGGTCTTGTTTTCTCAACTTCTAATTCCTTGACTCTTTGCAATTACAGCAGCAGTGTGGTAACAATGCTATAGACATTTCCATCTAACTTAATATTCTTACTGGGCTACCAACAGTTCTGAGCTGGCAAACTGATGCTTTTCCTTGAGAAAAGTCTTGTATTAAAATTTAATGTAATATGACTAACCAGTAGGAGGTAGTCTCAAATCCTCATTCAGGTTCACATAAATCTTCTCTTGAAGATCTTATTTATAGGGTGATCTGAAACTTGCTTACATTTAGAAGCTATGGAGTTTTGGACTCAGATTTCTTCAGTATTTTTCCCCTTTCCTTATCTCTCCCCAAACTAGCTTTTCTGGTTTTATTTTTAATTGTCCTGCACACTCTTTGCTAGAGAAAAGTCATTCACAGTTGGTATGCCTTAGTGCCTTTGCCAATCAAAACACAGTGTGCCACTTACTGGCAACATGACTATAATGATTCAAGCCACTGGCTGTATAAGCCAGTAGGACCTGGCAGTAAATAAAAATTCACACCAATGCAGGAGAAAACTGTCAGGTCATTAAATATTTGACCATTTAAAACTCTGGCTAGAGATAAGTGTCTAGGGAGAATTACTCAAGGAGGCTTACTAAAATCAGGTGTGCGGATTAGCAAATTGCAATTTGCTAATGCTCATAGACAGAGGTTCAACAAAATGCAAGAAAAGGGTTGGGACAGTGGTAGACACTAAAATGTAATAATTGCCTTCTAACTTTGATTTCATCCGACTATAATTTACACTGAAAGAATAGTGTGACCATGCCAGCTGGCAAAAAGGCTGGGGGGAGGTGCATAGAAGTTACAGATATCTCCCAAGTCTGGTATGTATATTCTAGCTATCAAAGAATGTCATTATTAGAAAGTCTTTAATAAAAGCTTATGCCATACTAATCCTCATAATTGTTGCAAGATGGATGGATAATATCTAAGAAGTTGGGTATATGTACTGAAAATAGGTTTTAAAGTTTGTCATCAACCAAAGAGGGGAAAAGGGTTTTCTTCCAGACTGGAGGTAAGATGTGTAGCTCTGTCCAAATGACAATTAAGCAACTGTAACACAAGTGGAAGCCCATTTTCATATGGAGTCAACAGGAAAGGAGTACATAGGGGGGAAGCCATGGGGGCTAGCCTGACCATCTACAAAGACAGTGCACTTTGGGGGGGGGGGATGGAAGTAAGAGGGAAAGAAGATGCCCCCTTATCCTGCACCTAGGAATTAAACAGCACATTTACATTCCTGAAAACAGGATCTCAAGCAGCCTTGATTGAATGCTGCAAAGGACATTTGGGGTTAGAAACTTTAGGCTGAGAAATTGTAGGCTGAAGGTTGGCTTGTTAAGTTTAGTTTCTAGAAATCACCTCATGATTGTGTTTTATATGGAACTCTTTTGTTGTTTCCATTATCTTTACTCACTTTCTCTTGAATCTCAAATCTTGGGTAATAAAAGTCACGTTGTTTTCACTGTAAATATATCTCAGTGCTGTGGTTTTATACAAGGAGTGCATCCTGAGTTGAATCATTCAAGCTGTTGTGTACATTGTTCCTTTGGGGATAGCAGACCTGGTGTTTCTGTGAGTGTTCAGTGGATAAGGGGCTGGACACTACAGGTGAACCCTTCTAAGGGGCTTGGGTCTGGGGTGCACCTCTTGTTAACCTGCAAGGCAAAGAAAGGGCTGGCATGGCCCAGTGGTAAGTGCTGGGGTGGCTAACAAGCTGGGGTTGTCAGGGACCTGACACCCAATTAAGCACCAGCAAGTTTCCCTCTCACTGGAAGCAGAGTGATAATAAGGTGACTCACAAGTCCTGATACCCTGAGAGCCATCACAAAGAGGAAATCTGTGTTGATATAGTACATATTGTGACATGGTTAAATATTTAAATATTAAATGGTTAAATATTGCTTTTTCATTGTTCTTAAGATCTAGGGGTTTGGGTCTGTGTTCACCTATGCAAATTGGTGAGGATTTTTATCAAGCCTTCCCCAGGAAAGGGGGTGTAGAGTTTGGGAGGATTTGGGGGGGGGGGAGACGTTTCCAAGCGGGCTCTTTCCCTGTTATATATTTGTTAGACGCTTGGTGGTGGCAGCAATAAAGTCCAGGGGCAAAAGGTAAAATAGTTTGTACCTTGGGAAGTTTTAACCTAAGCTGGTAAAAATAAGCTTAGGGGTTTTTTCATGCAGGTCCCCACATCTGTACCCTAGAGTTCAGAGTGGGGAAGGACCCTTGACAGACCCCACAATATATCCTTCTATCCCCCCATATGTACCAGTTCTGAATAAGATCTTAAACATAAGATTGGGCAGTATGGCATATGCTACTCTTTAGCAAGAATATATTTTACAAGTGGATTAACTCAAAGCAACCAGGCAACCCACCTAAAAATGAATACATTCCCAGGGGCTGGGCCTTCAGGTTAAATATGTACAAGAGAATAGGAGTTTTATCTGGAGTTGAAGAGGGCTTTTCAGGAAGATCTTTTTGGCTTGAGTAGGTGAAAGCAGGGCATGTAGAGAAGACAACTATAAGCTGTATTCCTTCCTTTCATTTAGCTCAATATCTGGATTTTTTTACGCAGTGGCTCAAACATGATTACGTGACAGCTTATTACATTTGATATAGTTGTGAAGCCCTCTATTATACCACTTGTGGCTGAGTAGCTCTGAGCAAAATTGTCCTGTCATCAGGAAGATATGAGCTACAATCAAGTACAAAGAAAGCCTTGACTCTGAAGGATGTCCAGTCTCAGTTAAAGAGACATTTTAGGCAGAGAGCTCTGTAAAAAGCTTTGAGTGCCTCATTCTTAAAACCACCATTTCATTTATGGCATCCATATTAGATATTCAAGGGCAACATAAGTGCTAGTGGAAAATCTTTACTATTTTACCCTCTCCTCTAAGAAAGGAGAAAAACCAGTTTTGTCTCCAGGTCCACTAAATTCTTAATCTCATTGCAAAAATTCAACAAGTATTATTGTTTCTGTGCTATGAAGACTCACCTATAATACACTAACTACCAGGCTAAAATACAAACTTGCCTTCACAATGTTAGGCTGTCATAGCTCTGTACTAATCCTAATTATGCCTTTCCAAAAGGAAATTAAATTATAAAACCTATATGTCAACCAAAGCAAAAGACAGGGGGGAAGTGTTGTGTTTTTTGTTTGCTCATTTGTTTTTTGGGCAAAGATATAGCCTTGAGTTGGCGAACAAATGTGAGTTAAACAGGCTTTCAAGAGCTCCATGGTCTCTTCGTCATTAGTGGCATAACAAACTGGGTGTGGAAATACTCCCTAAAACATCTCATTTTAGATTTCTCCCCATCCCCTAAGGGAAGTAGGTTGGCAAACCAAAAAGTACTTGACTAGAGCCATTCTTAACAAGTGAATCCAGTTCTCATTGAAGCAACTTTAAAATATTGGCTATTTGGGACTGTTCTTCTGTAAGTAGATAATCTAACCCATTTAAAAAATATAGAGTCCAAAGTATAACATCTCTGAAGATATATAGTCCAGGACAAATCCTAAAAATTTGTATCAGTGTTTTGCCTGAGCAAAGGCTGGGAAGACTCAATGAGTTATTCAAATTTTATTAAAGTAAGGACTTAAGCATTTGGCACATCACCTTTCATGAAAGGGGAAGGGCTATTAAAAAAAATCAAAGTAGTTTCTTCTGTGAAAATAGGGGCAATAATTTGAAATGAGAAGGAAACAATGAGGCAATAGATTAGTCAAACTACACTTTTGTCCATTACAGTATACTCACTGTAGCAGCCTGCCTGGAACTTGAAGGGAAAAACCCAGGTTGCAGGAAGGGTTTCATCAGCAAGGTTGTAACCTTTAGATCCACCACACAGATGTCTGTCACTTGAGCTCATGGAGTAATTGTGAGTGTCATAGGTTGTCATATGCAATAACTCTTACCCTGGCCCTTTGAGGTATCCACAGTTTCTTGGGAAAGTCTTTTGCCTCAGGAAATAGGTCCATTGTGTGGAGGTTCACATTCCTCTGAAATAAGGAAGTTGCCACAGCTTGAGGCAGGATACCAGACTAGATAGACTGTACATTCCTTCCATTGAGAGCTTTTAGTAGGAGTATATGCTGCTTTTGCACTACTGCCTGGGGTAGGGAGCAGATAGAAAAAGTAGTCCAAACTGTTTAGTTATGTGGCTACTTTTGCCTTCATGTTTTGAAGCTTTAAAAAAAATCCAAGGAGAATGGAACTTTACATCAACATACTACATAATTTTGAAAGCAAGCAATAGAGATGGGGAAAATTAAATTCAAAGATCTTGCAGAAAGGAACAAAGGCACCAAACTGGTGCCTTGAACCTGGGATTTCCCCACATCAGTCATATGACTAGCCAAATGAGCCCCATGCACACACTACAGAAACATCTGAAAACATGATGTTAAGACCATGGTGACAGTTTTTAGAGCTGTACATTCACTCCCAAGTGCCTGGTGTTAAAAATGGTGGTGGTAAGTTAGTGCTCAAGCAGGTGAGTGTTTCTACCTTCCTAGACTCCATATGCAGGAGGTATGATTTCCAGCATAGCTAAACTGCCTTCTCTTTCTATACCCCCGCCCCTTGTCCTCAGTACAGTTTCAAGGATACTATAATGATCACAGCTGGGAATGTCACATACAGAGAGCATAACACTAAAAAAAACTTGTTTGCGCGCCCATTTCTTCAAATGGCAGTGTATTTGTTCACATGTTAGAAAGTTTGCTGACACTGCCATAGCACCATATGTTCCAGTCTTGAAGGATGTCAATAGATTGTCTGGTTCTGTCAAGCAACACCTGAGATCTCTTGTGACTGACAATATTGTCACTGAGCATGTACACTGGAGGGTGTCTGGTCTTGCAAACATGAGTGACATTCCACATACTGGGCATGGGGAAAAGGTATGGCTGGGATGCCTTTAGAAGAGTCAGCAAAGGAATGGAGGGCAGGCTGTCCAGCTCACTTCATGTGATATGGCAGTGCTGACACTAGCTGAAGTTTGGACAGCAGAACAGGCCTCTTATGAAAGCAGGGGGCCTAGGAGGCAAATAACCACCAGAGCATGAAGAAGGTAATTGAAGGATTTTGCAGCTTTTAATATGGGAATCACATTGGAATTCAAAGCCCGTTCAAGCTTTTTGAAGATTTGAATTGTTTAAAAAGCCACTTGCTTTATGCGTGGAAGCCTTCTACCAGGTGGTGCTGGCAGTAACAAGGGCTGGGTTCAATATCTAGGGGTTGTTAAAATTAACAAAACCAACTCAAGGCCCCACCCAGAAATCTGGGGAAATTAACCACTACTCATGGGCATCTCCAATAGTCCATACTTCCCTACTCACATGCACTTAGTCTGTGGATATAAAAGTTCTGTTAAAGGGAAGAGGGACTACTACATTAATTTGAGAAAACAGTGCAGTGATAGCTCAAAAGGAAGCAAACAATAAGTAAAACTCCTGCCGCACACTATCTTGGGGCAGTGTCCTTTGCCTCAATATTTCCCCTTGTGGTGTGAAAGTCCCACAGACAAAAGTTCCTGTAACACACCATTCCAAATCCCTTTCTCTCTGCTGCACTTTGTTGTCCAAAGTTAGTGAAGTCTCAGAGTCCAGCTGTGTGTGTTCAGGTGGAGTCACCTCCAGCCCCAGATGGAGGGGAGGAAGACAAATGATGCCTCATCCACTATTGTAATGCTGCTGTCACCACAATACCTTCTGCATCCTCGGTTTTGTCTAGTCCTACAGCATCATGACCACCTAGCTCAGTTATCAGTGATCACAGCGCTAGGATTTTCTGCAGCAGGGGGCGTTTTGATGCTGCATCTCTCAGTGATATTTACATTGTGGTGACTACTCTATTAGGTCATATAAAGTACAGTTCTGCTTCCCTTTAATCATACACTAAGGATAACATTTCATTATCCCACCAGCATCCAAGACTTAAATGAATTTTAAATCAGAACAGCCAAAGTTGATCACCTCAGCAAAGGAGTATGTCCTGGGTTCAATACCTCAGGATTCTTCTTAACAGCAAGAAATGGAACTGGCTCAAGCCCCACCCAGTAATCTGGGGAAAGCTAAACAGCACCCCAGGCACCTCTGAGAGGCAATACTTTCCCATTCACAAGCATTGAATGTGTGTGCATCAAAAGGATGATTTTATTAAAAGGGAACCCCCTATTCATTTGGGAAAAGCACCACGACCACAGTCAGAAGCATGTAGCCATAGCAAACACCCATCCCACCCTACACTGGGCAGTGTTCTTTCCCTCAGTTTCCCACCTGGCCATGTGAAAATCTGACAGATGTGTGTCCCTTTAACACATCACTCCCCTTTATCCCACTTAGTTGTCCTTAGTCAGGAAAGGCCCAGAGCTCAGAGGTGTATTCACATGGGTCCACCTCCTGCCCTTGAAGGGAGCTGGGGAGAAAAATCAAGCAATGCAAAGGCACCCCTGCAGCTGGCTCACTGTTATCTTTGCTGTAATCATGGCTGCATACTGCCGCTTCCACAATGACACATTCCGAGTTTCACCCACTTAGCCCAGCTCTTAGTGATTTCACTAGGGAACTTCTATGCTGCTGTCTCCATTGCCTTTCACCACAATACTTCATCCATCAGCGATATCAGCTGCAGTGGCCACTGAACAGAAAGCAAGTGACTCCAGCCAGTGCTGCCTTTAAACATTGGAGAAGGGAGGATTAAATAGTTTCAAGAACCCTTTTGCTAACACCCACATCAGATAGAAATACCAGATCCCACTGATGGTGAAATGGGTATGCCTACCCCCTGATTAGCAAGTTCAGTTCAGGGTAACCCCCACTCAACCAGGACAGGCTAAGTACAGTTCTACTGCCCTTTACTCATACAATAAGGATAAAATCATTTCATTCCCTCGCATTCAAAGTGCATTGTGGCAAAATCTGTCTGTTTGCCAAACACCTCGGCAGAATAGGCATGTCTATGCAAAAACAGTCTGCTCTTGAAGTCTTTTCCCCCTCAGTGCATCACTCATTCAGACCCTGATTACAAACTGAAAAGCAGGATTACACACAATGACTGACTAGCCTGGGGAACTGAGTCCTTCATGTAATAGGAACAAATCATTTAGTAAGTTTAAAAAAAATTAGACATTTCCATGAATAGCCTATGCAGTTACATTAGCTAGGATAATATCTGTTGTAATAAAGACAGACCCCTGTGGCTGTCTAACATGCTGAGGGTCTCTCCAGCCCTAGGAGCATCCCAAAACAAGAGGTTGCAAAGGTGGCTTAAAACTACCATAGCCTTCCCTCACTCTTGGCTGTGAGCTCCATACTGTACCTCTAAGAGGCGGAGCATAGAATCTTACCCTGAGAGTTTTATATTTTCCATGGTGCATTTGACCCTTTAATCAGGCTAGATAGCCCTCTAAGGTATTTTTCATGTATTCTTTGTTTGTTTTGGGTTAACTACTACTACAGTCGACAAAAAGATTTCAGCTCACATTTTAGAGTTATGGGTCCCACAAAAACAATGGCTAGCATTATTTTTGGTTTCGTTCTTTTCTCAGTGATGGATGTTTGAAATATTTAGATGATATTTAAGCACTGAGAATCTGGACCATTTTTAAAGGTATAAATGACTATACAATGACATAGCATAGAGAAACAGCACCTAGAAACTGAAGAATATTCTCCACCAGAATTACTTAAAGATGGGGCAAATATGGGACTTACTCAAAATATGCTTTTAAGAATAGCATGAGGCAGTATTATCAGCCTCAGAGGTTCAAAAATCGTGAGTCAGAGTCCAAAAAATCATGAGATTGCCCCCAAAATCATAACTCTCTCTGCTTTTCAATGGGTGTGAAACTTACCATCTCTGAGTCTCATCAGTTTCCCCATTTGTAAATTGTGGATAATGATACTGAACTCCTTTGTCAAGCACTTTGGGTATGTCTCCACTGCAAAGAAAAACCCATGGCTGGCCCATGTGAGCCAACTTGGGCTGAAGGACCCTGTGATGTGGGAGGGTCCCAGAACTCAGGCTGCAGCCTGAGTCTGGAAGTCTACACAGCAATGAAACAGCCCCGCAGCCTGAGTTCTGCAAACCTGAGTCAGCTGCCATGGGTCAGCTGCTGGTGTCTAGTTGCTGCAGTGACAAATCCTTTGAGATCTGCTGATGATAAATGTTAAACAAGAACTAAACATTATTACTATACTTAGAATGTATTTTTCTAAAATTTGTAGAGATTAAAAATTACTTTGGTCCAAGATCTGGGGCTTTCTATATTCAATCTTGGATCATGTATTGAAACCCAATTGTTGACCAAAGGATCCAGTGACAACCTGAAAAACCAATAATTACCAAATCATCAAGACTATAAGTGAACATTTCATGCCACTGGAAATCTGAGGATGCCAGATTTCCAGTGAAACAAAGCATTCATTTCAAAGTTTGGCTGGTTTTGAGATATCAAATCTTAAAATCATATCACTATTTGGTTCATTTTATGTTTTCATTTGAATTCCAACATAACTGTAGTGGTCAGTTCTCAGGAACCCATAGAAAACCATGCTCTATTACTCTCAAACACTATAAATAATTCTTCCATTTGTGAAATTTTGACTGGTAAAATCCTATGTACAATACATAAAATCAAATGGTGTGTAATGGATGACATTGTACTTGGTAGCCAATGCTGTTTTGTATTTTCTGTCCATGTCCTGTTATATTTTACAGATGTGACATTGAATGGACAAGTCGAAAGTGCTTCTTTAAGGCAGGAAAATTATGTTAGGATTATCACTCTCCAAAAAGGGACAGACTCAACAGATCTGAAGTGTGTGCTAAATAAATCCTTATACCAAACTGAGGAAGGAGACTGACATTTTATGGCTAAGGTTATAAGTAGTGGCTTTAATTCTGCAGACCTGAAATTGGTCTATAATATGAGCCCTCATCATTATATAATAATAATAATTAATAATAAAATAATATCACCTCACACTTAGACAGTGGTTTTTATCAATAGATCTCAAAATGCTTTACAAAGGAGGTAAGCATGATTATCCCCAGTTTACAGATGAGGGCACTGAAACACAGAGATGACAAGTTTCAGTCCCCATTGAAAGGCAGTGAAAGTTATATTTATTCTGAACATTCTGAAGCCCTTTAGTGACAAAGGAAGATCCCAGATGTAGGAGAAGGAACTCAGTATTCATGTTTTTTCCAAGAAAAAGCTATCAGGGCCTGATCCAAACCCAGTGACATCAATTGGGGTCTTTCCATTCACTTCAGTGAGCTTTGGATCATCCCTTAAAGGAGCCCGGTCAGCAGAACTATAGTTTTCTCCTTTCCTACAGGTGAACATTAGCAGGACTATGAGGTGCTTGATGTCATTCAGAACTGTTCGTTTCCATGTTATTCGTAGTCTTCCTCTCTTTCTTCATGCATTTTCTGGCTTCCATTCAAGGGCGGTATTTGGTAAGTGTTCCTTTTCCATTCTCAGCACATGTCCCCGCCACTGATGTCGTCTTTTCTAGCTTATTTATGAGAGGGTGCCTTGTCCAGTCATTTTTCTGACTTCTTCATTCATCTTCCTATCTCCATATATTATTCCCAATATTCTTCTCAGACATTTGTGATGAAATGCATCCAGCTTTTGTGTATCTTTCTTGGTAAGTTGCCATGTCTCTGTCATACATATAAAGGAAAGAGTAACCACCTTTCTGTATACAGTGCAATAAAATCCCTCCTGGCCAGAGGCAAAATCCTTTCACCTGTAAAGGGTTAAGAAGCTAAGGTAACCCCGCTGGCACCTGACCCAAAATGGCCAATGAGGGGACAAGATTCTTTCAAATCGGAGGCAGGGGAACAAAGGGTTTGGGCTGTCTGTGCGATGCTTTTGCCGGGAACAGATCAGAAATTCAAGCCTTCCAATTCCTGTAAAGTTAGTAAGTAATCTAGCTAGAAAATGCGTTAGATTTTCTTTTGTTTAATGGCTTGTAAAATAAGCTGTGCTGGAGGGAATGTATATTCCTGTTTTTGTGTCTTTTTGTAACTTAAGGTTTTGCCTAGAGGGATTCTCTATGTTTAGAATCTGATTATCCTATAAAGTATTTACCATCCTGATTTTACAGAGGTGATTCTTTTACCCTTTCTTTAAATAAAATTCTTCTTTAAGAACCTGATTGATTTTTCATTGTTCTTAAGATCCAAGGATTTGGGTCTGTGTTCACCTGTACCAATTGGTGAGGATTATTATCAAGCCTTCCCCAGGAAAGGAGGTGTAGGGCTTGGGGGGATATTTTGAGGGAAGACGTCTCCAAGTAGGCTCTTTCCCTGTTCTTTGTTTAAAATGCTTGGCGGTGGCACCATACAGTTCAAGGACAAGGCAAAGTTTGTACCTTGGGAAAGTTTTTAACCTAAGTTGGTAAGAATAAGCTCAGGGGGTCTTTCATGCAGGTCCCCACATCTGTATCCTAGAGTTCAGAGTGGGGAAGGAACCTTGACAGTCTCATTGCTATATGTTGTGATGGTGATAACAGTTGCTTTGTACATATTCAGTTTTGTCTTGAGGGAAATGTTTTTGAGTTGCCAGATGTTTTTGAGTCTTCCAAATGCAGAGTTTGCCTTCCTGATCCTTCTTCTTATTTCCTTGGAACTAGTACCATCTTGGCTGATGGTACTTCCAAGATACAGAAAATTGTTCACCTTCTCCAATTTCTCTTCTTCAATTTTGATTTCTGTCCCTGTTGTCCCCATTAACATGACTTTACATTTATTTGCATTGTATCTCAAACCTGTCTTCTCCATTACTTCTTTTACTTGGTTTGTGCTTTTTTGTAGACCGTTGGCATCTTCACTGATAAGAGCGATGTTGTCAGCAAAGCGTAGATCAAATAGCCTTGAATTGTTCCATTTTAGGCCATATGTATCGCTGTCGCATTGTTTTAATCTATAGTTGATGACTAGCATAAACTAAAAAGGAGACAGGACGCACCCCTGCCTTACATCTGTCTTGAAGCTGAATGGCTTACTCAATCCATTTCCATTTTAATGCAGCATTTTGAGTTGGGGTAGAATGCCTTCATAATGTTGATTAATTTTGCTGGAATTCCTTATTGCTCCACATTTTGCCACCAGTGCTAGTCCCAAGCCTGGATCAAAAAGGACGAGGATTGGTTGATGGGGCGGCTTTCTGTCACCATAAAAAAAAAAGTTTTAGCTACAGAAACTACTCACATAAACCCCATTGTGTGAGTCAGAGCCAAAAATGAGATCTAAGAATGGATAGCTTAAAATGGTTGTTTTCTCAGTAATTAATTCCAGGTTCCTATCCTAATGCCTAACAAATCCTGGAAGTCAACACTACAGTTTTAAACAGTTTTGATTGTTTTGGTTTTATGGTTTTCAGGAGTACGTAAAAGAGCAAAACACTCTGCCAGAAAGACAGATGCCAAATAATAATGGCTGGAGCCTCCTCCGCCTGGAAAACATGCATGAGGCAAAGTGATTTTTATCTACTTTGAAACAATGTTAGTTATCACCACTCATAACAAGGGTTATTACAAGGGTCTAGTTATCAATACCAAAAAATGCTTTCGAATCATTTGTGCAGCCTGCAGAGAGTATGGCCTCACCTATAAAGCTATCCTCTAACAAGGCACGAATAGGAGTCATCTGCATTGTGCGAGTACACTACAACATAATTGAAAGCAATGGTTGGCAACGTGAGCTCTGGCTTCTGTTGCATAATAAGGTGAGGATTTTAAATAATACCCAAGCAGAGTACTGAAATAATGTAAAATACTGGCCAAACAGACCTTAGCCAAACACTCTTGATCAACCTTGCAAACATTAAAAAAATAAAATCGTGGAAAGTTGCCTAGGTGCAAACTACTGACTTGCCACTTCATACCAAACTGTTGTGATATATTAGGTAACTTTGAGAACTACAGTGTTTCAGCATCTACTACTATGTGAAGGAGTACTTGTGGCACCTTGGAGACTAAGCTGTAGCTCACGAAAGCTTATGCTCAAATAAATTGGTTAGTCTCTAAGGTGCCACAAGTACTCCTTTTCTTTTTGCAAATACAGACTAACACGGCTGCTACTCTGAAACCTACTACTATGTGAAATGTTAACAGTGATTGCCATTGAAACGAAAAGCAATGTCTGGTATCTTGATTCAGTGAAACGAGAGAGACAAGGTAGGTGAGGTAATATCTTTTTTGGGACCAACTGCTGTTGATGAAACAAACACGCTTTGGAGTTTGGAGCGACACAGAGCTCTTATTCAGGTATGGGAAAGGTAATCTGTCATAGTGCAATATAAGGTGGAACAGATTGGTAAGCATAAGGAGTAAATACATGTTGCAAGAGACCATTCAGAATGAAATGGGCAATTAGCAACTCTGCTGTCATAGGGCAAAAGAGACCTAGTAAGTTACAGATTGTTGTAATGAAACATAAAACCAGTGTCTCTACTGAGTCCATGATTTTTAGTGTCGAGAAAAGTTATGAATTTAAGTCACGGATTCAGTGACATGGTCATTCTGACACTGCTCAGTTCAATTTATTGAACTGAATTCTACTTTACTACCTTTTCCCCCCATAGCAATTAGAACAATATCATTAGCAATACTGACCTGGATTCTTCAGCTGTGTAGTGTGAAACAATGATCTGGACACAGGTAAAAGTCGTATGAGTCAGGTGAGTGAAATAGAAGTCTAATTTGTAGACTGGTGCAGTTCAGTGCCAATGTTACTGTGATCTTTTAGTCAGGGTTGGGGCATGCAGGAGGGAAATGAGTGTGGACTTTTCAATAAATAGTCCTTATCTGTGGAACTCCTGGCTTCAGGGAACACCTCTTTCTTGCTCAACCCTCTAGAAATACTAAAGTCATAGAGAACATTCATTTGATCAAATCCAGGGTGAAACTTTGGGGTACAGCGATCCAGGCATTTTCAGTGAAGGCCAACTGACAATGGAACTCCCTGCTTCTGTGAATCAAGGTTACCGTGTCTCATTTTTTTAAGAGCTCAGTGGAAGATAAACCTCTTCACAAAGGCCTTGCCTTAATAAAGGACACAAAGGAACATGGATAGCCCTACACTTCCCCCATAGCATGAGCCTTCTAAATGACTCTGCTGAAGAAGGCACAGAAAAGATGTCTCATACTTGGACTGTTATGAAGGTCAGTATCCTCAGCTGGTGTAAATTAGTGTTGCTCCACTGATTTCTTAAGCTTTCATTGACTTCTCAGGGGGCCTGATTCTTTCTTCACTTACTCCAGTGTAATTCCAGTGACTTCACTGGAGATTCTCCTGATTTTCAGTGGTGTAAGTATGAGGAGAATCCAGCCCAGTACATAGATAAAAGGTGAAAGGTGTTCCAGAGAGACATGGATAGGCAAACAAAGTCCATATTGCCTCATGTTTCATATCTCATGCAGGGGGAAATAATCACAGAACAATCTATTCTCCTGAGTCATTTTCATAGGCCTAATATCCAGTGGTACTGGTGAGCATTCAGTGCGGTATTTCTCATTGAGGAGAGAGTGTAGGAGGTTTATGTGGCAGAGTGAAAGATGAAAATCACAGCATAGGAGCAAGGGAGTGGGAATGGCACTGAGCAAACAATGTAAATCCTGATATGCCTCAGCAAAACACACAGCAGCATGTCTGCCATGTGTAGTGGAAGGTGTGCAAACAGCACTCTGATTACATGCTGGAGATTTACATTTCCGCGGCTGGATCTAAGACAAGATAATTACAGAGCATTTTGCATTGTCCTGTTTGTAAGTAAGTTAGACTGGCAACCAGCAAAATCAAATGGCACAACATGCTCAGAACATATGCCACTGACAATTTAAGTGGACACTGAATAGGCAGCATGCTGTGTAATGTTTTCACTCTGAGAATAGTTCATCTAGTTTCAAGCAGTTTCTCTTGTTCATCAGGTTCAAATTCCCTCTTCCCCATTTCAGGCAATATCAGGCTTGAAAAAGCTTGATTTTGCCACCAAATTTCTTTATGGCATAAATGTAGATACAAACTAAGGATGAAATCGTGGCCCCAATTAAGTCAGTGGGAGTTTGGCCATTGACGTCAGTGGAGTCAGGATTTCAGCCTAAGACTGACCCTGGCCAACAGGTTGCTTACTTGGGCTGATCTGTTGTTGTTTATGCCACTATTGGTTTCCGGGGAAAAATATATAAAGTCCAATTCCTTCAATTTCATTAAAGATGGCTCCCTCAACGATGCTCGTCGTTTGTCTTTGGGATCAGCTAAAGAATTTCTGTATCTTTATACGCCAGGATGAGAAAAGGAAAATTGCACTGGCAAATAGAGCTGTAGAGAGCCACAAAACAATAGCCACACAGTATCTTGACATCACATTGCAATGCACTTGGCATGATCTTGCAGCAGCAGTAGGTGATGGCATTGAGTCACAGTGCTGGAATGGAACAGCACAAGACAATGGCAGACCATACTGCAATTATTTGTGGCTTTCTCACTCCAACTGATTGCAGACAGCCTTTGGCAACTCCTCAAGGCGGGGTGCCACCGATGAAGATACTGCCTAATGTGCTATATATTAGCAGTGAGAAGCAGCACGGTCTACAAAAATGAGCACAGAGTTCAGAACTCCTGAGTACTAATTCCCACTCTGTCTTGATTCATTGTGTGGCTTTTGGCAAACTACTTCACCTCGCTGCCTTAGTTTCTCCATTTGCAACATGGAGTAAGTAATACCTGCATATTTCCCTCCCAAGACTGTTGTGGGGAGTTATTACTTAACGTTTGTGTAGCACTTTGAATGCATATAGGCTTGGGGCAATTTGATTTTTTTTTTTATAATTTTGATGGATAATATCACTGTTTATTTTTAAGCATTTTTCTATTTTGATCTATTTAAATTTTCATAGTTGTGCAAAATTATGAGGTTTAAGCATTTTTTAATCTTCATTGATCTAAATTTTCACAGTTGCCAGAAATTACGGAGGGGAGTCAAACCATCATTATTTAATGACAGTGGACATTGAGATTGAAAAAATTAAAGCTCTATAACCATTGCAACACAAATTGTCAACATCACATGCCAAGATACACAAATTAAATGTCTTTAAATCACACTAAGAAGTTCTCAGGCAGCATTTTTCTTACTTGTCCTATCTGTAAATTTCAATTATTATCACTGGAAATATTATTTCTTTGGTTTGTACGTGTGCAGTGAAATCAACATTTACCAATAAAAATCAAATCTTTCCAAGCATAAATATGTATTTGCATGCACTTATTTGTTCCATCGATATTTTTAAACATGTTTTGGCTTCACCATGCTGTGCAGCCTGCCCTGCTGAGTTAGCAGGTACCTATTGCTATAACACCTGTCCTTCCTCCACCAACCTCCTACTGTTTTACCACCACCTTCACTGCAGGGCTCGGATTTTATTATGTTGGGGCCATATTATAGGCAGTGCAGTTAGAGACCCCTATAAGTCATGAGTTAAGTTTGCCCAGTACTTTTCATTTCCCTGCAACTTTGTCAAACTTTAAACAAATGGGCTGAAATTTTCCAAGTCAGCTATCTGCCTCAGGCTGATTTTTCTGGAAAATTTCAGCAAAAGCAGTTGTCATTTCTCAGAACAGAGCTGGGGAAAATACTTTATTTTGCCCATAGTCATAAAAAATTATCTTATAACCATTTCATTGAGAAACTCAAGCAGCTCCAGGCTATGGAGCAGGAATTTTAAATTTGGGGGGGGGGGCGGTATCTTTGTGTCAGAGATATGCCCTTTGCTCTGCTTGACAAAATCTACCCAAATTTGGCAAAGTTCTGAGACTCTGAATATCTTGGCTCACACATGTTCAGCTGGGAATTTAGCTGCCAAACTAACGCTCAAGACTTCATCTGCACTGAGCATGCTCCATCCCCTCACAGTTCCTACTTACTGACCAGACTGCGTGAGTGCCATGTCTACAAAGCGAGTGAACATATTTCATTCCAGGGCTATGGGTGCTGTGCAGGACTTTTCTAGCAATTGCTCCTCCTAGTAGCTGAGGCCCCAGTTGCATGGAGCATGGTATGAGGCAGGAGTCCAGTGGAAAAAGTAATATGTGATCACGTAATTAAAGATTGTATCACCATGTATACACACAAGGGGGTTGAATTAAGGTGTCACGGGCACCCTTAGCTCTGGCATTTCCTAACTTTTCAGTGCTTGACTTTGGAACCTTAACAGTCTTTTAATATAGTTTTTTGTATGTACTAAGTGAATAGATTAGATAACATGTAGGTGGGTCACAGGAATAGTCCCATAGGCTGTATTTCTATTCAATATGTTGCCATATGCTGCTGGTTTCATCTTCTTTGAGTGCCTGCAATTTGACCTAAAGGTCAAAATAGAGTGGAGAACATTATAATGGTCTTGCTGGCAGAAGTCAGTTTTTGTACTTTGTAGCTTCATTAGATGGCTTTACATCACAGGATACAGACAAGCAAAGCCAGAATTGATCCTGCTTGACTCAGTCCTAAATGAATGGAAAATGACTGCCTGGTTTGCCAAGGTGGAGCAATAATGGCAGGACAAATCTGTGATTTGGATGAAGCTTTAGTTCTTTATGGCACTTCCTTTCAGTTTTGTGTTTCAGCTGTGGTTTGGGAATTTGCAATATGAAAGATGGTTTTGCAAGAGGATTGTTCAAACAAAATGAAAATGTCTCTGGATTTGGAAAAATATATTGATTTATTGATGTGTAACTTGAAAATATTTTCTTTTCCTTTTTCTTTTAAGACCAGGGCTACCCATTACTCCACACACATAAGGATCATGGTATTGTGTCATCCCTTATTTTGTAGTGTCGATGAGGGCATGTTATCAAACCACACTTTCCCCCTCTTCCATTAAAAAAAAGACAAAACCACACAGGTAGAAAAGCAGTATGATGTAGAAGTGCTTTATGTGCAGCCTTTAGGTTTGTGACTGGAGTACCAGGGAGGACACACTGCAGTTACTTAATTAGGGCAAAAAGAAAAGGAGTACTTGTGGCACCTTAGAGACTAACCAATTTATTTGAGCATAAGCTTTCATGAGTTACAGCTCACTTCATCGGATGCATACTGTGGAAAGTGTAGAAGATCTTTTTATATACACACAAAGCATGAAAAAATACCTCCTCCTACCCCACTCCCCTGCTGGTAATAGCTTATCTAAAGTGATCACTCTCCTTACAATGTGTATGATAATCAAGTTGGGCCATTTCCAGCACAAATCCAGGGTTTAACAAGAACGTCTGCGGGTGGGGGGGGAGGTTGGAAAAAACAAGGGGAAATAGGTTACCTTGCATAATGACTTAGCCACTCCCAGTCTCTATTCAAGCCTAAATTAATTGTATCCAATTTGCAAATGAATTCCAATTCAACAGTTTCTCGCTGGAGTCTGGATTTGAAGTTTTTTTGTTGTAATATAGCAACTTTCATGTCTGTAATCACGTGACCAGAGAGATTGAAGTGTTCTCTGACTGGTTTATGAATGTTATAATTCTTGACATCTGATTTGTGTCCATTTATTCTTTTACGTAGAGACTGTCCAGTTTGACCAATGTACATGGCAGAGGGGCATTGCTGGCACATGATGGCATATATCACGTTGGTGGATGTGCAGGTGAACGAGCCTCTGATAGTGTGGCTAATGTTATTAGGCCCTGTGATGGTGTCCCCTGAATAGATATGTGGGCACAGTTGGCAATGGGCTTTGTTGCAAGGATAGGTTCCTGGGTTAGTGGTTCTGTTGTGTGGTATGTGGTTGCTGGTGAGTATTTGCTTCAGGGTTGGGAGGCTGTCTGTAGGCAAGGACTGGCCTGTCTCCCAAGATTTGTGAGAGTGTTGGGTCATCCTTCAGGATAGGTTGTAGATCCTTAATAATGCGTTGGAGGGGTTTTAGTTGGGGGCTGAAGGTGACGGCTACTGGCGTTCTGTTATTTTCTTTGTTAGGCCTGAAACCTGTCATTAATTAGGGCAAACTACAAAGAATGGGGCAGACAATCCCCAAAGCTGGTGGTCATTCCAATACTTAGATCCACCAAGCTAGCCACAAAACAGCTTCTGTAATACCTTATTGGTTACCCAGAAGCCAAAACACAGTTCCCCTAAAGCAACCCAGCCTTGGGCTTCCACCCAGACACCCAAGTCAAATATGATGAGAGATTACTGAAAATCTTATTCATCATATAAGAAAGTTCTACCAATCCCAAAGGATCAGGCACATTACCTCCTAAGTTAATGACTATTTCAGATCTTACCCAAATACACGCTTACTCCCAATTCTTATTAACTAAACTAAAATTATTTAAAAAGAAAAGAGAGAGAGTATTGGTTAAAAGATCACTATACATACAGATATGAATATAGTTTTGAGGTTGGTTTCATAGAAGAGATATGAGCTTTAGTGTTTCAAAGAGTTCTTGGATCAGGCTTGAAGCAGTGATGAAATAAACTGTTGGCTTGATAAGTCCCCGGTTGCTTCCAAATAATTGCAAGGTCCTCAGTCCCTTAGTTAGAATGCTGCCATTAGCATAAGTCCATAGTCCAAAGATCAGAGCGGGAAAGAGGAAAAATTGAGATGTTTCTAGGGCCTTTTATAGCTTCTGCCATGTGGAGGGAAACCCATTGTTCTAGTTTGTGGAAAATTACAAGTAACAAGATGGAATTTGGAGTCACATGGTTTAGTCACATGCCCTTGCATGCTTTGCTGTGTCATAGCAGAGGCCATTACCCATACTCTAGCTAGAACATTCACATGAAAATCCATTAGGTGTAGATAGGCTTCTTCCATGATGCATTGTGTTTGTTGATAAGTCATCAACTTGAATAGTCCCTTCACAATGTTCTGGCTAAATACCTTCTGGGTGTTGCCACAGGAGAAAACTTTTGAAATACAGGTACATAGTTAATATTCATAACTTCAGCTACAAAAATGATACATGTATGCAAAATATGATTGTCCTATTCAGCAAATTATAAGTTTTCCATAGACCTCCTTACTTGACACACTTTGTACAAGATTTGTTGCACTTATATAACAGTGGTAGCAACAATGAAGTACCTGGTCATATTTTAATTATATAATGTCATAGGGTTAAATCCCTTCTGTGGTCTGGGTAATCAGAGCAGAATATCTGGAATTGGGGATCACAGATTCTACCACCCATAGAGTGACTTTGAGCAAGTCATTTAGCCACTTATCCACTTCCAGAGAACCCCACAGGAGGATGCTCAGGGGAGAACATCACAACGAAGATTTCCTCATGGAGTTACTCATTCTATTTGGTGGGAGAGCAGGGTATGCATCTCTTCCTATGTGGAATAGGTTGTGGCAACCATAACCCCTGGGAGCTTTGGGTGTGTTCTATGCAGAAAAGGTAATGCAGTCCCATGTTGTATTAGCTTTTCTACCTAAATTCTGTAGGACCAAAGGTGTAGACAAAGTGCATCCATCCCAATCTGCATCCCTTTGACCTGAACTCACAAAAGTGGGGGCAAGTCCCCACTTCAGTACAGGAGTGAGAGCTCCACTTGTGGAGGATCCCCTGAATTCACAGATCTGAATGGGACAGGGGGAGAATGATGCAGGCCTTTGTGATGAAATGGTCTTGGTTGAAATGTAGCTTGTCCAATTTGGGTGAAAGGTGGCAGGAGGCTGTGTAAAACTGTTCTTGAAAGAGTCAAATAAATAGTGTGAAAAGAGTTTCAAGGTTTCTGGTGAACTCACAGAATTCTTGTAGCAACAGACCAGTTATCTGTTGCTTCTCATAGCATCTAATAATTATCTTAAAAGAAGAGGAAAGATAATTTGATTGGACAGTTTTGATGGTTGTTTTTTGTTGTTGGGTTTTTTGATTGCGGGTCGGGGGGCGCTGAGTAGAACTTGGCAAATCGCTTTACATGGCAGGAGGCTTGCTGGGCAGAATTGTTCTCACCCTGTTGACCAGCGTCTATCTCATTGTCTACCACCACATACTGGGCCTGATCCAGGTATTTATCATCATTCCACTGGGCCTTTTTATTCCTGATCTTGAAGGATATTCTGACCAGACTGGATGATCAGAGGGAACCAAAAGCCATTGCCATCTCCAAGGGTATGGTCTGAGTAGCTCTTGAGATGTGAACATAAGGTTTATGCTACCTCCCATTTTACATTTCCTACTTCTTTCCTGTCTCTCTCTCTTTGCCTCCTGTCTCGTAAAAGCCCGGCATAACCAGACAAGACAAATCTAACCTTACAACACTGTGCTGCCATTAAGACAAGATCAATGAATGTACCAATCTGGGCAGCAGGTTTGGAGGAAGCCCTTGGACCCAAAAAGCTTAGATCCAAGGATCTCTGAAGGTGTCTCATGATTACAAAGCACTACGATTGCTGTGCTGATAGGGGATCAAGAGAGAGCACTGGCAAGAAGGGATCCAGGAGTATCATTGCAGAGCTGTTTTTTGCCTCTACTGGGGCAGAGCAATAGAGGAGGCAGAAGGTCTTCAGGACTCTAAATGGGAAATGGAGGAGAAATAAGGACCATCTATGCTGATGGGGGCAATTGAAGAAGAAGGATCCGCAGACACTTAAAGGAGGATCAGTGAAGGGCCCTCAGGTCTTGGAATGAGGGCCAGAAGAAGAGGGAGTCACATTATTGAGAGTTGACCCCAGAAAGAGTGTGAGAGAGGAGTTGCTTTTTTGAATATAACAGATATAAAGTATTCTTGAGTATAGTTTGAATTCAGGCCCTAATTGCAGATACAACCTGCAAGTTCATCCCTTCAGCATCCCTTTTTTAGCACTATTCTGTCCCAGTCTGTTATGATTCAATGCTATAGTAACAGTGTGGAAGTTAGTTTCAGGGGCAGTATCATTTGACATCCACGGCTACCAGAGCACATTTCTGATGCATCTGTCTGTCCGTTGACATGCATGAGAGATAGAGCAACCTCAAAAGGCTTAGAGTTTTGATTTGGATCAAGTAAGCATCCAGAAGTGTAAATGTTTATCCATTCTTTCGGCAACTTTTGTTTCTGAAAAATTGGACTAGACATTTCATAAAACAGACATTCCCAGGAGATATCCAACATGTCTGATTCTGCTCTCAGATGGACACCAGAAGAGAGAGAAAAATTTATCAAATATTTTAGAAACTCAAAAAAAAAGGGGGGGGGGGTTCCTAGAAACAGAAAAAAGTCCTGAGTGTTTAGATAGTTAAAAAAATTATTCTATCCTTGCTGTTCAGTTCAAGAAGATGAATGATCTAGAACATTTGGATCTTGGTAATCTGAGAAACTAAAGAAGGAAAACAGAAGAAATGATACTTAGAAAGTGGTGAAAGAGAAGAAAAGAACATTTGTTACTAAAGCAGTGAAGGAATGAGAAAATGAAGAGGTTGCTGAAGGGACTGATAGATACTCAAGGTGGTTGCTGAGACAGGGAAACAAAGAAATATTGTTCTTAACTACTCTCAATCAACATCTCCTCTTCCAGCAACATCTTTCTCTCACCTTCCTCCCTCAAACTACACATCATGGTGTGTAGAAAGTAGAAGCACCGGAAGTAATAGTAATGTGGAGTTGCACTGTACCATGCACCATGTGCAGTGGTGGTATAGATTAGAAGCAAGCAGGGTTTTGGGAGAATAGCAAAGGAGGCCTACTATTTAATTAACCATTTAGCACTGGAATGTTGCTGCCATTTCTGTGCAACAGAAGCATTTGGCATTGTTCTCTATGCTGACATTCCATTAGTATACTGGCACTTGAAACAGGATATACCAGATATGTGGGGCCATACCGAGGGTAAACATTACACATATTACACTATGTGCACCGAATGAGTTAAGAGATAGAATAAATAGTACACTGAATGGGTTAAATGATCCAAACCCTAGAAGTTGTCGGGAATCTTTTCCCAAAGAGAGTGTTTTCAACCTTTCCATGTGTAAAGACGATACACTATGTAGGAGAAAGGCTGCTCCTTGATTATATTGGGTCACGAATGTAATGTTTTTCCATGTAGCTTTCCAAGCTATAGCTAGTTCAAGCCTTGAAAAGTGATATGAACAGTGAGGTACAAACACATAGTTGAATATAGATTAAATCCAACACATGAGAACTTTTTTTTCCTCAGTTTTAGTGGCTACGCTTTGACAGTTCAGTTTCATAATAACCAACCTCATTTTTCAAGTCAAATTCCTGCTCTACTGCTTTTCACACTATTTCAGAGATGTGAATTACCCCAGATCAATGTTAGTGTCAAAAAACAGATGGGACTACAAATAATGAGAGCTAATATTTAGCTGTTCCTTTAAATTATTGGAAATAATCATGAGTACTTGGCAATAGGTGCCTGTCAGTGGTAACAATGCAATATACCAAACCACACAGCAGACACTCATCTGATTAATATCTTCTCCATTGATACGAATGGGACTACTGGTGAAGTAAGGCCCTTCTCAGCATGAGTAAGGTGGCGGAATGAGGCTCTGTGTTCATGAACATAAGAATGGCCATACTGGGTCAGACCAAACATCCATCTAGCCCAGTATCCTGTCTTCCGACAGTGGCATATGCCAGGTACCGCAGAGAGAATGAACAGAACAGGCAATCCTCAAGTGATCCATTCCCTGTCGCCTGTTCCCAGCTTCTGGCAAACAGAAGTCCTCAGTCTTTCAGTAAAGCAAACAATGCTCATTGTTGTACTTACTTCTCTCCCACAAAATTCTGTCACTTGCTTCTTCATTCCTTTCAGTGCAACAGTGGCGGACTTCCCCTGGAAGCATTATAGCTGGCCACCACTTATCTAGCTTACCACGTTATACTGTGTGCAAGAAATGCACATCCATTTCAATAGCAGTATAAAAAGTCACATTCTAATATCTGCCTTCTATCTGTGAGCTGTTAAATCATACAAAAATCAGTCAATGGAGACACACTGAAATGCCTGTGCGCAATTTTGGAAACCACTAGGCATTGGACACCAAAAGCACAGAACATAAAAGCAGCAAAAGGCGTGTAAACATGCTCATTAAGGATAGCTGACGCCTGGAAACACCAAAATGCTGTGGCTGACCCAACTTCAGGATCCACCCCACATAGATATTTCCTCACATGTCGCCTATCTCACTCACAAATTCTTTCTAAAGCACCCCTCCTTATTGCCTCACCCTTGGCAATATATTGGGAAGCTGACACTAATAACATAACTCCCCTCATTTCATCACAGGTGTTTGTGTCTATATGAGATATATACAGCATACCAACTAGTACACACACAGTTGTGATAAGGAGAGGGAGGTTATAACTAGAATGGTATGAGCTACTGAAAGTATTGTTTGTATTTGTGCCTTTTAATATATCCAAATGTGTATACTATCATTTTGTAGTAACTTTATTAAACAAATTAACTTACTGAACCTGCCTTGATTTTGTCCTCTTTCCTCTGCCCTTTCCTAGTTCTTAAGTCCAATATTTCCTTTCTTCTTCTGTATGTGATATTTAAATGCCTGTTTTCCCTCCCTCTAATTTCTTCATGCTCTCTTTCCCCTTCATCCCTTTCATTCTCTGCATTCCCATTGTTCCCTTGTATTCTTCACTTGCACTTTCCCCAATAACGCCATTAGAAGAGGGAAGAAAAGAAACCTCAAACATATTTCTCCCCAGTTGCTCTCTTGGGCGGTTTGCTCCTCAGCCCCCACAGAATAAGACATTGGGCTCTGCCCAGAGCTCTGCAGAATCCTCAGGATAGTATCTGTAACGTCACTGAGAAGTCAGCATCCCCTGAGTCAAGATTCAGTGTTCATTCATCATTGCCATGTACTCTACTCTGAAACCTGTCTCCTCTCTTTGTCATTGTACCATACTTATGAGGTATCTGAGCTTAAAGCAAAGGCAAAAACACCTATTGCCTTCAAGAATATCTGGCATTTACTGCACAACTTTTAATGGTACCTGGGTTCGTGGTTTAGCTGCATATTTCGGAAACCATAGTGATGCGAAAAATGAACATCAGTCTTTTGGGAATTTCCAACTAAAATATCAAGGTTTTCAAAGATGCAGATTTCCTTGCTAATGCCTGGGAGTCCTGCCAGCATAAATACAGACTTTTTTGTTTCATTGGGACATCTGTACATGATTCAATCAAATGGAGGCTCTAGAAGATTAATTTGAATTATCAGTTACTGTGCTTTTGGCATTTTGCTGAATTTTGAAAAAGATGATTCTTGGAGTTAACATTTATACTTTTTATGAGTAGTTTCTAGGCAGTGGCCTCGTTACAGATACACTGCAGCAATTCCTTGCCGATTTTAGTAAATAATTTTGTTTCAGCTATGTGACTCCTTCAGCTCTGCAGGAAACGAGAATGTCCAGTTCAGACAAACACCAGCTTCAGCAGAGCAGGAGGGCAGAGCTTAAGGCACATGTTGTTCTGTGTCGTTGGAAACTTCTTGAGTAATAATAGTGAGACATACAGGACAGCTAGTAAGAGTCTTTATTTCATATGACTTGGGTCAGAGCTACAGGGGTCAATATAGACTGACTCAGTGGCTACTAATAAAGTTTCCTGATATTTAAAAAAAGCAAAGAAAGATTAAGGTATAGGTAAGGGGAAATATGCATATAGGACTCCTTGTTGTTTTTACTCTTCACACTGTATGCTCTGTATCTTGGGGTGAAAGAATAAATAATGCTTTATTCAGAAGACACTGTTTCAGTATCACTGCAAACTTAGGCTGTCACAGGCTTTTGAAGGAAACTCTTTAAGATGTCAAATCCAGTGAGGCCTGTTGTGTTAACATGGTTGGGAAACTGCGGGGCTGCAGGCCAGAGTTCCAGTCCGTGAGTGGTTGGACCACATGGGTCAACCAAGCATGAGGAGCAGGAAGCCAGGCCTGTCCCCTGAGGGGTGCACTCAAGAGGGACAAAAAGGAGCCTAACATGCAGGTCGCCTGATAACTATGGCCAAAACCTAGCAGCTAAAACCATCAGCTACAAACTAACACAACATAACTCAAAAAAATAAATGTAAAGAATGAAAATCAAGATACAGGGCCTGAACCCCCTTTAGAAATGAGACAACTATCCTGCCTAAAATTTGCACATCTGCCAGTAACTACTAATTCTGAACCTCTGTGGCTTCTGTTCCCCAGTCACTTTCTTATGCTCAGAACAGTTCATCCTGTAGTGACCTGTTCAGTTTCTAAGGCTCCACCAACTAGATGCTGTGGTTGATGCTCATGGTGATTTTCCTTGACAGTGACTGGTGAGCATTTGTTACTTCTGCCAGTGCACAGACACAGACACTAGCTTTCTGGATGCCCTCAAGAAACAGAGAGTCAGTGTCCTCTTGGTTTTGTGTGGGACACTAGATAAGACTAACCTTCAGGGTTGGTTATGATGTATGCTCTGTGGACCTGGCGGATGGTATAGCTATTATCTTGGCAGATCTCTAGCCATTTTCTTTTTGGAATCCAACATTCTCTCCCATTTGCAATGAGAAGGTGGGTGTTTAGCATTTTGTCATAGTGATTCTTCTATTCTACTTGCCTGGCATATTATAACTATTTCGGGGTTAATGGCCCTCGGCTCCAGAAGCTTGTTAGATTTTGAAACTAAACATTTTGTTCTTACACCCATCATAATAAAATGTGATCTCTTAGGGCATGCCTCAGCCCTGCTATGCTATGGTTAAGGGAGCAATTGGACTCTTTGGGCTAATGACATAACATTCCTTTTGCATCTAATGCTGTCATTTTGACTTCCAAGCCACATGCATCCACTTCTAAGTGTGCTCCCAGCAGCTGTAACCAAAATCAATTAATACAAAAGATGGTCAGTTCCTGAGAAGTATAAAACACTTTTCCCCCCAAAATGGAAACCTGTCCTTTATCATGCCAGTGGAGAAGTAACTTTTTATCAGATAGACTCTGATCCACAAAAAAAACCAGGCACCGCATTTCCATTTTTAGTCAAAGTAGAATCCATAAAACTTCCTCTCTGCTGCTGCCTAACCCTGTAGGCAACTAAACTCACTTTTGAGCCTAAGTTTTTGCAGTAAAAGTTTCCCAGGCACATAAGTCTCTGCCTCTGGTCCTGCTGCCTAACTCTCGAGTCCGTGCACCTATTTCCCACCTAATCCCCAAAGTGATCCACTAACTGGGACAAGATAGAATCCATCCCCTCTCCTCCCTGCAGGGTTTGACAGGGGTCAGTATACGCTGACTCAGTGGCTACTAATACCGTTGATGAGAGGACCAGAACTAAACACAGTATTCAAGGTGTGGACATACCATGGATTTATATAGAGGCATTATGACATTTTCTGTCTTATTATCTATCCCTTTCTTAATTGTTCCTGACATTCTGTTAACTTTTTTGACTGCTGCTGGACATTGAACAGATTTTTTAAGAGAACTCTCCATATATGGTAAAAAAGAGAGCCTGAAACATAAGCCCTCGTATTAGAGGCCTGGTATGAGGCAGGACCTGCTTACAGAATCTGGCAAGAATCTAATTTTGCAGAAATACACATTTTTAAGTGCTCATTACAAAGTACTTACACAAACACATTTCGATATCAAGTGGTACCAGAACACTCCAATATTAAGGGTAGTACACAAACATTCTCCAAGGATAACAGCTCTCTGTGCAGGGCTGGGGCGGCTCACAGAGGAAACACACACACGCAGCCAAGCATCTATCAACATCTAAGCACACTATGCGGACTCCAAGATCTCTCTCCTGAGTGGTAACAGCTAATTTAGACCCCATCATTTTGTATGTATAGTTGGGATTATGTTTTCCAATGTACATTACTTTTCACTTATCAACATTGAATTTCATCTGCCATTTTGTTGCCCAGTCACCCAGTTTTGTGAGCTCCTTCTGTAACTTTTTGCAGTCAACTTTGAGCATAACTATCTTGAGTAATTTTGTACCATCTGCGAACTTTGCCACCTCACTGTTTACCCCTTTTTCCAGATTATTTATGAGTATATTGAATAGCACTGGTCCCAGTAGAGATCCTTGGGGGATCCACCCCCTATTTACCTTTATCCACTGTGAAAACTGACTATTTATTACTACCCCTTGTTGCCTATCTTTTAATCAGTTACTGATCCATGAGAGGACCTTCCCGCTTATCCCATGACTGCCTACTTTGCTTAAGAGCCTGTTTTGAGAGACCTTGTCAAAGGCTTTCTGAATATCCAAGTACACTATATCATTCTTGTCCATGTTTGTTGACAATTCCCTCCCCGCTCCCGCAAAGAATTCTAATAGATTGGTGAGGCGTGATTTTCCTTTACAAAAGTCATGTTGACTCTTCCCTGGCATATCATGTTCATCTGTGTCTGATAATTCTGTTCTTTACTTTGGTTTCAACCAATCTGGCTGGTACTGAAGTTAGGTTAACTGGTCTGTAATTGCCAGGATTGCCGCTGGAGCCTTTTTAAAAAATCAGTGTTACATTAGCAAGCCCTCAGTCATCTGGTACAAAATGTGTTTTAAGCAACATGATACATACCACAATTAGTAGTTCCTTCTGAGCTCTTAGATGAATACCATCTGGTCCTGGTGACTTATTATTGTTTAATGTATTAATTTGTTCCAAAACATCTACTGACACCTCAGTCTAAGACAGTTCCTCACATTTGTCACCTAAAAAGAATGGCTCAGCTGTGTGAATCTCCCTCAGATCTTCTGCAGTGAAGACCGATGCAAAGAATTCATTTAGTTTCTCCGCAGTGCCCTTGTCTTCCTTGTCTAACTTAACAGTGGTCTAATGAATTTAGAGCGGAAAATATATCTTTCATTTACTTGGAAAGCTATGTCAACTGAAATGAATAGCTTCGTCCTGTTAAACCATTTTGCAGAGAATATACGCTATAGAAAGTAGAACCTATTTCAAAGCACTCAGTAGTCAGCCAAATTGAAATCACTTTGACATTTGACACATTTTCTTTCATGAAATTTGGAAATTAAATAGAGTGAGTGGATACTACTTTCACAGTTATGCAAGGCTCACAGCTCCTGAGGGAGAGACCAGCGTCAGACACACCGGGAGAAATTCTTGCAAACATGAAAAATACCAGTGTACCTATTCAAACAAAATCAACTGAGTTGTACTTCCCTATTTTATATGCTATTGTAGGAAAGAAAAATTTACAGCTTGACCTCCTCTTCTTTATCATTTCTGGCCCGTACAAGTGCTTTCTCTTCACCCAGTGGAGTACTTAAAGCCACAAGTGTCTCCTCCTTTCCACCTCTCTCCCCCTCCCCAATTATTGACCTTCCAATCAAGTAGGGCTGCATGTGAAGCCTTCCAGAGCCTCTGAACACTGGTTTAGAAGTAGTTAAAGCAGCATGAGGTTCTTTGTCCTTCACTGTCAGCATAGGACCAAAGGAACAAATATGAATTGTGGAAATAATTCATGATGGAGGAAGCTAATTAACAGAGTGACGCAAAGATTACAGTTAATTTTAAAGATTATGATTGTGTAATCAATGGCCTAAAAGAGAAAGTGTTCTAAGAGAATGGATTTTGCTGCTGAGATAAAGCAGTCAGTCATTAGAAAAAGAAGGGGGTGGTACCATTCTCAATGACTTGGCTAGATTTTTATTTATTACTAATGTTTATGTATTATTAAGCACTCAGGTTGTGCTAGGCATTGCATAGAAATAAGTACAATTTGGTTGCTCCACAAACTGTTTACAATCGAAATTTAATATGACATAATAAGGGTGGGTCACTAGCTGGCAAAAAAAAAATGGGGGAAGAAGGGAGAAAGGATGAGAGGGGTAGTAAGATCACAAAATTACTTAGTAAATGCCTGCTCCAAAACCCATGGCAAGTCTATGGAAGTCTTTCTACTGACCTCAGTGTGCTTTGGATCAGGTATTATAGCACTAACACATTCCAACGGTTCCATTAAAGTAGTTGTTTTCTTCTAACACCTCATAGATGAGAGGGCAGAAGTGAGTTTTGAGGATGGATTTGAATGAGTCAAAGAAGGTGGTTGGGTGAACAGTTTAAGTATCTTTTGCAATTCCTTTCAGAGAAATGTAAACTCATATGACAGGGATCAATAGGTGAAAATACCATCTATGGCAGGCAGCGTGGCCCAGAGGGTAGGGCACTGGACTGGGACTCAGACCTGGGTTCTGTTTCTGGCTTTGCCACTGACCTACTGTGTGACTGTGGCCAAGTCATGTAATCTCTGTGCTTCTGTCTCCCTTCCTACCTCTTGCCTCTTTAGATTGTGTAAGGGGAAGGGACTGCCTGTGACTGTGTGCCGGTACGGTGCCTAGAACACTGTGGGGCTCCCATCTTCGCTGGTGCCTCGAAGTACTACTAGAATACAAATGATGGTAGCAGTGATGCTACAAAATACTTCACAGACAAAGCATTCTGGAGGTAGTGGTAACAAGTCCTCTAACACTTAACAGCAGTTCAAAGAGACTCATGTGTCCAGGGTGGCATTAAATTGGACACAGAATAAATTATTCCAGTGTTGTTCTGAAAGCATCTAGTGTGATTGCTCTCACACTAGTGATAGTACCTTTGGAACACTAGCTAACACTGGTCATTTAAGCATAATACCATAAAAAAGGGAGAGTGCTGCAGCACAAGGTAATCAAAATGACTCTAGGATCTTAGAGCGACACAAAAATTAGAAGTACTAAAGGTATGCTCTGACAGTCCTTACATAGGCAAAACTCCTCATTGGAGTGACTAGGAATTTGCCTGCAAGGAATGCTGTATGGTGCCACAGATGTCTAATATTTTCAAAATATACCTTAGTAAGGTATACAGAATTCAGATTTTTTTTCAAGTTCCTGATACAAGAACAGGGTCATGAATTTAACCACACGACTGTTACTGAAGGTACCAGGTGTGTCCTAATATTCTATGGAATTCAGTGGAGTTTTATTGAACTATGACATATACCTGTTAAGGCCAGAGGTTCCGAAATTTGGAGACTTTATGCAAATGATTTTTGTGCCCTAGCTTGCATATATGATTAATATTCTTTACTTTATTTACATAAATGACCACAAATGTCCTGATTATCAGACTTTAAACCAGAAGAGCCTGCGGCATGGAAAGAGCTTTAGGAACACAGGAAACCCTATAATTGTGACTGGCTCTGGCATCTCACTGGGCTGGTGTCCAAGGAATTTTGGCAGCTTCTTGAGGCTCTGCCGTGGCTTCTCCTTGTCATGAACTGGGTGGAGGACTGCGGTTGCCCCAGTGCTGGCTGCTGCTTGCCCTGGGTTGGGAAGGAGGATCTGACTGGTTCCTGGCATCAAATTGGGGATGCTTTGGCTGGGAACCCGGGACTAGATCCACAAAGGGACTTCGGCATTGCAGCAGCTAACTCTTAAGTGCCCTGCTGCCCAGTAGAATTCTCAGCTCCAAGTCAGGCACCCAAGCTCTCAGACAATCCCGGGGGAGAGGTAGGCACTTCAGAATGAAATTCTCAGAAGCCAACAATCTGAGGAGGGAGCAATGCAATAGGAAACACTGAGGAGAGGGGAGGAGCCTAACACCTTCATCTCAGCTAAGTGCCTAACTCTGGGCCAGAGAAAGGCACCTCTCTCTGATGGGGATTCACAACCATGACTCTTTTCCTGGAATTAGGCACCTAAGACAGCTCAATCCTATCTCACAGGGAGGGGAGCACCACCCTATTATAGCCAAAGCCCAGTGGTTAGGGCCCTCACCAAGGGTGTGAGATACCTGTTTTCAAATCCCCACTCTCCTAACCACAGGGCTATAGAGTCATTCTCATTCTCTCAATGAGTAGTTAATTATTTATACAAAGTGGAGCAGCGTCAACAGGAGAGAGTGAGAGAGACCGCCCCAGAATAGCCTAGTGGCAAGAGCATACAGATGGGAGGTAGCAGACCTGTGCTGAAGTCCCTGCTCCAAATCAGGCAGAGGGTGGGTTCAGACCTGGGTCTCCTATCTCCCAGGAGAGTGCCCATTTGTCTATAATGAGATCCACACACACACACACACACACACACACATATATTCCTGAACAGCTCACTCCCAGGAGCAGTTTTTGTGCAGGTTAAGCATGCTTAGAGTACATAAGTTGGGCCTCACAGGTGAGCTGTGCAGGGGAATGCTTAGTCTGAGAATCTCACCATGCCTTAGGTGTGAGATTGGGTGCAGAGCAGCTTGGCGGTGTCAGGACTTATGCAGTTTTGTGCATGCCCTCTGGCAGAAATATAGGTGCCTCAGGGGTTAGGCCAAGGTGGAGTGGGGGGCGCCTGTTAGATTTATGTAGGCACCTAAAGGGGCAGCTGGGTACCTAAGTCCCTTTGTGTATCTAGCCCTTTGCCCCTAGCTAGGTGCCTACCTCTGTCTGCTCCTCATTGCATGGGGTCAGGGAAGGGAGGCTCTGATCCTGGCAGTTGCTCCCCATTTATGGGCCGCACACCCATGCAGCCAAGGACATATGGCCAGAGCATCGTCCAGTGTCATTCCAGGCACAGCTCTGAGCCTGGGGCGATGGGTGGGATGAAGGATTATGTGCTAGCCTCTATCTTTATGGTTTGACTCTCCAGGCTGGATCTCCATAGTTAAAGTTCAGACCTCTAACTATAGAGATCCCACCTAGAGTACTCCTAAGCACAGAAATGCATTCCCGTCAGTGCTGCATAGCCAGAGAGTGAAGCTCTTTTAAATGTTCCTCACTGAGAGCTGCTGAGAACAGGAGGCTTCCCAGTGGCCAAATTAGGTGACTTAGCCAGTCCGATGGCAACGGTGCTGCAGAAGTCAGAGGAGCAGAGATTCAGCGTTCAAAAAAGTTAAAAACCTCAGACACAGGGAGACACTTAGAAGATTTCCTGTAGATGGAATTTCATTACCCAGAGAGAAACTCATGGGTAGAATAAGCTGCCAAAGGAAACAATAGGAGCCACAATCTGGTTTAAAGATTTAGAAATATATTTGGAAGCAATAACCATTTGGTGGTATATTTGCTCACTCAAGGAGTACCTATCTTTTTTTTCATTCCTAAAATGTCCCATATTCCAGCTACAGGATATTCTTCACCAGTCACAATTACACTTTAAAAAACCCTTCTGTCAACAACCGGCATCTGCTGCAGCTTTAGATGCTGATTCTCATGTCCAGATGAGCTACACTTGGTTCAGGTCCCAGATGGGTGAGAGTAAAATTGACTTTCCCACATCTTTTGTAGCGCCCCAATTCTAGGATCAAGAAGGAGCCCCTTTGGCCCACAGTCTAACTTACAGCAGCCTCAGAGCTGCCCTAACCTACACCTGCTACCTAAATTTCCAAACAGCTGTTCTGGTGGCCATTGCATAGCGGCACTTCAGCCATACACTAGGACTGGAGTAGATGGGTAGCATAGAGTTTTTATGCTGACTCTGTGCCACTCAACAACTCCTGTGCCAAAGACATTCCCAGTTAACCTATTTAACCAGTTTATGTCCTATTTGCACCAATGGGGCAGTACAAAAAGATCATAAGAGGGTTGAGAACCAGGTCCCCTAAATATTTCATCTTAGCTGCGTCATGCAAAAAAGAGCTTAAAAATATAAGCTATGAATGTGAAAATTATTGTCAATTTCTTTGTGGGGAAAAAGGATTATACATATTAGTTACACTATATGAGGAACATATTTTTGCCATTACCTAAATAATGAAGCTTCAAGGATAAGAAAATGGAACTTGGAAGCCCTATTTTTCCCATCTTAATCCAACAGCAGCGGGGGTAGGTGCCTCCCACATCAGCTGTACATAATGAAGAGTTACTAAGAGGCTTTTCTACTTGTCAGCTCTTTGACATCTCTGTAATGTGGTTAAGGTGGGCTAAAAGATGATTAGTCACCACCTGCCTATAACAAAACAAGTTCTCTGTCTCAAATGATTGATTTGAAATGTTTAACTATGAATAAGATCATTTAAGATGCTTGTGCTGTTCCATGTACCCTTCCCATGGCAAGTAGGCACAGGATATGTACCAGAGAGATGACAAATAGGCCTGTCACACAACATACACACACAGCTCTGAACTCACGAGCTCTGCTGTCTTATATCTCTGTTCTGAGTGCTTATGTATTTCAACAGAAAGAAAATCAAGGAGGTGGCACAGAGTGGGGCTTATGTTGAATGTATTAGAAGCATTTTGCTTTTCTCTTTCTACATGCCACTAATGCGTGTTTAGACAATAGAAAAATAGGAGACAATACACAAAAGAGGCCATCTCTCTCATCCTGTCAGTTGTGTGCATACAGAGGCAAATCTCATTGACTCCCACAGGAAAGTTGCATGCGCACAGCTCACAGGAGGCTGAGTTACAGCTGAGGACACAAGCTGTAACTCAGGGCCTCCTAGGTGCATTCAGAACTAGTAATGGATTGTGGGGGGCTGTGCAAAAGTGACTGTGGACCATCCTCCTCTGGACCCAGAATCAAGCCACCCCAATAGACTCACCTTCCTCTTCCACATGGCAAACAGCAGCAGCCTGGAGGAGACTTACCTCCTGGTATCATTTGCTCAATTCTAAACTTAGGGACAGAAACATGCATTGCCCTACAGCACCTTTATGCTGCTTTGGTGGTGTAAGCAGAGCCATAAAGGTGATTAATCTGGCCACCTGGGAATACTGCCATTGTAGATGACTTCCCTGGGTGTTGGAGAGCCAGCATAGGCACTGCCCACAGGCATCCATGTAGGAGGCATGTAAGTGGCCATCACTGGGAGGAGAGATTAGCACTGTGGCTGTATTTCTCTGGCTATTCTTGTTTGCTAGAACAAGTAAGCAGCAAAGACTAGCCAAAACACATCAGCACTGCAGCCACAACCCCCCCTTCTCTGTCCCTGGCCCTGACACATCACCCGCATTGTAAATTACAAGAGCAGGTTCCTTACACCACCCAGCAAAAGCCATAGGCAGGGGTTATTCTCTGATGGCGTGAGGTTGTCTAATTTACATTAGGGGCTTGCAGCCCCCTCCCCACCCCAGCCCAACCTCACAACAGAGAGGTACAAAAGTGGTGTATGTTCTCCTGCTTCTCTTCCAGTTCCCGAGCCAAATGTATCTTGCTCAGAACTGATGATGATCAGGCACTTGGCCAATGAAGATTTTTTCTTCAATTGCTTTTATTTTTTTTTGGTCCCCTTAGTCCTGCCTTTCTCCTACCAATTGATCAGGTGCCTGACCTCATGCTCCCTGCCCCTTCTGTTTTCCCCTCCTTCTCTGCCCCTTCAGTCTCCCTCCCTGTTTATCCACTCCTCTCTCATTCTCCAGCAATCCCTTCCCACCAGTCCTCCACTTCACAAGGCGTGCCCTCCCTCCAATACTAAGTTATTAGTATGTATAATATAAATAAAAGATGGTGTCATACCAGAGTCAAAGTAAACAGATGTGTAAAAGGTGCATCGACACAATGAACTTGAGCCAAGGCTTATCATAGCTGCTGGCCCATTGACCCACCGGGCAGTCAGAAAGCCTGTGTTCTGTACCCAGAACTTCAGCTAACTTGCTGTGTGATCTTGGCTATGGCTATGGCTACACTTGCAGATGTAGCGCGCCGGGAGTTAAACCAGCCCTCGGAGACAGCAGCAGGGAAAGCGCTGCCGTGTGTTCACACTGTCAGCTGCAAGCGCAGTGGCATGGCCACATGAGCAGGCCTTGCAACGCCACAGAGAGCAGTGCATTGTGGTTGCTATCCCAGTATGCAAGTGGCTGCAGCGTGCTTTTCAAATGTGGGGGAGAGGGGTGGAGTGTGACAGGGAGTGTGTTGTGCGTATGTGGGAGGGGAGAGACAGTGTGTTTTGGTGGGCAGAGAGCATGTCAGCATGCTGTCTTCTAAGTTCAGACAGCGGCAGAGCGAAGGGGGAAACCCTGACATCATCCCCCACCCCACCAGCCTCTCTCTCACACATGCACAAACGCCTGCCTCTGCAGCAGGAGCATTCCACAGTAATGGTTTGCTTTGTATCCCGGAGCAGAGAAACAGCCGACTGTCAGAAATGGAGCTTTGAAAGGGGATATCCACATGCCTGCAGCCGAGTTCAAAACAATGACCAGAGAGGCCACTTGACTTCAGGGATTATGGGATGTTTCCAGAGGCCAATCACAGCGCAGTAATGCAACACATCGTCCACACTGACACCCCGGCATTTCAGCCAGGGCGCAGCAAGCTCTATGCTTCTCATGGAGGTGGATTACCGGGGCACTCAAGCTGCAGAGTCCAGGCACTCTACATGCTTTGCCAGTGTGGACACCTCCGGAGTTAGGGCGCCCAGGGCTGATTTAATGCACTCTGACTTGCAAGTGTAGCCAAGGCCTTAGCAACTCAGTGCCTCAGTTAACCTAACTGAAAAATGGAGCTGACAATACTTATCCTACATTGCTTTACACAGATAAGTGACCAGAGCACTGGATGAGTGCCTATAAATGTCTTTCTTTTTCAGAAAGAAAGAAATTATCATCATTAATTATTATTATTATTAATGATCTGGATGATGGGATGGATTGCACCCTCAGCTATTTCGCAGATAACACTAAGCTGGGGGGAGAGGAAGATATGCTGGAGCGTAGGGATAGGGTCCAGAGTGACCTAAACAAATTGGAGGATTGAGCCAAAGGAAATCTGATGAGGTTCAACAAGGCCAAGTGCAGAGTCCTGCACTTAGGAAGGAAGAATCCCATGCACGCTACAGGCTGGGGACCGACTGGCTAAGCAGCAGTTCTGCAGAAAAGGACCTGGGGATTACAGTGGACAAGAAGCTGGATATGAGTCAGCAGTGTGCCCTTGTTGCCAAGAAGGCCAATGGCATACTGGGCTGTATTAGTGGGAGCACTGCCAGCAGACCGAGGGAAGTGATTATTCGCCTGTAGTCGGCACTGGTGAGGCCACACCAGGAGTATTGCTTCCAGGTTTGGTCCCTCCACTACAGAAGGGATGTGGACAAACTGGAGAGAGTCCAGTGGAGGGCAACAAAAATGAGTCTGGGGCACATGATTTATGAGGAGAGGCTGAGGGAACTGGGGTTATTTAGTCAGCAGAAGAAAAGAGTGAGGGGAGATTTGATAGCAGCCTTCAACTACCTGAAGGGGGGTTCCAAAGAGGTTGGGGCTCGGCTGTTCTCAGTAGTGGTAGATGACAGAACAAGAAGCAATGGTCTCAGGTTGTAGTGGGAGAGGTCTAGGTTGGATATTAGGAAACACTATTTCACTAGGAGGGTGGTGAATCACTGGAATGGGTTACCTAGGGAGGTGGTGGAATCTCCGTCCTTAGAAGTTTTTAAGGCCCGGCTTGACAAAGCCCTAGCTGGAATAATTTAATTGGTGTTGGTCCTAATTTGAGCAGGGGATTGGATGAGATGTCCTCCTGAGGTCTCTTCCAACTCTAATCTTCTATGATTCTACGATTAAGCCAAAGATAATACAAGTTTAAAAAGGAATAAGGAAATACACATGTAGCAGCAAGCAGCCACAGCCATTTTCCCAGGAGAAATTAATGAACCAATCACACACAGTGCACATACTGTATAGGAAAAAACAGCGTTTCCTACAGATGTTTTGAGACAGAACAGAAAATACTACCTGTCATTGCAGACAGTAGTGCACAGGTGTGCTGCACAGATAGAGGCCTGCAGCCTATGGGCACATGAGTATTAACAATATTTCAGAAACTACACAGCAGACCACTCTTGGGGGTGGGGTTCTCATCATGTTGTTACAAAACAAGTAACAGGACAAGGGTGAAATATTCTAGACACAATATTCTAGGTCAAATTCATCCATCTAGCATATGCCCATTCAGTTGACAGCTGGAATTAATTTGGTTCAATGCTACCATTATCAATCTCTGATTTTTACTTTGGTTACCCCTAAATCAAATCTCCAGAGTGTTTCCTAGATAGATGTCAAGAAGAAAATCCTTGGGGCAGTTTACAGTTCAAAGGTTGCAGGGTTTTGTTTGTAGGGGAAAGTTATGGGCTTTACAAGAGGAAAACATGTCTCAAATCCAGTTATTGCTCCAGTGCCAATTCCTCTTGAAGCACAAAATGCCACATCTGCTGTGCAAAATTTCTGTAACATCTGCTTCTTACTGGGAGGGTATTTTCAGTTCATAAAGGAAAATTAATCAGCTGAAGAGAAACTTTCATCGTTTGGCAAAGAGTGGGGAAGGAGAAAATTATATAAACATTTTCCATTAAATTAAGGGTTCTTGGGGAAAAGTTAATTTTTGTGCCAACCCCTGCAAACACTTCACAATGGGTCACATGGTGCCATCTGTATTCTAGGTAGCACTTTTCCTTTTCTTAAAAATTGATGGTATAATATGGCCTCAGTGTAAATTACAGTCCCTTTATAGTCCCATATTCTATCTCTATATAACTATACTCTCTGAGATAAATATATGGGGTCACATTCTCAGCTGAGAACCTGGAACATGCTGTCTGTGTTTAAATTCTGGGAGTAAGGTGTTTTGCATTAGGTCCCAATTCTCCCACTGAAGTCTATGGGCAAGTGAAATATCACATGACACTGTGTACCACCCAACTGTAATGTGTTCAGTGGCATGTGAGACGAAGCACAATACAAGTAAACAATTGTTGAATTTACTTAGGTCTGCATCCTCAATGACTTGTCCAGTCTCATTCCGGACAAGCATGAAGTGAAACGTGTGTGTGGCTTTACTGGAGACTGGGCTTTATATTATATTATGTGGAAAGAATCCATTCTGACCAAAGCAGAGTGGACTAAAGGGATAATAAACTAAGGATACTTGCTTACTCTTATGGAAAGTTAATTTGCAGAAAAACTCACAAAAGTTACACAATATCAGGAACAGTGTCTGCAATGCTATCATTCTGTTTGACAGGGCAGGTGATCTATATACAATATTGACCAGAGAAAATAGTTTCCATTTCTATATACAAGAATAGCCAGCATAGGGAACATGGGACCCAAAAGAGGAAACAGACAATAACACAAATGAAAATTCCAGTTAAGCTGAATCCACCGGGTGGATAATGCACAGAAGCTGTTTCACTTTATGGAAACCGGGCAACAGAAATAGCCCAAGCATATGCTGTTAATGTTAACACTGATGACCTCATAAAGTCCTCCATTTTCTGATACTGGGTGCCATAGCCCCCACTGGTTAAATAGGACAAAGCATCTGCTTCAGATCTTTATATGCCAACAAGAGGACAAGCAATCTCACCAGTCTCCCTTTCCCTCTGAATGCAAGACGTATTTCAAGAAAGACAATGAGCAGTACACCTTGTTCTACTCAGTGTTATTGAAGGTGAATTCTTTATGAAAGGCTTGTGTGACAAGACTGTATGCTTCACAGGAGAACTCTGAGAATTGGGAGTTTCTCAGTATTGTCCACATTAACTGTGTTTGCTAGAGAAAACTACATGAAAAGAGAAGAGTTGCCTGAAGGTGAAGAAAAATCCTGATTTGTTCAATAGTAATAATTATGCTTAGCAGTTATATAACTCCTTTATTCTGAAGTTGTCTTTGTTAGGAGGATTCTAACATCAACTGGAACAGATCAGATGACAGATCTGTAACCAATGCTGCCTCAAGCAAAACTTTAATATATTAGTATTAATTAGCATGATTTATAAAGCCCTTCCCTGCTGCAGTACAATCTGAATATTAAAAGGAAATACATTTTTCTGTTCTATTTTTAATCATTTTTCCAAGCATTTCCATGATTTTGGAAAGTATTTAAATAGCTTAAAAGTTCTCATATCATCTGTATAAACGTTACTGTCATAGCGATCGTCTGTGGTCCTGATCCAAAGCCTACTGTAGTCAATGGAGAGACTTCCATTGCCTTCAGTGATCTTTGCATCAGGCTGTGCAAGAGGTCAGACTGTGACATAAACACAGTTACTAAAATCCAGACTATCAGCTCCAAACTCATGCTGTGACAAACTAGGAAACAGTTTTTCCTCTTCATCGATTCCAAGGCCAGAAGGGACCACTGTGATCACCTACTCTGACCTCCTGTAGTACACAGGACATAGAACTTCCCCAAAATTTCTAGAGCAGATCTTTTGGAAAAACATCCAATCTTAATTTAAAAATCATCAGCGATGGAGAGTCCACCACTCCCTTGGTAAATTGTTCCCATGGTTAAACACTCTCTCCATTAAATATTTATGCTTTACATCCAATCTGAATGTGTCTAGCTTCAACTTCCAGCCACTGGCTCGTGTTATACCTTTCTCTGCTAGACTGAAGAGCCCAGTATCAAATATTTGTTCCCCATGTAGCTACTTATAGACTAATCAAGTCACCTCTTAACCTTCCCAAGGCTAGGGCTGAGATCAAAAGACCCCAAGGGGTTAAAAACGGTGCCCTTGGCAGAGAAGGAAGGGGGTGTGGTCAGCTCATCTGGAAGCTGACAGATACAGTGTCAGCATAGGGCCAGGCTGACAGATACAGTGTCAGCATACAGCCAGGCGGACCCTCAGATAAGGGACAGATGATTCAGGGAATTGGTAATGGGATCAACAATTTTCATCTTCAGGTCACTGGGTCATATCCAATCCAGGATCACAGTTATATATATCTATATCTATATCTCTCTCTCTATATATATATAAATTAACTTTGGTGACTTCTGTGAAGAGACCCCTTCAATCAATCCAATTCCTAGTGATGCACACATCACACCAATTACCATCCTGCTTGTCCCTATTGTTAGTAGTCTCAGACAAAAAGATGGAGATTAACTAACTACCTGCTGAGGTCTAAAAGTGGTCCCTCTTGGTTAAGGTTAAGGTATATTAGTAGGGAGATGTGGGGAAGTTTCCTCTTCCACTGTCCATGCTACACCTGTTTTGTAGATAAATGGAGTATTTGTTTCCAGTTTTGGCAGTTTGGCATCTTTCAGCCACAATAAATACACCTTTCAAGAAAAGTCCTTGCATTGCAGGATTTGATCATTAATTCTGTTCTCTTTGGTCTCCAGGATGCCAAGATTAACATTGGAGTTAGAAAAAGTAATTTAACTATAAATGCTGTGTGTTGGCATTCTGTCCTTCACAGAACAGGCATTCATTCTGTGTGCCAAATCCTCTCCTTCTCATGAAGGTGAGTTTATTAAAAATACATATAAGAATTCAGATATAAATATGCAGGACCAAGTCTACAGCTGGTCTGAACTTGTGTAGCTCCATTAACTTTTTGACACTAGCTGGGATCTGACTTTTAAAATAAATAGCTGGTTTCTGTAGGGGAGGAAGAGACTGTAAATTGAATTATCACACTATGTTCTGTTTAAGTTGGCATAAGCAGCCACTGCTGAGCAACTGCTGTTTACATGTCCCACTTCTAGCCTGGTACAATCTAAAGGAGACTCTGTGTAGGGAACTGAAACCAAGGGAATATGGAATAACATCCTACGTCTTCAACCAGAGGACCACTTAAAAAGCACTTGTTATTTATGTACATGGGAACAAAAACCAAATCTGCCCAAATGCAGAGGACTAAGATTTAGGGACAAATCTTGCCTCTGAGACCATGGAGCATCCAAACTGGGGCATTTACTCTGCCAAAGGTGGGAGACATGCACCATCCCTGCATGTCACAAATTGCAGATAGCACACAGGAGACACGTGGGGTGGGGTTGTGGAGGAGAGAGGGCGGGGCAAGATGATAACATTTTCCATTCCACTAGTATCTGGGAAGATGTTAAACAGCAGCTACTAAAGATAGACTTTTTTAAATCAGCAGGTCCAGATAACTTACTTCCAAGAGTTTTAAATGAGCTGGCTGAGGAGCTCACTGGACCATTAAATGTTGATTTTCCATATGTCTTGGAACATGGGGGAAATCCAGAAGACTGAAAGAAAGCTAATGATGTGCCACTATTTAAAGAAGGTGAGTGGGATAGCCTGGGTAATTATAGGCCTGTCAGTCTGCCATCAATCCCAGCAAAGATAATGGAGTGTCTGAAACAGGACTATAAATAAAGACAGAGGAAAGTAAGATAGTCAATGCCAATCAGCATGGGTTTATGGACAATAGATCCTGTCAAACTAACTTAATATCCTCTTTATGAGATTATGAGTTTGCTTGATAGAGGTAATAGTGTTGTTGTAATAGACTTCTGTAAGTCATTTGAGCAGGGATTTGAAGTTTGGCAAGGGGGTGGCCTTTGCCCAGTAAACATAAGAACATAAGAATGGCCATATTGGGTCAGACCAAAGGTCCACTAGCCCAGTATCCTGTCTTCCGAGGTGCCCCAGAGGGAATGAACAGAACAGGTCATCCTCAAGTGATTCATCCCCTGTCACCCATTCCCAGCTTCTGGCAAACAGAGACTAGGGACACCATCCCTACCCATCCTGGCTAATAGCCATTGCTGGACCTATCCTCCATGAATTTATCTAGTTCTTTTTTGAATGCTGTTATAGTCTTGGCCTTCACAACATCCTCTGGCATGTGCCTTTTGCTGTTCCTGTGAAAATCTGCTCAAATTTGGCGAAGTTATGCACCTTTGAAATGCAGCAGTTCACAAATGCTCAGTATAGACTTGCCAAAACAGCTAAAATCTCTAAAAATTCTATCTTTACAGGACTTGCTTGAGGCTCTCACAACTCCAAACTGTGCTGACCAGACTGTACATACTCCATCCCAATAGACCAACTGCACATGGTCTAGCACAGGGGTACTGGACTTTCCCTGAAATGGCTGCTCCAGGCCAAGGTAGAAGGCATAGACCAGGACCCAACACATAGAGATCAAAGCACTTGATTTGTTTGACTCCTTACGAGAATGATCACTTAGGGATTTCCCCCACACCTCTTTACAGTCCAGTAAACCTTAGAAGAGTATCCCCACATAAAGGCCCTTTTCCCTGCTGGATGTAGATGCCAAACTGTCTGGAGTAGGCACCATTCTGGTTCCTCCCCTGCTGATGATTTTTACAATGCAAAGGACCACTTCCTGGACTTCCAATACAAATGACTAGCCCCCTGAATTTGGCCATACCTGGTATGAGATGTTGGCCTCTTTCCTTTGTCTGGAGAAAACCTGTTTACCACCTCCCCTGACATGCCTGGTTTGAACACAGTTTAGTCACTTATTTCCAGCACAGCTGTAAAGTTCTTTGTGGGTTAACTGTACATAAATCAGGCAAGAATACTAATGATCAGTAAGTTATTAGTTTTCCAGTTATATAACACATGCCACCTCGGGTAAATATGACAGTGTGCCATCTGGCTTAGGGTCACAAAGGACTGTCAGAGTAGACGAGGCTGAGGAACCTGCAGCAGAAATTGGAACTAGAGGCTGGGCAAGGAGACATGGTCTGGGAGCTTGTGATGGGAGTAGGGAGGAAAATGGTGGGGAAAGCAAGAGAAACTGAGATCAGACGAGGAGCTGGTGGGGAGTGGAGGAGACAGACTGGCAGGGTAAGGAGATCGACATGAGGGTTAAAGGGAGCAGATCTCACAGCCAGTGTGTCTGGGGGGCGAATTGAGTGGACAAAGAGACTGGAACAAGGACCTGGGAGAGAAGAGGACAAATTGGATGAGAAGTGAGGGGAGGAAGATTGGGACTGGGAACCAATGGGGACAGGGAAGGTACGGAGAGAACTGGTGGCCAAGAGAGAGACACACAGATCAAGGAGCTGTGGAGGGAACTGGGACTGGCTGGGCAAGGAGCCTGAGAGTAGGAGCAGAGGACACTGGAACTGGGATGGGGAGTCTGAAGGGTGAGATTAGGATTTACTGAACAAGGAGACTGGGAGTGGGATCAGAACCTGAGGAGTGGAGACTGGGACTGACTAGGTGAGGTAGATCAGTCTGGGACAAGGATCAAGGGGTGGGGTAGAGACAGGAGTAGGACAGCAGCTGGTGGGATGGGATAGAGCAGGTGAGTCAAGCTTGGAGAAAATGGCCAAAAGAGTCTGTGCACATGACAGCATGTTCCTCTCCAGAGCCTGGAATGGAACCCAAGATCCCAGAGTTTGACCATTTCTCTGCTGTCAGCAAATAGCTGTGAAACCCACTGGTAAAGTTTTCAGTCCCTCTCTAGTGCTGAAGAGAATAACAACCTACTACAGCTCTCAATTACTCCATTAGCTCAACTGGCAGAGACCTATCAATTAGCCAGTTTAATCCATTTAATGTATGCCAGGTTAATTTTAAAACTAGAATGATATAAAATTGAATGATATAAAATCCATAGCACAGATAAAATGGATTACACAATACATGGATTAAAAGCTGTCTAACTGACGGGTCTCCAAATATAATTGTAAATAGGGAATTGTCATTGAGCAGGTGTGCTTCCAGTGGGAACAGTTCTTGGCCTTCGCTATTTCACATTTTTATCATTGACCTGGAAGAAAAAAAAAGTCATCACTGATAAACTTTGCAGATGACATAAACAATGGGAGAGTCATAAATAAAGAAGAGGACAGGTCACTGATATAGAGAGAGCACGCAAACAATATGTGTCTTAATATGGCTTAATGTGAGTGTATAATCTAGGAACAAAGACTGCAGGCCATACTTACTGGATTTGGGACTCTAACTTGTGAAGCAGTGATCCTGAAAATGATTTGGAGTGGTGGTGGAAAACCAGATAAACATGAGCTCCCCGTGTGACTTGGTGGCAAAAAGAGCTAATGAGATACTGGGATGTAGCAACAAGTTGCTTGTGCAACCTTAATTCAATCCTCTTGTGTGTATGCATTATGATAGTCTTTAATTATGTGATCATGCTATTTTTTCCATAGGATGCCTGCCTTATTCAATGCAAATTAATGGGCAGGGCTAACTTAACGAGCAGCAATTTTTCATTTTTCAATGTGCGGCCCCAGGCCTTATTTACTGCTCAGAATTCAAAGCTTACTCTCAAGAAAAAATGTTAATTTCCTCATGGGCTTCTATCAGGCACTCATTACTGTAATATCTGAGTGTTTCACAAACATTAAAGAATTTCTTTTCACAACATTACTTTTTGCTGAGTGGGTATTAGCCTCATTTTACTGATTTGGAACTGAGGCACAGAAAGATTAAGGTCAAAAGTATCCAGTTATTTTAGATGCCTAATTTGAGATATTTAAGATCTGATTTTTCAGAGTAGTTAGCATTATATAGCACTTTATACATTGGAAGTACAGCTCTCATTGATTTCACTTACAGCTGTGAGAGCTCAGCACTTCTGCAAATCAGATCCTAGGATCTCAAATTGGGCACCCAGAAAGATCTGGTTAAAGTGACTTGCCCAGGATCACATAGGAACACTGTGACAAAAGCCAGGATAGAATCCAGTTCTCCAGGTTGGCATTCAATAGCTTTAACCATGAAAATATCCTTTTGCTTCCTGTAATCCCTGGCCTCATTCACTACAGACCTTCTAACTTCTGCAACAAATGAGGCGGAGTCTTACAGACAACAGACTCTTCCACTACGCAGCCTTGGTTCATCCCCAGAGCAGAGTGGAAAAAATGGTAGGGGATCATGTAATTAAAACTTCACTGTAATGCATAGGCACAAGGGATCTGAACCTTAATTCTGGCATTTCCTAACTTTTGAGAGTTTGACTTTACAACTTTAATGCTGTTCTTTTAACATAGTATATCCAAGTGCAGGCAAGGCCCGAAGCTGGCTTCTCCCAGCTGACCCCCAGGCCAGCCGCAAAGTCTTTCCAGAACTGAACAGACTCACACTCTTCTTTCTCAGGGTTTCTCCCTGGGCTAGAGCTCAAAACTACAAACAAAATTAAACCCAGCCAAAGTACCCTTCTCTCCCCTCCAGGCTTGAGCATCTTGGGCGCCCCTTCAGCTCTCTGTTCGCCTTCCAGAACACCAGCTCCAGGACTGCATCTCTGGAGCATGGGCCTGTCACACACTCCTGTGGCTTGTCTTAATTTCCAGCTACAACCCAGCTTAGCAGCTCTCCTCCATATCCAGGCCCTCTCTGCTTGGCTTCCTCCACTTTTAAGTCCTACACCCAGCAGAGAAATGGCAAACTAGGGCTTATTACACAGAGCTGGCCAGTCCTCAGCCTTTCGGCCTCTTAAAAGGACAGGCCACCCTGTTAGAAGATTCTATCAGAATAAAATGTTGAATGAGGAATAAATAAATTACCTTCGATGTGAAAAGTCCTGCATTCCTTTGATAAGTTCAGCTCAGTAATTCCTGTCCTTATATGATTACTGTTTCACCAAGTCAGGGTCAGCTGGACATAGGGAGATAAATTCTATATCAGAAAAACGGTATTTATGTCAAGGCCAAAAAATGAATGAACATCTTAACTGAGCGTTACTGGCAATATTTAGGACTAAATCCTGATATCAGCTCCATTAGGTAGATTTTAGAGAGATGAGCTTAAAAGAGCTAATTACCACAAGCCGTGCCTTTCCATTTTGGGGCAGGCCTATATTTTCACTCCTGGGCCCTCCCCCGCAAGGTAAACAGTTCCACTCCATTTTGATGACACGCTCTGCACAAAGCTGGCATAGAAATTCAGAGCTAGTGAGATGATTCATTGGGTTACAAGTCAAACTCAACTGTGTTCTTTGGGATGGATTTACAGCTGCTGACAGGGAATGAGTGTACAAACCCCCAAGCCAGAAGAGGGTTTTCTATAAGTGTCTGAAACAAGAGAGACAGTGCTTTGGTGGGGGGCTGACCTCACTTTCCTCATGGGAGAGGAAAATCAATGAGCCAGGGGACATGGGTCCCCCTCCATATTCAGATAGTTAAAGCAATAACAATTGCTATGTATATAAAGAATACTAACATGATATATATTCTGTAAATTATGTATATCCTCATGCTTCAGGGCATACACCATCCATTGCTGGAGTTAGGAAGTTTCATAGTTATCCATTACAGGGTTTTGCACTGAAAGCATCTGATCCCGACTGCAGTTAGAGGCAAGATACTGGACTACAAGTGTTATCCAGTCTAGAAGTTTTTATGTCCCTATTAATTGTTAGTAATAGCATCTTGTCTGTGCCTTACATGCCCTTCCCTTCACCATCATGCACACCCAGTTCTGAATCTGGTTTTATCTAATCTTTGCATACCTACTTATATTCAAACAGCATCCACTCCTAATAGAGAACTTGAACATTTCTACTGTGACTGGTTAAAACATGCAACTGTCAAAAAAACACTCTTGAAGAAAAAAAGACAGTGCACTTGTTAGGTTACATGAAGAGCATCTGATTTTCCCATATATGGCCCAGTATATTACTCATCTATCCAGAACACCGACTTCTATTGACAGCCAATATGACTCCAGGCAAATCAAAGAGAAGGGCTGAAGTTCTGGCTCCGCTGAAGACAAAGGCAAAACTCCTATAGACTTCAATGGGGACAGGCTGTCATCAAATAACAATAATTTTGATGGGGAATCTAGGGTGTAATTCTGAAAATTACCAACCACTGACACTTCACTTGTTTTTGCACCCCACTGCACCAATGGGAGTTCCCCATGTGCAAAGTTTGCAGGATTGGACCCCCAATGTATATCTTTAATTGTTGGGCTAGGCTACTACACTTTTAGTCTTTTTTGAGAGTTGAGCACCAACAAAACCTCTGACATTTAGCATGTTTGCTGTCAGCCATCTTGCACCTGTCAGCTGGTCTTCTGTGCTGCAGTCAGGGGATTCCCACACCATTCGACATTGTTGCTGCAGGCTGGACAATCTGGTTATCATCATTAGATTTATGTTGTTTATTTTTGTTTCATATTTACGCAAGTAGGAAAAGACTGGAATGAGCAAAATGTGTAGTCTTAAGGTAAACTGCGTTCTAAAGTAAACGCACCAGATGTATATTAATATAATGTGAACCCAACCTTACAATTCTAAACACACTCCTCTGCCTTGCACCTAGTGTTGTCATTTACACCTATACAAAGAGGGCATAAGTCTGTGTCTCATTCAAGTCCCTTCGCACCACTCTGGCAATGAGAAAGAGACAGAAAGCACATTCTCTTCTCCTGGGGCTTCCTGCAGTATAGGGACATCTCCCAGCTGGCACAGAGCCAGGAAGGAGGGTTCCTGCAGCCTCTGATCTAGAAGGCCTGCCGGGGTTATTCCAGACACTGTGCTCCAGCAAAGTCTGGCTGATGGATGGTCTCTTGGGACCACTGGGAGCATAGTTTAGAACAGTGTGTGGATTGACTAGGAATTGAACGGCCTCTCTTGTATGCAATACAGACAACTACAGCTAAGCTGCTAGGCCAATCCAATGAATTACTCTATTTGATGGTTATCTTGGCTTGTCTAGTTAAAAGGTTGTATTAAAGGTTGTGTTAAAAGAAGACATTAAAATATATTATGGCTAACCAACAGTGTTAAATGATGTGAACTGACAGCCAACTTCGATATATTTTTAGTAGTAAACAAAACATAGCCTGTAGCGTAAACACAGACAATATAGCAGTATGGCAAAAGTAAACACATTCCTTATCCTGGGGGGACTCATAAGTGCAGTACTTTTCCAGATAAGGAGTATGGTTAAATATCTTGCCTATTGGCTTTCTCTGAGGTGTATAACAAAATTAACTACATTCAAAGCAAAAAAAGGAGATCAAATTAAGGTATTTCGAGTATTTCGAAGTAGAGATAGTATTTTTTCCACCGGGTACTTCCGATGGGGAAAAAATCTGTTAGCTATAAAGCTATGCATTTAGTGTGCAATACACAGACATATCAGAGAGAAAGTGATATTGGTGTGGTGATATATTTGTTTTTATCAGCATGAATTTAGGAAGCCAAATACCTCACAAGATGCAGAGCACAAGCAGAGTATCCCAAATGACTGCCAATAAACCTTTATCCCATACTGCTACACGGTCACATACTCTCTCTATGCCGCATACATTAGAGGACAACTAGTTGGGAATGTTTTAGATAGATTTTTAACCTTTTTCTTGGGATTATTGTTTTGTAACCCTGTACCAGTGTAGCCAGGCGCCTTAGTTACTATGAGCCATTAAGGCTCTGAGATGAAAAAGGTATAGTTAACAAATGGTAGAAACCTCTAAAATGATCTAAAAATGCTTTTTTTAGACATAAAAATGCCGTAAATTTAAAGTCTGATGGTCCCAATTCTCAGTGCCGGCCAAGCTGAGCTTGGTGCAGGAGCTGCGGGAAAGAAGAAGAAAGTGTCTTTATGCCATCTGTGCACCTCCCACATTCTGGAGCCAGCCAGGGACTAGGTGTAAGAAATACCTGCCCCAGGACCTGTTCTAACTTACGCTTTGCAGCAAACCTCTCCATACACCACTGCAGCAGCCCAGAACAGCCAAAGTACAATGCATTCTAGTGACAGCCTATCCCTCTCCCTAGTATGCCTCTGTATGAGAAAGTACAAGGGGAGAGGGACAAAACTATTCCTTTGGTCCTACATTGCCTGAAGAACCCATACACACACACCAGAGACATTCTCAGGGGCCAACTATGGTCCCTTTACATCCTCAGAGCCAGTGTAAAGGGAATACGGTGGAGCCCAAAATTGGGGCCTGATATCTTTGTGTCTTCGAGGGCTGGAAGTGAATGCCAGGGAGATGCAAAGGTGCTTCTGGGAGATCTTAGAGCAACCCAAGAGCTGCTTTAAGCTGTGCCAACTACAGCTGTCCCTTATGGATCACTGTGTCAGGGATCAGGAAGAACACTGTATTCCTCTCTCCTGTGCTTGCTTTACAACCATCTGCTGGGGGAATCCTCATCCCAGAAGCTTTAGGAGCATGCAAAGAGTACTAAGGGTCTTTGCCTGCTCCCATTTGAGCCAAGGACGTGGACCATGATGTTTGGAATGTTAAATTAACTTCTGAATGGGTTTTTCTCTGAGCGGGGTGTCTTGCTGACCTGGTATTGATCCTGTGTATCTGCTTACAATTAAAATGCTGTAGGTCCCATAGATTTAATGACGCAGTGCAGTGCTTTGCAGTGGGAAATGACTTTTCCCTCACTTATGGGTGCTTTTATTAAAACACAAGAAATCTTAGGAACAGGAAAAAGACCATCTGGCTGGATATGTCTGCCTGTCTTTTGGTTAATTTCAGTCCCACCCATGTGTTTTTTACCACATTCCCAATCCCATCTTTTGCCAGAAATAAAGGTAGGTGTTTCTAAAACTCATTTCCATTATTTGGTTTAATTGCTGTTCCTGGTAATTTATGCCGTATGCTGCCTTTTTAAAATTATGGCATTTTTGACCTTCCAGTGTAATTTCTAAAATTAAGGTCCCTGATCCTGCATTCCTGTCTCAGGCAGGACATCCATTAGAGTCAGCAGGAGTCCTGCCTCAGTAAGGAATGCACAATCTGGCCCCAAGTAGCCAAACAAAAGTCCATGCATAAATTTGATCTATTTCAGTGTAAACCTTAAGGGCAATTCTGTCCTCCAACAGTGACAAGCTTCACAGCTGCTGAAGGGGACGAGTGAACCCTGTGTGTTTATCACAAAATTGAATGAAATCTTTTTCTCCACAAGTACATGATTTGGCAATGAGATAATTTTGCCAGACACTAGGTTTGTATTTGGGTATTAGTGCAGGCTCTTATGTTATGAGAAAAGTTTGAAAAGTAAAACATCTTTGGTGCTGTTACAACTTGCCTCTGGAACTGAACATTGTTACATCTATATTAATAAAAGTTAGAGGAATGGATAGCTCTGGGGATTAGCAATTATGGAGCTTTTCATCTCTACAGCACCAATTCTAATCTGCCTGCATTGGTAATATCTAATGCAGCTCAACTGTACCCAGAATTTGGCCCTCAGCCTTGACAAACTTTCAGATCTCTTTACAAATATTATTTATGCATCCCACCATCTCTGTGAACTTGCCAAATGTTGTTATGCTCATTTTACTGACAGGCAATATTATTGCTGTATATTTTATTAGTTCTTAAGATAAAGACAGAGTAAAAAGGAGTTTTGAAATAAGACATTAAGAAAGAGGCCTAAATAATGTAGCGAGACTAAATTCAGTTTTGTACAGAACATTAGGCAGACATTTACTCAGATGTATTTCTTTAATATATACTAACTTGAACGTCATCTATCATGTTGGTATATAACACTATGTTATCTCGCACTTCTGTAGGACACTTTCCCATGGGAAAGGCACTGAAAATGTGCCAGGTTGCGTTTGGGTTTTTGATTTCTTTTTACATTTCAAACTACTCAATAAAACCCACTTGTGAAAGATACAAAAAACATGTGGAAATATATTTTCTCCACATGGGAATTTGGCTGTTCTCAGCATCAGAAACCTGAATATCAGGAGAGCAGGACAACATATTGAGGAATTTATTAAAGAAATAATGGTGTGGACGATTGGATGGTGCAGGGAGTTGGAAATAGGTTACTCCAGGCTGTGAATGCAATTAAAAATCATTATAATCTGAAAATGATTTGGTGGTCCATATGGATTGGTAGTTTCTCTGCCTAACAGACATCCACCTATATCACAAAAACTACAGTACTTACACATATTTAACACCCTTTCCAGCAGTTTCAGTGGAGGCCAGTGAATAAGGGTTTGATGCAACAAAGCATTTAAAAGCAGATGCTTTCCTGGATTAGGGCCTAAATGGGTATAGAGACTGAACTGTTAAAACATGTGGTCTCTCCAGAATAGGGGTAAAGTATGAGGGAAGCTGCACTGCTGTTACTCATTCTGTAACTGTTCTGGAAAGGATTACATTCCCATCTGACAGCTTTTACCAACATGAAATTCTATTTAATTTGTAGAAAAACAATGAATCTGACTCAGGGCTGTATTTTCTGGGTGCTTAACTTGATACCTGTGGTCTGATCTGCAGAAGTGCTGAGTACTTACAGCTTCAACAGAAGTCACTGGGAACTTCTGAATGGGAACTGTGATTTTCACATATAAAGTGTTATATAATGCTATATATCCTGAAAAATCAGGATTTTATCATCTCAAATTAGGCACCCAAAATTAGTGGATTTTTTTTAATCTTGATCTCTGCGCTTTAGTTCCCCATCTATAAAATGGTGATAATACCACCCCCACTTGTCACAGGTTGTTGTGAAGATTAATTAATGTTTGTGAAGCATTCTGATCCTATAGCGATGATTACCATATAGAAGACCATGAGAAAGTTAATAATTCTGTCTTAAGAGCAGCCTTTGAATAGTGTGCTGAAAATAAGGCCAGGGGCCAATGAGGAAAAGATAAAATATTAAATAGCTGCTCATTAAGTGAGCACCATCGATCCTGTGCACTGAATGAGGCAGGGGTACTATGGGAAAACTAGAATTTGATCATGTCATTAAAGATTATCATAATGCATACATGCCAAGGGGCCAAATTAAGATTGCACAAGCAACCTTTATTCTGGCATTTCCCACATTTGTAGCGCTTGACTTTTGAACCTTAAAAATGTTCTTTTCATGTTGTTTGTGTGTATTTGTAATTTCATAGGTTTGAAAAAGACCCGGAAAAACTAGAAATTCCATCATGTGGAATCATATTGACCCCACCTAGTGCATCAGCAGGGTTGGAACCATTAGATCCACTGCACAGATCTCTGTTGTGACAGGTTGGACCCCCACCCCTTCTGGGGTGCCACCTGATGTCTTGGGGTCCCACTGAGTCCACATGTTCCACCAACCTGGGTTCCCTCATCCTGTCCTGCTGCACACACACACACAGGTAGGAAAATACCCAGCTGTAGAATCACACAGTCTGCAATCAGCTCTGTGTGGGAAGACTCAGCTCAGAGAATTACCCAGCACTCTGGTGCACACACCCTCTGGAGGGTAAACCCAAAATTATGTTGTCTTGCACTTTATAGAGATCTACAAGTGTAAGCTCATGAAATTCGTTCCCTCCCTCAATGTGGAGGAAGATGTGCAAAACTTTTTGATCTCCCTCTCCCCCCCACAGTTACGAATTGCACAAACTGGTTTTCAGAATAAACAGAAAACAAGCTTATTAACTGCAAAAGGTAAATTAAGTGATTATAAGGGATAGCAAACAGAACAAAGCAGATTACTGAGCAAATAAAACAAACATGCAAACTAGGCTTAATACATTTAAGAAATTGGCTACAAATAGCAATTTCTCACCCTAAATGTTCTTTTATGCAGGTTGCAGAATTTCTTGAAGGTAAACTGCACCGCTTGCAGCTTAATCTCCAGGGATTCCCTTCACAGGCTGACTTTTCTCTCCTGGGCTCAGCCCCTGCCCTCCTTCCCTTCCCCTCCCCCCCCCAGTTCCTTTGTTTCTTCAGGTGTTTTTAGCAGTCTTCCTCCTTGGGTGGGGTGGGGATGCCGTGGAGAGGAGCCAAAATTAACTCGCTCCCCAGGCTTAAATAGGATTTGCATATGACAGGAATCCTTTCTTTCCCAGTTTGATCCCCCTTCCAGTGGAAAAGTACGAGCATTTCAAGATGGTATCCTGTACCAGGTGACATGATGAGATGACCCTGCAGTGTCAATGCAGCATCCCAGGAAACGTCTCAGGAAGGAGGGAGATTAGTATCTTCAGAGTCCTATTGTCCTTCCTAATGGCCCAGCTAGACGGTTTGCATACTGTCTGGTGGGCGTTCTTCAGGTGAAAACACAGTTGTGATCACATTGTCAATATTTCTAACTTCAGATACAGAAATGACATGTGTATACAAATGATATCTCACACAACCCATCTTGCATAAAACATATCTTAGCTATGCCATATTCATATCATAACAATATTTCTATGAAGGATATGGGGCGTAATGCCACTTGAGCTAATAGAATAATTGACAGCAGTAGTAGGTTGTGATCCTCTGTGTGAACCATCACTAAGGGGGGATGAGACACACACTTTGCCAGTGGGTCTCACGGCTATTTGCTGATAGAAGAGGAATGGTTAGACACAGGAATCTTAGGTTGCATTCCAGGCTTGGGGAGGGGAGTGTACTACAGTGGACACAAACTCTTCTGCCTCTTTCCCTCAAGCTTAACCCCTTCATCCCCATCTCCTCCAATCTGTCCCAGTCATGTTTATTGTCCACTTCTCTTCACCTACCAGTCCTGGTCTCCGTTCCTCAGGCTTCTCATCCCTGTCCAGTTGCTCGGGGCTCATCGTCTGAAGTCTGAATCTTCCACTTCAAGTCTCTCCCCACCCTTATACTCATTCCCAGTCTCATTGGCCAGCCATTCCCAGTACCCCCTTTATCCAGTCTGTCTCTCCACTCCCCCAACCCCAGTTCTCAGTGCGAGACTCCCTCGGGCTCCACATCCAATCTAGTGTCCCTCCCTACCTTCACCTCTTTGACTGATTTCAGTTTTCTCCCTCAGCCAACCAGCTCCCAGTTCCCCCACTGGCTCCCAGTCCCAGACTCCTTGCTGACTAGTCCCAGGCTCCACACCACCGGCTCCCAGTCCCAGATTCTCCTTTCCTCCAGCTCCCAGTACAAATCTCCTTGTCATTCTTTCTCTTCCCTTTCCCTGTTCCAGTCCCAGTCTCACCAGACTCCTTGACCCAATCTACTCCTTTCTTTCCTCTGTGTTCCAGCTCTTGGTAGAATTGTCATCTCTGAAGTACAAAAAACTAGGATGTTCCTGAGCCCATAAAACTGGAGAGCAGGCAGTGTATACTGAGCACCCTTACAGATTTTTTGAGACAGATACTTCAAAAAAAGGGGGCAGGAGAACAATCCTGGGAAAATCTGGACAGGTGGCAATCCTTGCTCTGTTCCCCTCTGCATTCAAGTCAAGTGGCTTCCTCCTCCTCTATGCTGCCTAGGTGCAGAGGGATCATTGAGAGAACAGGAGAGATGGGCTCTGTGCTCTCATTTCCAGTTCCCCAGCCCAGAGCAGCTGGAAACAGTCATAATAGGGAAAGTCTGGCTTCACCCTGCAGCTGGTGCATAGAATCATAGAATCATAGAATATCAGGGTTGGAAGGGACATCAGGAGGTCATCTAGTCCAACCCCCTGCTCAAAAGCAGGACCAATCCCCAACTAAATCATCCCCGCTAGGGCCTTGTCAAGCCTGACCTTAAAAACTTCTAAGGAAGGAGATCCCACTACCTCCCTAGGTAACGCATTCCAGTGCTTTACCACCCTCCTAGTGAAAAAGTTTTTCCCAGTATCCAACCTAAACCTCCCCCACTGCAACTTGAGACCATTACTTCTCGTTCTGTCATCTGCTACCACTGAGAACAGTCTAGAGCCATCCTCTTTGGAACCCCCTTTCAGGTAGTTGAAAGCAGCTATCAAATCCCCCCTCATTCTTCTCTTCTGCAGACTAAACAATCCCAGTTCCCTCAGCCTCTCCTCATAAGTCATGTGTTCCAGTCCCCTAATCATTTTTGTTGCCCTCCGCTGGACATTTTCCAATTTTTCCACATCCTTCTTGTAGTGTGGAGCCCAAAACTGGACACAGTCCTCCAGATGAGGCCTCACCAATGTCGAATAGAGGGGAACGATCACGTACCTCAATCTGCTGGCAATGCCCCTACTTATATATCCCAAAATTCCATTGGCCTTCTTGGCAACAAGGGCACACTGTTGACTCATATCCAGCTTCTCATCCACTGGAACCCCTAGGTCCTTTTCTGCAGAACTGCTGCCGAGCCATTCGGTCCCTAGTCTGCAGCAGTGCATGGGATTCTTCTGTCCTAAGTGCAGGACTCTGCACTTGTCCTTGTTGAACCTCATCAGATTTCTTTTGGCCCAATCCTCTAATTTGTCTAGGGCCCTCTGTATCCTATCCCTACCCTCCAGCGTATCTACCTCTCCTCCCAGTTAAGTGTCATCTGCAAACTTGCTGAGGGTGCAATCCACACCATCCTCCAGATCATTAATGAAGATATTGAACAAAATCGGCCCCAGGACCGACCCTTGGGGCACTCCACTTGATACCGGCTGCCAATTAGACATGGAGCCATTGATCACTACCCGTTGACCCCGACAATCTAGCCAGCTTTCTATCCGTCTTGTAGTCCATTCATCCAGCCCATACTTCTTTAACTTACTGGCAAGAATACTGTGGGAGACCATGTCAAAAGCTTTGCTAAAGTCAAGGAACAACACGTCCACTGCTTTCCCCTCATCCACAGAGCCAGTTATCTCATCATAGAAGGCAATTAGATTAGTCAGGCATGACCTGCCCTTGGTGAATCCATACTGACTGTTCCTGATCACTTTCCTTTCCTCTAAGTGCTTCAGAATTGATTCCTTGAGGACCTGCTCCATGATTTTTCCAGGGACTGAGGTGAGGCTGACTGGCCTGTAGTTCCCAGGATCCTCCTTCTTCCCTTTTTTAAAGATGGGCACTACATTAGCCTTTTTCCAGTCATCCCGGACCTCCCCCGATCACCATGAGTTTTCAAAGATAATGGCCAATAGCTCTGCAATCACATCCACCAACTTCTTTAGCACTCTTGGATGCAGCGCATCTGGCCCCATGGACTTGTGCTCGTCCAGCTTTTCTAAGTAGTCCCGAACCACTTCTTTCTTCACAGAGGGCTGGTCACCTCCTCCCCATGCTGTGCTCCCCAGTGCAGCAGTCTGGGAGCTGACCTTGTTCGTGAAGACAGAGCAAAAAAAGCATTGAGTACATTAGCTTTTTCCACATCCTCTGTCACTAGGTTGCCTCCCTCATTCAGTAAGGGGCCCACACTTCCCTTCACTTTCTTCTTGTTGCTAACATACCTGAAGAAACCCTTCTTGTTACTCTTAACATCTCTTGCTAGCTGCAACTCCAGGTGTGATTTGACCTTCCTGATTTCACTCCTGCATGCCCGAGCAATATTTTTATACTCCTCCCTGGTCATTTGTCCAATCTTTCACTTCTTGTTAGCTTCTTTTTTGTGTTTAAGATCAGCAAGGATTTCACTGTTAAGCTAAGCTGGTCGCCTGCCATATTTACTATTCTTTCTACACGTCGGGATGGTTTGTCCCTGTAACTTCAATAAGGATTCTTTAAAATACAGTCAGCTCTCCTGGAGTCCTTTCCCTCTCATGTTATTCTCCCAGTGCCCATCAGTTCCCTGAGGTTGTCAAAGTCCAGGGTCCGTATTCTGCTGCTCTCCTTTCTTCCTTGTGTCAGGATCCTGAACTTGACCATCTCATGGTCACTGCCTCCCAGGTTCCCATCCACTTTTGCTTCCCCTACTAATTCTTCCCGGCTTGTGAGCAGCAGGTCAAGAAGAGCTCTGCCCCTAGTTGGTTCCTCCAGCACTTGCACCAGGAAATTGTCCCCCATACTTTCCAAAAACTTCCTGGATTATCTGTGCACCGCTGTATTGCTCTCCCAGCAGATATCAGGGTGATTGAAGTCTCCCACAAGAATCAGAGCCTGTAATCTAGTAACTTCCGTTAGTTGTGAGAAGAAAGCTTGGTCCACCTCATCCCCCTGGTCCGGTGGTCTATAGCAGACTCCCACCACCACGACATCACCCTTGTTGCTCACGCTTCTAAACTTAATCCAGAGACACTCCGGTTTTTCTGCAGTTTCATATCGGAGCTCTGAGCAGTCATACTGCTCTCTTACATACAATGCAACTCCCCCACCTTTTCTGCCCTGCTTGTCCTTCCTGAACAGTTTATATCCGTCCATGACAGTACTCCAGTCAAATGAGTTATCCCACCAAGTCTCTGATATTCCAATCACATCATAATTCCTTGACTGTGCCAGGACCTCCAGTTCTCCCTGCTTGTTTCCTAGGCTTCTTACATTTGCGTATAGGCGCTTGAGATAACTTGCTGTTTGTCCTGCTTTCTTAGTATGAGGCAGGAGACCTCCCCTTTCGCGTTCTCCTGCTCATGCTTCCTCCTGGTACCCCATGTCCCCACTTACCTCAGGGCTTTGGTCTCCTTCCCCCGGTGAACCTAATTTAAAGCCCTCCTCACTAGGTTAGCCAGCCTGCTTCCGAAGATGCTCTTCCCTCTCTTCGTTAGGTGGAGCTCATCTCTGCCTAGCACTCCTCCTTCTTGGAAAACCATCCCATGGTCAAAGAATCCAAAGCCTTCTCTCCGACACCACCTGCGTAGCCATTTGTTGACTTCCACGATTCGACGGTCTCTACCCAGGCCTTTTCCTTCTACGGGGAGGATGGACGAAAACACCACTTGCGCCTCAAACTCTTTTATCCTTCTTCCCAGTGCATGTTCAGTTGGTACATGGTGATGACTCATACATAGGCTGGTCAGCACTGCAAGCTGAGAGAGAGTCAAGCATGCTCAGTGAGGATGGAATCCACAGAGGTTTTAACTGCTACCATTGAAAAGTCTCTACCAAGCAAAGGTTTATAACATGGCTGAATTTGAGAAGATTTTCACAGGGATGGAAAAAGGCACATCCCTGACATGAATGCCTCTCCTGCCAAATTTCAAGTCCCTGCTGCAAAGCATGGTGGTGGTAGCGGTCTTCAAAGAAAAGATTGCTGGAACTTTTACCATGGGCAAAATGACATTTTTCTGTATCCTTGTTCTTGGAAATGGCTGAACCGTTTTGCCTGAAAATTTCCAGAACAATTCAGCCTGAGACAGACGCCCAGAATCAAAAATGTTATCCCAAACTGTTCAAGTTTGGCAACGTTATAAGAAATTGAAAACAGGATTTCAAATGGGAAGTGTCAAGCAACCTTAATAATAGGTGGCATAACCAGCCCTTCCTATAATAATTTTCAAGATTTTCCCTGCTGCAGTTCCAGTTTGACCAGTCCAAAGGAGACAGAGGCTGCAGGAAAGTTATAAAACACCCTCACTGAATAAATCCTACAGAACTTCATCTTGTGGTTTAGACTCAAATAAGCTTCTTTCATGCATGACTGTAAGCAATTGAGGTCTACATGTTGTTTTGTTTCCATGAGAAAAGAGGCAATAATATTGGATTTTTTTTATGTTAGAAGTGACTATGACAGTCCCACTGAGACATTAACTTGTAATTTAGATATGGTTAGAAGAATGAGGGGGCCCTCTAACTGAGTTACTCAAGAGCAAAAGTGATGGTGGGATTTGAAAGAAGAACATGGAAGTTTATAGAACAGAATACAGGCCGTTAATTCTAGAGGGATTTAGAAACAGGTATGTGTTTGTGCAACACTTGGAAATATATGTCACAGATTCCCCTTATCCTTCCCAAAAAGTGTTGCTTCCAAACAGTCTTCACTGAACTCACTCTCTGTCCCCAAATTACAATAGAGATGAAAGGTCAAATTGTCTCTGTGCCAGACTCTGAGGGATGGAGAGCATCTGGGAGCTGGTGACAATGCCAGCTGCACCTTCCATGCCACTTAAAGCTGCTGCAGTCAATTCTCAAAGGAGACAGAGGCTGCAGGAAAGTTATAAAACACCCTCACTGAATAAATCCTACAGAACTTCATCTTGTGGTTTAGACTCAAATAAGCTTCTTTCATGCATGACTGTAAGCAATTGAGGTCTACATGTTGTTTTGTTTCCATGAGAAAAGAGGCAATAATATTGGATTTCTTTGACATTAGAAGTGACTATGACAGTCCCACTGAGACATTAACTTATAATTTAGATATGGTTAGAAGAATGAGGGGGCCCTCTAACTGAGTTACTCAAGAGCAAAAGTGATGGTGGGATTTGAAAGAAGAACATGGAAGTTTATAGAACAGAATACAGGCCGTTAATTCTCACTCTCTGTCCCCAAATTACAATAGAGATGAAAGGTCAAATTGTCTCTGTGCCAGACTCTGAGGGATGGAGAGCATCTGGGAGCTGGTGACAATGCCAGCTGCACCTTCCATGCCACTTAAAGCTGCTGCAGTCAATTCTCAAAGGAGACAGAGGCTGCAGGAAAGTTATAAAACACCCTCACTGAATAAATCCTACAGAACTTCATCTTGTGGTTTAGACTCAAATAAGCTTCTTTCATGCATGACTGTAAGCAATTGAGGTCTACATGTTGTTTTGTTTCCATGAGAAAAGAGGCAATAATATTGGATTTCTTTGACATTAGAAGTGACTATGACAGTCCCACTGAGACATTAACTTATAATTTAGATATGGTTAGAAGAATGAGGGGGCCCTCTAACTGAGTTACTCAAGAGCAAAAGTGATGGTGGGATTTGAAAGAAGAACATGGAAGTTTATAGAACAGAATACAGGCCGTTAATTCTAGAGGGATTTAGAAACAGGTATGTGTTTGTGCAACACTTGGAAATATATGTCACAGATTCCCCTTATCCTTCCCAAAAAGTGTTGCTTCCAAACAGTCTTCACTGAACTCACTCTCTGTCCCCAAATTACAATAGAGATGAAAGGTCAAATTGTCTCTGTGCCAGACTCTGAGGGATGGAGAGCATCTGGGAGCTGGTGACAATGCCAGCTGCACCTTCCATGCCACTTAAAGCTGCTGCAGTCAATTCTAAGTTGAGCCACTGATGTCAAGTGTTTATTGGACCCTCCACCAGAGGAGGGTAGACATATCAGAGACCCTCCACATCCCTCCTTATTCATTCCCTGACCCTTTCTCATCCCCTACACCAAAGCTGGTCAGACTACAAAGAGGCATGGGACTCTGCCCCGTGTTGCTGGCTCAAAGGGTCAGTAATGAGCCATAGAATCTGACCAGAAGTGAATTATCTAACAAAACCGTATTAAGCTGACTTTCTCCACTGGGCTGCCAAGTCCATCCTCTCTTCATCTGTATCTGATGTTCAGAAAACTGAAAAGGAGGGAAGGGGAAAAACACCTGGAGCTCCTGCCATCTGTTTAGCACAGCCTGCCATGGCTTCAAGTTCCTCTGCAGTTGCGTATAGCTCAAACTGGCTAATGGCACCAATTAACTGATCATCCTCCTAATAGAGTTTAATATGGTGGCATCCTTACACCCTGAATGATTTATTGCCAAGATAAATAATAATGGCAGTGGTGGGAAGCATGCTGGGGTTAATGTGGATAGTGGGGGTGTGCACATTCCCTGGCTTTGGAGGGAGAACAGGGGACACTGATATGGAGGGAGGCGGGAGGGGGCACACACAAACCCCAAGCGGGGAGAGGGGAATTGGGGACCCCGCTATGAGGGGAGGGGCACACAGAGCCCCTACCATGGAGTGAAGGTGGGAATGGGGGACAGGCAGAGACCCTGGCAAGGGCGGGGAGAATGAGGGAGGAGGAAGTGATGGGCATACAGAACCTCTAATGAGGGGTGATTGGGTGATAGGGTGGGGAAAGGGGTGCACACAGAACCCCTGGCAGAGGAGTTTTAGAGAGTCCCTGAACTAGAAGAAGATGGGAGTGTAGCACAGAAGGAGCTTGTGGACTGAAATGGAGGGATGCAAGAAGCCCCTGCTGTGTACAGTGAGCTGGGTCTACACAAGCTATGAAGTCTGCGACCCCCTTACTGTACATAACTGAGCGCATTTCAGCACTCAACACATAAGGGTGATAACAGATCTGGTATTCTTCATTCAGAACAAATTACCTGGCCTTTCTGGTCTCTGCATGATATAACCATGTAATGGAACTTTGTGGCCTCTGTCCACTGGGGAATATAGAACTATTCTCCATTGCAGAATGTGATCTCTCTGAGAGCGAGAACATCCTGCCTGATTCTCCTCTCACTTCTGTTGGTTTTATGTTTGTTTTCATTGGAGTTATTCCTGATTTAGACCAGTGTAAATGAGAGGAGAATCAGGCTTGTGCAGAGTAAATCTTCATTGGCTGGCAGTACAGAATATCCAAGTGTTCTCTGGGGTAGGTAAGTAGGGCAGTCTCTGCTACAGACTACTTTAATGTATGACCAAAATTAATCTATTCCCTGCCACTTTCTGGAGCATGCTCAGCATTCATGTTTTTTCCAACAGCAAAATACACAAGGCCAAATTTATTCCTGGTATAACCCCACTGACCTAAACCAGGAGTGAATGTGAGCTAAGATGCACTTCTACAGGTCTGTTTGAATGGAATTGCATATGTTTTAAGATAGCAACAATGTTACTTTCATATATAAACCATCAGGTATTTCATGTTGGTGAACTAGTCATATAAAGTCTTCAATGGGGATTTCATAGCACAGGCCTTATGACCACTGAAACAGGAGCAAACTATATTCCAAGGTTTCATATTCTGGCAGGCAAGCAATACCACGTATCTGAGCTTGAGTTTGCCAGCTCAGTGCCATTCCACTCCCGCCTTCTGAGTGTAACTTCTAGACCTTCAACAACGACTACTCTGATCAAGCCCTGGAGCTGGAATAGGCAGTTGAAATCAGAATGCAGGCAGTTGATAAAAGCATCTGGAAAGGCTTGAATTTTTTTCTGTTAAGTATTGCTGTGAATTGTGACAAAGCCTAGATGTATGTGGAATGCAAACATGTGATCACAAATGATCAGATTAGAAAGAAAATAGGCTTTACAGGTTATCTTTTGCTCCCGCTATCCTCTTTATATTAATCTTTGATTATCTCCAGTGAGAGAGCTTTCCACAAGTGGATCCGCAGCATTCAGTGGAAGGACAAAGGAGGGAAATATTTCAATTTACAGGTTTGCATTAGTGACATGAGCATGACATTAATGACACAAAATCCACAAGTTGCTGTGTGGTTACCATTGTTTCCAGTGGAATGGCTCTGTGGTTTCCACCTGGACTATCCTTCCAGTATAGAAAAGGGTGGAAGGATTTATGTTAAACAGACCAGTCAGCTTAACTTCTGTACCCAGAAAGATAATGGAGCAATTAATTAAGCAATCAATTTGAAAACATCTAGAAGACAATAAGATGATAAGTAACAGTCAGCATAGATTTGTCAAAAACAAATAGTGTCAAACCAACCTGATAGCTTTCTTTGACAGGGTAACAAGCCTTGTGGATGGGGGGAAGTGGTAGATGTGGTATATCTTGACTATAATAAAGCTTTTGATACTGTCTCGCATGACCTTCTCATAAACAAACTAGGGAAATGCAACCTAGATGAAGCTACTATAAGGTGGGTGCAAAACTGGCTGGAAAACCATTCCCAGAGTGTAGTTATCAGTGGCTCACAGTCATTCTGGAAGGACATAACAAGTAGAATCCCGCAGGAATCAGTTCTGGGTCTGGTTATGTTCAATATCTTCATCAATGATTTAGATAATGGCACACAGAATACATTTATAAAGTTTGTGGATGATACCAAGCTGGGAGGGGTTGCAAGTGCTTTGAGGATAGGATTAAAATTCAAAATGATCTGGAAGAACTGGAGAAATGGTCTGAAGTAAATAGGGTGAAATTCAATAAGGACAAATGCACAGTTCTCCATTTAGAAAGGAACAATCAGTTGCACACATACAAAATGGGAAATGACTGCCTAGGAAGGAGTACTGCGAAAGGGATCTGGGGGTCATAGTGGACCACAAGCTAAATATGAGTCAACAGTATAACGCTGTTGCAAAAAAAGTTAACATCATTCTCGGATGTACTAGCACGAGTGTTGTAAGCAAGACATGAGAAGTAATTCTTCCACTCTACTCCACTCTGATTAGGCCTCAACTGGAGTATTGTGTCCAATTCTGGGCACCACATTTCAGGAAGGATGTGGACAAATTGGAGAAAGTCCAGAGAAGAGCAATAAAAATAATTAAAGGTCTAGAAAACATGACTTATGTGGAAAGATTGAAAAAATTGGGTTTGTTTAGTCTGGAAAAGAGAAGACTGAGAGGGGACATAACAGTCTTCAAGTTTGTAAAAGGTTGTTACAAAGAGGAGGAAGAAAAATTATTTTTCTTAACCTCTGAGGATAGGACAAGAAGCAATGGGCTTAAATTGCAGCAAGGGAGGTTTAGGTCGGACATTAGGAAAAACTTCCGAACTGTAAGGGTGGTTAAGCATTGGAATAAATTGCCTAGGGAGGTTATGGAATCTCCATCATTTGAGATTTTTAAGAGCAGGTTAGACAAACACCTGTCAGGGATGATCTAGATAATACTTAGTCCTGCCACGAGTGCAGGGGACTGGACTAGATGACCTCTCAAGGTCCCTTCCAGTTCTATGATTCTCTCAACTGGTTTCCCCCTCCTTGCTCTGGAATAACCTCTGAAGTGAGTCAGGGGAGGCTGTTCCTAGGGAAGTAGCCACCAAATATTCTCTGATAGTATGGCTCTCACAGGTAAATTAATGATCCCAAAGTCACGCTGACAAAGGAGCCCGGGGAACAGGGCACCACACACTAGAGAGGAGGCACACCCTTGACCTTCACTGACCCCCGTGCATCATACAGATCTCAGGGGAACTGTTGTTTAGGGGGAGTTCAATCCTCGGCCATTCCCCAATGGCAGTAAAATTCCAGCAGTGAAAACTCATGTTCCAGGTAGGGGCAATACACCTAGTGAACAGGAGCAGCAAATGGGGGAGTTTTGCAAGGGAGTTCTCCAGGTGAAGGAGGAGCAGCTCGGTGAGCCTTAGGGAGTGTTTGTTGTCTGTTAGTTTGTTTAGCTATTGTGTGCTTGCTTGAAGTTTATAGTGTGGTCTGTTTTGGGGGCTGTGTGCTGAGCCAATCAGGCTGCTTGACTGGGCTGAGAGCATGCTAACAGGGCTCGGGCTTGCTATCCTTTGATCCCTGATCCCTTGACAAGGAGGCAGTGCTAATTCAGGGAGAACAGGGGTTTAAAAAGCCAGTTGCTAAGTGACCAGAGGACCTAGCGAACCCTCTTGTGTTCTTATCTGCCTTCTGTTTAAATTATGCCCCATTCACTTCAGGAAGAAATGGACTCTCTACTGGTCTGAGAAATCTGGGAGAGAATTCACATTCTGTGAAACTCTTTAAGAGGAGATTTAAGTGAGTCATTGCAAAGCACCAAATATAGGTGCCCCGTGATTCACCCAGGATATTTTGTGATTTTATTATGCTCTTCTTTGAAAGTTGACAGGCATTTCATTCTGACTTTCATACACACAAGTATTCTCCTCAAAACCTCTCACTTTAAATTGAGTTCCAAAAAATTTCCCAAGTGCCAGCCAGTGAGTCATCTTTATAAAAAGCCTCATCTTTGGAATGTGGTTTTCGTTTCAGGAACTTGAGATTGCTTCCTGGATACTAAACATTGTGGGATCAATAATTAGGTTAGAAAAAAGTTGAAATAGTTAACAATCAATCATCTTCAGTGGCTCTATTAACTATAGATTTATGTGATTTCCAAGCTCTAGGAAAGAAAAAAAACAAACAAAAAAATAGAAAACCAAATATTTGGCTACTTGCTCAAAATGACCAACTTACACTGTTTTTCCCCCTATGAAAAGATATTTTAATCATTTTAATTTCTTTTTAATAACACAACCAGACACACACATCACATTGCATTGGAAAGAGTAGAAATATTATCTTTTTTACATGGGATAAACAGAAAGCATATGATGTAATTCTGCCTCCTCCTCTGATATGGTATCTTTTATGCTATACTGCCAAGACATATAGCCCTTATTAACTTTACAGTCTATGTTTCATTGTTTTGCCATCACACACGCCAACCTTTTTCATGCAATTGAGCTCCTTGGAATATCCTTGTCTGTACACTATATAAATTCTACATGTGCTACATGATACACTTGTGGCAACACGGAAGCGCATACAAAAGGCTGTGTGGGTGTCTGATGGGGGGTGTAGGAGTGGGGGGGCCTGATTCTGTTTTAAATTAGACACGACTACATAAAATGTGGAATTCTCTATTCAGATGCATTGTGCTTGCAGCACTACTCATCGGTAGCAGTTGCGCATTTTAAATAGAAGATTATTAGAGGGAATAAGTAAAGGTGTAGCAACAAGGTTAGAAAACGGGGAGGGGGTGAGAAATCAGAGATATTGACTTTTTGACCTAGCCAACAAGAATTAGAACCTACTACATGAGTTCTGCTCTTGAGATAGATTTCCAGTACAGTACTTAGGTTCTGTGCATGAGTTTTACTATTGGGATAGCAATAGTGTACTGAAAATATGCTAATATACTATGTCAACTATGAGAATTCCTGGAACTCTACACTGCAAGGGTACACGTAAGCATAATTCACAGTTTATATGTAAAATGTTTGACAAAGTGCAGGAACCGTCAAACATAAGGGTTCTTAAACACCTGCAGATACGATGGAAGTATTCACATATATACCTAATTATGCTGAAACTGGTGACATCTGGAATAATACAGCATCATATGAAGCAGTTGTTACTGAATGAGTTCAAAACATACCATCATCCACTGGTGTAGTGTCTTCAAGCAATAACACAGGAATTGCCAAACTGAACCAGGCCTGTGATGAACGCTAGTCTATTCTCCTATCTCCAACAGTACCCAGCAGCAGACACTTAAAAGTAAAATGCAAGAAGCCCTGAAGTAGGCAGTAAAGGAATAAACCTGCCCATAGGGAAAGTTATTCCTAACCACTTAACTGAAGCATATGTATGTTTGTCACTTAGAAACTAAATACCACATTTCTGGACTATTCCTGCAGTGCCTTGTGTCCAAATAATGCTGACAGAGTCAGAGCTTATTTTTTCCCCTGGGCTTTCCCCAGAGTAGCTGCAAAGATAGTATTTTTCTCTACCTCCTGTCACAAATACATGCTATGTCTTTGTAACTACACAGCAGCTTTACTCCCTGACCTGATGGCTTTCAAACCACCTCTTAACACAAAGCAGAACAATGCAGACATCTCATGACACTACATTCGTATCTGTGACTGAGGTACTGTCTACTACATCTTTGATCTTTTCTAAAAAAAAAAAAAAAAAATTGACCTTACCTAAAATAAATGAAAAATGAGCACCACAGCATTCAGATTCCAGCAAAAGAAAATAGAAGGCAGCCCCCTTTAAAAACCTTAGCCGATTACAATTCCCAACATTACCAGCAATAAATGGCACCCATTGCTGAGATGCTTGAGGTAACTGTGAAGTGAATGGATTAATTAGTCCATGGAAGGGTGCAATTCAGATTTCTAGTTTACTGCCTACCCAATCCATTCCAGCACACACAGCCTGGTTCTGAGGCACTGAGTGCCCCTAACTCCCATTGACTCCCAAGTCTAACTCTCAGTATTACAAACAGGGGAACTACTTTGCTTCCTGCACTAGGTGGCGTAGAAGGGCTAAGATTCTTCATCCTCTGGGCTGTGTCCTGGTGGTTGGTGTGTGAGATGCTGCTTGTGCCACCTCACTGTCCCTCTTGCTTGTCTTGTGAAGGATTTTTATTTTAAATCAAATCGTTTCCAGAATATTCATCAGGACAAAAGACTGAAGCGCTTCCTAGGGAAAGCCCCCTTCTACTTTAGAATTCCATCTGACTGCTGAGCTCTGGAATGGCCCTGATGCCTTTCTCTCATCACCCAACTTTCCACAGCCAGGTGTGGTATATTCTGAGTAAGTGTCCCATCTAGTCAGGCTCCGGTTGCCCATTCCTACTCCTTATATCCCTATTAGACCACATTTAAATATGCCAAGGAATAGATAGCCCTGACATCTTTGAACCTTTGCAATTCATTGGGCAGGAACTCTCCATTTAAAAAATCTTTTTTAGGAGGTATCATATTTTAGCTTCCTTAAATGGCTCAGATTTCTTGTCCCATTTTGTGTTCATGTGTCTCTTAACTTGCTCGACTATTGCATTTCCAAGTTGCTGGCTTTAATTATTTACACTGTAAAATAATAATGGAAGGACATGAGCTCATCACACAATAAGAACAAAGGGCCCATCTGGCCCAAAATCATTTAGAACACTTGAACAGGAAAAGCTTTCAGCACAATGGGTCCCCAGTCACTCCTTGTTTTGTGACCTCTCTCTCCTATATAACTTCAAAGTTACCTCATTTTTATGTTTTGCCATTTCTAGTTCCACCTCAACATGTTTCTCTAAACCCTTCCCATCACTTCACTGCCCTCCCAGCTTCCTGCTTCAGCGGCCTTGCAGAGGATAAACTCTGTCCCTGTAAACACCCTCCCACCCCACACATGTAATCTTTCTACTCCCAGCATGAGAGAGGCGCCTATCTCTGCAGTAACTGAGCCCGTTGGACTCAGATACTGTGTTGATGAGCATGTTAAAAGTCCAGAGACAGGGATTAGATGACAGTGGATTTTCAAAGTTAAAAACTGGGGCAGGTTTTCACATCCTGGGCATGGGGCTGAGTCAGGAAGGTTTTGGACAGTTGAAAGTTGGGGAGTACCTTTTAGCTTCAGACCATTTACTATATTTTCTGTCTTGATCCCACAGACACAACTCCTTTCTTTAACTCTTTCTTCTGCCTCCCCATATTCTGTCCTCCTCCCTTTCTGAATTTTCAGTGCTGTTCTCTTCTGTTTTCCCTTTTCATCGCCTTCTGCTTATCTGGTTCCTTCTCTCCCTCGGACTCATAGCCTGGTTATGGCTGGCACTTGACAGGTGAGAAGGCCAGAAGGACAAACAGCTGCAACAGAAGTGGGGAGAGAAAGAAGGCTGAATGTCAGTAACTCCTAGACTTTCGACACAGACATCTGGATCTGGATTTGAATTCAGATCCAAAGATCCCCAAAGTTCAGGAGCATTCATATTTGTAGGCTGCATCTACAACATGTCTAGCAATAATCTGTGGCCATCATAACAAATACACAATTTCTATATTTTACAATCCATAATTCAAACCCTTAATATTGCACTAAGCTCCTTCACTGTTATTCCCATAGGCAGTAATGTAATACAAAGAGGAAGAAGCAGAAAGACCGCAAGGAAGGACCCAGACAAAAAATGAGACAACCATGCCATTAGCCTGAATGTACAGGACACCTTCTGCTCTCAGCTACACCAGTGTGAGTGTAACTGAGGACTGGGTATGATCCATCTGGCATAAACTAAAGATATGACTGTGTGAGGTACTACACATTTTAATTGCCACTTATTTCATTCGATCTGCATAATTCATTCAGAACTCAGCCACTCACATAGGCACCGACTCCGTGGGTGCTCCTGGGCTGTAGCACCCATGGGGAAAAATTAGTGGGTACTCTGCTCCCACCGGCAGCCAAGCTCCCCTCACCCCTTACCCCACCTCCTCTTCCCCCTCCCCTGAGCACACCACATCCCCGCTCCTCCACCTACCTCTCCATGCTTCCCCCCATCTGCCACCAAACAGTTGTTTGGCAGCATTAGCACTCTCCGGAGGGAGGGGGGAGGAGTGGGAACATGGCACGCTCGGGGAGGAGGTGGGGAAGAGGCCGGGCCGGGGCAGGGATTTGGGAAAGGAGTTGTAAAATTGGCAGGGAGGGGGTGGACACTTTAGGGAAGGGGTTGGAATAGGGGCAGCAAAGGGGTAGGAAGAGGCGGGACGGGGCCAGGGACAGAGGTTGGGGATTGAGCACCCAGGGGAAAGAGGGAAAGTTGGCACCTATGGTCACTCATTGAGTAATGTGGTCATTCCATACTTGTGCTCATAAAAATTGTACTGCCCCCACACTTCCACACATTCTTCCTGTATAGTTCCTTTTTATTTGGCTGTCAAGATATGACCAGCTCCAGTTACAGCTATGATTAACTGGATGCTCAAGATGCAGAATGCCATCTCCATTATGCATTATATTCATGGCCATATTCAGAATGGAAAGAAGGCCTGTTTTTTTCTAATCTACTCCGGAGACACACATAAATGTAATGTGTCAACATGAGGGACCACTTACACATCAGATCACACAAGGCTACTGCACATATATACACAAAACTAACAAGTAACACAAAACCACCCAGAAAGGGGTACTTCCCTGGTGTCCCACTGGATGAATCTACTTTCATAGGCTCTATAAAACAGTCAAGACATTTCATTTCACAAGAATGACCAAAAAGGATGAAATTCCGCTATTCTGCAGACTCCACGTCAGAAATATTGTAATTTTTAGCATGCTGCCAAAAAGCCAAGAGCAAATAACATTGAGAAACAGAATCAACATCCTTCAAAACCAAAAAAAAAAAACAAATCTGGAAGACAAAACTTTCTAACAGATACTGAAATAGTTCATTTAATTACTAGTTTAAGGCATCTTAGCTGATGAAGCACTACTGGGAGGAGCTAAAAGGTCTTGTTTCTTTTCCCCTCTTTTGAATATGCTGAAATCACACTAGCCAGTCAGCTGACTGATTAACCAACCACTTAGGTAAGTGTATAGATTCAAATAAAACCCTATTACAAGAAAACACAAAACTGAGAATAGCAAAATATAAATGACTCTTTCCCCATTACTACATTTGAAGAAAAGTTGGGGAACCAGACTAATTCAGACAATTTAACGAGAACAGTTTGGCTAAAATCAGAACAACATTCAAAACATACAATTAAAATAGAAGTTATTTTTCCTTCCCAGTTTCCCCTTGCTATAATTAGCATTGCCCAGGCTTCCCTGTTAGAGGGTTAACGACATCACTAACCTGCTGCAAAATGCTTCAGAGTTAGGGATAACAGCCCGCTTCCTGCTCCTGGGCTCAGCTTTTCCCAGCTCACACTGGGCACCTGTCCTTCTGCAAAGGAGCTGCCCTGACTGCTTGCCCTCATGGAGTCTGACCAGGGCTGGCCTTACAATGAGGCGAACTGAGGCGGCCGCCTCAGGTGCCAGGTTGTGGGGATGGGGGCACTAGGACCCAGAGTGTAGAAAATACTGGAAATGCTGGAAATGGCCCAACTTGATGATCACTTTAGATAAGCTATTACCAGCAGGACAGTGGGGTGGGAGGAGGTATTGTTTCATGATCTCTGTGTGTATATAATGTCTGCTGCAGTTTCCACGGTATGCATCCGATGAAGTGAGCTGTAGCTCACGAAAGCTCATGCTCAAATAAATTGGTTAGTCTCTAAGGTGCCACAAGTCCTCCTTTTCTTTTTGGTATGACAAATGTGCTTCTTAAAAAGCTGGAAGGTACAGGAATTGTGATAGCTGACATGAGAGATCAGGGCTACGATAATGATGCCAACATGAGAGGAAAGAACAGAGGAGTACAGACATGGATCCAAGAGTTAAACCCTTGAGCTTTTTTTGTCCCATGCAGTTCTCATTCATTGAACTTGGTGGCCAGTGATGCAGCTTCAGCTTTTAGTGAGGCTGCTGAAATTTTTAATGTAATTCAAAACATCTATGTATTTTTCTCTGCATCAGCTCATCGATGGCGAATTTTGAAGCAACATCTGGGAACATCCTCTCTGACACTGAAACCACTGAGTGCCACATGATGGGAAAGTTGACTGGAGGCAGCAAAGCCTATCAAACACCAAATTGGGAAGATAGATGATGCCATAGTTACCATTATGGAGGATAATGTTATGACAGGAACTGTTTGTGTGAGAACAGTGGCAGAGGAAATAGACTCACCAGAAATATACATAACTTCACATTTCTGTGTGGATTAGCGTTGTGGCGTGACATACTGTTTGAAATAAATGTTGTAAGCAAGAGACTCCAAGGTGTGGACCTTGATATATCTGGAGCAATGGAACAACTGGACAAAGCAAAGTCATACCTACAGTCTTACCGGTCAGATGAGGGATTTCAAAACATTCTGAAGAGTGCACAGAAGTTGGCAGAGGAACTTCACACTGAAGCTGTTTTCCCACCCATTCAAGAATACAAGACTCACCGAAGAAGAAGACATTTTGATTACGAGGCACAGGATAATCCCATAAGAGACCCCAAACAACAATTGAAAGTTGAATTCTTTAACCAGGTGCTAGATTGTGCAATACAGTCAGTTGAAGAATGTTTCATGCAGCTCAAGGAACACAGCAGTATATTTGGGATGTTGTATGATATTCCAAAACTCCTCACTATACCTGAAGAAGACCTACACCAGCAATACAGAGCACTAGAGACAGTGTTGACACATGATGACATGTGCAATATTAATGGAGTGATTAGGTGATGAACTGAAAGCCCTTTCAAGATACATTTCAGCAGGATCAACTCCAAAGGCTGTTCTGGAATATGTGTGCACAAATAAGATGACCACCCTCTTTCCAGATGCTTTTGTTGCTCTGCGCATACTTCTAACACTTCCTGTAACAGTTGCCAGTGGAGAACGCAGCTTCTTCAAGCTGAAGTTAAAAACACATCTACGCTCCACAATGACACAGGAGAGGCGGGTTGGCCTTGCAACCATCTCAATAGAGTGTGAGCTGGCCCAGACTGTGGATCTTCAGGAAGCAGTTCAAATCTTTGCAACCAAGCAGGCACAGAAAGCACCACTTTGATTATTCAAACAGATAAAAATGCCAGTGTTTACTATGCAGACAAGAAAAGTTACATTTGCTGTTCAGGTGTTTGAAAGTTAAGCGTTACTTAAAATTTTTGAACAAGGTATTTTAAGTTGTTAGTGCTCCTTTATTGGGGTAGGTAGCAGAGCAGTACCATGAGAGGAGTAGGTTTCAGAGTAACAGCCGTGTTAGTCTGTATTCGCAAAAAGAAAAGGAGTATTTGTGGCACCTTAGAGATAAATTGGTTAGTCTCTAAGGTGCCACAAGTACTCCTTTTCTTTTTGAGAGGAGTAGAACAGGAAGAAGGCAGAATTGAGACCTTTCAATGTTTTGGCCCAAGCGAGGGGGTATGGGGGCGTCATTTGAATTCCCCGCCTCAGGTGCCAAAATGTTGGGGGTCGGCAACAAAGAGTGGTATCACTGAAGCTCTAGAGGGAACTCTGCATTGTCGAACTTCCAGGAGAACCTTGAATACCCAGAGCTCTGGAAAAATATTCTCCAAATACAGATAGTGCTAAAGGGGAACACGAGGTTAATATTAATAGTGTCATGGTAGTAAAACTAATTGTTTAATACTTCTGCAGTGTGGTAGAGCAGCAAGCGTGTCACAGGGTCCACTCACTGCTAGTGGTACCTCCTGCTGGCCATCCTGGGGATTAGCTCCCTGGGAGGAAGGACTGCAGTCTAGTTCCCTGCAGCCCCCTTCTAGGACCAGCTTCCTGGCACACATTAGCCCTGCCTAATGTTGTCAACAGTCCCTCATCACAAGGGACGTTCCTTGTTTTTTCATCTCTGTACAACAAGGTCGGGAGTTGTTAAGCAAGAAATACCTCTGGCGAATGTAGGTGAGCACTTCTTATTAATTAATTAATTAATTATAATAATAAGTAATAACATTGGCAGGAGGGATAGGGTGGGGGTGCTAAGAAAACAGTCCTTTATTTTTGCAATACAATGTTGGCAACCCTAGTCCCACCTGTCCCTGCCCAGCTGAGCCTTGTGTCCAATTAATCAATCCCTGCTCCCTGGCTCCTCCTCTAGGCACAGCCTGGGCAGGTAATTGGGCCTAATTTACCTCTTAGGGCCAGTGTGGGCCCCATCACAAAGCACCAAATTGACTACAGCAAAATATACTTCACTGTTTCCCCTTTTATTCAACACATGTGGGGATGACACTAAGGGATGCAACCCCCGCCCTCCCCCCGTCATTCTCATGAGACTCATTGCTTCATCTTTTTCAACACACCTGAACCTTGCTCTTCCCTTACTGTCCCAGTGTCTGGCTGAATTAGGGACTTCTTATAAAACTAGCTGGCTTTGGCTCAGGCTAGCTAAGACTCAGGAGATACTTGTCAGCTGTGGGAAGTATTTTGAGGAATTGGAAGGGGCTGTGCTTGTGCTGTCAAATGGGGGTGAATGTCTTCTAATGTCAAGGTAATCTGCTGTATTGGAGACTTAGGGCCAGAGCCTCAAAGGTATTTAGGCTCCTAACTTCCACTTATTCCTTGTAGGATCTGAGTTTACTGCTTTCATCACTGATCCCGGATTCCTAAGTACTCATTGTTAGCTAATCAAGGAATTTAATTATTTCCTCTCAGATGTGGGCCTCACAAAAGCACCTATGCTTTGTTACCTCCACACTAAATTACTGTAATGAGTTCCACAAAGGGCTACCCTCGAAGCTTGCCCACAGACCAATGAGAGCACTTTACACCAATGCTCTATATTCTGCACTGGCTGCCAGTTCATCTGATTGTGTTTCAAGCTGTTGATCATTATCTATACAGAATTAAATGGCGTAGGTCCCTGTGATCTGAAAAAAACCCTTCACTTTCCCTTGTGATGGTGGTTATGACTAGCTGGGGTGCTTTTACAGTCAACCACAGGGTGGAAGTCAGAGGGAGTGTTGGCAGATTGGTCTCTGTGGGAGGTCCCTAGTTCTTCATGTCTTTTGGGCGCCACAGAAGTAGGGCTTAAGGGATGATATGAAAGGAGACAGGATGGTGGGTTGGCATACTCAAAATACATGTCGTATTAATATGATTCTCATTTTTAGTGGCAAATATTGCATTATTTATGTTCTGTGAATGGTATCCAGATACTATGGTGATGCAAGCCTTATAAATGTGTGTAATAAATACGTAATTATGATAAAGGACAATGTAATTCAAATATTCTGAAACGGGTACACCATACCTCCATAAAATGACCTGTGTTTTATTCAAGAGATATGTATCCCTGCTTTTATAAATGTTTACACGAAAGCAATGTTCTTGTCTTTAGCAGAAGCTCATTTGCTAATGTAACAGAATCTTGCTTTGATATTTATTGGTACATCCGTCTCCTACACACACAGAGCAGCGTGCCTCCTATTACAGAGAGGGCGTTCATAGCTGTTATCTTGAAAGGAGGTAAAGAGCTAGACTAATGTTTCACATTAAAGAGAAGGCTACTGCTGTTTAAAGAAGCTTAGCTTAGAGCTCGAGATGAGCCCAAAGGGGAAGCCCAGTGAGAACACCCTCTGGCCTTGGGAAAGTTTGTATCTGGATCTGAATTTTACCATTAGCCCTTATTTCTATAATTAGCCGAAGAAGAACTCAGAATCTAACCATCCCACCCCACACTGCAGAAAAGTCTGAATCTAGATGTGGAATGGAGCTCTGTGGGTCTTCTCTACTTGCCAGCTTCACACAGAGCTCTCCTGCCAACTTATGTGCCATTCTCCCTCCCACAAATTCAGATTCACTGAAGCTGGGTAGGAAACTTGATTTGGCTAGAGTTAGGTAGACACAGTGATAATATTCAGTCCTTCCCCGCATAACACTGTCTGCAAGTTCTTTTGCTTGTATTATCACTACAACGCCTCTTGGTCTATTAATACACCATTATCTGCAAAAAATATAGTCTGGCGCTAAGAAGTAAAAGGCAGTAATGAGGAGCATCTTGAAACGTCAGGTCCCTCCCAAAGAAAATCTAAACAATTCAGGGACATAGTAAGAGCTATAAACGCTAGAGGGAGAAGTCATCACAGAATGTAAAGGACACATAATCCCCTTTTACTACCAAATTGGTCTGTGCAAATTGGGACCTCTGATGTTTCAATCTGCCACTGTTCTTGCTCAATGGAGAAGGGAATATTTATATACTTTGCAGCAGGTTGCCTGATTATTTTTCATTTGAAGTTAACACTCCATATTGACACCTCAGTACTAATTTTTAGGAGGGGCTGTTTTTACAGACAGTATCCTGAGGTGCATGGCAGATCCAACTGCAGAGGTGATAACATGACCTCTCCACTCAGGTTTTGTTATCCAGAACAGGCTACAGAGCCTTTGGGGGTGAAACCTGCAGAGCCTGTCGGGATGGAACCCAGAGCACAGGCTGTTTCCAAACTGGAGCTGCAGGATTTTCTGTTTATTAGCCAAAGGGCGGGGGTAGAGGAGGAATGAGATTCGTCTAGTGCCTGACCTTTCATAAATACATTTTTCTGTAGCACGTTTTGATCCTCAAATACAGCAGATAGCTGCTTTATCTGAATCCCATGTCCTTAACACATGCACACAAAGCAGGAAAACTTGCATGTACTGTATAAAGTAGTGGAAATATATTTTTGTATGCATGCTCTGTAATAAATGTCTTGAAAGGCAGATAAAGAGACAGCCTGACTTCTCTTTTTTAATCCCTCTCTCTCGCTGAGAGGTTTCACATTACATTAGTGTTACCACCCACATCTGGGCCTGAAGTCAGAGAGGCCTTGTTGTGCCATTACAGTTCTCCACAATCCCTGCCTGGGAGCAAAGACAATGATAGTCTCCCAGAATCAGAATGGAAATCTCTTTACAAAGTGACAAACCATGAGCCCAACGGTTTAGAGTCTAGAGACAACTAAGCCAGCTGATGGTAGCAATGACATGGTGCTGCAGCTCTTTTAATCATGAGCCACCATTTCCAGCTGCCTCAGTTTGAGCTTCTTGAGGTACCTCTTTGATCTGGCTTTCAAAACATATTGTTGTAATATCTGTTATCCTTAGTTAGGCCTTGTTTCTAGTAGAGAAAAATAAGGGGGACTCCATGTATCTATGCCAGTGTTTCTTGTACCCCGCTCTTGCTAAAGGAACTCTTTTACCCCAGCCTGACTGAGGTGACTCTCATGTTCCCCAAGGCAGTGATTCAAGATATTAATAAGCACAATGAGTACGTTCGAGGGTTTCTCCATCCATCACTTCAGTCTGGGCTGTATTTTTCCCACCCCTCTGTTGCAGCCACAACAGCTGCGGATGGAAGGAGTCAAGCCACCTTTTGCTGTTTACCACCATAGTAGCGAAGCACCAAACAAAGGTAATGCTGAGTACACCCACAAAGGACTCTGTTCTCCTGACTCCCTGTGCTCCAATTTCCTCCCTCCGCTCCCCTCCTCTGTAGTACTGTTTGCTTTTCACTATCCTTCTCTCTGCCCAGCATCCCCATTGTGGATTTGTCACAGAGGGTAAGATCTTAGCGAAGAGGTGCCTTTTTTATTTAGCCCTAAGCACTCTTTTAACTACTTGGCCATAAGTTCACCCAGGCTGTGGAAGAGATGAGGTATTAGAAATGTGTAAACATAAGGCTATTTATTGACCTAACAGCAAAGTCACGCTGGCCAGGTCGTCCCTGACATGGAAATATGTTAGGAAACTCTGAGTTTTGTGAGTTAAAAAGCAGTGGATTAAATTAATGAACTGCCACAGACTTCTGCTAGAGATTTCAAGCACTTTCAGTGTATGAGACAAGTACACATGGTCTGGGATTTTCAAGGCAGCCTATGGCATTCCACTCCCATTTACTTTCTTTGACAGTTGTGTGCCTAACTCCCTTGTGCCCTTTGCAAATCCCAGCTATAGTTTACACTAATAATACTGAGCCACCCCCCAAAAAGTATATTAAAGTTTATATTCATTAAGTGAGGCTTACAAATTAGTTTGTCTGTAGTCCTTTATCTCTCAGTATCAGTGTCATGCCAACTCCTCCAAATCCCAATCATAACAAGTATCTGAGTTTATTTCTAGAGGGTGATTTAAATTTATTTCCACTGGTACCAAATGTCTATTTTCTTTGCATAAATTATTCAGGGCAAAGGGTTGTCTCCCTGCTCCCACACAACTAAATATATAAAACTAGCATGTCATCAAGTGCCTATCACTCTGAGGCTAAATCCTTCCCTGTTTATGGTTCCTTATAACTCGAAGGCAACAGTACTGTGGTGATGGTGATTAAAAAGAGAAATGCCTAACTATTACTACATCCAGCCTACAGACGAAGCAAAAACAGCAGCAGATATAAGAAAAATATGAAAACACTTTTTATATACAGGAAAGCTACTGAAAATACTATTTCTTATAAAGCAGTGGTTTATCAACCCATAGCCCAGAGGCCGCTTGCGGCCCAATCAGCACAGTTGCAGCCTATGTGACATCCTCAGGGCCAGACAGGTAGTATATATATTGTGTGGATGCGGCCCACGTAACACACAGAGAGCTCCATATGCAGCCCGCAATGGTAAATAGGTTGAGAAAGGAATAAATAAAGTGTCCCACTGGCCCTTATCTATAACTCTTCTACATAGAGAAGCATGAAGAGACACAGAGTGTCTCAGATCCCACTAATGTCTGCCTTCATTGTACCTACACAGATCATTTGAACATCCATCCCTTCAGGTGGAATGTTAAGGAGGCATTATGCAACTTCAACATTTCTTTGAGGCTTCCAAGCATAAATCAGGCCAGACCGTTCCCACATACTATCTAAACCAAACCTTCTTGGCTCAAAGGCAAGCTCCTGGGAGAGTTGAAACACCTTCCCAGTTCCATGCCAAACCATTCAGCTGACCGAGGTATCGATTCAGCAAAGCTCTTAAGCATGTACTTGAAGGTAAATACATGCTGAAATGCTCTGCTGAATCGACATCTTAATAACTCAAGTTAGGAGAATGCCTCTGGAATTAGCATTTCTGAGTTCTAGGATGATGACCTGAAGTCTCTCCTTCTAAGTTCCCCAGCCCAAAGCCGGAACTATAGAATCCTTCAAAGTACTGTCTTCTTTTCAGGGGTAAGCAAGAAGGAGAGGGTAAGGATTCAAGAATCATGAAAGGAAAATGGGGTAGATTTCTGCTCTCATTTATATCAGGGTAAATCCAGAATAACACCACTGAAATCAGTTAAGTTAGTCCAGATTTCCATTCAAGTAACAAAGCAAAACTGGGTTAACATCTATAGAAACATGCATATATTATTTAAAGCATAGTTTGTACAGTACCTTCCACTTAAGATGAGTGCCAATAAATTATTTCCTATAGTTAATTTGAGCAAAACTCAGGAAACAAAACATCTGTTGTGACAATAACAATGTCTCATTTTATTTTGATCCATTTTGATTTCCAAGGGCAGGTATTATTTGATCAATTGACCACTGGCTAATTAAATTGTCACTGGCCAACATTTTGGCTAGAACAATAGAAAATCGAGGTCAAGAAACATTCATGTCAGTAAATGGCTATGTTAAAAGATAATAAAACAATGTGTTAACTTGTATTTATTATCATCCAGTATGAGCTGTGCAGGCAGTGGTAGGTACCCTTGAGCTCTTAATAATAACAAGATCAACCACTTATTTTAGGCCAAGTTAGAAGAACAGACTCGACTGAAGAAGATTCGATATGCTAAACATTCGTATGCCCCTTCATGCTTCGGCCACCATTCCGGAGGACATGCTTCCATGCTGATGACACTCGTTAAAAAAATAATACATTAATTACATTTGTGACTGAACTCCTTGGGGGAGAATTGTAGGTCTCCTGCTCTATTTTACCTGCATTCTGCCATATATTTCACGTTATAGTAGTCTCAGATGATGATTCAGCACATGTTCATTTTAAGAACGCTTTAGCGGCAGATTTGACAGAACGCAAAGAAGGTACCAATGTGAGAGTTCTAAAGATAACTACAGCTCTCGACCCAAGGTTTAAGAATCTGAAGTGCCTTCCAAAATCTGAGAGGGATGAGGTGCGGAGTATGCTTTCAGATGTATTGAAAGAGCAACACTCCAGTGCAGAAACTACAGAACCTGAACCACCAAAAAAGAAAATCAACCTTCTGCTGGTGGCATTTGACTCAGATGATGAAAATGAACATGCATCCGTCTGCACTGTTTTGGATTGTTACTGAGCAGAATCCAACATCAGCATGGCCACATGTCCTCTGGCATGGTGGTTAAAGCATGAAGGGACATATGAATCTTTACTAGCATGTAAATATCTTGCGACACCGGCTACAACAGTGCCATGCGAACACCTATTCTCACTTACAGGTGACATTGTGAACAAGAAGCAGGCAGCATTATCTCCTGCAAATGTAAGCAAACGTGATTGGCTGAATGAGAAGTAGGACTGAGTGGACTTGTAGGCTCTAAAGTTTTGCATTGTTTTGTTTTTGAGTGCAGTTCTTTTTGCACATAATTCTACATTTCTAAGTTCAACTTTCATGACACAGAGATTGCACTACAGTACTTGTATTAGGTGAATTGAAAAATACTATTTCTTTTGTTTTTATAGTGCAAATATTTGTAATAAAAATTAATATAAAATGTGCACTGTACACTTGTATTCTGTGTTATAATTGAAATCAATATATTTGAAAATGTAGAAAACATCAAAAAAAATTTAAATAAATTGCATTCTATTATTGTTTAACAGTGCGATTAATCGCAATTAATTTTTTAAATTCATTGGCAGCCCTATTGTTAATGCTTGGCCTTAAACATCAGAGGAGGAACTCACACAGTAAAAGGACACTTAGGAAGGAGAGGGAAAGGGGCATGCTTTCAAAGTAGAGAGGTACTTTTTAAATGCAGGACCAGCTGAGGAAGAAGGAAAGTCTCTCCAGAGAAGAGGGATAGGATTCATGATTCAGAAGAGAAGCCATGTTTTGGGGGAGTGGGAGATCTTGGATTCTTTAGAGGACTCTGACCTGAGCCCAAATGTTTTATTGTTTGTCTGGATCTGTATCTTTCTCGTTCTATGTAAACAGTGATTGGGTTTGGAGACTGTTGCAGAGCTTGTTTGGCCACTTGCTTCCACTATCATGCACAAGTTAGAACTCCAGGGAAGGGTATACTTAAGCAACTGGGAAGTCTGGGGTGGGGGGAGGTCACCATTGGGCCTGGGGATCAAGGGCAGCTGGACCCGTTTTTGTGAAGGGGTAACAGACAGCGAGTCTGTGCCCAGGAAGTGTGCCAGACAGGCCCAGGAAAGAGACAAGGCTGGAGCCTCTTGGGGAAATACAATATTAGGTATAATATTGCTTTCCCCTTTCCTGTACCTTAGCTTAGCTCTCTGCTGCAGTATGACCACAGTTTAGTCTTTTCAAGGCTTTGATTTATATATTTTATACACCATTAAAACTCTGAGAGAGCAACAAAATCGCTAAAGGAAAAAAGTTTACTATGTCTATGTGTGTGTGTATTATTTGCATAACAGTTTGCTTATAACCCATGAAACACTTATGAATATTATCAACAACAACTTTCAGGGGGTTTTCCTCCAGGCTTAGTACTTGTTACTTCCAAAGTTCAAATGCAGCGTATGTGCACACACACACATACATATACTGCCCCAGGGTTCTTCTCTGTCTCTCAGAGATAGAGGTGGTGTCTTGTCTTTTTGTAGGGCCTGCCCCTCCTTAAAGTTGGGAAATAAGTATCAGCCCCACAGTCTCTTTCAAATTCCATTTGAATCTTCACAACAACAAAAAGAAAAGGAGGACTTGTGGCACCTTAGAGACTAACAGATTTATTTGAGCATAAGCTTTCGTGAGGTACAGCTCGTGCTGTAGCTCACAAAAGCTCATGCTCAAATAAATTTGTTAGTCTCTAAGGTGCCACAAGTCCTCCTTTTCTTTTTGCAGATACAGACTGACACGGCTGCTACTCTGAAACCTTCACAACAACAGTTTGCAATTTGCAGACGGCCTTAAGTAAATTCTAGTCATCTTCTTCTTCCAGTGGGGTAAGTGAGCCTGCAGTCTGAGTCCAACAAAACTGGCAGAGTCCCTGGAACACAGTCCTTACAGCAGACCCGTCTGTTCCTTATACTGCTCTATTGCTAAATTCTTCAGTCTGGCTCCCACTCCTCCTATTTATAAATGCCTTCTCCTCTCCTTGAGTTTGGTTCCACTCTCAGAATGACTATGAAGGTGTTCCGCCAGGCTGCTTGCCCACAATGAAAATCACCCATGTCGGTTCAGATAGCCTGTTGCCAACCACGGTCTTGAGATTCTGGCCCATCCAGCACTCACCTCACCTGGCTCTGGCAAGTCAGCAGGCATACAGAGTCCCCAAAACAAAAAACAAGAAACAATGTATCCGCCCCATGGTTTCTGCCCTTGTTTACACTACTAAATGGTGCAATACAAGCATGTGGGTCACACCCACTCAGACACAGGAAGTTTAAAGCATATGGACTCAGTATGGGAGGCACAAACACAGCAGCATGATGCGTGCCCAAGAAGGAGAGCACCGCCAGGACCATGTCATAGGCCCTTTTCAAATGTTTCAAGTTGAGCCTCTGAAAAGTGAGGTATGCAAAGTTAGAGGCCACTTTTGAAAATGTGGACCTTAGTTTGTACTGGCTCCACTGTCTTTCAGCATGGGCCAGCCCCCCTTCTGATGGCTCTTTATCATACCTCTCATTAGTGTCTCATTAAAAGGCATAGCACTCATTTGAGACCAGAACTTGCCTTGGTCCCACATCAACTTCCTGTTATTTCATTGTTTAGTCCTGTGAATGCTCAGCCTCAGAGAGGGGAGATCATGAATATGAGGTTATAGCAAATGTTACCTATAAGAAAGAAAGAGTGTTTCATCATTTTTGGCATCCTGCTCTCTTGTTTTTGTTGTATCCCGCATTTGGGTCCTGGACTCACCTTATGAAAAGGCCAGTGTCATGCCACAGGACCTTGGAAATCTGAGAGCTAAGCTCTTAAGGACAGTGATCACTTTAGATAAGCTATTACCAGCAAGAGAATGGGGTGGGGGGAGAGAAAACCTTTTGTAGTGGTAAACACCCATTTTTTCATGCTTTGTGTGTATAAAAAGATCTTCTATACTTTCCACAGTATGCATCTGATGAAGTGAGCTGTAGCTCACGAAAGCTTATGCTCAAATAAATTGGTTAGTCTCTAAGGTGCCACAAGTACTCCTTTTCTTTTTGCGAATACAGACTAACACGGCTGCTACTTAGTCTTTACTCTAAGTCTACCTCAGCTCTAAAAGCTTGTAGTCTGGAGCTCATTCCTGCAGGGCTTCTGTGAACTGCCTGTCAAATTTGTGTGCTGAGGTGAACGTGCTCCTCAAAGCTTGAGACTTATCTTTGTCTTTATTTGTCTTATATTTGTCAACCCATTAGGCTCATTATGAAGGGTGAACCGTGCAAAACTACCAGTAAGGCAACAGGAGAGTGCTTCACGAGTTTTCCTCCATTGACTTTAACTAACCTTGCACTTGGCTTTTCAACCTTGCGGTGAGTGAGGAAAACTCTTTGTTATTAAAAAATGAATAAGAATTTGAGTTTGTTCAGCAACATTTCCACAGGTCTCCAAGCTGGAGCACTCATATGCGTCTTTCTAACCTGTGCCTGGTGGCAGTGTGGCTTATATGTCCCCCTCTCAGCTACAGAGCCCGTAAGAGAGAACACACACAATCCAACTAAACAAATAGCGATGCTGTGCCCTTTTATTTGAAGCTCAAGAGTGCTTTACAACCATCAGTAAATTTAGCCTCACAGTAGCCCGGTAAGCCAGCAATTTTCAGGAGGCAATCACTACTACTCCAGTTTTACTGATGCAACTGAGGCACGCTGAGTTTAAGTGACTTTCCCACAGTTGATCTAACCACAGTAGAGCCAGTTGTAGCGAGGCAGTTTGGGTTCAGCTGTTCATACGTCTTGTACCCACTGAGAGCCAAAAAAACTCAAAGCAAAATTCAGGGAAAACCACCGGTCAAAACCATGCAAAACTGAGAGCCAAATTCTCTGCTGAGGTAAATCAGGACAGCGCCATTGAAGTACATGGAGCTGTACCATTTTACGCCATCAGAAGTCTGGGAAAGTGCCAGCTTTGCATGGTTTTGATGCAGAACTGTACATGAGACAATGTTCCCTCAGACTAGAGTAAGGTTTTCAAGCTTTGTGCACTCTGCAGCTTCCTAAACCTTCGTGATCCTTTCAACAAAGAGGAGATACGTTTAGATTAATAGAGAGCCTGAAACCAGGAGAGTTTTGTGTCTTTTGTGGTATAATAATTATTATTATATTGCAGTAGTGCCCAGAGGCCTCAGTCAGGACTGGTATCTCATTGTGATTGGAACTGTTCAAAAATAGGGCTACATTGCCAAAAACAAAATCTAGCCCACAGAGGCAGACAAGGTCCCTTCCCCAAAGAGATTACAACTAATCCTGCAAAGATTTAAGCGCACACTTAAGTCGGTAGAACTACTCACAATGCATAAAGTTAAGCACGTGCTTAAATCTTTACAGGATTGAGGCCTATGAAATTTCCCTACATGGAGAAATTTATGGAGAGGCTGTAGCTGTGCCCTCCCATCCTTTCACTCATTCCTTCTTATGCAACACTGCACATGAAACCTCCCCCAGCCCTTTCCCGAGTTTGGAGGATTGCTGCAGAGCGTGTTACAGAGCTCAGTCTCCATTTCCCAGTGCACAAGGCTGGGATAGTTGGTGCAACGGAGGAAACCCTCTCCACCCAGGAGCTGAAACTGCTCTATGAAACTCCCTCTATGCCACTCCCAACCTTTTTTTAGCCTGGGAGCAGAGAACAAAGCATTAATCATGAACGTGAGCTTCCCAATCCCTGATCGTGGTAGATTTAAGGCTAGATAGTGCAAGCCTTACTCATGGCAGTGAGCACATGGCTATTCCCAGGGATGACAGCAGCCTAAGCAAGGGTGCACAACCTGGCCCAGGACAAGTATTCATGTTTTCTTTTTAAACAAGTGAAAATTTAAAAGTGAAATATTTAAATCACACCAACAAAGCTAATAATTCCCCTGGACTCTGGACTCCTCACCAAAAGTGGCAGTTTCCCATTCATGTCCCCTCACCCCAGCCGCCCTGCAACCTCCCTGCAGGCCCTCCACAGAGCTGGGATGAGCTCAGTTTCACAGGAGCTGTGCGGGCACATGAAGCAGCCTGCCCTGAATGGCAGCTCTCTTAATAACTTCAATCCCTACTCAGCATGCGCCACAGCAATTGTTCAATTATTATTAGCCAAGATCCTTCTACGACCAGAATCCCCCTTTCCCTGCCAGAATTACAGGAGCTAAGATGCAGTGAAGAAGGGTGAGAGAGAAGGAAAGACAAAGGAGAAGACAGCTCTTCAAGTTAATATTTGTAATTTGCAGTAATAAATTACATGTGCGTGATAACACAAACAATGGAGGGTTACATTTGCCCACAGTTTGAAATTCCCCCTCAAACAAACAAAAACTGGAAGTGAAAACCCAGGCTAAATGCCTCTTGAAGAAGAAAAGGGGCAGGGGAACCACACTCCCAAAGAATATTCAATGCAAAAGCAATAGGTCTAGTGTTCTTCTTTAGAGTCTGTGAAGAAGCCTACTCAGATCTGCCCCCCACCATCATGGAATTAAAAGGGAAAAAAATCTGTGAACCATCAAGCCAACAGCACTCCGCTCCTTGTCTAGGAGCCAAGTCTCTATAGTTTATCTAAGGCCATAAAAGTGGCTTTTGAAACCATTAGGGTTCATGCCCAGATCCTGTTACAGACAAGAAGGTTTGTACACTCGTCACTTGGGCTTTACTATTCAGAGTGCATGCCTTGGCATTGCAAATTTAAAAGTCCCAGCTGAGGCATGATGAAGTCAGATGACTTGCCCAAGGTCACACACAGCGAGTGGCAGAGTTAGAAACAGAACCCTGGTCTCCAGACTCCTTGCTCCTGCGCTAACAACTAGACAACATGCACTCCCTAACCCCTAAGTCAATATTGTACTTCTGCTCAAAAGTACTTCCCATAATAATCTATTGGCATCAACTTTTCTTTTTCATTTTCACTTGGGGCGGGAGATAGGAGAGTATTTGTGTGGGGTTAAGGGGGAGAGGTCCCTGCTCACTCTCCTGACCAAAGTGCAATGACATAATAGTGACTATATAGCCACTTGGTTAGTCAGTATGGCAAGGGAGTAGCCCTGAGGAGGTTGCGCTCCACCTTCCATGAGGGCCCATCACTGTGACAGGCTGTGACTACCCAAACACATACATGAAAAGGAATTGACACCTGGCTTATGGTAGAGACTGGGCTTAAACGAAGCATAGCATATGTCACCACATTCCATTACATGATTTTGTTGTTTGTTCACTGGCTAGTCCTAAATGCTACACTCGTGAAATTGGTTTACAGAGTAACATATTGGCTTGTGTGTGGGGTTAAACTGCCTCACGCTGGCTGGAATGTCACACCCACTCAGATGTACATGGTCATGTTGTTCTCCAGGAGAGATGAGCACACAAAGAGGGTATAAGCCTTACTATTACTGCAGTTAACACAACAGGCCTACATACGTTTTCCCAGCCTAGGGTGTGTGTGAGAGAGAATCTGTGATTTCCTGCTTATAGTAAGAAATGGTTTTAAGGGGGAGGAGGGCAGAAGTAAAGGATGGGTGGGGGGACACAAGAAAAGAGATGGTGGTGATTCTTGTTAATCTACTCTTTGAAGAAAGCTGTGAGATCTTATGCAAGGAAGGAGGAAAGCAAAGGGGTTTGGCAGGTGTTTTCAGAGGGAGTCCAGTGATCAGTAGCAAAAAACCTTAAAAACCTATTAGCCGCAATCTTTCAGCAACTCTTGGGGTTGTGGAGCTCTGGCATCCTTAGGTTTACCACTATCTATATGGTTGCCTAGAACTCCCAGAATATATGCAGGGGCCTGTGCCCCTCAAAGAGCTGACAGATCTAGTAATAATCCAGAAATGCCCCCAGTCTGCTCATCCCTCATTGTTTCTTCTTTCCTGCTCATCCATTCTGTTCCTTTCCCGTTTGCTCAGAGCCTAGCATCATGCTACAGGCTATCAAAGCTCTTGCCAGAGGTCTTTCCCTAATTGCTCTCCCCCCATGTCACTTGTCATGCTCCTGGCACACGGGTTGGCTTGTGTATAAGCTTCAGAGCCTTTGGGTTTCCCTGGCAGATGTGAGGAGGGCTGTGGTCATGAGGAGGTCAGAGGGTTCAGCCTTAGGTTGGGAGACAGCTGCACAGGGCCCTACCTATCTATCTTTGCACGAGACCTTGAATAACAGAGAGCCAACCCTGCAGTAAATGAGGCTGGCTGTGTGTTCAAAGAATGGCACTTCTGCAGGACTGAGAGGTTTGGCAGTCCAAGAGCATGTAGGGCCATGGCAAGAAGCATGCTGAAAAGAGCAAGCAGTGCTAGAAATCATATTTTAGTAGGTCACAAGAAAAAAATCGCATGTATAAGGACTTAGTTATCTCTATGAACAGAGAGGCTAGATGGACCCGTGCCATCCAAGTGCTCTGAAACAGAGATTTGGTATTGGAAAAAACTGTTCACTAATGTACAGATGTAAATTTTTCACAACAAGGTGGAAACAGTATCAGAAATAACAATATTGGCATCTGCCTCAGGACAGTTGCTACCTTCTTACAACTTTTTTTTCTTCCTTTCTTTTTTTTTTTTTTTTGCATCTGGTTCCATTTATGACTCATACTTCCCAAACAAGCCATATGTTGCTGCAGAAGGCCTTTAACTTTACTTGATTCATATTGAGCTGTATCCCTGGCTCTCACCCAAGTAAATGTAATAAAACCACTTTTTCCTATCAAAAATAAAAATGAAACCCCATTTGCACCAAGATTTAATTAGCAGCCAGTAAGTCATTTTGGTGTTGAAAGCGTGCACACTCCTGTTTTGTTAGAGGCTGATTTGCACCTTCAAACTCCATTGTAACATTGCATTAGTTCAGAGATGCAGAGGTGCCAAGGCCAGAAGGGATCAATCACTGTGATCATCTCATCTCACCCGCTGTACAACACAGGCCATACAACTGCCCCCAAAATAATTCCTAGAGCAGATCTTTCAGAAAAACATCCAGTCTTGATTTACAAATTGTCAGTGATGGAGGCCCCGACCCCACTCCCCGGCTGGAGTGCTGGAGCAGGGCAAGCCCTGGAACCTGCTCCCCAGCGGTAGCTCAAGGGCCAGATTAAAATGTCTGAAGGGCTGGATGCGGCCCCCGGGCCATAGTTTGCCCACCCCGGTCTAAAATCAGGAGTTGGCATTATATTAAAACACTCCGAATATAAATGACTAAGCCATAGTCACTGCTGTTGTTCCAGAAACTGAAAAGCCAAAAAATAAAATGGAATAAAAAATCAACCATACCATTTTAAAACAGTCAGGTGTCCTTGTATTCAATTGCCCTTTGTTTTAATTGTAATTCTTGGGTATTGTGCATCTGAACAACAAATTGTTGTGTGACATATTCCTTTAGGTACAATTGACATCGCAGTATATGGTACTTTTGGTATTATATGGAACATCTTATTTTTAAAAAAGCATCAAAGGGATTAACAATAGTCCCCTCTTCTGGGAAATCTCACTGGTGATGCCAGGAAACTCTGAAAAGTTCACCTTATAGAATTTCCAACTATTTACCAGGAGAGTATAGGAGATGTAGAATGGGCAGTGGGGCTGTTCAACCCTGCATCTCCTGGGGAGCAGAGAACAGGAGACATCTCTGCATCGCTCTGAGGCTCCCCATTGGCAGCACTGTTCCTGCAGGAGCTGTTCTGCCACACTAGCAGCCAAAGAGAAACCCCAGCCAGAGTTAATGCTGCTTTAAGCAGCATTAACTCTCACTTGGATTTGTGCATGCAAATCCACAGGGTTAGCACAGGGCAATGCCCAGACAGTGGCTGATCCTTTGCTGTAAAGCCTGGCAGAGACCCAATTCCACAGAGCTCTAACAGCAGCAGTTTCATGGGGTCCCAGAGAGAGGGAATAACACCACAGAACTATTGCTCCCCCAACTTTCTATTCCCCTCCAGGCTCCCGTCCCCTGCAATAAGTGATACAGCAGGCAAGCAGATCTACTCATCCTACAATACTGCTAAAGAGAGATCTGTTTGAGCTCAGCACCTCCCTGCTCACAGCAGGATGGTAGGAAATAGAAATGGAAGAAAACGATTAGTCCAGTTAGCCCCTCTTCTGCCAGTGAAGGAGTATCACCTCCAATGTCCATATTTCCCCCCGACTTCATGTAGAACACTATAGTATTAAAAGTTTGCTTTCTCCTCTGTAGCATGTCCACAAAAAACTTGTGAAACAGATCTCAGGTGAAGATCAGGCAGTCTTTCTGTAGCAATCCCACATTTAATTGTTAAAATGTCATAAATATAAAACGGAGAGGAAAAAGCTTGTCACGGAAATTCTTTAATCTCCACTTTATCGTTCTCATTTTTCCTGGCAGTGAAATTAAGCAATTTCAACCATAAATGTGCTTGCTTGCTTGCTTTTTTGATAAATATGGATGCTGAGCAGGAAAGAGTGATTATAAAAAATGCCAAATGGAGCTGAAGCCCCAAATGTTTTCAAACTCAGTTATTGAGAAGTGCAATTTTTAAGGGCCATATTTTCAAATGTGCTCCGTAATTGAAAACAAGTGCTCGGCCCTTTTGAAACTCTGATCATTTCACTTAGGTGCTTAAATGAGAGCATTTTCTCTTGAAAATCTGGGTCTTGAAATATTCATTACCTATTGCTAACTCTTTGGAGATCTTGAGCATAGGCACTAAAGACAAGCGCACAGGCCCTGACCTAAGCATTCATTTGGCTTGCAGTCTAGAAAGTGCCAATGTCTGAAACGTGCCATTGTCCGCGTGCTTTGAAAATACACAGAGTATTCATGCAAACAGTCTGTGCAGTTATGGCCCACTGTCACACACACAAGTTTAGGGCCCATGCCTGCTACCATTGAAGGCCCTGGTAAAATCCCTATTGATAACAGGAACAGACACAGTCCATTAAGTCTCCAGGAGGGGAAGGAATGGAAAGGAGTGCAAAGTGCTGAGCACCCTCACTTCCCTTTGTTTTGGGTGGCAGTGAGAGTGCTCAGCAGTACCTTGTAGAAATAGGACCTCACAGTCCAATCCTCCTGCCATTGAAGTGAATGTTAAAACTCCCACTGGATTCAATAGTGTCGGATCAGGCCCAGAGCGACCATCCTTGCCTTTATCCTCGCTGTGAGGAGGGAAAATAAATTGTATTTTGCAATATGGAGTCTGCTTTGCCGCTAGTGTTTCTTCACCTAGTTGGGTCTGTGTGTGCCTCTGTATACGTTAACACTTACAGGTTTGTCTCAGAATAGGCATGTCAATTAGTGGATGTCACTCATCTCTGAAGAATGTGACAAGGCGGTTTATGTGGTAATGTTATTTTGTTTTTAATTAATCTTGTGGCTGATTACGTTCCTCCAGTCACTGTCTGCCTCAGGATGAATACCCAAGTAAAGCTGAAACACAGCGATACCCAGTGGAGCAAGAAATCGTTACTACTTACATTTCTACCTCTATTTTTCCGAACATTCCTCTCTCTAGCCTGCTGCCAAACCTATGACCAACCGAGCTGGTGTAGGTTACCTCTACTGCTGTGCAGGCGTATCTTCAAGCCATTCCTCAGCTGGTGTAAATCAGCAAAGTGCCACTGAAGTCAATGGAGCTACACTGATTTACACGCGCTAAGGATCTCACCTATATAGGCCTTACCTTACTAGATGGTTACTTTTATAGCACACAGGAATGTACAGTACTACAGGAGGCAATTTACACTCTTTAAAAATCTTTGTGACAATGACACTAAGGGTCTGGAGGCCACTTATTCCCAGTGTAAAGGTCAGCACAAGGCCTCAAATCCCAACGAATACCTATACGAGGACTAACGTGGTGCATAGGCCTCATGCTGGACCTCACACAGGTGTGAATTTAATCCATCAGCACCAGTCATGCTCTAAGACAGGGTTGCCAACCCTCCAGGATTGTTCTGGAGTTTCCAGGAATTAAAGATGATGTCATGTGATGAAACCTCCAATGAATATGTCCAATAAAACCCTGTTCTAAGATGAGATCATTACCTTTACCATGTATTTGATTTCAGTTGCATACCTATCATACAGCCATTGACCTTTACAAAAGTTTAAAGACATTGCAAAAAATCTGTTCCGGCTACAAAAAATAGCAGCCACACTTACAGAGCTCTCTCCTCACACACAAAGGAAAGAAATGCTGAAGAGGAACCTTCCTCACCTAATACAATACCCCAAGAGCAGCCTGTGTAAATACATAGCCCATGTAGGTCTCACATATGGACAAAAGCAAAGTAATTCAAAAAGCCGCTCTCCATACTTAATTCTGCCTGTCATGCCAAATCTAGAGCTCAGGTGGCTGCTGTAGAGCACACAAAGCCCAAAAGAGTGATATTAGGGCTATTCAAACTGTTTAACACTTAAGTATTAAATTGGGCCTCCAGAAAACATATGTACAAAACCTGCAATAGAGTCTGCAAGTCAGGAAATGGAGGGCACATCCAAGTATTGTCACAGTAATATACTCAACTGACACAAATGCACGTGGTCTTGGCTGCCTGTGTATGTGTGTGATTTACAACCATAAATGTCAAAAATTTGGTGAGAATTAAATGCATGGTAGAGTGGGCAGGTGTTCGCACTGCATGTGCTAGATTTCCTTAGAAGACTTTCTTTAGAGCTTCCAGAGCATATTAATTAGGATTTCAAAAAGCACCTAAATGACTTAGGAGGACAAGTGTCATTGACTGAGTCTGCCTAAGGCATTTTGAAAAGCCCATCCATTTTGTCAATGTGTCCTAATATGGGAAATGGCAACGTGCAGATATTTAACACGGCACAGGACACGGTAGCTGCCTTAGTGTGCGTGTAATACTAACGTTGTGATTGTGCAGGTAGTAATGTGGGGCACATCCCACCCTTTTCTTTGCTGTCACGAAAGGTAAATAGGTACTGACACTGCTATGGTGATCCTACTCTGAGAGGAAAGGAGGCAGGGAGCTAGGCAGGGGTCTGTTTCACCCTTGGCCCTTATGTAAAAAGTTGTATAGATTACATAAGAAATCAACAATCTTCCAATATAATAGGTAATTATATCCCTGCTTTAGAATTCCATAGGATTTTTCAAAACTCCCATGGAAAAGAAAATATTCCCTATTAAATTTTTATATTTTCTCAGAGTAATTTCTGTAGTACCCAATTCAATCTCTCTGTATTAAATCTCTTCCTTTCAGCCTTATTAATTTCTGGAAGATTTTTACATAAGAGCATGTATATCTCAGAACTACTCGACTGGACTCCATCCACCCCAATCACACAGAGGGGCTAGGATTGAGGTGGTGACCAGCACCATGTGACTAAGGCTGGGTAAGGAAAGGGGCATGAAACAGTGCATCTGTAAGTATGTATTTCCGCCAGCCACCCTCCTAAAATCAGTAAGAGTTTGGAGCCTAACCTGCTTGGGCACGTTGGAAAATCCCACGAAGTGCCCATCTGCATCTTTAGGTGCCTAAATAACTTTGAGAAACTCCCCCTAGGTCACTTTTGAAAATTGGAGTTCGGGTTCTATGTCACTTAGGTGCTCTTGAAAATTTTGTCCCAAGTGTCTGCATTAGGTTCGTTTTTCAATATTTTTTCATAGCATAAAAATAATGATCCATTCCTACTACATACATAGCACTTGTAGAATGATTTATGTTTTTCAAAGCACTGTATAAAAATATTAACTCATTAAAACATATCATCAATATTAAAATAGAAAGTATCGGAAACCACTACTGGAGTTGCTTCACTTTAACCAAAAAATATCCCAAGTAATTTCAATGATACTTGATCAACAGTTATAAAAAAAATTGCTCCCAGGCTGAAAAATTGAGTGACAAATCGCAGCTGCAAATTAATTAAAACAAGCACGCTGTAAGTCCAGCAATAGAGGGGGGGATCTTATATTGGAAATGCTAATAGACCTTTTTTTACCACTGTGGCACTCCTGGACTCCATTCTAATAAAAATATATGTGATTATTTGTCCACTGTGCAGGGCATTTTGTTCTTAAGTGAATTAATACAGTAGAATGCACCTCAGCAGGGTAACAACTTTTTTGCCAGATAGGATTTTTTTTTTAATTTGTTTATTACAGACTCCTTTTTATACAGGTGCATGATGCTGTATGCATCGTGGCTCCAACTAGATATCCTGCTTCTCCTCTCTTCAGGTTTAGAAGAGCCAGTTCCTGGCATGGATACAACTTGGTAAGCCTCCCATAAGCACCTGGAATAGCACACTGCAATGGAAATAATGGGGCAGATCCTCAGCTGGTGCAAATTGTGACAACTGGGGACCTGCTCCAACATCTCATTGTTGGAAAATAAGATGTACTCTGATGATAGCTGGTAGGAGGGCAAAGTGTGATCTGTGTTTTCAGCTGTTGCACCTACACATAAGCCCTCCTACTGACTTCTAAGCCATGTGTTTAGGAATAGATGGCACAGATAATTTACTATCATGCTAAGTAAACTTCACAGATAAACTTGGAAAGTTCAAAGAACACATGAAAAGTAGACATCTCATTCACATAACTGTATATTTATTTCTTTTTAAAGAACACTCCTTAATTGTATTGTAATTCAATATACAAACTTGGTTTCACAGAATTATAATATACTAAATAGCACAAAAGATAACCCATATTTTTCTTGGGTTTTTTCGTGTGTGTGCTGGTGGCAGTGGTAACCTATCACACCTTCAAACATATAAACAGGGGTTCCTCCTGACTGTCCCCCACCCAGACTGAACACCAATCCAGATGATGTCCTAAAGATGCCGTATTCTTAAAGAACAAGAATACTTCCTTGCCCCTGAACTCTGTGGATGTCCGCAGTTGTGGTGCTCTCCCTCTAGCCAGGAGGGCTGAGACTACAGTTGTGGTGCTCTTCCTCCTGGCAGAAGGGAGGACAGGTAGTTTCCCCTAAAGCTGAAACCAGTATCACTGTGGAGATTGACGAGCTGGTGGTGCTCGGGAGCAAGTGTCCATCTTCTTTTCTCCCTGCACTCTCATTCCTACCATTCTAGTCCCCAAGTGTGATCCCACTGCAATCCACCTAAGCTTCAGTTTGTGCAGAGACACCCAAGGTCACTCCTGAGCTTGAGTCTCCCACACGCAGCGCACAGCACTGCTTGCCAAGCTATTGGGCCAGCCGACAACCAAGTTCTATAGACTTAGATGTTCTTTGTCACCTCGTTTTTAAAGACACTCCAGTATAGGTATGTGTTGACCTATGGCCTGATCCTGCTTTCCCTGAAATCAATGGCAAAACTCCCATCACCTTCAATGAGAGCAGATCAAACCCCTAGTGTCCAAATCAGTTACATATAATTGTACCAGTGATGCACTTGTACATATTTACATGGGGTGGAATGTTTTCCCATTTTTTTAAAAGGAGAATATATAGATCAACATGTTCACATAAGACCAAATACTTTTAATATATTTATAACTGTTTTATAAAGCTTTGAAAAAAGTCACAATAGCACATTGTTTTACTTTAATGCTTTACGGTACTATCAATTTAAAATCACAATCAGCACTTAAGTTATAGTCAATCCAGCAAACAAGAGACAAAAAAATTACAAGAGTTAAGAACTGGCTGATACATCCTTTATCTTTTTTTTAAACTAATGCATAAGTGCAGAATAAGATAAGATACTCTAGTTTAAATATCTTGTTTACAATATACATTTTTGTTCTAATTACGCAACAGTAAATCCCATGCTTCACATAGAAAAGCAATCCACAACATTAAGAAAAAAATGTACAATTTATGAAACAAAGTAAATAAATATTAGTATTACAGAATCAGAGCTGTACATAAAAGCTTTTCAATTTTAATCATATAAAAATATGCTTTTAGTGCAACCTCACATATATATTGATGCTGTTTTGCTTTACATCATTTAGATCCAAGTGTCCAAAAAAGGAAAGAAATTACATTTATTACAAAGCAGATACACAAATTCTAAAATATGTACAAATTACTGCTAAAAAAATGCTTATAAGAATATAAGCAAAGTAAAGAAAAGGCACAAACATCTGTACAATTTAAAAGTACCAGACCCAATAAGAATTTGAAATTTCATTTTGGTCAGGCTCATGATGACTTGTCATTTTATCTAATTCTTTTGATATAACAAAAGTATATATAATAGCAAACTACTGTAACTCAGGACAGGCATGCTGTAAAGTTGAATACTTCTACCTCTAGAAAAAAAGGGGGTGGGGAGATAAATGTATGGGTAAAAGTCTCCAGGCATCTCAGATCAATGCAGTTTGCTCTTCTCAGATAATGTATCTTTTCTTTCCTGTGTGCTTGATGGAGATTCTTTCCTGCTGTGAAAGCCTAATTGTCTGACATCTACACCGCTCTTGTTATAAAAGGTGGAATGAGCCAGTGCAGTCTGTGATGTACCAAAACTGTCCTTTTCACCACTGTGCAAGTCAGGATGGGTGGCTGAAGCACAGGCCTGGCCTGGCTCAGATCCACTAAAGTGTTTAATGCTAAAATGTGCACTTTCTAAGGGATTCTGATAAGGCTCAGAAGCCCTCTGCGGCTGCTCTGTCCCATGCAGAACGGCTTCTTCTGTGGCGATTCGCAGAGACGCTATGGCTTTTGTACAAGTCTGTATGTTTTCCTCCTGTTCCCTTTCTGTGGCTATAAAACTGTCTTCTGAAGTGCTTTGTTTTAGCAATGGAGAGGAGGATACATTGGATGGAACAGCTGGGTACAAAATGTGAGGAGAGGTACATTTCTCATGGTGCTTAGAAATAATATAGGATTCTTTTGTAATGGTTTCTGAAGTTACTCTTTGCTTTTCCTCAGAGCTCTCCCTCTGCAGGGGCAAGATGGATGGAGGATGTAAATCTGATAGAGCCATAGGTACTGAATGGACCATTTGGATACCTCCAATGGGCATCATGGGGATAGGTGCTCGAATTTGTTGCTGGGAGTGTAATGGAAGGTGACTGAAGACATAGTCATTAGGACCCTCCGGGAACAGGCTAGACCCATGATGGTTCGAAATTCCTTTTTCTCCGTACACACTGAAGTAAGGACCCTGAGACAACCCTTTTCTCTGTAAACAGAAAAACAACACCACAGTCAGCAAAATCACTCCTGAAGCTTCCAAACCTACCAATTTCTCTTTTACGCGGTGTATGTAAAATAATGACCTTCTGTTCATTTCACAACTTTCATCCAAATGGATCTCTTAAGCACTTTGTAAACTCTACTATCTGCTTAAACCAGGTACATAAGGTATATGTAGGGTTCATGTTGTTCAGCACTGAAAGGCGTCTCCCTCTGAGGTGACATGTGGCAGCTGTTACAATATTTTAGGTCAGCAACTGAAGAATGCAATAGTCAACTGAAACTGCAGAGGGAATTTTAGGGAGATAGAATCTATTGCCACAGGTGAAATTAGGCTGGGGCCTCACGGTCAACACCCCTATTTTTGCAAAGTGTGTAAATTCCTACAGTGCTGGTGTTGGCAGTCTGCTTTTGGTATCAGTGCCTTACTGCTGGGAAATACCCTTTTTAGTAAAAGAAAAATGACACTTACACACACACACACACACACACACACTTTAGTTCTGGCAAAAGGTGCTGGGCTGCTGGACTAAAGCCAGGAAGAATAAAACTCTCTGTTCCACAAAACAGGTATGACACAGGTAACATCAAAGCCATCTTCTCCAGAGTGTCCTAGCAACGTGCCTCACCCCGCACCATCTCTTTGTTGAAAGGACAGTTCCATTTCCAGGCCTGCTGAATCCTTGGCCTCCATGCAGAGCTGGCAAGTATTCAGACAGTGCTTAATGCAATGGCGGCTCAGTCCTGATATTGTCCTCTAGGCACTATTCCAATATAAATATGAAACAACCATAAGAAGGGTGCCAGTGGATTGCCAGTTGAAGTGGTGGTTTTGCGACACAGGCACTTATCTGCTTGGAATGGGATTGAGGGATTTTCCACAGGCCACTGTACTGCAATCATAAGATACTGACTTTTGGTCTTTCTACACCAGGTCCTATCATGAAAGAGCAACCCAGAGTTGAAAAGCTCACCTCCAGTCCATACTAACCACATCCTGAGCCACTTGGAGCCCCCTTTTTGGTCTCTTAATTTCTCCAATTTGTTTTTTATTTGATGATTACGTGTTGCTTATTGGTGGCTAGAGAAATAGTGATGGTAGAAAAGTAGGACTACATTTGCATAGTGTTATGGGGGAGTTCTCCACAGAGCTTCCATGGGAATCAAATGACTACAATCCTAATCGCTGCTTTAAAGTGGAAAGGTTAGTGATCGTAAGACTATTACCACTCAAGAGCTGTGCAGCTAATCACAGTGCAGGTACGGGCAATCTGGAGACTGTGCCCCAAAAGTGCTAATGCATCAGCACTTGACTGGGAAATCCTAGCTCCCAAGGCATTAACCAAACATTTGATCCTGTACCAGGGGAACTGGTTTAGGGGACAATTAAAGATTCAGTGTTTGTGCTACCTGATGGCTGAATCACACATTGCACGGCAGCCTTGTCATGTTCGATTTAAATCAGTGCTGGGGCAGGAGGGATGACCCGAGATAGGTTAGACTCGGAGAGGAATCTAGGTCAGGGTTTCTCCTACATAAGGGTGAGACGTTTAAACCCCATAAATAACCCCTGTCTTAGGTAAGCACAGTGGCAGCTCGCTATGCTGCCAATGAGATACAAAGCTTGAGGAATAAAATGGAATTGCCAGAGCACCAGGCTGACAGTGCAGAAAGACGTAACTATTTCAGTGCTCTCTAGTGCAAGAGCTTTAGAGAGTCAGCCTGCCGTTGTTTTAGAAATTCATGGTCCCTCAGCACAGCTGCTTGAATTTGTTTTCCTTCTTTGGTCTGCCAGACAGTTTCTCAATCTGACTGTCCTCTTAAATGTTTCCCAATCCATGGTCTCTGACGCGACCACATCGGACAAAATAGAAACAGAGCAATGGCAACACAGAGGGCTGCAGAGTAAAGTAACTCTTAGAAGAATGAACCTAGGAACATGGAACCCCTTATGGTCTAAGAATCTGTAAACAATAACTTCTCCCCGTTGTATCCTGCAACAATTTCAAAGGGCAGCAAGCAGCCTGTCCACCTCCTTTGGAAACTACTAATATGATACAAGCTGCTAAATTGTTTAAGAGCCTGCAGTGTCCCAGATGTACATAGAATTATACAGGGCCCTGAGTCACAGTATTCACATCTGGATCCAGATTCCGAACCTCCTAAAGCTCAGGGGTGTTCAAAAGCAGGGTTCTGGTTTGAACCATTATAGAAACAGGGGCCAGCTGAAAAATTCAGATGCAAGTTCACAGTCTGAATTCCTCTAACCTCCAAAGTCTAGGAGAGTACAGGCTTATCTGGTTCAGGCCTATCTCCATTTAGGATGAAATTAAAAGGAAAGATGAAATAGGGGGGTGCCCTCAATTATGCACAGACAACTCTTCAGAAATGAAATTGCTAGATACCAGCTATAATGCCAATGTACCTGAGTTGTGTGCATGCATCTTGTTCTATGTGAACCTTGCCTCTACTACAGGTTCCCAGGCGTTCTGGGTCACTCAACTCCTACCCAGTGCTAGTGGTACTAACCCCCTCAAAAGGGGAAGGAAGGGAAAGGACTCCTTGCACTGGCCAGCAGATCTGATATTGAAGCTCTTTAAAGGTCAATTGAGCTGACACAGCAGTGTATGCTCCGAGGATCCCACCACAGCAGAGCCTCAATGCCCCCTAATGCAGGGTTGTGCCTTTACAGTACAAGATGAATAGCCATTTAACTTGTGCACCAACTTTACAGTAGTGTCAGACCTACTTCAGAGTGAGTGTTTTGTGAGTTAACTGCCATTGTAGAGCCAGCAGAAGGCACACAAAAATATTTTCTTTTTTGTAGTCCCTATAAAAATATTGCCTTTCTAGGATTTTTAAATTTCTTATAGAAATAATAATTCATATATTGTGCTTTTAATCCCAAAGCACTTTAAAGTATATATGAAGAACCACCAAAATGCAGCCAATATGAAATGGAGGGTGGCAGCCAATCAAAGCCCAGTAGAACAATGGGGGAAGAACATTTTTGGCCAGGGAGACTAGAACAAATCTTTACTCAAATAAAAAGTGCCATGGGAGTTTTAACGTCAATGCAGAGCAGACGAAGTTAGCCCCTTCTTACTTAACTGATTTGATAACTCTGTGTATTCAGAATTTGTCTTGTTTTACAGACAAAAAAATACACACACACACACACACACACTTTTTCATTCCTATTAGAATTGTGGAGCCAGCACAGCTATGCAGGAGTGAATGGGATTCTCTTCTGGTTTCAGCATCAGTGACAAAATTAAGGAGTACTTGGGGCACCTTAGAGACTAACAGATTTTATTTGAGCATAAGCTTTCGTGAGCTACAGCTCATTTCATCGGATGCATCCAGTGGATAATACAGTGGGGAGATTTATATACAGAGAACATGAAACAATGGGTGTTACCATACACACTGTAACTAGAGTGATCACGAAAGTTTATGCTCAAATAAATGTGTTAGTCTCTAAGGTGCCACAAGTCCTCCTTTTCTTTTGCGAATACAGACTAACACGGCTGCTACTCTGAAAAGTGACAAAATTATTATTAAAGTTCTAATTACCAAATCCTGAAAGTGAAAAATAGTCCCCATCCATTATTTTCAGTTATAGTAATTTCAGGTGTTATTTGTAATAAGAATAGATAAAAAAATAGACAGATGTGTGTGATTTTAGGTTCACAGAGTTTAAAGTCAAAAGGGACCATTAGATTATCTTGTCTGACCTCCTGTATATCACAGGCCATTACATTTTACCTAGTTACCTCTATTAAGCCCAATAAATTGTGTTTGGCTAAAGCATATCTTCCAGAATGGCATCCAGTCTTTATCTGAAGACATCAAGAGATGGAAAATCCACCATTTCCCTTGGTAGTTTATTCCAGTGGTTAAAGAACCTTACTTTTAAAAAATTCTGCCTCATTTCTTATCTGCAATTGTCTGGCTTCAGTTTTCAGCCATTGGTTCTTGCCATGACTTTCTCCGCTAGGTTAAAGAGTTTTAAAATTAGCCCAGTCATACTGATGTCCTGTCTAGGCTTAGATCCAAAAATATGAAGGAAATAAACATGAGAGATGACAGTGAATTACTGCCATTCATTACAACAAGAATTATATGTATTTTATTGAAATGGGTCTGACATTATCTCAGAAATGCTGAGGTCTCAGGAGCCAATCTTGCAAGGTGCAGAGCACTTTCTGAAAGAGCAAACGGATGGTGCTAAGCACCTCTCAGCATGTGTTAAGCACCTTGCAGGATTAGGCACAGAATGCACAGCGTAACTATAATAGCAAGAATTGTCATGTTGCCCATGGGGAAATGTGTCACATCCCCTTTCACCAGTCTTATTACACCTCCAGGAATATGTATGCCAATGGAAGTGTCTCATATATAGGATATTTAGTCATTCAAGGGACTTAACAGCTCTCCGTTTACAGTATGACAACATCAGCTGTGGGGTCTCATACAATATTCATTCAATGTTAAGATACAACTGCTAAATGAGTAACTAGTTATCCTTTTCCTTGCCAGTAAAAATGGTTTGTGTATTCTTTTTCTATGTTCATGTCTGTGAGAGTGTTAACGTGCACTAGGGAATCAATTCCAAAGTTTAGAAATTGCTACTCTTATAAGTCCACAGTTCAATTCTTCTCATTCTTAGGGAAGAATCATAACTGTAGTGAACAAACAAGACAGATGATGGAAGATGAGCAAAGCACTGCCAGACTGTCCCAGGAAGGGATCTACAGTTCTGTCACTGATTGCCTATATTGAACCAACATGTGTGGATGAAAGCAGCATTCCAAATAAAATTTCAGTAAGATGGCAAAGGCAACGTGAAAATAATGTGACCAAAAGAAGCACCCTAAACAAAAATGAAATGATTCCTTAAATCACACAGTAAAATAGATTTGTGAAAAATATTATTTATTCGTACTTATATTATTGTAACACCTGGGATCTTTGTGAATGTTAGGGCTTGTGAAAAGTACTGAACTGACAACTTTAGAAAGCCAAGTCTCTGCTCATTCACAGAGCAGGTACAGTATGGGGACCGGCAGTGCAAATTTTATTCCCACTAACATTCTTACAGACTAACTAGGATGAAGCATCTCTAAGTTTGAAGATCGTTCAGTTTCCTTTGTGTCACTTCACACTTGTGTCACTTCAGTCCTTTGTGTCACTGGTGTGACTGCCAACTGTGATGGTGGTTTGTGTGATGTAAACACTACCATCAGATGACAACTTCAAGGCCCTAATCTTGCAATGTGGTGCATATGGACACCTCCCTGCTCCCATTTGGAGTCTCATTTACATCAGTACTTCTATTTATTTCACCTGTGCTTCAGTGGTGTACCTCTGTACACTACATTGCAGTGTAAAGGGCCATACTCACAACTAGTCTGGGCCGAGTCCCAACTGGCAATCTGGAGGTGAAAGGCTACAAATCTCATTACCAAGCCACAGGAGCAACCGTACATCACTCGGTAAAGTACATTTTACATGTAAAATGGTTAATGAGGGGCCAGATGCTCTGGTGGTGTAAATCAGCATAACTACACTGATTTATCCCAGCTGGAGATCTGTCCCCAAGTCTGTAATGCTCTGTACCAAGCTACTGCAAGTGGCTGAGTCAAAGTTGTGGCTTGGTTCATATCTACTATAGTTTCCAATGTTCTTTCCTCAGGTTTTTGATGAGGCTCCAAGCCCCTTCTTTCCTCCTCTATAAAAGTCTTAGAATCATAGAATCATAGAATATCAGGGTTGGAAGGGACCCCAGAAGGTCATCTAGTCCAACCCCCTGCTCAAAGCAGGACCGATCCCCAACTAAATCATCCCAGCCAGGGCTTTGTCAAGCCTGACCTTAAAAACCTCTAAGGAAGGAGATTCTACCACCTCCCTAGGTAACGCATTCCAGTGTTTCACCACCCTCTTAGTGAAAAAGTTTTTCCTAATATCCAATCTAAACCTCCCCCACTGCAACTTGAGACCATTACTCCTCGTTCTGTCATCTGCTACCATTGAGAACAGTCTAGAGCCATCCTCTTTGGAACCCCCTTTCAGGTAGTTGAAAGCAGCTATCAAATCCCCCCTCATTCTTCTCTTCTGCAGGCTAAACAATCCCAGCTCCCTCAGCCTCTCCTCATAACTCATGTGTTCCAGTCCCCTAATCATTTTTGTTGCCCATAATCAGTTCTTAATCACTTAAGTGAGTGATTCCAGCATGCAAGTTTACGAAGTTCTTTTAAAAGCTCTGTACAAGTTAAATAGAGCACTGGCTTTGATAATAAAAATTAAAATATTATTTCATACTTACTGCATGTCCCAATGGAACGGATTCAGACTGTAAATATTGACCCATAGACAATGCTGGATTATGGTACAGACCCCTTCTGGGTGATGCTGCTCTAACTGAGGCCATATATCTTCTCTCCCTCCTTGGAGACAGTTCTCTCCTGGCAGATGCATCTTTTCCAGGTGACATTGGCCTCCTAGGTGACAAATGACGTCTTGGTGAAACATCCCGTCTTGGTGATAACTCTCTCCTCAACACAGCTTCCTTCCTTGGGGAAAGGTGTCTCATGGGTGAAATATCCCTCCTTGGTGATAAATGCCTTCTGGGTGACAAATCCCCTTTGGGCATTAAATACCTCTTTGGTGAATTATCTCTATATGGCGAAGAATCATACCCTGGTGAGGACTGTCGGCTAGAAGGTGAGAAGTCCCTTGGAGATGAGGTGGGCTCTAATGAAAGCATGTAATCCTCCTCCATACAACTAGGTATGTCTAACCTGTCTTTGTCGGGCTCTGAATCAGTACTTTTGCTCTGGAAAAACCTCTGATATTCCGTCATTTGTGAGTCTTCATATGAGTCACGTGGTGTTATAAGCTGAGTAACCTGAATACTAGGTAAAGTAACCAAATAACTGATCAGGGATGAGTGTCCCATTGAAATGGAACTGTCAGGAGAAGCCCCATAGGATGCCGCTGCAGCATTCACCGACAGTGAAGAGAATCTGGGGGGTTGGGGGCTGGTGCTTCTTGATCTTGTTTTTGGTGTTGAGTCTCCCTGGGTATCATCAAAATCATCGTCATCCTCTTCATCATCGTCATTGTCATCTCCATCATCCCCATCCGATTCCTCAGCATCAGAAAACTGGTGTTCTTTTGATATGCCTGTCATCCTGCTACTCTTCTCTGCTTCCTGATGCATGTCTTCAATGTTTTCTGAAATAATCATGGCAAGTTAATCAAGGATGCACAGAGACACATTTTGGGTACAATCCTGCACCCATTCCATACTGAGAACATCCTTTGGCATCACTGGATGTTCTCGGTGCAGAATGGTTGCTCAGTCAGGTCCTTAACAGAAACTAAACTGCTGTTCTTAATATTCATAATAATATAAAACTCCATAATCAACCTGAGTGAAATTCACCCTTGTGGAGAATACCAGCCCAAAGCCTATCCTCCATGCCTCTGAACAGGGGTGAGGTTCATCCTCTGTGGTCACTATTAACATCAGAACATTTACACCCAACAGAGTAGAACTGGACCTGACACAGAAGACATTTAAATGGTAAGAATTTTTTTCCAGCCTCAGCTGCTGTAGTATTAAATAATTAGAATTCACCTCAAACAAACGTGTCAGATTTATTTCTGTGCTTATTGTTTGTTATTAAGATACTCACAAGACCTTTTTTTAAAATAAAACCACCCTGAAAATATTCTTAACTTATCCTCTGCTGTCATCCACTATGCCAAAGTGTAACGAGTCATCTGCATACTACAAAGGCCACGCCAGCTAAATTAACTCAGTGTGACATACCTGCTTCTTCAGTTTCGGCGTCATCCACAGATGCCATTGATACTCCCAGCTCCAGGCATTTTTTCATGTGTGCTTTAGACTTCATATGTTTTGTCAGATTTCCTATCAAAGGTACAGAGATGAAGCTAATTAGTTGACATCAGCGAAGAAATCTCTCCCAAGCAGTTTTTGTTTTCCTTTTCCCTGCCTAATCGATAGAAGGGTGCTTAGATTAAAAAACAAGCAGAACTGACTCATTCAGACTCAATCCCCATCACAGCCAGTGTAATTTAACGAGTGTGGGAATTTACATTTTCCCCAAAACTGCTTATATAAACCTCTCTTCAGCAAAATAGTGGCAGTATTTCCGAGAGCTGATAGCTGGCAATGAACACTAACATGTACCAATTAAACGTTTCTCATAAGTACTTTGAAGGCCATTCCAACCTAGTCCCTTCTTACTCATTTTCCTCTTGTGTATTAGCATACATAGGTGCTGGAACTTGGGGTGCTGGGGGTGCTACCACACACCCCTGGCTTGAAGTGGTTTCTACCATATACAGGGTTTACAGTTTGATTCAATGGCTCTCAGCACCCCCACTATACAAATTGTTCCAGCACCTCTGTTATCGTACCACCCCCCTCTTCCTATTCCCTGCCAGAAATGCCAGTCTCAGCTGCCAGCATGTTCATTTCTTCCGCATGCAACTTCATGTTTTCTTCCATGTTACTTCTTATGCATGGAACATCCTCTCTGAACTCATCTTTAAAGCCACAATCCCAGCCTCCCTCAAATCCCTCCTCAAGACTCATTTCTATCATGATGCCAAAGGTAAAATGCATTCCAATAATGGCTAGGCAGGGGACTAGATAGGGATTAGAAATATCAACTCCCTCTATTTGTCTGTTATACCTCCTTGTAGGTTCTTAACTTAAATTAGTACCCATTCCTAGAAAGAGTGACCAGGCAGTACCTGCGAGGAGCCTCACTGCTGATTTCAAGCATGATGTTGCTTGTGGGCAAACAGGCAGAAGCCTGCCCCCACAGTGCTTATTGCAGGATTGGGGCCTTTGAAAATGAGTTTATTAGGTAATGTATTTTACTCTGTGTTTGTATAGTGCTTAGCACACCAGAGTCCCAAGGCTTTGTTCACTCCTGTTAAAAACATAAGAAACAACAACAACAACAACAAATCCTTTGGAAGAAGTCCAGTGACAGGATACACTGTAAAAAATGATTAATCTGCTTCATGTACATTGTTTTGAAATAGCTTGTTGCTTATTAAAATATGTGCCTATTGGTCCTGGTGCTGCAATCTGCACTAATTTCTACACTGTAATTATACCACTAGAGAGGGGAAAAGCATTATATACAACAATTATTGAAGTAATAAATAAGCCACTAAAAATGCCCCTCAGCTAGATCTGACTGCCCCATGATCTTTCCTGAATTAATTGACTAATTATTTGCAGGCATTTATGGAAAAAGTGGGTCTAGAAGAATGATTTGAAGAAAAAGAGGAGAATTTATCAGTCCAGGTGCAGTGGTTCCGATGGAAGAAGGCATGAAAACAGATGTTAGAGAAGTGAGTGGACAAGGTTAATATCAGTGAATAAATAATAATCCTATGAGACAAGTATTTTATACCCATTTTACAGATGCACAGGACAGTTAAATGACTTCCCCAAAGCCACATAGTGACTCCACGACGGAGCAGGGAACAAAATCTAGAGGTCCTGGCTCTATATCCTGTCCTCTAATCACCAGAAACAATTTATTTCAATGTGAAATATTCAGGAATCCTGTCTCACAGTTCCTAAAGGGTGCCATAGCAACATCAAAACCAGTCTCTGAATAATTTCTGTAAATGCACTGTGCAGGCATGAAGGGCCCATGCCACAGCCAGTGGAGGTCTATTGCACAGGGCAAGGGAGGTGGATGTTCAGACCCTATAAAAGACTCCACGTCTCCTTTACACCACAAATCCACTCTCCGTGTTATACAGGAGGTCAGACAAGATGATCAAAGGTTCCTTCTGACCTTGGAATCTAGTAATCTGTGCTCCATTGGGACTCCCTGCATTCCAGCATACTCAGGGGGTTTTGAGTGGAGATGGAGCAAATTCTAGAGGATGAGACTGAAGGGATGTATTTGGTGGAGCTGCTACTATGCAGAACCACCAGTTATTCCCTATGGCAGAAGAAGAGGTACTTAGAGCCAAAGAAGCTACTACAGCCCTAAGGCTGCAGTAGTAGCCAGGCAGCTGCACTGCTATCACTTTGTGACCTGGGGGAGGATTCCTTCCCCTTTTACACAATGAATATTCCCAGTGCAGGGCCAGTTACTCAGGCTGTGCACGGAGAGTGGGATTTGACCTCATATGCCTTTTGTTTACCAGTATCCAAATGATGTTAAAAATGGAGAGGAGGAGACTCAAATGTGTTATATACCCACAAAAAATGCTACTAAAGAAACTGATTTTTTTTAAAAAAGAGCTAGTTTCAAAGCAATTCCTAAATCCAATTAATATCATTATCCATGGCCTCCGGGTGACAAATGGATGCTTTTTTCAGTGCTGATAAATACATGTGAACACAAGCTATCAGATCCCTATTCATAATTAATGCAACTGTGGATGGAGTGGCCCACCTGGGAGTGTGTGGATTTGTACATTATTTATAAATTTGAAACTGAACCACTGTACAAGCCCATGAAGGCATGCTTTCCTATTCAGCTGAAACTCTGCTTCTGCATTATGCCACTACACGTGTGTTCCCCTGGAGTATTTTAGATTGCAGCAATTAAAACTTGCACCATGTAACATTTTTAGCACAAAGTAGTATTTGCAAGGGCAGTTCTTATGCCACTACATTTCCTCTGCAGACAAATGGACTTGGTAGGAGCCTACAGCTCTTAAAATTAAGTTATGCAAGGAGTCTCACAGTCTCAGATAAATCCTCGAATCATTTAGATAGGAGGGAAAATATATTTAATGGAGTCCCATGTTCATAAATAAAACCATCTTATTTTGATGAAAGTTTCCTCTTTGATTGGAATGATGGATGCTACATAACTAAGGAATTGGTGGAGGGAGGTGGAAGGGTTCAAGCAGAAAAGACCAAATACCTTTAGTTTTGAAGGCAAAATTACACAACTTGCATACATAAGGCCGTACATCGGTATGAGTGCGGATATGTTTTTTGAGCATGCTTGGTTTCTTGCAGCGAATCCCACATTCTTCACAAATGTATTTTCCTCGCCCACGTCCTCTGACATACACATAATCCTCATTTGATTTATACCTGTTGGAAGAGGGCAATGTATTAAATTATATAGCCTCTAAGTCATACATGTACATAAACAGTGTCTTTATATCCCTTTGTAGCCCAATCCTACATGCATTACATGCACAAAGCTTCCAGTGTAGTCAGTAGGCGTTCTACAAATGATGCACTGTTAAGTTGGGGCCCAGAGAATATTTACTTTTCAGGAAATGCAGTAATTTGAATATGTTTGCATGTCTTAGTTATTGTTTAACAACTTAAGACCAACGGCTCAGATCTGATTGGAGTACACAAGAGGACAACCAAGAATATGGGTTTATATGGCTATCCTGTGCGGAGCACATTCAGATATCTACTTCCTTGAAATGAAACAGAATTTCATTCCAATGTTCATACTCAGCAGATACGTGATTAAAGGCATTCCCTGGTGTATTTAGCTGCTTACGTTGTCTCATTTTGTTAGACGATAAATAAGACATGCAAACTTATGCATATTTCGTTAACTATCATGATGAAGAATTAATACTGAAATAGATGATAGTAAGGGTACAGTTCACAGCCGTGCAGAGGGCGTGCACAATGGCTACTTTGAGGGTTGAAGTGGAATTTAAGTGATGTATAGGCCTTGGGTGGACATTCTACCCAAGAAAAAATGTCACCCTAAAGGTTCTATGGGAAGTATAGCTGCTAAAGAATAATGTATCTAACCCCTCCCTTCTGCTGCTCCTTTCCTAAGAAATGCAGAATACACACCACTCCCACTGAAATTAGCAGGCACTGGGGAGGCTCAACTCACGAACTATTCTCTACAGCAGTGGCTGGCACTTAAAAATTAAAGCACTGCATGGAAGAGTCTTCTAACATTGAAGAGGATTCCAGAGGAGTATATGGCATTTTAAGGTTATAGGACTGAAATGTTTTTTTTAAAAAAATCAATTTTTTCCTCAAACAAACTTTGTGATTCATATGTGAAGCAGCATTTCTGACTCAAGGCACTGAGACTAATATCCAGTACATATAAAGAAAATATTCTTCCCTACTCATCTCTGTCCCATTATCCACCAATATGTGGACCCAATTTTCACATTTGGGCACCTGAAGTTAGGCATCCAAAATTCACATTAAAAGCTGCTGCTTTTAATCTCTTCCCATCAACACTAATCCTTCTCCTCTCCCTCCCATTTCCCAGTCACCAGGGATAGGACTGCCATCCCGCCATAATCTGGACATCATCTCTTACTAGCCCTTTCTCTACACCCACGTATCTAGGCTGTGCTCAAGTCTTTACACTTCTCTCGACAGAACATTTCAAAGATTCAGCTTTTTTGGTCTGTTCAGACTCCCAAGGCTCTTGTTCAGGCCCTCTTTGTCTTGCTACTTGTCTACTCTTGTCCCCATCTCCTGTCTGGCCAGCTACATCACCCCTCTCAAGTCCATTCGAAACTCAGCTGCTAGGCTCTACTTTCTGCCTCATTATTCCAACCACATCACATTCTATTCTGTATGCCTCCCCTTATTCCCCCTTCTCTACACATTTCACTTTTGCCGCCACATAGTCATCATGCAACAAGTGTGGTCATTATTGACCTGGGCTGGATTTGAACTCAGTGCAGAAGAGTTAAAAGGCTCAACACAAAGCCTGAGTCACGCAGTTCCACTCCAAACTGCCATTTTATTTTGCGTTTCTAATTTGATCTCATCACCAGTATAAAAGAACAAAATAAGCAAGCCATGAACTCTAGATGCAATCCAGTACATGTCATTAAACAGCATGGTGTCTGAAGAGATGGAAGGTTTTTCCCCACCCCTCCCCACCCTGCTTTCAATGTAAACTGTAAGTAAATGACTGAAATGTATTGTAGGATGTAGAAATATAAGCTAATGAAATTTAAAATTGTTGAGTTTCCTAGAGAAATATCACTTCCAGTCCTCCTGGGGTTCTGTAGTCATAGGTGAGGGAAAGCAGATTTTGCTATTCAAATAACATCATTTGAATCAAGCTACCTGCCAGTGGTAATAATGCCTCTAGAAGGACAACTGGGAGGAAACCTGCATAGGCAAAGCGCAAAGACTAAGCCTGCACAAAAGAATTGCTCTTATTTTATACTACCTTCTGTGGATCACATAAAACAAAAGCCAGACAAAATTATGAATCTCTTAAAAACAATGATGGACTAATGCTAAGTGATGACACGTAGGGAATATTAGATCTGTTAAAAAAAACCCACCACAAGCTAGTTAGTGAAAGGAACGAATCTACAAACAATGCCACTGTTATGTAAAATGATACCCTTCTGAAATGAATCTATAAGGATGATGCATTAACATAACAGAATCACCATCCTCCACGCTGTCTCTATGCAGGTAAGAGATCTCTATTGGAAACCCCATAAGCTAGAGAGACATACAGCCTGTCTACATAGATTATTAAAGCCCACCAATAAATGTACAAAGCAAGGCGCCTAACTTCTTTCTTCCATACTACAACTGTCTCAAGATACCTGATCTATATCAGGACAAATTCATAGGTGATATGTAAGATGGTGTAAGTTATATCCCTTTACAGTCACGTAGACACATTTATGCTCATACTCTCTTAGACCTTATCAGTCTGTAAGGAAGTCTAAGATGGTGTAATTAACACATCAAGTTTCCTGACAAAGGTGCAAAAAGTTTCAGGTACAATATAGGGTAGCCTGCTTAAACGAACATTTTTCAGAGCCTCTTGTTAGTTGCTTTCCTTGCTGAGCTACGCTCTTCTGACAGCTAGCATACAGATTACATCAATTTAGAATCCCTTAGGGTGGGTGATCCAAATTCAGAGATGATATGTAAAGGCAGGTGTGTGAGATACACACTTGTAAGTGGGTGAGAGTCTAATTAGCAGCACTTTATATGTCTTGAAAACTTAGACTCACCTCTGAATTTGGGTCACTGAAAAGTCTCTTTTGTAGCCAGTTTACTGGTTTTTGGTTAGTAGCGCAACGCACTACCACAGGGAACACCCAGGATCAGGGATTCCTGGGTTGTCAGGCCCTGGAAGAATCTCAGAGATGACATTCTCAGTCTTCGAAGAGAGATGCAGGGTATGTCCCCTTTTTGCTACAGGTTATAGAGAAATATCAAAGTTTATTTGATTGAGACTGCTCCCACCCACCCACAAGCCTTTTAATGAGCGGGATGCTGAAAAAGTTGAAAAATGACAGAAGACTAAATGGATTGCTGAACGCCTTGTGACCCTGTCCTGACTGGTTAGTTATTCTGAGACACTGCTGCAGGGTAAGGAGAACCCCTGGGCCTGACATGTGTGAAAAGAACCACCCAGCTGGATACCTGGACATTCACCACTACCAACATACAAACACCATCATTTCAATTTTTCATAATACAAATAAAATTATTATGCATGTACTGAGAATATACTATAATGGACAATCCATTAATATGCTTATCATAACAAGCTAGATATGGCATTAGCTTAAAAACTACGTCAACGGACAATTAGGTCTGTTTTTTCCTCAGTTATTTGCTATTTATTTGTTTTTAATCAATTGAACAACAGCACATTGCTATCACAGTCAGCAGTAGATTAAACTCTGTTTTTAATTTAATTGATCTTACATCTAAACACTGATACCATGGATTTTAGTACCAACTAAAATTTTGTACCTGAAAGTCAACATTCAGTAAAAAACTAAAATATTCCAGGAATAAGAATAAGAGCGCACAGCTTCCTTGTTAATGCTGGTGCACAATACAGCATTTAACAACAGAAAGATGTCTGCCAGGAGTCCAGTGAACACAAGAAGATTGCCTAGAAGTTAAAATTTGAGCCATCCATCCTCTTTTATGCCCCAAATAAGAGAAGTGACAATTCAGGAATGCTTTCTATGTATATAGAAAGTATAGTTATACTAATGCAGGGGTGGGCAAACTTTTTGGCCCAAGGGCCACATTGGAGTTGCAAAACTGTATGGGGGCCCGGTAGGGAAGGCTGGGCCTCCCCAAACAGCCTGGCCCCCAGCCCCTCCCACTTCCCGCCCCCTGACTGCCCCTGTCAGAACCCCCGACCCATCCAACCCCCCCTGCTTCTTGTCCCCTGACTGCCCCCCCGGGACCCCACCTCCATCCCTTAACTGCCCAGACCCCTATCTACCCCTCCGCCCCGACAGACCCCCCCCACGCCTATCACCCCCACGTTCCCTGTCCCCTGACCGTCCCCCCACCAGAACCTCCGCTCCATCCAGCCACCCCTGCTCCCTGACTGCCCCCCGGGACCCTCTGCCCCTTACCCAACCCCCCAGCTCCCTTACTATGCCACTCAGAGCAGCAGGCGCTCCTAGTTCCACGGCCCAGCTGGAGCCAGCCACGATGCCCAGAGCGCTGCGGGGCAGGGTGAACAGCAGGGGAGGGGTCGAGATCTAGCCTCCCCAGCTGGGAGCTCAGGGGCAGGCAGGATGGTCCCACGGGCCGGATGTATCTGGCTGATGAATCTTGCCCATATGCTCAGGGTTTAGCTGATCGCCATATTTGGGGTCGGGAAGGAATTGTCCTCCAGGGCAGATTGGAAGAAGCCTTGGAGGTTTTTCGCCTTCCTCTGCAGCGTGGGGCACGGGTCACTTGCTGGAGGATTCTCTGCTCCTTGAAGTCTTTAAACCACGATTTGAGGACTTCAATAGCTCAGACATAGGTGAGAGGTTTTTTGCAGGAGTGGGTGGGTGAGATTCTGTGGCCTGCGTTGTGCAGGAGGTCGGACTCGATGATCATAATGGTCCCTTCTGACCTAAATATCTATGAATCTATGTGGCCTGCGGGCTGTAGTTTGCCCACCTCTGTATTAATGACGTAGGCACTGAAATGAGGGGTGATGGGGGTGCATGGTTTCCATCATATACAGGTTTACAGTTTGGTTCAATGGCTCTCAGCACCCCCAGCTAATAAAGACTGGCTAGCATGATGGCTAATGGCAAAGTAGAGCTGGAAGTAAGTACACAGGCTTTACTGGGTTTCTTACTATCTTGTTGCATGACTGACATATAAACAGGAGAAAGGATGCACAGAGAGTGACAAAACATGGCATGAGCCCAGAAGGCTGTTAATTTTCCTAATTCATCTACGTTCAAGTTCAAATCTGTTTACTCTGAAATAACAGGCTAGGTTTGATATTTCCAGTTGCATTTTCTTACCCTCCTTCAAAGATTTTAATTCGTACTGGCTCAGTCTGTTTGGATGCAATGTCTTTATCTCCATGACTTTCTCCTTTTACTCTTTCTTTTATAATATTCCCCACTACTTTCTTTTCAAGTTTTCTGCCAAACAAGAAGAATGGTTCGTGTTTCATCTGTGGAACAAAGTCAATGAATGTTATTACAGTCTGGAACACAGAATAAATGCACACTTCATTTCAAGTAGTTTAAACATTCTGGGCTGAATTCACCTCTGAATTTGGATGCAATTCCATGAAGCCAATTAATTTGGCCCTTTACATCTGGTGAGAGATGGGGAGGGGTAGAACAGGCACATTTTAAAGGAGCTTTATCTGATGACACAGCAAAAGCATCACCACATCATGCTGGCCAATCATGGCTGTGGTATACTGATCACTTGGGACCAAATCTGGAGGTCCTTATTCAGTTGCCATTCAGTCTTTATTCAGGTAACTCCCATTAATGCCAATGTTTGTTACCAGAAAAAGGCTTGAGTAAAAACTAAATGACCCATGTGAAATAAGGCCCTCCAGCGTCCTGCTCTTCTACCATCTTCCATCGTCACCAAAATCATACTCTGAATCAGCTGTCAGAGCACGCAGAGGAAGAACAGGGGGCAAAAGCCATGGCTCTAGAATGCTCACTCGGAGTATGTTGTACCTTTTGATTTTCCAATGTGGATAGTTTTAAAAGTGACAAAGAGGTACATAGGATAATCATATAGGCTTAAACAGGACATATTACATTCACATTTTGCTTTGAAGCTTTATTTAACCTTTCAGGGATGATGCATTTTCTATTCAAAACATTAAAAAAGCTATAATGGATACAATTTCTACTTATTATTGACAATTGCAACTGTCAAATATCAGCTTTTCATTATCCTTAAATTGATTTATGCATCATAATTTATTTCAATTTTCGGTTTGGTGTGATGTCTAGATGAAAGGGTTTTTTTAACCTATTGTTTACCTGAGCAAACTGTTTCCATGCACTTGATGAGGTCAGTTTACCAGCTCCAGGTCTATGCATAGCAGCCAAAGAATAAATTTCTGCGGTGTTTTTCTGCTTGGACCTTAGAAGTGCTAGAGTAGTCTTTGTACTTAACCCTGATGGGTTTGGGTTACATGAACTAATGCACCATGAAGCATAAACTGAAGATTTGAGGGTTGCTTGTTGAATGTAATTGGGCTTGGTATAGTTTAAGAAACACCAGCTCACAGTAGTAGTAGTGCGTAGACTAGGGAACTGAAAGAGCTGCTGAAAATCTGCTCCATCCGTTAAGAGGATGGTTGAGTGTGCTGCTTTCCCATTTGGATTGGATGCCATCTGGAACAACATACCAGGAGGCAATTTCTGCTGTTGCAGCTGGTCTTCAGTCTGAATTTCTCCTGATGGCAGTGAAGACCTCTGTGGGCTCATGCTCATATCTGATGCTGTTTCATCCACATCCAGTTCTTCTGGTGACTCTCTTCCTTCAGAAGGGCCACTCGACTTGTGCCCTGGTGATGCTGAATCAAAACTGGAAAGCTTTTCCCTGCTCAGGAAAGGGTCAGCTGTTGGCATGCTGGCAGATGGGAAGTCTTGAGATGATGAGGACGATAACGGTGAAGAGGATGACAGGGACGGCACGCTTTCCTTTGGCTCAGAAGCACAGCTCTGCCTAACTAGCTGAGGCTTTTGCAGTCTGGGAAAATCCTTCTTTATATCTGAATTAGTCAACTCTACTGCACTTAGCTCCTCAACAATCTGTCCGTACATTTTTTCTTCTTTGACCCTTTTCTGCTGCTTAGTCTCTATAAAGAGCTCCAAGCTGCTTGCTGGTGAAAGCATTCGTTTGCTTCCTCCCAGGGTAGAGGCAGTGTCAGAACTGGATGTCAGACACAATGGGATTGAGGATTCCAAGCCAAGTGGTAGAGTCTGTGGTACTTTCCACAGAGGATATTTTTCTAACCCACCATTCTGACCTAATATCTGGGCTATGTTAAATCCTAGTCCTTGCATGGCTGCATTTGTTGATAACGTTCTTTGAGAAACTGTCTCATCCACTTTGCAAATGACAATAGCAGGGCTGTTGTTCTGTGCAAGGATCTGGGAAATGCTTGTATACATGACACTGCCATAAGATGGAACGTGGGTCTGAATCCTGACAGGAACAACTGTTCCTGGTAAAGACTGTACAGATCCATCATTCGGGGAGTCAAAACCTGTCTGTAAATGCTGCTCAGAGGAGGTATCTGCTGATTTAATACTAGGGTCTGGCAGGTACTTAGCATTTTTTGAATACTGCCCAGATGTTTCTGAGTAACGCTGGTACGTTTGCTCTTTCGCATGCACATATTCAGCCGGTTTCTTTCCAATATGCTCTTGAGCGTGCTCCAGGTGATAATGAGGATGAATTTCTGTTTGGAAAGGTTGTTTGACATAAGCTTTTTGTAACTGCTGTACAAAATGGTGAGGCAAGTTTCTCTGTAAAGGTTCTGTACATGACTGCCACAAGACAGGTTGCTGAGCTGGTAAGGGAACCATACAGACAGCAGGATATGGGAACTGAAACAAGGCATTGGGAATGGGGGGAAATGGAACCTTTTCTTGATGTGCAAATAGGTGCTGCTGCTCTGATGGATATTTGTTTGAAATATAAGGTGCTTGTTGAATCAAGGGATTCCTTAAAATGTCCTGACTGTCTGCAAGGATGGCGTGTGGCTGGGCAAGCTGTGCACCAGAACCAACAGCCTGCTTTCCAGAGTCATCTGCCTGAATGGGCTGAAGCACAGAGGTGGGAGAATGATGCCAAGCAACTTGGGAAGAGCGAAGACCAGCATGTATGTGTTCCATCTGCTCTTGCTTTATACTTTGTTCCACACTTGGATCAGTTTGGGGAATCTCTGGGAACCCACTAAAAGAAGCCTGACGGACCAGAAAGCATTTCTTCCTTTCTCGTGATGGAGATAATCCTGCAGAAGGTGCCCCGGCTGCTGAAGCATGAGACAGATTCCCATAATCAAAGGATTTACTTCGGATCTCTGGGATTTCGGCAGCATGCGGACAAGGCATCTGTTCAGATGAGCAACGTCTCATTTCCTTCTGATGGTGATGCCCAGGGACAGAAAGTGAGTAAGCACCAGCTGGAACAGTTAAAAACTCGGACTGTTTTCCAAACTCATCCTGTTTGAAAGGCATGATGAACTTGGTATTTTCTTCCCTTTCAAAGGACATTGAAAAACTTGAACTATGGGACAAATTACTTTCTTGGCTAGGGCTGCGAGAGAGGTTTGTGCCGGTGGATTCAAAGCTGGACTCTCCAGAGGAGTGCTCCATGTCAGCAAGCCGTAAGCGTTTCTTTTTGGGTGGTAATTTTTCTGCTGGGAGTTGAGAAAGAGTTTCACTTCTTTGCGGCCACTGGAATTCTTCTGCGGGTCTTTCCTGCTCTTTAGTCTGAACTTCTTTATCTTTCTCAGGTTTATCTGGTTCCTCTGTAACACGGATCTCAGGTACTTGTATGTTATGCTGGCGAACCAGTCTGGGCTGCATATGGTACGGTTGTGGCTGTTGGGATGGCGACGGTTTATTCACGCTCTCAGCATTTTCCGTTTGCTGAGCCCGCTCTGGGCTCACTGGGGACTCAGAAATCTCACTCTCACAGGTTTCAGACAGCGAGTAGGTTTTATCCTGCAGGCAAGCAATATGTTCTGTAGATTCAGACCTTTCAAAGGAGTTTGGCCTGCTCAGTGAGTTTGTATGCTGAATGACAGAGATGACATTTCCAGGGGGTTTTCTGTTCAGTGACTCTGCTGTCTTTTCTTGCTCTGAGGTTAAAGGGGACTCTTCTAATGAAGCTGATAGGCTTCCAGACTGCAGGAGGGGTCTACAGATTTCAAAACGCTCAGGGTGACAATGGGCAGCATTATCCTGGCCTTGAAAAGTAAATCCACTTCTCGGCCCTTCCTGAATTTGGGGTTTGGGATCAAAATCTGAAGGCAGCGTCCCCACCGGCGTGCCAGTACCACTGCTGCAAAGCATGGGAACATCCTCCTCCTCCCCAACACTCTTCTCTTTTCTGCGTTTTCGGTTTTCGCATGTGGCTCCACATACGGGCGGCACTGGCTGGGACGGTCCAAAGGAATCAACAAAGTATTCCCCTCCTTGTTTTATCCCACCTGAGCATGGCAAGTCTTGGTAGTTCAGCTTCTGAGTTTCAAATTCTTCCCATTTTCTGTAATGCTTTCCGCAAGCATCATAGTCAAAGAAGGTTCTTTCCCCTGCTGTCAATTTCTTCTCCTTCAAGGATGACCCTTTTTCACCACCTGTTGACCTGCTGGAAGCAACAAGGATATTTTTTCCTGTTCTCCCATGGTAGTCTGGATCTGAATGCCCCTCCTGAACTGAGGGCAACTCAAAGGCAGCTTGTCTTCTTAACATCCTCTGATGGGAAATTCCTACTGTCCCAGGATAAAATACATCATCTGAACCAGTCATTCTCTCATCGAAGGAATGGCTTCCTCTCAAAGATGAGGGGACACTTAAATTGGTTGCAGAAGATGTTGGCATGGAGTTACTTCTAAGAAGTGGAGAAGCATCTACTGGAGGCTCTAAAAGTCCAGGTGTGTCACCCTGCTGACTTACTGGGTAAAGGTTCAGTTCATTTTTGATGGATGATGTAGTCTGGGATTGTTTGGACTCTGTATTGCTACCACTGAAGACTTGGGTAGATGTAATAGTGCTCAGTTTACTGGGATCAATGAGTGCTTCTTTATTTGGAGTTAGAGGAGAAATATGTTCTTCAAGCATCTTGATGTCTAATCTGGTGTTCACCAGAGGTAGTGGCTGCTCCACTCTGCCCTTTCTACCCATTAAATTGTGTTCCTGATTGGCTGTTGCCTCCATTAGTGCTGTCCTTTGACTAATCCGATAGAATTTCCCAAAGATTATTTCTTCATAAGACTTTGCATTAGTATTTGGAGGGCTTACTTGTTGCTCTGCACTTTCTGAGCGGGAAAAGTAACCAGAATCAGTGCTTCCTTTGCTATGTGGGCTCAAAAGATTTAGTGACTGCTCAGAGTCTTGCCCTTTTTTCTCTGACAGTCTTAGTGCAAGTCGCTGTTTAACTGTATGAGAGTCGTCAGACTTCGTACTTAAGGATGGGTTTTGTAACATGTCAGATCCAATGTACTGTGAACTCTCACTGGGTAACTGAATCCCACTTTTAGGGATAATCAAAATGGGCACTTTCATTGGGCCTCCCAACGATTCATCTATGGACGAGTGAAAGTTACTTCTGCTAGCAATGTCCAGTGGCATTTGTGGGACTGGGCTCAGTTTGTCAGAACTTTCCACAAGCAATGAGGTCTCATCATCTGTGTCTGTGCTCTGCTCACCATCTGAATGTATTTCTGCTTCCACATCAATAAAACTGGAATCTAGGTCCAATTTAGATACAGCTGACTCTGTGAAAGGTACCAATCCTGCTTTAATTGCATGGGCATGTGATTTCCTGTGCTTGTATAAATTGCTCTTTGTCTTAAAAGAGAAACCACAAGGAACACAAGGGTATGGCCGTTCCCCAGTGTGGGACCTAATATGTTTTTTAAGTACACTAGGTTTGGCACAAGCCCTGCTACAGTAAGGACAAATATATTTGCCAGGCTTTTTGGGTTTGTGCTCTTTCTTGTGAGCATCTTCTGATTGTTCTATCGACGTCTGAGAATATTGGCTATAAGCAGGGTTCAAACTTGAAATCTTCTTTCTAGAGAAACCTCCGCTATGGCCATGCAAGTGAAAGGGAAATAAGTCCTCTGTGGCAACTGATTGCAAGTGGCCAGAAAACTGCCATGTGTGGCCTTCCAAGCTCTGATGTGGCTTTATGTTGTGCAAGAACCCTTGTGGCAATGAATGCTGGGGAAAAGAAAGTGAATGTTGATATGAATAGGGACTTGGCCGATGCTGTGGATATTGCTTCTCTGTGACTTGCTGCCCAGCTTCACTGGATGATCCGAGTTTCCCAGAACTAAAAAGTTGTGCTGATGTTGTGTTTCCAGTTTGCTCGTGATCTGTTTCTGGTTGCCTCTGTACTTCTTGATTGCCAAAAGTGCTCATCTTAATAACAGCTGAATGTTCTTGCCTCCATCTAGTTGGTACTTTAGCAGTTTCTCCAGACCTTGAGGTAGCTTTTTGCCCTATAGCTATGTCCCCAGAGTCCATTTTGTTACACAAGGTCTTAAGTGCTAGTTCACTTGAAAGCTGTGCAGAGACATGGAGTGTGTCCAATGCTGTGCTTTTTAAAGTTTTGTTGCTCCCATTTTTCCAGAGCCTTTGCAAGTTCACAGATTTCTCTTTCTCTTTTGAACTTTCCACACAGTAGTCTATAGGCATTAGATTCAAGTGTGTATGCTAATATAATTATCATACAATTCTGTTCATGGCAGGAACTTTCCCAAACAGTTTATCATGCATTTGCAAGGAGTTGGTATGGCATTTGAACATTTTCCATTGTTAAGTGTTGAGATGCAGAATGATCCAGAGAGATATTTGTTGATCTACTATAGCAAAGTCCTTTTCATCCCTTCCACAACAATGCAGCTACCTGTAAGAGAAGAAAATAAAAACGCACAGATTAATACAAGTGGGTAATTACCACATGAGCAATTTAATTTGCTTCAAAATTCTCAAAAGCAAGAACGATGAATACAAAAATGTAATAATATTGTAATAATTTGCGTTTGTATTGTATCTTTCTTCCAAGCTTATTAAGGGACTTTTTTAACCTTAATTAAGCTTCACAAAACCCATGGACAGGAGTGAGAATAGAGAATGAACAGGTTAAGAAGATAACTGAAGGTCACATAGCGAAAAAGAACTAGGACTAGAAACCAGGGCCTAAGTTTTTTAAAATGACTAATAATTTTAGGTGCTTCATTTTGGGGTGTCCAATTTATGACACCTTATGGAAGTGGACTTGATTTTCAGAAAGTTCTGAACACCTATTTTTTTCCAATCCGGCCCCTTTAAGATGGCTCAAGATGGGCACCCAAAAATTGAGGCCCCCAGAATTACTATGCAGTTTTTAAAATTTTATGAGACTCTCCACGTAAAAGGATAAATGGACGCAAATCAGACATCAGGAATGGTAACATACAAAAGCCAATAGGAGAACACTTCAATCTCCCTGGACACACAATAACAGATTTAAAAGTAGCCATACTTCAACAAAAAAACTTCAAAAACAGACTTCAAAGAGAAACTGCTGAGCTACAATTCATTTGCAAACTTAACACCATCAATTTAGGCTTGAATAGGGACTGGAAGTGGCTGGCTCACTACAAAAGCAATTTTCCCTCTCTTGGTATTGACACCTCCTCATCAATTATTGGGAGTGGACCACATCCACCCAGACTAAATTGGCCTTCAACATTGGTTCTCCACTTGTAAGGTAACTCCCCTCTCTTCATGTGCCAGTATATATTTATGCCTGTATCTGTAATTTTCACTCCATGAACACTTATGCCCAAATAAATCGGTTAGTCATTAAGGTGCCACCGAACTCCTCGTTGTCTTTATGAGAGGAGTCCTAACTCTCAGTAACCTGCTCTCATCACTAGATCACATAATTGCCTTGCACAAGAAAATGTAGATGACTGCTTTTTACAGTATTTTTAAAGTCAGCAGTAAATAATTAAATACATTACACACAATTTTTTTTGTAAAAACATTTAAAATATAAGCTAAAACACTAGCCCTATCAATTCACCTCTTCATCTTCAAGTCTACAGTGTAACATTTTAATCAGAGTATATTGCTAGAGAAGAATTATTGAGGACAGCAGGAGTTTAAAAACTACATTTATGACACTTAAGCATGTCATATTTGAAAGTAGTTTAGTTCTGTACAGTATCTAACCAGGTTTCAGCACTTGATACGCTTAAGTACAATTGGTTTCCACAGTTCTGTTTGTAAATAAGTAAAGCTCTGGGGCCTGATTTATGCATCCAAACAGAGTGCTTGAATTGGAAGAAAAATGCAGGATCTCTGCTGTCATATTATCAGAACATAGTATATTTCCAGGATGAAACAGGGCTAAGGAAAAAGGGAGCCAGGATTCCACAACAGATGGAAGATGAAGGGTAGAAGCTGACGGAATGCATTATATTTCTGTGGCTGAAGGACTGCACTTGAGTTGAAAAAAAACTGGCAAAGAGTAGGAAAGTGGGAACAGGATAGGAAGAGATGTAATTTTGTTTTCCATAATAAAAATGTTACCTGCATCTTCTAGACATCTAATACGCATGACTGTCTTGAATATTCCTGTGAAGAAACAAATGCAGTTAGGAGAAAGTCTTGAAATATATAACTGGCACTGGAAAGAGAAATATGGTAACTTCCTATTGTGTAAAGCAGTGCTTGATAAATCCACTTGGCCGTCCCCTGGTGATGAGCAAGAAGCTTCCCCTGGAGAGTTGGAGGCCTGAGCCTGATAACTCTCAGTGTCCAGACTGTGGCTGGAACCATCATAGCAACAACCGTATTTGAATAAAGAATGTTGTTAGCACAGTTTTAAGAGATTTTCCGATGTAGATAGGGAGACCCATGTTAAAAATCCAAGTTAATCTGAGATCCAAATTATTCTCAGAATAATTTACAAAATTCTTTCACCCATGCTCTAAAACTGTGCTGTAGTCTAATTAGGAGGATTATCTGTAGTTTAGTTCAGCTAGCATGGTTCTCAGAAAAAAAATATCCCTTTTCATTTTTATTAGAAAAACAATTCTAGACACACATTAGCAACAACTTTTAAATATGACCACAGCTAGCACAGTTAACAATTTGTTTTTCATACTTTAAACTATGTGTTATTAACCTAAATGGAAAGGCCTAGTACTTTACGAACATATTTTGAAACCTACTTTTCATATTTTCATGTGCAAACCCTTTGCCTCAACTTCCATGTTGAGCACTGATGTGCCAAGTCAAATCAGCAAGAGACTTCTACGACAAATACCTTATTTATACTGCTCTGCATAGAGAAGTATATTATCTAACATGCAGAAACTACCAATATTTCAAGCTAAAGAACGGATAATAATGATGCGTGTTTTCTTTAATACCTTTAGCAGGACTTTGCTCCCATTGGAATTATTGAGATGAGCCCACCTACAATGATCAAGAACTGTACTGCAAGCTAACTAGAGCGTATCATTTGCCTTAAATTGTGAGGTCCTCTCTGGAAGTGGACCAACCCCAGGTTTTTCTATCATAATGTGGAAATACAGCCAAGCCACCAAACCACATTAGTGCACTATCTTCTCATTTCATTTTACATCATTGAAAATGTCGATCATGAAAAGATTATTGAGAAACTGGGAACTGTATTTTTGTCAAATCAAGAGGTTAGCATTTTTAAGGGAGCATTATTCCCTCTAACTCCTTTTTCTAGGATGCCCCTGGTCTGCTATATACAAGGCACAAGTATTCATTTGACTATGGAGCACCTGAAATGTCATAACTAGAGCAAGTTATTAAGTGGCTGTACTGGAAAGCATTAAAAGAAAATTTGGTAAATCACAGTTCTCAGTGCTTCCCAGCTTGTAGTTCATATTACAATCCTTGTAAATGAACAAATTGCAAGTTTATGTATTTCAGGTGAAATCCTGAGTTCCTGACACAGAAAAACTCTTACTGACTCCGGAGTAAGTGTTAGACCCTGCTCAATATTAAGGCTTTTTTTGTGTGTGTTGCTCTGCCAGCATAAAGCTGCACTAAAACCACTGTAACTGGCCCCTGGAGAATTTCTACTCTTAGGGCAATACTTAGCATAGAGCTGCTGTACTGGCTGCTACAGGGCCCTTGTATTTATACAGGGGGCATTGGCAGGGTCCTTAGGTTGCTCTAGTTTCTGCCAACCAGCCTCAGAAGTAACGGAGCACCACAAAGGCCTTCTTTGAGCTGAGTATGGTCTGCAACTGAGGATCTGATCATAAGTGAAGATCTACCTCAGGATTTGATCCCTGGCAGCGAATAGTAATAGAATACTTTTGGCATAACTTTCCTTCCCCCAATTCCCTCTGCTCTGCCAATAATACCCACATTAACAGCCATTTGTTGATTGAATATTGTTACCATATGATGGCTTTAGGTGGCCCATGATGAGTTTGGTGGTTATATTCCAGATCCCAGTTGACAAGAGTCCCTATACTAACATGCCACAATAAAAGCTGAACCTGAAGTCCTTACTAATTAAGACAAAATCAGAGCTAAGTCAGATCTGAAAAAGTGGGCTCAACAATTGGCACTAATCGGCAGCCTATGAATTCAAGAACTGAATGGGCAAGGAGCCTGTTCTTCTCACACCTGTACCTTAGAGTTGAGGTGCATTAGGGGTCCAGTTTGTGGAAGTTGTAGAATTGTCTGTATCTGGATAAACACATGAATTCTGTCTCTGGGGTTGTCAGTAAGGCACCTTTCATGAGCTCTACATTTACACACAGAAAAGCAAACCAAAACAAAGAAGACCATCATTTACAAATTTCTTATGCGCCTTGCATGATAATCTAATCACAAGGGGAATTCCATTTCTCCAGTCTTCGACCTAGATTTATTAAGAACACAATGGAGAAGATGCCCAGATATCTGAGCTTTGTGAAAACATTTACCCCTTTATATTTCCAACATTCTTGGGTTAGGAGACTCTTCTGATTGTGGTTTTGTAGCTGGCATCCTATCTGACAATTTGAATGATTCTGGCTATGCATGCAAATACTTGTGCTCGTCACCTGCACTTGGCAAAGTTTTGTATTATTTTACAATAGAAGAATGTTTGTGCCTTTGCTGCAGTTCTGAAGGAACAGCATAGAATCCTTTTGCACATACAATTTAAAGAAAGTAGCCCAGTTTAACTGAAGTAACCATATTCTCTTTAATCTACCATCTCTTGTATTTGACTATTTTTGAGTACCGTAGTTATCTTTTCACCCTAGAAGACACTATCCCAATTTATTCATTTGTTTAATTCCACCACAGTCAATTTGATTTCTGTATTTTATCTTATTTTACTGAATTCATTTGACGTTCTCCAAAGCTAGCCATTGCATTAGAGGCATTCCACAGCATTGTTGCTTTGAAATGCAATGAAATATTAAGAACACTGAAAACATTTGTAAGTTAAAATGAGCTGGGCTAGTCTTCACAAGGTTTCATAAAATCTCATTTCATAATATTTTAGCATTTTCATGCATGTACAAAATAAACATTGCTTTATTGAAGATGCTAACAAAATATATATTTGATTGTTTGTTATTAAACAAACATACCTGCATTACAGCTGCCAGAGGGGAGAATCTTAGAGCCCAGTCTTTCAGTCTGATCAATGTGGGCACGTACTTGTGCCTGTGGGGATTCCCAAGGAAGTCATAAGCTTAGGGGGCTGCACTAGCAGATCCAATTACAATATCATGGTCATAGAGATTGAAACACCAACTCTGAAATACTTAGGAGCTTCTGGAATCCCAGGACTGCGTGCTGGTTCCAGGATTTCATTCACAATTATTTGGGTATGCAGTTTTGTGTGCACAGTAATTTATGGCTTCTGAGGCCAGATTTTGTATTTGTAAAAGCAGCATTGGCATATCATCTAACTTCCTAACAGGCACACTCCATATATTTTCATAGATTCATAGACACTAAGGTCAGAAGGGACCATTATGATCATCTAGTCTGACCTCCTGCACAACGCAGGCCACAGAATCTCACCCACTCCTGCGAAAAACCTCACCCATGTCTGATCTATTGAAGTCCTCAAATCGTGGTTTAAAGACTTCAAGGAGCAGAGAATCCTCCAGCAAGTGACCTGTGCCCCATGCTACAGAGGAAGGCGAAAAACCTCCAGGGCCTCTTCCAATCTGCCCTGGAGGAAAATTCCTTCCCAACCCCAAATATGGCGATCAGCTAAACCCTGAGCATATGGGCAAGATTCACCAGCCAGACACTACTGAAAATTCTTTCCTGGGTAACTCAGATCCCACCCCATTTAGATACTGTTATTAAAATTTGCCTCACATTTTGCATAACATTTTGGAAGCTTTCAGGCTGAAAGCTGAATAGCTGTACACTTCTGTTAATATTTCTAAAATTGATTATTTTGTTTCTAATTAGGTTTTGCCCAGCTCATTTTAGCCTTGTTGTCCTCAAGGAATTATATCACAAATGACTAAACAGAGGATGCTGAATGGCTCAGATGATTAGGGAACAGTCCAAATCCCATTAAAGTAGATGAAGAGGCCCCTATTTAGTTCAATGTGTGTTGGATCAGGCCCTAAGAAATTACAGCCTTTTACCTCTAAGCCACTGAAGTCAGTGCTGATTAAAAGATAGGATTACCTGAGAACAGATATGTATATATACACAATAAGTTGGTCTCAGTTTAGACCTCAGTAGACAGGTTTCAATTTCAGAAAATCCATCTCAACTTGCAGCACTATGCACCCTTGTTGGAAGTTTCAGTATAAAGATATAAAGGCCAAGGGATAAATGGGCATAGAGAAGGAATTACTCTCTGTCTGTCTTGGATGTGATCCCTCCAAATTATGGATAAGCCATATTGCCATGGCAGTGAGAGGTGGTTTATATCCATTCTGTGGGCCTGATCCAAAGCCCGTTTAAGTCCACAGAAGTCTTTCCATTGACTTCAAGGGGCTGTGGACACAAGCATGAGGATTTATTTGAAAACTTCTAGAGAAAGAGCCAAATTACTTCAATGGCATCTTAAGTTAAGGGCCAAATTCTGCCCTAACTCACACTACCGTGAATCTGAAGCTATTAACATTAAATCCATCGAGGTAACTCCAGTTTACACTGTGTAACTCAGAGCAGAATCTGGTCCTTATTTAGCTTTAAATTGTAACAAATAACAGTTTGAAATTAACTGCTGTGATCTGGAAGTAAATGAATCCACCACCTCCAGAATGTTCACAAAGAAAAAGCGAACAGCACATTGTGCTAAATCTTGAGTTGCTTGGTTGCAGGGAGATGTAGATTTTTGGTGGTTGTTAGGATCCTGGCTTGCTTATAGATGCTCACAGCCCAGCTGCAGCCAAACACACAATTCTTGCTAAATTAAATATCATAAATATAATTTTAAAAGTACAGCTGCCACTCTCTCTGGCTAAAAGAAAAACAAAAAAATACCCTTTAAACTTAAGTTGAGGGTATTTTAAGAAGTCATACTACAGCAGACCTGCTTTACCATTGACCTTTTCACTATAATGACAAGGATTGCTCACTCAAAGTACATCACTATTTCCTGCCCCAGCATCACACATAATGTACACATTACTACCGGATGGAAAATATGTATAAAAAAAGCTTACACGTTGCCAGAGTCCAACTGAACACAGACTTATTTCCACAGGATGATTGTTCAAAAAAAAAAAAAAAAAAAAAAAAAGCTACATATGAGCCAAATTCATCTTAAACACTTCCTTTATTGGTAAAAGTTCCCAAACTAACCACAGTTCTTCTCCTTGAATTGAACAAATAACTGCTATCAGAGAGATGGCGAAACAGCCTGCAGTACATACAACCTTGTCAGTCAATTAACAGCTCATTGATCTTTCCGATCACATTGCTTTTAAAAGAAGGGGTATATATTTTGCATCTGATTACTTAACCTAGCCATGCAGACCACTCTGCAACAATTTCCCTGAAGTATTTCAGCATGTCAGATAATTCTGCACTTAACTGTCCTGGTTGACCATGTTCCAAAAAGGACATATTGAATCTATCTGTATACATAGCAGAAAAACTGGGATTATGCAGATATGAAGCTAAATGAGAGAACTGTGTAAACTGTTAAACTTCTCCCATGGCTACTTATTTCCACTGAGAATAAGTTAAAGCATGAAAATTGACGGGTAAAACATCAATAATTGCCCATGTGCACTTTAAAAAGTTCTGTTGGAACAACTGCAGATTTAATAGACATGAGTCATTGGTGGGATTTTTATAACACCACAAATCCTAATAATATTGGATAACTCAAACTTGTGGAAAATAGGGACTAGGGAGTATTCCACTATATGTAACTCTAGACTGTTCTCAATGGTAGCAGATGACAGAACAAGGACTAATGGTCTCAAGTTGCAGTGGGGGAGGTTTAGGTTGGATATTAGGAAACACTATTTCACTAGGAGGGTGGTGAAGCACTGGAATGGGTTACCTAGGGAGGTGGTGGAACCTCCATCCTTAGAGGTTTTTAAGGTCAGGCTTGACAAAGCCCTGGCTGAGATGATTGAGTTGGGGATCGGTCCTGCTTTGAGCAGGGGGTTGGACTAGATGACCTCCTGAGGTCTCTTCCAACCCTGATATTCTATGATTCTGTGTACTCAGAAGAGTTGGAAAAAGTACATGAGATTGGGGCAGAAGTGGGCAAACTACAGCTCGTGGGCCACATCCGGCCCGCGGGACCATCCTGCCCGGCTCCTGAGCTCCCGGCCGGGGAGGCTAGCCCCCAGTCCCTCCCCCGCTGTCCCCCTCTCCCTCAGTCTCAGAGCACCACGTCGCCAGCACTCTGGCCCGCCACTCCTGCTGGGCAGCACAGCTGGCTTCGGCAGGGCTACGAGCTCCTGCTGCTCTGAGCAGCATGATAAGGGGGTGGGGGGAGGGGTTGGACAAGGGGCAGTGGGTCCCGGGGGGCAGTCATGGGACGTGGAGCAAGCGTGGGAGTCCCATGGGGCCTGTCTGGGAGTGTGCGTGTGGATAGGGGTCGGGGCAGTCAGGGGATGGGGTGGAGGTGGATGGGGGAGGGTCCCGGGGGGCAGTTAGGGGCAGGAGTCCTGGGAGGGGGCAGTCAGGAGACAAGGAGTAGGAGAGGTTGGATGGGTGTGGAGTTCTGAGAGGGGCAGTCAGGGGGCGGGAAGTGGGAGGGGGCAGATAGGGGATAGGGGCCAGGCTGTTTGGGGAGCGTGACAAAGTTCCTCCTCTGCCTTGGTGGGTCCTGCACTTATTGGCAGATTTACTTGCCTCAGAGATTCACGACAGCCCTTGCTCGTGGCTCAAACCTGCCATTCACTCAGCTAACCTCATCACTGGCCAGCATGGAGAAAAGGAAGGAGAACAATCCCCACAGTCTCTGCTGATCCACCTGGTGGGTTGGGGGACAGACCAGGGACCTTTCCCTCTGGTGGGACCCACAGTTCAGGTCAACTCCTCTTATATCCTAGGAGGGAGGGGGATGGGCGGAACCCGGGCCCACCCTCTAATCCGGGTTCCAGCCCAGGGCCCTGTGGATCACAGCTGTCTACAGTGTTTCGTGTAACAGTTGTGTGACAGCTGCAACTCCCTGGGCTACTTCCCCATGGCCTCCTCCCAACACCTTCTTTATCCTCACCACAGGACCTTCCTCCTGATGCCAGATAGTGTTTGTACTCCTCAGTCCTCCAGCAGCACGCCTTCTCACTCCCTGCTCCTTGCATGCCCCTCATTGACTGAAGTGAGGTCCTTTTTAAACCAGGTGCCCTGATTAGCCTGCCTGTTTTAATTGGTTCTAGCAGCTTCTTAATTGGCTCCAGGTGTCCTAATTAGCCTGCCTGCCTTAATTGGTTCAAGCAAGTTCCTGATTGTTCTGGAACTGCCCCTGTTACCTTACCCAGGGAAAAGGGACCTGCTTAATCTGGGGCTAATATATCTGCCTTCTATCGCTTTCCTGTAGCCATCTGGCCCGAACCTGTCACAGGAGGCACAGCCTTCCCTACACAGCTCTCCATACAGTTTCGCAACCGTGATGTGGCCCTTGGGCCAAAAAGTTTTCCCACCCCTGAATTAGGGAAAGAAAAAACCTAAATGCAGAGAAATCTGTTAATCTGAGAGAAATTTCGCACTTTTGAAGTGACAGATGAAATAAATGCATGAATGTAGTGGCAATTCTGAAGCTCAAAAGAAAGGAAACCCAAAATGTTAGTGTATAAACAATATATAGTCGTTCTCTAAATTACCCACACTTGATATACATTAAAGAGGGCAACCAATATCTTAATTAAAAAGAGTTTAGACTGATAATGTTAACAGAATGGATTTATGAATATTACAGATTTTCATATCTCTAAATTTCTCATGTAAATACTAAAATAGTTGTTAATTTTCACCAAAAAAATTGTAAATTTGTGAAGGTGAAGTTTCAATATTTCTATTGGGGAAAACAATTTTTGTATCTTGGTAAAAACAAGTATCTTGTAAAACAGTGAGTATTCCCAAATTTTACCCAAAAGATTTTTACAATTTATTTATGGAAATATAGCATATTTTTACAGCAAAATGATAGGTTTTCACTTTCCAAAAGAAAAAAATATATAGAAATATATTAAGTGAAATCACATTTTCAATTTTTTTATACAGAGATAATTGCTGTATTTTAATGGAAGTGAGATTTTTTTGAACTAAAAATTATCCATTAGCAAAGATAATTGTGTAATTTAAAAACAGCTATGCCTCCTCTCATATCATGTATCAAAATAAGCAATTCACATTTCACACTAAAGTACCGATGCCTGATCCTACAAACACTTACTTATCTAACTTGACCTACTGACTTCAACAGAACTCATCTCATGAGTACGAACTACACCTGTGAATAAATGTTTGCAGAATCTGGTCCTCCATTCACTTTTTCACATATACCAATCATTGTGTACAATCTTATTTTAAATCTTAGGGTTGTTTACTAAATCCTGAGCTCACTGTGTATAATAACAAGATCATTTGCACACTTGGAACCAATCCTGTTCCCACTGAGTTTTTCTGTTGTTTCCATGGTCACCTGCAGGAGCCGGGAAGGGAATTTACTCCCCCTACTTTTCCTCTCAAATGTATACTGTGTTTTTTTTGGCCTCCTTTCTCTGAAGTGATGGCCACAGCTGGAGATGGGGCAGTGGACAAGGCCAAGGGTCTGAGGTGGCAGGAAGCATTCTCTCTCTCATGTGCGAAGAGCTTCAAAAGGATCTCACAAAACTCGGTGACTGGGCAACAAAATGGCAGATGAAATTCAGTATTGATAAATGCAAAGTAATGCACATTGGAAAACATAATCCCAACTATACATATAAAATGATGGGATCTAAATTAGCTGTTACCATTGAAGAAAGAGATCTTGGAGTCATTGTGGATAGTTCTATGAAAACATCCACTCAGTGTGCAGCAGCAGTCAAAAAAGTGAACAGAATGTTGGGAACCATTAAGAAAGGGATAGATAATAAGACAGAAAATATCATATAGCCTCTATATAAATCCATGGTATGCCCACATCTTGAATACTGCGTGCAGATGTGGACACCTCATCTCAAAAAAGATGTACTGAAACTGGAAAAGGTTCAGCAAAGGATAACAAAAAATGACCAGGGGTATGGAACGGTTGCCATATGAGGAGAGATTAATAAGACTGAGACTTTTCAACTTAGAAAAGAAACAACTAAGGGGGGGATATCACTGAGATCTATAAAATCATGACTGGTGTGGAGAAAGTAAATAAGGAAGTGTTATTTACTCCTTCTCATAACAGAAGAACTAAGGCTCACCAAATGAAATTAATAGGCAGCAGGTTTAAGTCAATCAAAAGGAAGTATTTTTTCACACAACACAGTCAACCTGTGGCCAGACCTTTAAATTGTGCCCCCCACTCTCAGCAGGAACCAGTCATCTCTGGCAGAAGCCCCAACCCCACCACTCTGGAGCAGGTCAGAAGCCGCAAGCTCCCCTTCTCCCCCCCAGTCCCCGCCCAGTCTGGTAGGTCGAGAATGGGGCAGGGGTCTCCGGGAGCTGCACTTTAGCTGTAAAAGAGACACATGCGGTGCAGTTTGGCCACCCTGGTATATATCATTATAGCAACATTTTAGGATATCCTGATGCATGAATTGCTGCAAGCCAGCATGTATAATAATCAGCTGTGTATGGTCTACTGCAACTGGTACTCCTCATTTGAGAGGAACAATCTAGACATTTTGTAAAAATATATAGGCCTTTCAAGGTATGAAACCAGGTAAATACAGTATTTTACTGTTTGAAGTTAAGTGGATTTCTAAACTACACCAGACAAAAACAGAACATTAACAATTAATGTGCGTGCCATTTTTTAGAGGAAACACAGAATTCAGTTGCACGGGAAAATGAACAGTTCTCTGTTATAACCTAGCCCAACCCCTCCCACCCTCCTGGACAGTCAGCAATCTATTGGAAATGTACCCAAATGCCTGGTCCCACATGCATCTAAGCTCCAGGCTTCTGGGTACATGGTAGGCACTGTTTATAGCTCTGTGTCTCTAGGGAACACTCTAGGGCAACATCCATTGTACTCAGTCAAGCTAAGCTGATTTACACCAGCTTAGGATCTTCCCCTTACTTCTTATATAATGCTTTTGATCCACAGACCTCACAGTGCTTTACAAATGAAAGTAAATATCATCCTTCCCACTTTAGAACAGGGAAATTGAGGCACAGACCCAATATGGCCTAATATGACACAGCAGGTCAGTGGCAGAACCAGGAATAGCACATATATAGTGCTTTGTATCTTCAGAACTCTGTACAAATACTAATTAATTAATATTTTTTGGGAGAGAGTCACTGTGTTGCCAACAAAAAGCACATACCCTATTTTAATTAGGCCCTGCTGTTGTGTTTTAGCACTCAGAACACCTAAAAGAACTAATTAGCTTGCTTATTTAGATAGACCCTCCACCCCCACCCCATTTGCAACATTTTAGGACACCCTGTTCACTTGGAGATGGTGAATCACTGCAAGCCAGCATGCCCAATTGGTTCCTCAAAAGACACAAAAGGTGTAAAAATAGCTCTTGCAGATGAAGCAGGAACAGCGTCAGCAGCCAGATGAGCGTGGGTGATCAGATAAGGGTCTGTTGCTGCAAAGGGCAAATTATTAAGAGAATGCTTGTCTTTTTTATTAAGCTTTGTTCCTCCTCCTTGAAATAAGCCATTTGCAATGCATAATAAATGACAACACCTGACAAGCTCTACTCCTCCTATAATTGCAAGTTTCATACAAACTCAGGAAGCAGTTTGAACGTAACTGAATGTACACTGAAGGTGTCACTAAATATAAATAAAATAAATAAATGAGCCAAATACAAAGCCTAAAAATAGCCAGGACTACTCACCACATATGACCTTGTGTGTCTATTTGGCAAGTCTAACACCAACTTTACTGGTTTTAAAAACAATCCTACCTTTATGCAAAATAGCTTCCTCTTTCTAAATTTAACTTGAGAACATGAGCTATGCTAAAGGGAAAAAAAATACAGTTCTTAAAGTTGCTGCTTTTCACTTAGAGCACTGAAAGCCTGGCTGAAGAACTAATATGTGACAAGACAGCATAGAAAACATACAGGGGATTTATACTCTTTACATCTCACAGGAAATAGCCAACAGCTCTTTATCAAAAGTTCCCAATGGATAATCAATTAGAGCACTAAATAGATTCAGAAAAACATAACTCTGCATTTGAAACAATACTTCCCTTTTGCTCACCAAGCAAAGGCACATTTAACCACTGTAGCATGGCCATTTTACAAAAATATTTCATCACACTGTTTCAAGTGGAGGAGGGGGGATCAAAACCTGGACCGTAAGCACCAAGCCCACTATCACTTGAATTAAAGAAGTCTTTACCTGTGACAGGTTTCAGAGTAGCAGCCATGTTAGTACTGCTGTTCTTTTTACCTGTGAGAAAGTAGAAGGCCAAATACTCACTAGGATTAGTTACTAGAGGAGGACATAATCACATGCAGTAGACCAGTGAATGGCCAATCCTGCAACACAATGGTCTCAAGTCTCATTTACATTAGAACCTCAGAGTTATGAACACCATAGTTACTCATTGATCTGTCAACCACGCATCTCATTTGGAATCAGAAGTCCGCAATCAGGCAGCCTCAGAGACCAAAAGAAAAGAAAAAAGCAAATACAATACAGTACTGTGTTAAAGGTAAACTAATAAAAAATAAAGGGAAAGTTTAAAAAAATTGACAAAGTAAAAAAAACTGTTTCTGTTCTTGTTTCATTTAAATTAAGATGGTTAAGAGCAGCATTTTCTTCTGCATAGAAAAGTTTCAAAGCTGTACTAAGGCAATGCTCAGTTGTAAACTTTTGGAAGAACAACCAAAACAGTTTGTTCAGAGTTACAAACATTTCAGAGTTACAAACAGCCTCCATTCCCAAGGTGTTCGTAACTCTTAGGTTCTACTGTACACTAAGGCTGCATTACGCCACTCTAGAATATAATTCACTCCCACCTTAAGATCTCTTTGCACTGCAGAAGTGGTGTGAAGTGGCCTTAGTATCAGAGCCGGTGCTAGGCATAAGCAAACTAAGCAATTGCTTAGGGGCCTGAGCAGCTCAAGGGGGCCCCATTAGCTTTTTATTAATTATTATTATTATTACTACTACTGTGACGGGGGCAAAATATTCCTGTTTAGGGCCCTCAACGGTCGAACACTGCCTCTGCTTAGTGTAAATGACAGTCAGACCCAATGGAACTACTCAGCATAGTAAGCACTATACTCAGGTTTGTTTACAGGACTGGGGATTTTCAAAGGTCTATAAAAATACTAACAAACGAATGAATCTTCAGAAAGTTAACTATTATTCCCATTTTATGCATGGGTATATTGAGGCAAATAATGGCTAGAGTTGGGATTAGCACTCAAGAGCTTTCACGGATTCATAGATTTCAAGGCCAGATGGAACCATTGTGATCATCTTGTCAGACTGCCTGTATAACACAGGCCAAAGAATTTCCTCAAAATAATTCCCAGAGCAGATCTTTCAGAAGAACATTCAACCTTGATTTAAAAATGGTGAGCTATGGAGAGTCTACCACAGCACTTAGTAAATTGTTCCACTGATTAATCACTCTCACCGTTAAAAAGGTACACCATATTTCCAGTCTGAATTTGTCTAGCTCCAACTTCCAGCCATTCCATCATGTTATCCCTTTCTTTTCTAGACTGAAGAGCCCACTATCAAATATTTGTTTCCCATATAAGTACTTATAGACTGTAATCAAGTCACCCCTTAACCTTCTCTTTGTTAAGCTAAATAGCAGTATGCTCAACTGACTGTACATAGCTGTAGCCAAGTAACTGCCCTATGGCCGGAAATATGAGGGTTGGTATGAGTCATGGATGATTTCTACAGTGGATGTAAACCGGCTGACTTTGCTCAGTGTGTATAGGGTTACAGATCAGTCACACTGAGATTTTCAGCCCCCTGCCTTCCACCCATAATAGGTGGGTGGCAGGAATTTTGAAAATTTTACATACTACATATTATAAAATTGTCAATGGCTATACAGCCCAGATAGTCAAGCCACCATCACTTGACTGTACCATGACACTTTTGGATGCTCATGTCTTGTTACCACTAACAAAAAGATAAGTCAGTCAAGGTGAGAGGTCCCTTAAGAATCTCTGTAATTGTTTGACGTGTACTTGGGCAAAAGTATTGCTGGAAGTACCTTTTCCAAATGAGCTGTGCAGGAAAGTGATCTTGTCTACAATTATGGCTCTACTTAATCTTAGGACTCCTTTTGCTTATGTCTGCATGGGGGTTTTGTTTCATTATTATTCATTCCTCTTCTGTGGATACAAATACCTCACATCAATCATTTCTGACCTGAGGTTAAACAAAAATGTACAGCTGATCACAAATACAGAATTCATAGTTAATGGGGGGGGGGAAGTGTGTAATATAAATCATTATTGATTATACAAGCAAGATGCAAATAAATGATTATTCTTGCCTTACATTTTTATTTTGTCAATATTTTAAAATAAAACAAAGTAGTATGTTCATTTGATTAACATTAATTCCAATGGGACATGTAGAAGTATAGTCTCTTCTTGATGCATGCGATTAACTCCATCTGGTAATGCCATTGTTTGTGCATCATCATAGCTTTGCCTTCCTATCTTCTCCCTTAACACTAAATGGTAATAAATAGTGATTTTTTTTTTTTACCAGAACAGATAAACATTGTGATGCAAGAAAAATTAGATGATGATGTTATTCTACAGCCAATGAAATTCTGATCTGAAATTAACCACAATATTATTATTATGTAGGAGGAAATATGAATGAAAAATAATTATTAGTAGTCTTTAAATACTTGGGGCCATGATCTGGCTGTAGATATATATGAAGTTAATAGGAGCCACATACTCAAAGCCACAATTTGGTTATTAAATTATAATGTTGAAGGCACAGTGACCAGATTTTGAATTTATTGCCTCAGTCAAGCTTTCAGAGCAAAAATTACAACAGACAATGGAAACAGGTTGCCAGTCCTTTTAGGTCTTTATCTTTTTAAAGATAAAGAAACAGAAACAGAACATTTTACAGACGATAAAATCAAATGAAAACATAACGTGACTGAATATTGACAAAATTTAAATCTAACTGTACTGTGTGTGTGCAGGAATCTATGATTTTAAAAACACACAAACCATTTTCTCAGGTAGTACAGTGTGGGACAAATCCTACCCCCTACATGCTCTGTGGCACAGAACCAGTGGGCTGCAAACTCCAGGCAGCAGTTCACAGCCCATTCCTACTCCACAGTTGTGAACTGCATGTGGAATCCTTGTGGGGGGTATTCCCTCTGCCAAGCAACAGTTTCCATGACTCCCCTCCTAGCTGTGCAGAGATTAAATTGGGGAGGTTGTGCTGACGTGCAAAGCCTTCCCGGCTACACAGCAGTAAGGTGGGTCTGCATGGCTGACAGTGAGCTTTACTGGTCCCTAAAAGGGAGATGTAAACCCCCAAAACATGAGCAGCCGATAGCCCTGAAAGTGAGGTATCAGCTGTGCTTGAAATCTTCCTCACCTGGACTGGGGGGAGGAGCTAGGAAGGAAGGTACAGACTTCCCCCACAATCTACAAGGCTTACAGCCCTAGGGTTGCTAGAGTATTCAGGACCTCTGCAGAAGGGAGGGTAAGTACGGCTAGGATGTGCAGGGGCCCAACTGAAAGGTCCCTGCTCCCTTAGCAGGACTTGGCCCAAAGGGAGATGGTGAAGATAAATAAGACAAAAACATTTTAGGTTATTTTTTCCCCTTTTGACAAGGTCTTTTCCCTCACAGATTATAAATCCAGAAACGACCATTGTGATCATCTAGTCTGACCTCCTGTATAACACAACTTCCCCCCAAATCATTCGTGTATAAACTAGAGCATATATTTTAGGAAAACATCCAATCTTGATTTAAAAATTGCCAATGACGGAGAATCCACCACAACCTCCGGTAAGGTGTTCCGATGGTTAATCACCCTCATGGTTAAAAAAGTGCCTTATTTGCAGTCTGAATTTACCTAGCTTCAACTTCCAGCCATTGGATATTGTTAAACCCTTTCTTTGTTATGCAAAATAGATTGAACTCCTTAAGTCTATCACTGTGTGAATGTCTACAGTGCAATTAAACACCCACGGCTGGCCTGTGTCAGTGGACTTGGGCTATGGGTTGTTTAATTGTGATATAAACCCTCCCCCATCATAGGGTCCCAGAGTCCAGGCTCCAACCTAAGCCTGAATGTCTACACCGCAATTTAATGGCCCCATTGCCTAAGCCCCATGAGTGCTCCAACACTGGCCAGCTGCAGGTGTTTTAATTGTAGTGTAGACATATACTCTAAGGCATGTTTTCCAATCCTTTAACCATTTTTGTGGTTCTTCTCTGAACCCTCTCCAATTTGTTAACATCCTTCTTGAATTGTGGGCACCAGAACTGAACATAGTATTCCAGCAGTGGTTGCACCAGTGCCAAAATACAGAGGTAAAAAATGTATCTATTCCTACTCGATATTCCTCTGTTTATAAACCCCAGGATCGCACTGGCCACAGTGTCATATTCAGATGATTATCCCCTATGACCCCAAGTCTTTTTCAGAGCCACTACTTCCCAGGACAGAGGGCTCCATCCTGTAAGTATGGACTACCTTCTTTGTTCTCAGATGTATACAATTACATTTAGCTGTCTTGCGCCCAGCTTACCGATTCAGGTCGCTCTGAATCATTGACCTGTTTTCTTCATTATTTACCAGTCCCTCTTCTTAGTGTCATCTGCAAGCTTTATCAATTATGATGTTATGTTTTCTTCCAGGTTATTGATAAAAATGTTAAATAGTGTATGGCCAAGAGTACATACTGTGTTTCAGGGTGAAAGCCAGGCCTCTATTTAATGGGCGTTGGGAAGAAACTTTTTCTGGGGACAGATTATTCCCTAACTGCCCACTGCAGGGTCTCTCACACCTTTCTCTGAAGCTTCTGGTACTGGCCACAGTAAGAGACAGGATACTGGACTAGATGGAACATGGGTCTGAAGTAGTCTGGAAATGTGTATGTTACTATAAAATAAAAGGCCAAAATCAGAGGTCACATAACACATAAATGGTTATATATTTTAGGTGTGGGTAACTGGGGGTAAGTGGTGTAACTTGCACCATTTGGGGACAGAAGAGTGAGGTTGAAACAGAAAACAATAAGAGGCAATATAAAGTTATAATATTACATGGTGAGGGGCTACTCTATCATAAACCTTCTTACAACCTCCTGTTGGTTGCTTTTCTTGCTAAAGTCTCACCTTCCTTTCCTTGAATGGTGTCATTTTCACCAATTTATACTTCCCTCCCACTTACTGATGTATAATGTACACCACCATTTACATCATCTCTGAATCTAGTCTAGAATCTCCAAAGCAAATGGAGTATGCGCTATCTACACATCATCTCCACAAAGGTAAGGATTAACGTTTTATTGACAGTTACTGTAGGCAGGCAGCTTGGCTCCTAATGCAATTTTTTTCCCCCCACAAAGAAGACCTGTTTGGCTGTGAGAACTACATGGCCACAGGCACGGCTTGTCCTATAAATGACATACATCCTCATTGTTTGGTGAAAGGACAGGACCAGTTAAGTGTCTTGTATAATTAACATTCTGCTTTTTCATCTGTTGAGCACATATCCTACCCTCAGTCCCAGTCCCCCTCTTGTTTAATTTACTAATATTTATATAGATCTTGTTGTTACACTGAGAAAGATCATAGCCCCGAAAAGGAGACCAACAAGGAGGCCTGGCTATTATTATTTTTATTACAAGGGGAGAGAGGATGTGATAAGAGAGAAGCTATAGTGAAACAGATCAATTTAACAGGAATCCTCAGGTTAAAAGATGAGAAATATAAGATATCTGCCTGACTGAAGTAAAAACTACACTATATTAACAAAACTCAGATACCATCGTTAACAGTACTCATGTTTCCACTGCTGATCTTATCCTATGCTCCAAGATGCATTTAATATTAGCCTCCTCTTTTCACTCTGAGCTGTACCAGCACCAGCAGGGAAGGCCGCTGTAACTCTGTCTTATGGTAAACAAAAAATACAGCAAAAATGAACTGCAAACACTGCAGTCAAAACACGAGCAAAACAAAAATGCTTACATGTGCCCAGAGCACTCTAATTGCTCAGATTTTTTCTTTCCTACAAGAAAAGGTGCATCTAAAATATTTCAGGACACTTACTAAATTGTAAGATCTTTTTGTTCTATGTTTGTACACCGCCTAGCACAATGGGGTTCTGGCCCATGATTGGGGCTCTTAGGTGCTACAATATAATTAATAATAATAACACCACCACCACATAAATTTCACAGCTGAAACTGCGCTAGGAGATTGCTTCTACTTCCTCACTAGACTGAAGCTAGACTTGCAAAATTACAGTTCTTCTGGTGCGTCTTAATACATAAGAAAGGTCACCTACACCTCTGAATTAAGCAGCTGCCTCAGTCATGACCCAGCTACTACCAGCAACAGACCCCTGCTGCAGCTCATCATCTGAACTGAACACTTCACTTGCTCTCTAAATTTAAGAAGAAAATTTTATTTCTGATATCTTTGATAACCCCAAGCACTTGGATGCAACTGTATGAGACATGCCACTCCTCCATGCCATTCCTACACCATGGATCCTAAATAATTGCTCTACTAGCACCTCCAAAGTGCTCCCTGTTCATTAGAACAAGCTAGACGAGTTGCTGTTCGTATCTTCACAAGCTGGTACTATTTTATAGCATGAGAGTATTACAAATGTTTGACCCAAAATTCAGCCTCTTATTTCTGATCTGCAAAACTTCAAAGCTAAGAAGATATCAGTCTGTTTTTCCCCCCATAGATTTTCTCCAAGCAGATTGAGTCATATTTCAGGATAACAATTTATCTTTCTCCTTGATCTTGAGTGCATTATAGAACTAATTTTAAGGTGGCACCTGGCTTACACTCTGAATATATAAAACTGCTTAGTAAAGTAACGGGAGAGCACTGAGAACTGCTTTGCAGATAATTGTTTAAAGTACAGTTCTTCACACTAAGACTACGTCTACACTGCACATGCCTGGCAGCAGCATGTAGGGTATGTGTAGCTATATGCGACAGTGCAAAGCAGACTGTGTCCACACTGTGGTGTGTCACTACGTGTGTCAGAGAAAAACTCTGGCACCAAGGAGCCCCCCACGCCCTCTTTTCCCTCTGCTGGAGTCTTTTAGGCCTTATCTACATTACACAGTTTTATCGGCACAAGTTAAGCAGACAATCAAAAACTGGTAAAATTACATTGCTTGTGCTTGTTCACACTAAGCCCCTTCTGTAGGCAGAGTGCATCCACACTTGGCATTGTGAGAGCAGTGCACTGTGGGTAGCTATCCCACTGTGCTACTTGCCACCTTTTACAGCTAGGAGTTGTGGGAAGACAGAGTAGATCGCAGTGCATCATGGGTATGGGCTCAACCTCCCATGATGCAGTTCTTCCATTCCAGCGTTCCATGGGCTTCCGACTGAATTTCGTGCCAATTTTCAATGGCCCCTGTTTACTGTGCACTTGCCATCTATGTCTGAAATGATGGCTCCCGCACTGCTCTCTACTGTTGCGGTCACTGTTATGAACACATCGTGGATGGTCATGCAATATATCATGACCTTCCAGTCTGAACAGGAATTAGAGCTGCCTGCCTTGCTGTGTACCTTGGAAAGAAACAACATCAGATTACTTTTGGCATTCACGGAACAGCTGAACATGATGGACTGTCACTTTGGGCTTGTGAAACAAACACAGAGTGGAGGAATTGCATCGTTATGCAGGTCTGAGATGATGAACAGTGGCTACAGAACTTTCAGATGCGCAAAGCCACCTTCCCTGATCTTTGTGCGGAGCTTGCCCCAGCCCTGCGGCACAGGGACACCAGAATGACAGCTGCCCTTTCAGTGGAGAAGCGCATGGCCATCGCAACTCCAGACTGCTACCGCTCAGTTGCGAATCAGTTTGGAGTGGGGAAGTCGACTGTTGGGGCTCTGTTAACGCAAGTGTGCAGGGCCATTAATCACATCCTGCTATGAAGGCCTGTGACTCTTGGCAATCTGCGGGAAATAGTGGATGGCTTTGCGGCAATGGGATTCCATAATGGCGGCGGGGTGATAGATGGCACGCATATCCCAATTCTGGCCCCGTGCCCCCTTGTGATGGAGTACGTCACTAGGAAGGGGGTACTTCTCTATGGTATTGCAGGTACTTGTGGATCACTCTGGGTATTTCACTGACATCAGTGTGGGGTGGTCCGGGAAAGTGCGTGACACATGCATCTTCAGGAATACTGGCCTGTACAGAAAGCTCCAAGCAGGGACTTTCTTTCATGACCAGAAGATTCTAGTGGGGGATGTTGAAATGCCCGAAGTGATCCTGGGAGACCCAGTGTATCCCTTACTCCCACAGCTCATGAAGTCGTACACAGGAAATCTGGATAGCAGCAAGGTGCACTTCAACAATATAGTCTGAGCAGGTGCAGAATGACCCTGGAATGTGCCATTGGCAAATTAAAAACATGCTGGCACTGCCTTTATGGCAGGTTGGATCTAAATGAGGAAAACATTCTCATGGTCATAGCAGCCTGCTGCACGCTCCATAATATTTGTGAGGCTAAGGGTGAACAGTTTCCTCCGGGGTGGAGCTCGGAGGCAGATCACCAGAGTGCTGAATTTGAGCAGCCAGATACCAGGGCTATTAGAGGGAAACAATGGAGGACTATTTGAACCAGGGAGGCTTTGAGGCAACATTTTGATAATGAGCCCCAGTGATGTGTCTTTCTATACAGCACTCTGCCATGCTTTGTTAACATGCTGCCTTGCATGAAAATCGTGATGATTCATGACCAGGATTTGTAGTCAAGCAAATGATCAAACCACCACAAGTGGGAGACAAATTAAGATAGAAACTCTCTGAAAGATAATTGGTATATTTAATAAAATGGTTAACAGCATACACAAAAGGCTTGGTGGGAAGGGAGGTAACAGTCCAGGGCAGCGTAGGCTCTCATATTTGTGTGTACGCCCAGCTATCATTTTGGAAGCTTTCCAAGGGGGTGGAGTGAACGGGGTACTGAGACATTCCAGGAAGTTGCAAGGAATGTGTGGAAGAAGTTTGGAAAGGGAAGAGAAAGCAGTTCTCTATCGGATGCGGGCTGTGGGGTGGGGTGGTGGAGCACTCGTGTGTTCTGCCTAGAGCATGATTAGGGACTTCAACATCTTTGTTTGCTCCTCCATCACTTTTGTCATCCACTCCTGGCCTTTTATAATGAGCTCCTCACTCTCCTTTATGTCCTACCTTTCTATTTTAAATTTTTCCTTCAGGGTCTCTCTCTACTCCCTGTGTTCTCTTTTTTTGGCCTTTGAGAATTGTAGCACCTCTCCCAACATGTCCTCCTTCCTCTGCCTTGGTCACTTCCTTATCTGGCGGAGGTGCTCCGCCAGTGTGTAAGGGGTTCCTCTAAAGGACACAAGGAACAATATACAGAATCATGACTGCTAGTTCATGCACAGTAATGAATCACTATAGTAAAATACACCTTTTAACATACCAATCACTTTCTCACTGTCCCTTGGCAAGCACAGATCTTGGCGAATACCCTAAACACGGTGAGTTCGGTCTGGGTGTGGGGGGTTGGGCATTCAAGCTGAGGCAAAGTGTCTAGGTGGTTATTTAAGGGGATCAATGTAGGTGACTAGGAACAATATTGTAAATTCTGCCACTGTTTTCCACAGGTGGGGATGACTGAAGCTGATATCTCACTCCGGGATAAGCAAGGATGCACAGGTGCATCTCCTGTATGCATGTGGGTTCAGACCCAGTGCCTATGCGGTTTGTCAGTGTGCCGCTTTTGTACCTGCATAAGCGATTGCCGAGTAGCACGGGAAAGTTTCCTACAATGCGGGATGGAACAAAGCAGCTCAGCCAAAGAACCTTCAGCAGAGGATTGGGGTGTGTCTGCAAAAAAGTTCCCTAGAGGTCTCTCTGGAGGATTCCCCTGAAATCTCAGTGTGCATTAACACACTGTTCTGCCGCATTGCTTAACTGCTCAGGGGAAAGTGGAGCACACTCAAACACAGCTATTTCTATCCCTTCACTCACTTCTAGAATATACAAAGCAAAGGACAGCTCTATCAAATGTTCCCTCAAATTTTTTATATCTATGTGTGGAATGAATTTTATGTGCACCAATATGGAGGCGATGTGTGACGGGGGTGGGGCCGAGGGGTTCGGAGTGTGGGCAGGGGCTCAGATCTGGGGCAGAGAGTTGGGGTGAGGGATTTGGCTGGGGGTGCGGGCTCTGGGGTGTGGGAGGGGGCTCAGGGCTTGGGCAGAAGGTTAGGGTGCAGGGGGTGAGGGCTCCAACGGAGGGCTCTGGGGTGGGGCTCAGGGTGCAGGAGGGGGCTCAGAGCTGGGGCAGAGAATTGGGGTATGGGGAGGTGAGGACTCTGGCTGGGGGTATGGGCTCTGGGGTGGAGCTGGGGGGCTTGGTGTGCAGGCTGCCCCAAGGCTGTGGTGGGGAGAGAGGACTCCCCCCAGCCCTCTCTCACTGCAGCAGCCCGGGGCTGCGGGGAGAGGCATCTCTCCCTGCCTGTGTGGCCCTTGATAGCCTCCTGCATGACTGCGCAGCTTAGAGGGAACTTAGGCTCTCTCTCTCATATAACCAAGCAGCATCAACTCCAAAAGGTCACTTACCAGGAGTCTCCTCTCCTACCTCATGCACACCAGAGACAGATTGCTAGGACTGGTTACACCTTCTAGAGTGGAAACGAGGTCCTGACTCACCATGCCACCAAATGATACAGGTGTGTGCTCCTCATCATCCTCCAACTGGAGCTCCTTGTCCACAACTTTGTCCTCAGGATTAGATCCACTGTCCGCCACCTTCAGCTCCACCAAACTATCCACAGGGCTCTTGGCGGTGGGATCACTGCCAAGGATGGTGTTAAGCTTCTTATAGAAGCAGCAGGTTTCCAGCACAGTACCAGAGCAACGGTTTGCCTCCCTTGCCTTCTGGTGTGCTTGCCTCAGCTCCTTTACCATTATACAGCACTGCTGCGTGTCCCATTTGTAGCCCTTATCACACAAGCCATGAGAAATTTGACCATAGGTATGAAAGTTCCTACAGTTGGAATGGAGCTGCGACTACACAGCCTCCTCTCCCTACAGGCCAGCAGAGCCAACAACTTGGGTGTGGTCCAAGCAGGAGAGCATTTCCTGCGTGGAGCTGTCACCGGCCAATGGGAAGATTTAGTGTGAGCTCTCCATGCCAAGCAAACAGGAAGTGGAATTGCCAAAATTCCCAGGCCTTTAAAGGGTGAGGGGTGGATGGCCTGTGTACCTGGATGTGGGGCCGTGGAGTTTGAGCTGCTGACCAGAGTGGTCAAGATGGGCATTGTGGGATACCTCCTGGAGGCCATTTACAGTGACAAAACTAAGCGCGGTGTCTACACTGACACTTTGTCGATATAACTTTGCCGCAAAAAGCTCTATGCCTCTCATTGAGGTGGTTTTATTTTGTCATCACAGCAGGAAAGTTTTTTTGGCAGAAGTAGCTTTGTCGTGTGTAAACATCCACTGTTTTATTGACAAAACCTGACTTTTGTTAACAAAACTATGTGTAGACAAGGCCTTAGTGTGGCAGGAAAAAGCTCCAGCAGCAGGGAGCTGCTGAAGCTTTTCCCCAGCTCCTCCCCAATCCCAGAGCCTTCACTGGTTTAAACAGGAGTTGAATCAGTCCAGTCCTGCAAGATGGAAAGCATTCCTTTGAGTGCTTTCAAATACCACTCACTCTGATGGGAACTGACAGCAGACAAGCTCTCTGCAGGATCTGGCCGGCCCATGTGGGCCTTTTATGCAAGGGTCTCAAAGCATGTTCTAAACATTAATTAGTTAAGCCCCATAGCCTACTTCCCCAGCAAGCAAGCAATAAAATGTTTTTCTCACAATAATCTGATCTATTTATGATGGAAGTACTGACATCCTAGGTTGGTCTGTCAAGTCTCAATGGAAACTTGTAAAAATGTTACACATAGGGTTTCTCTACATTAGCAAATTTCCTACTGTTGCTCTCAACAATGAAGTTCTACTGGTAAAAACAGTAAGGGAAATTGCAGGAAATGTTAAGGAAAATGCTATAGTATCACGAATGTATGCAAGACAGCACTGGTCACTAGCATTTTAACCACTGTGTTATGTAAATCCACTCTAAGCTGGGTTGGGTGAAATGCCAGGCACCAGTCTAGTTGACACGAGTGTTCCAGTGACAGAAGATTGTAAGGAAAATGCAGACAGAGTGTTCCTCAGTCTTCAGATCTAGGAGGGGCTGAGTAGCAAAATCAGCAGAGTTGGAACACCCACCATCCCAATATTTCTTTTCTCAATTTTGGATCTCCCCTTGTTTCCAGCTCAAGGGCTGCGATACTTTTAGTGGAAGGAAGGGTGAACTGTTTAAAATCATATTAAGCTACCTCGTGCAAACAAATTGTTTTTTTCTTGGAGTCCTTCTGTTTTTCAGTGATATTTACTCATTCTCCATGTCTGTCATTTGTGTGGCTGAAGGCTCCAATTTGTTTTCCACAATGTCCTCCACATCTGCACGTTGTCTATCTCCCAACTGACTGAATCTAATAAAAGCTTCCTTTAATAGATTCTTCCTGACTCACAGGTGTGGGAGAAGCTGACCTGCTGCAGCATCAGGAGTCTCTGATGCAATTTGGGCAGCTGTGGTTTGGGGTTAACAGATTTCAGCGTGGACTCCTTAGTTTTGGCCCAGGTTGTTGAAAATTCTTAGAAGTTCACAAGGCATTACACTATAAGTCCATGTCAATCTGCAACTTGATTTTAGCTAGATAAATAGTTAGCAATATTCAGTTTCAGTACAGTACTCCACACAAACACAGCCATCCGGGCTCCAGCTTAGCTCCACTTCCACCCACCGCTCCCAGTTTCCAGCATGTCACATTCCAAATCTAAAAATGTCAACGCTACATAAGGTCATGTTATTGCACAGTGCACTTTGCTCCTTCCAAGAGCTACCGCATCTTCAAAAATACTTCAAGTATAAGAGCAAGAAAGTTGTTTACAGTGAATTTCTATCTGAGTGGGAGTATTTTCCCCAAGAATCTTATAACAAGGACAAAGTATATGACTCTATGCTACATTTGGTAAAATTCACACTGGGTCTACTTTTATTTAATAGTTCAACATCCTCACTCAATCTCCCTTAAGATGATTTTTTAAAAATTGAGAATTAATTTGTACACTTTCCTTAAATACCCATCCCACACTACTTTACATTCATTCTGTGTACCTCATGCCTAGAAAGGCTGAAGCCATCAGATTTCCAGCTACTGCCAAGTCACAAAAGTAAGCAGGCTAACTGCATCTGACATTCTCTTGGATGTAGATAAACTTATACGGGCATATCCTAAGTACAACTGCTGCATCATATTTTTAAAAGGTTAGATGACCAAAAAAAAAAAAAAAAGGGTGGGGGGGTTTTTTAACCTACAAAGCAATGTAGATCAAAGTAGAGGAATGTTGTTTTTGCTCTTTAATTTAAACAAAAATAAAAATAAAAAATGGACTCTGCTTTAACAGGGGGCAAATACTATGCAATTCCATTTTTGTTTTTAACATATACTGTGCCTCAGACACCAGCCAGAAAAAGACAATGTAATGTCCTAATCTTCCTGCCCTGTGTGACTATCAACACACATTTAGAGACACTACTAAAAAAACCCAAAACATTAATTGCCATACAGTGACAAATTAAAACAAAATCAAACAGATCTGTGTATTTTCATCTAAATGCATACCATCCCCACCAGGAAAATAAAGTTCCTGTAGATCACACCCTGACATCAAAACTGTTATCCTAGTATATGATATGCTAATATCATAAGATTTTATTGAAAATATTTCAGCGGCCCCAAAGAGCTACTTGGAAATTGCACGCATCCTAAATATGCCAAGGTGTTGATTTATTTCCAGTAAGGGAGAACTGTACTTTGCACTTATGTAATAGCAGAATCTTAACTGAGCTAAACAACTGGCTTTCAAAGTGATGGACAAGAGATTTGATAATGAATACAAGAATGCATAACCAAGTTGAAATCAATGCCACTTTGATTTCATCTTTCAAAGTCTTTTGTCTTTATCTTACAACTCTCCAGGCAGCTGAGTGATCCACCTCTCCTGAAACTAGTTCTGACATGAATAAGAGTTCAGCAGCACCCTCTGATGAGGACAAAGCATAGTCTCTTGGCTAACAGACACAGTGAACAAGAAGCCCTATTTCCAACAGATGTTTTTGCTTTGAAAGCCAATTGGGCTGTTTAGGAATCATTAGTCCCTTCCTCTCAGAAGCAAAAGCAGGATCGAGATCCAGCAGCTAGTGTTCAAAAGTAAAGTGCTGATCCAGTCAGGATCAAGTTATCCGGTTAAATTCTGGGTGGCAGAAACAAAAAAGCAGCACAGTAGGGGAATGTTACAGAAATGGAAATTTACCTACAGAAAATTTTGATTCGTCCATCAACAAATCATTTTGACAGAAAATTCCTTACCAGCTCTATGCCTGACCCTCATTCTGAATAGTCTGAAAACAGTTCATGTCAGAACGCATACATTCCAAATTCCCACACTGGATGTGTTACAAGATTTAGGCCCAGATCCTACAACACTACCCACGTCCTTACTAGAAGCACATGAGTAATCCATTGATAGGAGTACAGTGACTTCAATGGGACTACTCATTTGATTAAAGTGAAGTGAATGCATATGTGCTTGCACCGTCAAGGCTTCAGTGTTCAAAATTCATTACATGCTGATACTAAGAGGCCGACCCTAACGTACTGCTAAAACGGTCATTGATGTCCAGCCAAATTTTGCCTAAATTAAGGATTTCAGGGTTGTGACTTGGACCCTAAATGAAGATGCACATAACCCATTAGCTATACAAAGCATATGGGTTTGAGTCTCTTTTCCCCTACACAAGTAAACATCGGGAGTAACTCCGCTGATGTCAATGGGATTATACTGGTCTAAAACTGGTGGAAGTGGGAGGAGAATTGAGCACTATGGCCCAAATCCTCAAAGGTATTTGAAATCGTAACACAGGGGAGTTAGGTGCCTCAGTACCCTTAAGGGTCTGGGCTTATATAAGTAAGTGTAACTTAAAATTTCTTTAGTAAGCCTATATAGTATCTATTAAAACTGTCAAAACATCGATTTGTGAGTGAGTGTCTCTCCTTTACAGAATGGAATTAGAAAAATTAAAAAAAAGTATTAATAATTTATTTATTATCATCATAGTGTAAACAGCTTAGAAATCATGTTTATGGCAGGGCACTTCAAATCTCAAGAAGTCAGAGTCAGAAAATATCTATCAGACGACATCAATGGTGTGTAACCTTCACAGTATGGAGGCCTGTACTTGACAACTTCTCAGAACCCCAAGTAATTTGTATACACATTTACAAAGATTTACACCAGGGGTCTCAAACTCAAATGACCATGAGGGTCACACGAGGACTAGTGCATTGGCCTGAGGGCGGCATCACTGAACCCCCACCTCTTGCTGCCCCTGGCCCTGCCCCCACTCCACCCCTTCCATGAGGCCCCGCCCCTTCCCCGCCCCCATTCCAACCCCTTCCTTTGTCCTCTCTATCCCAAAAATCTCCAGTCAACTCCAGAAAAACAGAAGCAACATCCCTTGGTGTAGTGCAGTAGCTCAGTAAGTCAGCATTTAGCCCTTCCATTATCTTCTGAATACTGAGCTGCAAACACACCCTCAGAGAGCCTTCTGTGTTTGCAATGGAGACTGAACAGAAGAAGTCTTTTGCAAAGTGTGCTACTTCATGGTTCCAGGGCCACAGATCTTGTTAAATCTCTGGTGCAAGGCCAGCAACTAGTGGACTTTAGGAAGAGTACCAGGAATGACCACACATACCAACAAACAGTGAAGAAGCTGGAAGATTTGCAGGTTCCACGATGAACTTATGATAGAAGTTCTGGACAGGACCAACAAGTAGGTCCAGTACCAAAGACAGTGGGACTCACGAATAGAGAAATGGCCATATTGATGCCCCCCTCCCCAGGGTTCAAGTGAGCAGCAAAACAGGGAACACAGCAAAGGAGAATGGGGGACCAGGGGACATGCAACATTGCGGGGGCTCTGTTTTGTACACGATTTCACTGTTTTGTACATGATTTCACTGTTTGCACGATGGTGGTCCCACCAGTCTGTGCTTGTGTGGCCCTGTGCCAGAAGCACTGGTCTACATATGGGGCATCAATGGCTGTACTGACTGTAATGAGTATCATCAGCCAGAGTGAGTCTGCCATGCCAGAGTACTCTTCCTCCTCTGCATCCTCCTCCATCATAAGCTCTCTCAGCTACCCTTAGTGGGTCAGAAAATGCCACTGAAATGTCCACCAGCATCTCACATAAGCTCTGACCACTTTCTGACACAGGAGTGAAAGCCCGAACAAGAGAAGTTCTCGAAACTTCATCTGGGAGTGCACAGACCAAAATGACGGCTTGGCAGGATATGTCAGCGGGCAGTTCAAACTTCCTGTAACATGCAGGATGAACAGCCAAGTTTTCCCACAGTGTACCACGGCCAAAGCGGCCACATTTTGGGAGGACACTAGACAGTCTGGGATACAGTTAGTTTGATTCAGGTCTGCATGCTGCATTGCGGATGCCAGAGCCCCAGGTTTGAGCTTGGTTAGAAAATTCTGAATGTAGGGTTAACAATCGGTATAGATGCTCAAGCCCTGGGTTCTGTAACCAAGGGTCAGCTGACTCAAGTTCCACTAACCCCAGGCTTACACTGCAATGTAGACATACCCTAAAAGGCATCTACATAGCTAACCTGCTGCCAACTGCTGCAGGGAATGAGGTGAAATAAGTCACAGGCTACTGCTCAGCAGCTACAGTGACCTTGGGCCACGTGGATGAGTGATGTGCATGCACTCTGTGGCTATGCACATATTTCCAGATCACATGCCTTCAGCGTGCCTTCCTGAAACCCTCCACACTCACCATACATATACATACAGTAACTATACGTATTGCACAAGAGGGTGAGATGTTTCTCCAACTCCCTTCAGTGTTTCTACTGATTTGTTCACATATGCAGCACCAACACAGGACTTCTACTGCTTTGGAGCCTAATGTACCGGTGTAACCTGGCCCGATATTTGGCCTACCATTGGGAAATTCAGCCTGAATTTTCCTTTGGTTTATATTAATCCCATTACTTCTATTTAAACCACACTTGTGCTAGTCTATTTTCAAACCCTTATTTTTTTTTCCAAACTGGAGAGCAGTGTGAAGAATTGATTTTCAGTATGGTAGCCGAACTGAAAAATCCAAACAAAATTTTGTTTTGGGTCGACCCTAAATATAGAAACAAAAGAAATGAAAAGTCAAAATGTTTCTCTTAGAAAATGTTGAAATGAAACATTTGACTTTTTTTGGAATTTCCCCCACACCACCTTTTCTTTTTTTTTTTTTTTTGGCCAAAACTATTCACCAAATTCAAATCAAATTCACAAACAAATCCCCAACTGTATTTTTCTGCGATTAAATTATTTACTGAAATAATTTCACCCACTCCAATGCAAATCACACGCAGCTTCATTACTACTAAGCACAAGAAAACTTTTTCCAGGTGTGATTCGAGTCTAGAAATCCAAGTCTAGCACTGTCTCAATGCTGTTAAAGCTTTCCTAATTAAAAAGGAAAATAAAAAGTTGTATTGTTATCAGACTATTTAGCAGAACCTCTGGGTGCTCATCTGCCAGCTAACCTTTTACTTCTGAAAAAGGAAAGAAGCAAACATAAAGGTGAACCGTATACACCTCAGACAGAGCAGGCTGCTGAACCAGTGGTCAACACTGGCAAATAACTTCTGTCAGGAAGTCTTCAGCAGGAGCAATACTGTGACATGCTGCCAGTAGGCATCAACATTCAGCCCACTGGGAAAATGCAGGAAATGGAGCAGGGGAGAATACAGTAAGCCATACAACTAGGGTGGATGAGGGGGAATAAAAATAGTACATTTAAATTTTTGGTTTTAATGGGGAGCAGTGTGCATTTTGGGGGAGGGTCAATATTCTGAAGTAAACGAACAAGGGAGCAGACCAAATTCAGCCCTGGGGTAAGCGAGCACAACTCCACGTGATGATTGGGTCCACTTACACCACAGCTGAAGTTGACCCAAAGTATTCAACTTTGATTAGGCTTAGTCAGTGCTGTCATACACGCAACTCCTGCCTGACAAAAACATTGCAAGTCTGTTCGGATATATTACATACAAATAAATTAAAGTACATAAATGGTCCAAAGATTATGGTCTTGACTTACTGGTACTTCCAAGGACTGCTCAGTGCAAATCTGAAGAGAGCATGCAAAGAGGATTTTAAGCCATGGTTCCCTGCCCCCCAAGTCTAATCCTAGAGCCATTAGGGCACCCATCTGGTCCCTGGCATAAATTTGAGCAGCCTGAGGTCTGCTTGAATTTACAATGGCTGTCAAGGGCTGCCAAGTGACCACAACAGCCACGGGGGATCAGCCAAGAGAAGGGAGCCCCAGCGACACCCTGTTCTGCTGCCACACCCCCTAAATTGGTAGTCAGCAGAAGTGGTGGTGTACATGAGCTGTTACAATTGCTCTATGCCACCCACAGAATTCCTTTACTGCAGCCAGATCTACCATCTTTATTGCTGTTTTGCAGAGGAGGAGTGGCACAATTGGAGAAGTGGGGCTCATATCATATGTACAATAAGACATACTGGGATTGTTATAAAAATTGCAGATGTTGAGAAGTTACTAGGTGCAGCATGAAATTCTGAGATCAGCTAAAGAAACCTGTGCTTCCTACTTTAAAGAAGCTGGTTGGAGTCGTTCAAACCACACTGTGTGTATCATATGAACCCTAGTGGTTTGTGCAACTGATTGTTTCATGTGTGTCATACATTCTTCCCGTCCCATTACACCTGACTTCTCTTACAACTGTCTTCGGAGAGTATTCCTTCGAATAACATTAATAACATACAATTATAGGCACACAGCAGAATGCAAATCCTACTGACACATACACATTTTGTTTTCCTAAACTTAAATAAAGAAAAACACATTTTTGGAGTCGAACATCCTGAGGAGTACCGGGCATGCTTAGGAGTAGCAGCAGCCTCAGATTACAAGACTGGGTTCTCCTCTCCAGTGTAAAGCAGGGATAACTCCACTGAAATAAAATCAAGGTAACTGAGAGGAGAAGGACTCTTCCCCATACTCTTTGCATACCTGTTGCTATCACACAGCTGCTCTGATGTCGTTTACTATTTCCTGTATAGTACAAACTGCATACCACTTCCCCTATAGAAAAAATAGCCTAACTTGTTCTTAATTGACAATGGAAACACTGTCATATTTTCCACTAGCCAAGCTTGAAACCATGACTGAACTAACCTTCATTAATTTTTCCACAACATTTTGCAGAAATGTCAGGAAACAGCTGCACCACAAATGATGAACTGTCCTGATTGCCGGTGCTTCATTAGATAACTTTACATTACACATTTTTTCTTCTTTTAAAAGTCTAATTCCATTTTTTGTTGTTCTTTTGTTTAAGTCTCTCTTCAACAGTAAACGACTGTCTGTGTTGAGCAGTGCACACACATTTTATGAATGACAGAAGAATTTGTACAGTTTGGAGCTGCATATTTCTAGGAAAAGATTGCTTCCTGCAGATTGCTCAGCTGTGTCTTTCTTGGATACAATTCAATGAAGTTCATGCCTTAAAGTCAAATTACATTTGCCAGTCAAACAGCTGAAATTCACTGCCCATGCATGCACAAGCACACACACACATAAAATCGACTGAAAAACATGCTGCTTTTTCTTTCTCTCTTTATGCTCCCATTTATATCCCCTGCCACCTCCTTTTTATTTGAGCTATACCATGTGTCCCAACCTATCAACCAATGCATTGTGCATTTTTGGCAAAAACAAGTGGAACAGTACTCCTCATAACTCCAAGGACGCAACCACTGAGAATCTATAAAGAGTCAGTACAAAACTGAGTGCAGCCATCTGGAGATAGCTGTTCACTTGGGTCTGAGATTCCTGGCCAGTTCAAACATTTGCAATTTCTGAACTAGCTGGCAACGTCTCAATGGCTCAGGGGAAGAAGCACCATCACATGGATTTCCCTAGTGTACTGGTTTTGATCCATTTTTAAAAGGTAAGTTCACAAACTTTCTGACAAGCCCACCATGAGACGGAGCATGGTTCAAAGGATTATTAGACCACATCAGGAAAGTTATGCAACATTATCGGATATAAACTCTTTGTTTAAAGTATTAATCCTGTTGAAACACTTGATAATATTTGCAACATTATTGTATGTTACAGTATTCCTACGTAAATGTCACTGGAGGATTTTAAACTGTTATAGTGTATCTCACATACACCTTGAGGCTGTGGGCCTCTGAACCTGTAACCTTTGGATATTTTCACAGGAGATTATAGTTTTCTAGCATATACAACACTGTGTGTATATATATATATGAATAGGTACATATGTGTAGTAAGGGTTCTCTAAAGTTAGTCCTATCAGGTGTGTCTAATGTTTAATAACCTTGTTAATCCTGTCAGGAATAAAATCAAAAATATTTGTTTTTTGCAGAAATGATAACTGGAGGTAAGAGAACATTAGCTACCACTCGAGAGAGAGAAAGCAATTTATCTAAATAGTATAAATGAAGAATAGCTCACATTGGCTACCACAAAATGTATTTTTGTTTGTTTGTTCATTTGTTAGTTTCACTTAATCCCTTTTCATAGAAGTGTGCATTGGAGAATATGATTCAGAGACACTCTATTCACAAAGAGCCAGACACTGGTGCCCTTACTCATTGCTGAGTAGCTCTATGGGTATTTTCACAGACTTCAGCACGTGCGAAGTTATCAGAATGTGGCCCAGAATTTCTGAGCTAGGAAAACTAACTAGTTAATTAGTGCAATGGAGGCTACAACAAACAAACAAACAAACCCCACACCAACAAAATTTACCACATTTGCTTATATGGCAGTATTTAGAGTACTCTGTTTTCTAACTCTAGGTATATGAAATACGGTCTCAAAAATCCAGTTTTCTAAAGCACTCAATTTCATAATAGAGTATTGAATTTCTCCTTCAGAATATCCTTATCTGTCTCTGTTCTAATTTGAAAGCAGTAGGTCACAGTGCCAAAGGATTTCAGGGGCTCCATGCATCCAATATACAGAATGTTAATGCACTGCCATCTATCACTCAGCTATCCACTGCCACACAATGAAAGTAGCAAATACATACATTTTATATTGATAGAGATGAAGCTAACTCATTAGGTTTCATTAAATATGTCTGGACATTTTTGACATTGGATGAAACATAATAAGTCCATGAAGAAAAATTACAGTACAAATACACAGTCATGTATCTTGTTGCAGTTACAACACTGATATTGCTTCTTACAATCATAAGGAAACAGCTTCACATACATTAAACATACGAAAGGTACATACATTTTCTTTCAGATCTTTCAGCTAACTTAGTTCCTGTGCAGACTGCTGTATTGACAGCCCTAGAGAACGGTGTCCTCTGTTTATTCACAGAATAGGCGTAGCACAGGATGTGACTGAACAAGCTTCCCCATGCTGCCCTGCCAATATGCCTCAGAGCCAATCTGGTGTATGAGAGGGTAATTTAGTCTCCATGCCCATTCAGTACTTGGCCTCCCTGTTGAGACTGACAACTTGTGTCAACTGTGGTGCCAAAGAACAGTTCAGCCACACTAGGAAAGGGTTAGTCATTTCATTCCATGGGAACGCTCAATCCCCAGATAGCTCTCCCATTTACCTCATGTCTCAATGACCAGTTCCCCCTCCTCCTCCTCATGTTTCAGAGAGTGCCATTCCCCTATCCTAGATATTCAGGAGGCCAGCAAGTAGATCCATTGCTCCATTAACTCATTCAGTGGTTTTCTGGGGGAAGAGGAGGAAATCTGCATGTCCCTGTCTTACATTAATAATAGGACTGGAAAACATCGGCTGCTTCCACTTCTTATGCCCCAAGCTCCAATTCACTCAGCTTGGGCTCATGCCAAAATGGGGAGAACGAAGCCCAGACCTGCTGTCGGCTGTAACCCCCAGACCCACCAGAATAACTGGCAATGGGCAGTTTTACCCAGGACTAGGACCCAAAGGGGAGACCCTTGATCCCTCAGGGGCTTCCAGGGTCTGATTCGCTACCGCTTTGCCCCTTGAGCACAGTGAGCTATATCTGGGCAAAGTATGTGTAAAAGGCTTTGGGGATCAGAATGGCAGCATTTGACACCCACTTTGCAGTCGCTTTGGACAGATGTAAATAACAAAAGGTGTCAGGCAGCAGAGAATCAGGCCCAGCATCCTCATAAGAATGCTCAGACAGCAAAGACCACTTGGGCCCTCCACACCACACAGCACCAGAGCCTGAGCACTTAATATCACACCAACATTTCAGTTTCTCCAGGATGGGATGGCCATCACCTTCCAGGGGGTATCTGAGGCTGCAGGCTTGGTAGTATTGCATGCACCTCTCCTGAGGGAAGATATGCTTTCCCAGCCCCCCTGAGCTAGTGCTGCAGAAGACTGCAAGTTTTAGCCCTTATATCAGGCAAGGAAGGGTTCAGTTTGTTAATGGGAATCTTTTTATAGGTCACACACCATATTTACTACCCTACAGTTATTAAGTGTTTACTTTACTATCATTAGCACACAGGGTAACAACACATATTATTACAGTACCAATAGCATAGCCTTAAATAACTTAACTGAGAGCATCTATTCTAAAATTCAGTCGCTCCCAACAAAAAAAGCGAAGTATGCCATTATCAGCCAACTCATCATCAGAGAGAGTTTTCAGCACATGAGAGAGAGCTACAGCAATAAGGGCCCCAGTTCACAGAAGTGCCATAAAGTCACTGGAAAGATTATGTTACAACCCCATTTCAAGGACTGGCCACTGCCCTCCTGCATGCTAATGTGCAACCCTCACCCCAAATCACCATTAGCTCTATTTGCCATTCACATTCTGCCCTGTTGGTGCCCTTTCTCTGTGCTACTATAGCGAGTCAGAACACAGCCAGGACTCTGTTCTTCAGAAAGGAGTTCCATTTATTTTGCTTTCATTTTTGTCAGCGCTTTCCCAACTGCTACTGCTCTCCGATCTTTTGGGACACTGGGCAGGGACAACGGAATAGGTAAACAGAGCTTGGGTTCTTTTTTCTAAGGTAATTCCACAGCCCCTCTGGATGAGATGATGTGTCATCCCCTGCCCACATCCAGCCTGCTCAAACTACGCCCCTCTCCTCCAGCACTGACCCCAGGCAGTGCAAAAAGGCTTCTACTGGTTCTAGAAGGAGGGAAGGAGGAATGGAACAGTGCAATACAGGCAGCTGAGCTCATCATCTGTGCAGAAATGGAGAGATCCACATGCAGAGAGTCTTCTCTATGATCTAGCACAGGGGTGGGCAAACTTTTTGGCCCAAGGGCCACATCGGGGTTGCAAAAGTGTATGGAGGGCCAGGTAGGGAAGGCTGTGCCTCCCCAAACAGCCTGGCCTCCGTCTCCTCCCACTTCCTGCCCCCTGATTGCCCCCCTCAGAACTCCTGACCCATCCAACCCCCCTTGCTCCTTGTCCCCTAACTGTCCCCCTATCTAACCATCCCCCCTGCTCCCTGACTGCCCCGACCCCTATCCCCCCCCCACCTCATGACAGGCCCCCCCTGTTCCCTGTCCCCTGACAGCGCCCCCCCCCGCCCCAAACCTTCACCCCATCCAACTGCCCCTTGCTCCCTGTCCCCTGACTGCTCCCAGGAACCCCACCCCCTTACCCAACCTTCTCCCCCCATTCCCCACCCCCTTACCATGCCACTCAGAGTGGCAGGAGCTTGCAGCCGCACAGCCCAGCCGGAGCCAGCCACGCCGCCCAAAGCGCTGGTGGTGCATCACGCTGAGGCTGCAGGGGAGGGAGGACAGCAGGGGAGGGGCTGGGGTCTAGCCTCCCCAGCTGGGAATTCAGGGGCCAGGCAGGACAGTCCCGTGGGCCGGATGTGGCCCATGGGCCGTAGTTTGCCCACCTCTGATCTAGCATGACTGGGGCCCAAACCTCAAGGCAGTTTTGGGAACAGTTCAAGGAATGAGTGAAAGTTCACAGAGCTCATCCTCATTTAAACCCTCCCACTAATGCACAGAATAAAACATAATTTTCTCATTATTTCCCAGGACTATTGATACAGTATTGACAACTCTAGCAATTCTCTGTCACAATATTTGGTATTTTTCTTAAAGACCCATCTCCTGTAGTCATGTTATTACATGAGAATCCCAGCTTTCATTATTTTTCAAGTATGTTTCTGGCCCTCATAATTTCAGAGAAGAATCCTGAAAATTTGATTCATCTGAACCCTACAAACTCAAAACCCAAAAGGGCACATAAAAAGAACCCAACATTGATCGTCAAATCTCATTATTTTAAAGCTAATTTCATGATTTGGGGCAGGGAGCGGGAGGGCACGGACTCAGACTTGAATGCTTGGGGATGGCTATACTGATAGGAACATAAAAAAAAAAAGATTTTCTCATAGTCTCAGGCCTATGATAGCAATGAAAATAATTTTAAATGCATTTCGTAATAGATGTGAATTTTTAGACAGAATCAAATACATAATCTTTTGAGCCATTGACTACCCAGCCTCACCTCGACATTGGTGAGGCCTCATCTGGAGTACTGTGTCCAGTTTCGGGCCCCACACTACAGAAAGGATGTGGATAAATTGGAAAGAGTCCAGCGAAGGGCAACAAAAATGATTAGGGGTCTGGAACACATGACTTATGAGGAGAGGCTGAGGGAACTGGGATTGTTTAGTCTACAAAAGAGAAGAATGAGGGGGGATTTGATAGCTGCTTTCATGTACCTGAGAGGTGGTTCCAGAGAGGATGGTTCTAGACTATTCTCAGTGGTGGAAGAGGACAGGACAAGGAATAATGGTCTCAAGTTGCAGTGGGGGAGGTTTAGGTTGGATATTAGGAAAAACTTTTTCACTAGGAGGGTGGTGAAACACTGGAATGCGTTACCTAGGGAGGTAGTAGAATCTCCTTCCTTAGAAGTTTTTAAGGTCAGGCTTGACAAAGCCCTGGCTGGGATGATTTAATTGGGGATTGGTCCTGCTTTTGAGCAGGGGGTTGGACTAGATGACCTCCTGAGGTCCCTTCCAACCCTGATATTCTATGATTCTATGTGATGGGTAACTCCAGAACTGCAGGGGATCACTATGTACCGGACACGGAGCAACAATGTTCCCTTACCACAGACAATGTCATAAAGAGTGCACTGTAATTGCTCAATTAATTAAAGGGATATCATCAGTTTATAATCTGGTTAATTTAAAAAATGAGTTCTAGGTATTTTCAGGTCCTGAACCTCCCTGCCAATTTTTGTGGTTTTACGATCACATTGTCCTATTCACTTTGTGAAAGAACCACATACCGAGGGGAAAGTAACTGATTGATTCTACCAGGAAACCTGTGAAAGTGCTGCCAAATGCACTAAGTCGACTAACTCAGAAAACAGAGTAAGTACTTTTTCTTTAACCTCTTTCAGTTCTAGCAATAGTTGGTGTTACTTATAACTAAAGTACGTGAAATATTTAGACAGAACACAGTGTAATTTGTTAGTGTTGTGAGTGAATGCCACATAAATCTTATAAGACTGAAAAGAAATGTTCACCCAGACTGTACAGTCAGGCCTATTGCCACAGTTAAATCTAAGTGCGTCCTCTGTTATTTTTCCTCTTACCTGGTTGATGATGTCAAAGGTGCAAGTGAATAATGGTTCCAATCAAGGCAATTTGGTTCACTACTCCAGTAAATATGGCTCTTTATGATCGTCTCCACCTATTAAGAAAACAAATTTGAAAAAAAAAGTTTTAAAAACTACGGAAAAGCCAGCCTGCTGTTTTATTTGATAACATAATGGCATTGTGATGTTGGCTGTATAAATAAATACAACCACCACAATGAGTCAGTCACTGCCATTTTTTACAACATGTAAGGGGTTTTCTCTGTGAGTAATATAGTACAAGCAATTTGTATCTCTGCTGGGGTTTCCAATGTGCACTGGGTTACAATAAACATGGAAAATTTCTTCAGTGCTGAAGACACTTGATATATGGGGCCAACAGGTACATAGATGGATGCATTTTCAAACACAGGCACACAAATTTAACCTGCAGAAGCTACACAAGCAGGCAGTGCATGCACATTCAGAAAGTATGCAAGCGCATCACATGTGCATCTATACTTAAAACTGCCAACTTCAGTAGTACTTCTGAAAATTTGGTTCCCGAAACCAGAACAACAACAGCAGCAGCATATTTTAAAATAGTTTTTAAAACCCTATTTGGCTGTTGTTGAAATACCAAGTTCTCTCATTTCTGCTGCTTTGCCTTGCAGTCCTGTGCTTTAAAAACAGCTTCGTTTTTTAAATTCACATTTTTGCTTTGTATTAGCTATCTTCAGAGGAGAAAGCACCAGTGTATGTTGTGAATCTCCATTTAATACTTTAACTCACTGACTTTAAAAAAACACACCTTCTTACTCAACAGATCTGCTCACTGTGTGTATTCAGACAGATCTGCGGACGTTACTGACAAAAATGTTTTTACTGCTTTCTAGAATTTATTCCTGCTTGTGCTACACAGTCAATACAGCGGTGAGAGAGTAAGCCTGAGTCTATTCCTGAACACAGAGCTTCAGACCAGTAGTTAACTAAATTCCAGTTGCAAAATTAAATGCTTCCTATTTACTGGGAGCCCCAGTGCATACAGTGAGGTTATTTAGGGTACACTGGCAACTGGCAAGAAGCCTGAGAATCACATCTAATCTGCATACACAATGGACTGGATTACAACTGCCTTGGTTTTTAATACAGTGGTGTTGCCTGTTGAGGGGTGGCCAGAGGCTGCTTCATGTTTGGGACACATTTACTCCACAAGATACACTCTGATACATTCCTGTCTTAGGACCTGCTCCCATAGAAGTTGATGGCAAAACTCCCACTCCCATTCAAAAGGCTTAAAAGGTTCAATGGCATGATTTTCCATGCTGCATCATATGCAGTGCAATACCTAGACATGATGGGATGGGCTAAGGACAGGATTTCCACTGTTGTGAGAATGCAGATGTGGTTTAATAGAAGCACAGTGCCAAAATCCAAAGGATGAAATAGGCCTGGAACCATTTAGTAATAAAAGACATATGCTTATGTTTTTTTTCTGTAACGTTTGCTATCAGCAACAAAAACAAATAGGCAAATGATAATGTGTTACTAACCAGTAATGTAAACAGTGGTCTATGCAGGCATTTGAGCATATAAAAAACCATATGTTCTGGCTCCAGACCCTTACACTTTATAGCATTGATATAACTTTCTAGGAAATTAATTTGGATATAGAGTCAAGGAGCTACTTTTGAACTTTTGAACTGGTGGGGCCCAATGAGGTTTTAATCTTTATGGGTGAAATCCTGGCAACATTGAAGTAAAATGGCAAAAAAACTCTGACTTCAATGGAGCCAAGATTTTACCCAACATATTTTTACAGTGTACAGCAGAAAAAATTCTAGGAAGTAAATAAATAAATGACATGGCTCCAGATTACCCCATCCTGCAATAAAACCTGGGTGCCCCTATATACAGCATGTGTTTCCTATAGTAAGATAAAGATAAATTCCAGCTTCACCCTTAGAAACACGGCCCTTTCATTCTGTGGAAACATGGCTCACTGGCTTCAATGATGCCTGTAGCACTTGCAGACAGTTGTTTTTAATTAAAGTTCCCCAGTGTGTCATAAATATGCTTATTTAATCCACATAGTAAAAACAGTGGGTTTAATTCTCATTTACACTAAATCTGTTGTATATCGCTCTGACAATAGTAAAGGAGACTTAGTGTAAACAAGAATAAAGCATAGTGTGTGAAAGATGTTATTCACGATGCAAAACAAAACCAAACACCACACTGCTGTCCCCTCTCAATAGCTGCAAAGGGAGTATTGAAGCTGGAATCACTGAGGAACTCTATTCTGTATTCACTGATTTCAAATTTGCCTTTTAACATATGGGAGTCAAACTCTTCTTTCACGTACAGCAGTGTAACTTCATGGACTCAATTACATACAATTACACTGACAAAACTTAGAGGAGAATTTAGAGTCTGATCTAAATGCCAAAGACTCCCACTGACTTTGGTTAGAGATGGGTCAGGTCCTTAATCCATACTTTGGAAAGTTTATTCTTGCTTAGACAAAAATCCCAATGAATGGAAGTTTTGACTGAAGAAAGATGGCAAGACTTGGTTCATGTAGTCCTTCTGAATTTCCTTAATCACATCTTAAAACTGCATTGTAGTTAAAGTATAGTGCGTGCTATGAGGAAGTAGCCAAGCCATAATTTCTGTAACAACCCAGACAATGCATGTGTCCAACAGAATTATACTGCCCAATTAAGGCACCTAGCAGCATTGTTGCCATACTAAAAAACAACTTTTAATTTGTTTGGATCACTTGAATGACTAAAAGAAGATTTTAAAATGTGCACAATCTCTGCTTCTTTGATAGCATGATTAAATAAGCGTGGGTGTACCTGTCCTTTAAGAACTGTCCACTGGACATGCAGAGCAATACAACAATAATCTGATAATTTGCTAATATGTGATCAGACCTGATCAACATTTTCTAATCTACTGCAGTTGTTTGTGAGCACAGACACTACGACTATAGACACCTTTTAACTCCTCTGAAGTTAAATACAGTAGGAGAAGCAAAACATGGCTTATTACACAAAGTTCAAACTGAAAAAAGATTTTGAATCTCATAAAGGTAGGGATTAGTTTTTACACACAGGCAGAAGTCCACTGGTAATAACTGTTACTGTCTGCTTCTGAAAGACTTTTTCTGTCAGGTTACTTCCCGCACTGCCCTTCGGGAGTTCCACAAACAATTTTATAATTGATAAAGCTGCACCTCGGTGGCAACATAAAAATGTATCAGGAGTTCTGGCATCATAGTCACAGCTGACTTTAAACATTAATTCCTTTGGTGGATAAACAGGAGCTGGGACTTTGGTACTACCTCTTAAATGCTCACTGCACTTGACTTGTAGTTTGACAGTCTTTTATATCTTCCACCTTGCAAAATATTTTAATGAGAACCTAAAGTTTACTGAAAACAACAAATATTCTAACATTTATTACTTGAAGGTTTTGGAAAAGTCCAGTACGTGTTTGCAAGTACCTCAAAAGTGCAAACGGAAACTAAAGCCCTGTCTACATTACAACTGCAATGCTGTTAAGGAAATTTACAATTTGGTTCTCCACAAATTTGGTGGTAAACTTGGATCCATTTCTAGTGTAAAATAGACCTTAACAGTGTTTCAAAACTTGCTTCAAGTCTTGATCTGACCAGGTTTGTAACACAGTGGGGGGCTAACTAAGTTGTAACTAATTTCCTTTGCTGTATTTGTAAGGTAAATGGCATTTGAAAGAGATTCAATGAGGATTTCCAAACATACCCTGAGTGTTTGGACAAATTTAGACACTATCTTAGTTTAGGCCCAAAATATAGCCTGTCATCAAATTGTTTGGTACATGGCTGGATAGCTCAGGGCACTAGTAATTGCATATGTCCCCTGTTTCTATTCCATGGGTTCAAATCCATCTCAGAAAGGGAAAAAGAGTTTCATTTGCATAATCAGAATCACATGACTGACATTCCTTTGAGCTGGTTGATATTTTTAATGAAAAAGTGCATTTAAAGGAAAAAATTAACAGAAAATATTTAATTTTTTCAAAATTTTCTGGGTTTTTTTTCTTTTTTGGACTAAAATCCAAAAATTGGGGGGAAAAATACAGTTTTTGAAAACCAAACTCTGAACATTTTGTTTTCATTGTGAATGGCCCATCCTCATTCCCCCGTTGTGTGAGATGGCTTAGGGCCCACATCAGTGTGTAAGGGGTTTGGACCCACTCTGCATGAATATTCTGCTGTCATCTCTCTCCTATAGAGAATAATCATGGCACTTGCAAAGTATTCTGTGCCTTGCAAGCTCAGATGAGAGAAGAGAGGGTCTACAGTTTGTCCAAGTGTGATGATATGATTGTGATTCTGGTGCATTAAGCTTTAGGCACCAAACACAACCTCAGTAATTTTGCAGTTATCACCCTCAAAGCAAGGTGCAATTAATTACAGTTACACAATTTGATAGCGGCAGTAACTGAGACTGGAAGCACAAAGTTCTTGACAGCAGAGGAAGGTAAAAGCAATGCCACACTCTCACTTAACTTGACATGACCAATGGCAGAACATACCTGTGTTTTACATTACACGTGATACTTGTCCACGGATACCGGCCTATCATCATACTATCCAGGGTTGAGTCAGAAAAAAGAAAAGAAAAAAAAAAAAAAAGGCAACCCTAGCACAATGCTGTAATATCTGTGTTGTAAACAACATTGGAAAATATTTAGATCTTTTTTAAAAGCCTACTGGAATTGTAATTTATTCATGGAAACATTTCTATTAGTCCTTAGATTCTGTAAAAACCTCATCTGGGGGCCAAATTTTACCTGAGAGTGTCCACTTACATTCAGGGGTAAAAAGCTAATTCATTGGATTACATTAAAATGTGCACTGGAACCTTCGTGACTGAGTCTTTTGTAACGTGTCAAATGCAAATTCCCTGTACACTCTCTTTCTGTCAGCAGTTGCCCACTATCCCCTTTTCTGGCTGACCAGAACACCACATTTCATGCTACCATAGAGGCCAGATTTTTTATTCTAGCAAAGGTCGAAATTAGTACTGTAGGAGCACATCCCCCTACTTATAGGCCTGTAACCTCAGCGCAAATAGAAGTTTAGACATCGACAGCCGGGATTCATGCCCTCGCTATCCAGGCTGGAGGCTTAGTGACAAAGTGATGGCTGACATTGTGTCTGTACACAAGTTGCACAACCCATTTGCCTAGTTCATGACTGCCAAGAAAATACAGCTATTTGCACAGCCAGCTGGCATAAAGAAACAAGCACATCTGGTGACCATCTGAAAGTGAGCAGGCAAGCGAACAAGTAAAGGTATAGTAGAGCCCATTTTAGGGCACCACATAAAGCTGATGCTGTAAATCAGACAGAGGTTCCCAGACTTTTTTTTTTTTTTGCTGTACCTCCCCTCTCCATGGGAGTCCCATAACTGCCCCTCCTCCCCCTCAACACCACCCACCTCCGACAGAAAATGGCTCATGAAGGGGAGCAGGCAACTCACCTGCAGGGTGGCAGCAGGCCCCAGCTGGCTCCATCCACGAAGGAGCCCATGGCAGTGTAGAGCAGACCAGGGTCTCCTCACTGCCCTACCACCCCATGCAAAGAGCCTCTTGCTCCTGCAGGCTCTGGAGGGTTTAAAATACACAGGTGTGTGGCCAGCCAGCTGTGCAGGCCCGGGCAGGGCAGCTGTGGGGAGAATGTGCAGGGAGTCTCAGCAGTCAGGGATGAGAGAACGGGGAGAGCAGCAGGTTGCTATGGGGGTAGGGAAGGACTGAGCAAGGCTGAACTCCCCACTCCCCCACAACTGCCGGGGCTCCCTGTTTACTGCTCTAGCCACCCATCTAGCCGCAGCCTCATGCCCCACCTTGTGCTCCCCTGATAACCTTGCCCAGGGGGGCACACCCCACAGTTTGAAAACCAGTACTGTAAATTATTCAAAACAGAGGAAGTAAAGCCTATCCAGCGTATCCTGAGGCGTCTCTATGGTGAAGTACCTTTGTTTGTGTGTCCTCCTCTAGATGATTATCCAGCAATGCCCATTAGCTGATGACAAATAAGCTGGGGAAGGGAGGGCGGCAGGGAGGAGAGAGGGGAAGGTAACCTGCGCTGTGAAGAAACTAAGGCAAAGGGACTCGTGGCTGCCAACCAAGCAGGCTTCAAGACAGTAGGAGTCTTATAAGCCCATGACAATCACTTGAGTTGTTAAAAATGTATCCCACAAGAAAGGGCATCCCTGCAGGTGCTCCCTGTGAGTTTGAGCCCATAGCAGAGCAATGGCAGTAGCCCAATCTCCATCACAAATAAAAGTCAACTTGCCCTGAGACAGTGGCAACCAGCCAGAGGTGCAGAACGGCAGCAGGGAAGTGTGATGCCCAGGAAAAACCAAAATCCGTCAACATGGAAAATCTGAATTCCAAGGACTTAGGCTCTTCCTACAGAGTTTTGTTGTTGTTATCTGCACAATCTAAGATATTTTTCACCATATGATAAAATTAAGACCTCAGTTAGACTGGTGTAATTCCAGAGCACCTCCACAGATATCAGCAAAGTTACTATGGCTTTACATCAGCATAACTAAGATTAGAATCTGAACCTAAGTTTCTGGTTGCAAAGACCGCCTGCACAACATGAACCTGTACATGTTGTCTTTCCAAGTCTGCAGCCTGAGAGATTGAAACAAAGAGCAGTACATTCATTCTACCAGGGCACTGACTCCATATGGGGATTATAAAAATGTAAACACAAACTTTGTTATACCATTTCCAGCAAAATGGTTAAATGTCATCTTAGCACTTTTCCATTGCAGGGATATGCACACAGCCTCTTCCCAATGTACTTGGCATTTATTGTCTACAGAAGGTGAAAGTAAAACTCTCCCATCCTGATTACACTCACACTGCACAGGTGTAAATCACATGCAAAGGGCAAGGCAACAGAGACTGAGGAGCCATAATCACTCTGCACCGATGTCATGGTCTCTTATTATGTGTTCAGTTTGATCGGTAATTTGTTAGGAGCGTGGGTCCCCATCTATACATGGCATGCTGGAGAAGGAATGACTTCAAGCTCCGTTTCTAGCCCAGTGGGCTTTGCCAAAGCACTGTGTTTGATTTGTACGCGTGAAGTGCATAGATATTTTCAGCTCCTGAATCACACTTTGGCTCAACAACCGGCTTCAACTTTTCCTTAACCAAACTATTTTGTTAGCAATTTTTCATTTATTGACTCACAGAACAGAAAATCACCATAGTTGGAAGGGCTATTAAAGAAAAAAATAAGATTGGACCCCCTCCCCCCAAAAAAGAGGCCTTTAAATAAGGCCTGCTTTTATGTTTCTGGTTTTAAAAAAAATTCAGGTGCTAATAAATTACTCAGGTCATCCAAAATTGTTTTAGCTTTCCTAATTTCATTATCTAAATTTATCATTTCTGTTGATTGCTGCTAATCAATGCTTTCTAATGGCTCAGGTGCTCTGACAGTGCAGGAACCAGTTTAGTTCAGTGGAACCAATATAGTCATGAAATAAGAATGGCAGCCAGGCCTGAATATAGCTATTGGAGAGACCTGTTGAAGGGAATGATGGTTACATCTGATAGATCCCATTTATAGTATGTGCTTTTTGCTAAAGAAAAACATGTTTTGCTGTGGTTTCCCCATAAAGTGATGTTGACGTGATCAAGATGCAAACATTACCTGAACTTGGCAAAAAGGAGAAAGCAAAATCTCTTTTTAGGATACAAGAAGAACAAAATATAATTGGCATAGCCTGTATATAACCCATAATCACCGTATCACCTTCTTTCCAGTCTTTAGGGCACATGCTCCCATGGAAGTCAACAGGAAAACTCCATGAGCAGTAACTGCAGAACTGTCTGACTAAAAATCCAATCCTGTTTTCCGCATTCAGGCTTCAATTCAACAAAACACTTGAGCGGGTGCTTAGGTCCATCCGTATTCAGCTGCACTGCTCTAAGCTCTCTAGTGTAGCCGCTCGAAACTGATGGGAGAGAACTCTCTTGTTGACTTAATTAATCCACCCCCAACGAGCAGCAGCACTTATGTCAGCAGCTCTCCCACCGATATTGCATGGTCCACACCAGTGCTCAGGTCGGTATAATTTATGTCCCTTATTCACAGCCCTGAGTGACATAAGTTATACTGACAGGTTTCAGAGTAGCATGTTAGTCTGTATTCACAAAAGGAAAAGGAGGACTTGTGACACCTTAGAGGCTAACACATTTATTTGAGCATAAGCTTTCGTGATGCATCCGATGAAGTGAGCTGTAGCTCACAAAAGCTTATGCTCAAATAAATCTGTTAGTCTCTAAGGTGCCACAAGTCCTCCTGTTCTTTTTATAAGTTATACTGACATAAGTGGTAGTGTAGACATAACTGTATTAAGAATGTGCTTAAATCCCATTAAAGCTTGAAGTCAACTTCAACTTAAGTACTTTTCTGAGCAGGGAAGCTTTGCTGAAATTTTGCCTGAGGCTCAGATACAACAGGAGATTAGCCTGAGTGAGGAAGGTAGGACTGGGCTTCTAGTCCAACTGTCCCATCAAGTTAAGAGTGATTTAAACTCTACTTTAAAGATGTAAACTGCTTTTCTTTAAATACTTCTATGGGTTAATTCAGCAAAAACCTATAATAGTCTGCTTCATTTCATCTGGCCTGCAAAAATGACAAAAATATTCAGGGACTCAAGCTTTGCTGAACATACATACACACACAGGGTTGGGCTCTCAAAAGAGCTTAGACACCTAACTGCCACTTTAGGTACCTAAATCCCAGAATCAGGCCCCACTGGGATTCACAAAACCCCCTCCCAGCTGCTGCCAACCATGTAGGTGCCTAAAATCACTCGGCACCTACATTTTTGTAGTTAATGTTCCCTAGGCACCTACGATCCTGATTTTGAGCATGCACACTATGTGCTCACATCAGATGTCTAGATGTCTAAGCCTGAAAGAAATGCTTGAACCAGGGGAAGCTAGGCATTCCTCCACTTAACTCTCCTGTGGGGCCCAATCCGGATCAGGTCCTTACACCCAATTTTACACTAAACAAGAGAATAAGTGGGAGCACATCCTTCATAACTTTTAGCCCAGGGGTTAGAGTACTCAGCTGGGATGTGGAAGACCCCCCAGTTCAAGTCTCCCCTCCACCTGAGGGGGAGAAACGATTTGAACAGGGATCTACCACTTCTCAGATAAGTGCCCTAACTATTGTCTATGGGATATTCTGATGCAGGATTTTCGCAGTCTCTCATGAAGCTGTTCCACTGTGGAGAAATAATTTAAAAAGTCATTGAAGCAGAGGAACTGGATCTTGGATCTTCCACCTGCCAGGTGAGTGCTTCAACCACCGGGCTACAGAGTCATCAGGCCGCAGACAGAGAGTAAGTATATAAGAATGACCCTGTTGCCCTTCTTTTGTAAAGGGTGTGTAGTTGTGAATCCAAGGCAGAGGGAGGTGCCTCCCCTGCAGCCTGGATGAGGTGCTTGACTCCAGGAGACAGGCAGGGCTTAGCATATACCGTTTTCGTTGGCATCTTCCACTGGCTAACTTAGGCGAAGAGCTGGCTTTCGTGGATTCCATTCTGAGGTGACTCTCTCTCCCCATTCATTGTAAAGGGAGCCTAGGTGCCAAACTCAGGCTCTGTGAGTCCCAGGGATTTTCTATGCGCCTAAAATGTCGGCCTAACTTTCTTTGTGACTCTAGCCCATACTGCCCAGAGGGTGCCAAAAGCCATCATGGTGGAAGGAGGCAATGAAGAAAAGTGGAGGCAAGAGGCCTCTGTACAGAAATCCCTGGCCTCTAGTGGGTTCCAGAGATCCAAGAAGATCTTTGTGGATCCACAAATGAAACCCCCAACTTCTTTCACAGAGGGAGTGGGGAACTCACTGCCCAGTGGAAGAAATTCTGTGAGTCTCATGTTAGAGTTCCAACCTTTAATATAATCCATTGGAACTCCCAGGCACGTACAGTTTCCCAGGAGTCTTCCTATATTGCACATTACTGGGAAAGAAAAAGAATACTGCAAACAACAGGACTGTTAACTGTTCAATAGCAATTTATAGTCAATAGGCTAGAAAACTGAGTCCAGCCATGCTGTGCCCACCAAAAGATAATGGGTAGGGAGCAAAGATGGCTTTAAGATACCTTTGCATTTTTCAAGGACCAGGCAGCCCTTGGCAATAATCGCAAAAGCGCCAGGCTGCCCCATGACCTCTTTCTCACAGACACATCCCCTGTCACAGGGGCCTGGCTGCGTTATGCTGCTAGAGTGGCCCAAAGCATCCAGAGTAGGGGCAAAGATCTGGCCCAGTTTCTTTTAGAGACTACAATCTATCACTGTCCCAAAGGCACGTGAGCTGTGTAAAATACAATACAGTATAAATGTTTGCAGAAACGAAACAATTACAGCAAAATGCATGTTATGCAAACATCTTATCTACCAAGATGACACAACAGAGAGCACATAGCACAAACAAAGCACAAAGGCAACAGCATTGTTAAAAAAGAAACAAAACAAAACAAAAAACCATTTAGTGAAGAGCTCCACCGCTCTTTCTGCAGCCATTAGGACAGCAATAGCACTGGAATGGCCAGACAGCCTGGAAAATTGGATAAACTGAGACAGAGAAGAGACAATTGAAAGTAAGGAGACAGACTGAAAAAATAAATGAGACAAGAGATGGAAAGCAGAAATGCACTATCCACGGTATAGCTGTAATACTGCTAGTAACAGCCATATTTAAACGAGAGACTAGGATTTTGCTTTTAAACAAAACGTGCTAGAAACACTGTTCTATAGGGCTCTCTCCAAGACAGTTTACAGAACAGTTTTATGACACACTCAGAATTTCATGCCTGGAAATAGGATTCCTGTCCACACCAGTCAGCGAAACTATATGCATTACAACCAAGGGCCAAATTCTAATACCCTTAACTCCTTACTACACAAGTAGTCGCACTGACTTCAGAGAGGGCTACTTGTGAAATGAAAGTACTATCAGCGCATTAGAATCCTCCCCCAAACTAGCAGTAGCCAGGTCTTGTTTTTACTAGTGAGGTTTCAATCAAAGAACCCAAACTTAAAAGCTCTCCCTACTTCTTCCTAGGTTAACAAAATGTCCTTAACTTGAGTCTCTTCCTTATTAATATGGCTAGTGAACGAGATTAGAGAGCTATTATTCTGTTATAGAACTGTTTTACAGACTGCCATGGGAACCGTGTCTAGCAGAGTTTTTCTAACATGGCTCTCAGGGGAAAAAACGCGCTTTCCATACTGGTACGGGAAACAGTTGTAAAAAGAACAACAATTTTCAATGTGGTTGTTACTAGCTTTATTTCAAACACAGTGTGGATGCAGCTTCTCTGTCATCCATCTGTTGTCACAATTGTCTTCCTGTCTCCTTAACTTTTTTTCTTTCGTATCTTAAAACAAAAACAAAAAAAAACCCAAAAAGCAGCAGCAGCATTTGGCCAAAACCTGATCAAAAGGTGACTTAGTCTAAAGGTAACACTGACTGACTACAGTACAGCAATTTTTCTAACATCCTTTGCAAATAACATCAAGTTTTAGCCACTAGGATGTTACAACTGTGGCTGTGGATTTTTAAAATTCAAATCTGATGTGCTCAACACCTCGCTAAAATGATTTATTGATTGAAGGATACCAACTGTGAACCTGCCATCGAAGAGACATGCCAATCTGCTCGAGAGGAATGAAGCCATGAAATCACATAACATGAGGCAAACACTTCTTTAAAAATTGACAGTGAACTTAATGATAGTGTTATGGAAAAATTACGCCAATAAAATTGAACTGGAAGGTGTCAGGGGATGAAATATTAACTGACCCCTTGACATGTTTGATTCTATATACACTACTCCTTGGAAAAGTTGTTGTCAGGTCATTCTCCCTAAGAGGTCCTTGACTGCGTAATTCACTTCCTTCCTTGATTCAATTGAGTCCAGAGTTATTAACCTTGCAGGCAATCTGCAAAGCCCATCTTGCCTTGAAGGTATTTCAGGGAGATTGTGAGTTTGTAGATGAAGGCAATGGAGTCTGAAGGATGAGTTAGGTGGCTTGATAGAGTGACTTAATTTCTTGTGGGACAGCCTATTAGTTGGAAAACTTGTAATTTGTGAAATTAATGAACTAAAGATTTCTATTGAACTATTTATATTCTTGATTGTGTTTTTTAAGTGTTGGGTGGTGCCTAGAGCTCTGGAGAGATGATAGAGAAACAAAAGAATACATTACAAAATAAAATAAAATATTAGGTCAGGTCTTCATTTGAAAGGTTTTGCTGAGAAAGCTATACTGGTAGCTAGGTTACTTGCAAATGCTCCTAGTGTGCACAGAATTTATACCAACCATCAGCTCGGACTGATATCGCTTAGTCCAGTCCCCACTCCTGCCCTACCGAGTGATATAAGCTTTACCGGCAAAAGCAGAGTTTTGCTTGTATAGCTGTGTCTACACTAGGAGCTTTTGCCAGCACAACTATGTTGGCCACAGAAGACAGCTCATCACATCCCTGATCAACATAGCAATGTCAGCAAAACTCTGGATTACAGCCCTGGCCTTAGATTGGTGGGGGAGATTTCCCATACTTTAAAGACTAAAGTATTGCCCTCTGCCAGTATTGCAAATTTTAAGTTTTCACGTGCTTTTACAGGAACGCATCATGATACAATGTCTCAGCAGTGGTGCCCTGTACAGGAAAGGCCACAGCACTTCTAGAATAAAAAGAAAATCTGGGCCACTTTCATGTATTGACTCGCTCTGCCGCCCTCCCACTATTTGGGAGGGAGAAAGCTGAAGGAACCCAACAGGCTCTCTCCCTGACTCTGCCCTGCCCCTCCAGCTCTGCAAAGCCCACACTGTGGGGTTGCCATGGATCAAGAGAAAGTGGAAGCATACAACAGAGATTGAATGCTCGCCTTCTGCAGGCAGAGGCTCCTCTCCAGATAGAACAGGTGCCTGAGATCTTCTCTTCCTATTTGCATTGTGACTGTAAGCATGCCGGAATAATATTATCAAAAGAAACACATTGAGTTAGACAGACATGAAGAAACAAAACCAAATTTACCGAGGCACTGAAAAATTCATATAATTTAAACCACATTTTAGAGGAATCATCATGCGGATCCACAGGGACAACAAAAATATCATGCAGGCATGCTGCTTATGGTGTATTCCATTGTCCCCAATCATCCATGTTGTTTTAACATTATTATCTCTGAAAGTGATTTTCATAAGAGAGTGGGAAGTGACTTTAATAAGCCCTTGAATAAATTAAGATCAGTGAGGGCTTTGGCAGCATAGTCACATGTGGCTTGCAGCCCTGGAAGGGTTTACCTGCCTTTGGTTTGGCAATGTCTAGAGCTGTGCTCCCTGTCCACCAAGCATTATCTAATTGCTTTACAAGGCCTGCAGCAGATATTTCTGGCAGCCTGGATCTAATCCAGGCTACTATGGTTTCCATGGACAGGAAGTTTGAAGTTTTGGGATTAAAACGGCAGGAGGCTGAGAAGAAAATTGACGACCTGGAAATAACAACTGATAGGTGTGACGCAATCATCACTGCGAAAGCTACAGAGGGTGAGGCTTAGAAAAATGTAATCAACAACCTGGAGAATAATCTCAAATAAAGGGCTACGGTTAGCATAGGGGAGGACGATTCCTGAGACTGTACTGACACGAGAGGCTTCAGTATCCTTTTGCAAAGCGATTTCAACCATTCCTTACTGAATAAGATAGCAAGTGTGTGATGCGAAAGCATATGGCAGTGCAGACTGACTTGCCTGCTATGGTTTTTTTTTTCAAACTAAGCTGTTGCTGTCTAAGAGCTGCAGCAGTGATGGGGTTAGAAAAGTTGGGATGGACAGACTTGATTTCCACCCCACCACAGTGAGGGCACATATGGCAGGATTACTGGGAAGTTCATTCAGGCAACTCCCTACTTAATAATTGTCTAATGTGCAACACTTGGCATGAGAATCATAACTTCAGTAATATCATACAAGCATAACCCTAGCTTTTCCTGGCTCATATGATTTTAAATCTGGAATAAAATAAATGGCACTAAAAGGCTGCATGCTATCTCCATCTCCATCCGTCAATAACCACCCACCTTCATTCCACTGTTGTCAAATCTTAATATAGTGATGTGTTTTTTAAAGGGCAGTATTTCTTAAAGGGGCAAACTGTTATCACCACTAGAATCTTATGAAGCTAGTAACAGAATGCATGGGAACCCAGCCCTCTCTCAGTCAACTATCTTCCCACTGGAAAATCGTGTGGGGAACATGACCAGCTGCGAGTTCTCATCCCACCAGCTCTTTATTCTTTAAATAAACCCCAAAACTCAGATGCCATTGAATGCTGAGACCCCTCTGTGTTGCTTGAATGGTACAAATAATCCTTAAAGATACCCTAAATGGATGGCTGAGGACTCCCTAAAGTGGATCCTGTGGCTGCTCCAAATTACGCTGGGGCCCATACTAACCCCTGGCTACCCCAATGGATCAGGAGATCACAAAAATAGGTTTTTAAGCAATCTTTGCCCCTGTGCTCTGCTCAGCTACAGTAAGCAGTGCTCTACTCCAGCTGGGTCAGTGCCCAAATTTACAATGGAAAACTGACAACTTTCAAAAATCTATCTCCTTAAATACCCAAGGTTTGGGCCATCGGGAGGGCCTGTGCTCAAAAGCTAATCAAAAAGAGAAAAGTAAGGGCCACCCTAGAACTAGAAGACACTGCGGAGGAAAACTGAGGTCTCAGCAGGGGAGGGGCGCACCGGGGCTCAGGGCTTTAGCAACAGGGGGAGCACTGGGCTGAAATCAGCGCTCCCTTCGAAGCAAAAGCCCAATCCCTGGCGCCCCCACCCCAGGGCTGAAGCCAGGAACGGAGCTCTGGGGCTGAAGCCCTGAGCCCCCTGCAAAGCTGAAACCAGGAGCGGAGCTGTGGGGCTGAAGCCCTGAGCCCCAGCACTCCCCCCCGGGTCTAAAGCCCTGATGCAGGCGCTCCCAAGGATCAGAAGCCTGGACCTTTCTAACTATTGACGGAAAACTTTTAAAAGACATGGACTGGGAGGATATCATTCGTGCGTTTGTGGAGCAGAAGTCAAGGAAGAAACATGCGCATGTGCAGTAAAGTAGCACCTGCCCGCTACCTATGTGATTGTTTTAATTGCATGTATTTTTTTATTGTAGTGAATAAAAATTTAAATGACCATTTATAGTTTTTCTGGTTTCATTTTCTATGGAAAGCACGAAGGTCAGCTGTAGGCAAGGGGGGGAGAGCACTGAAGATGCTGTGCCTAAGGGCGCATAAGGTGTAAATCCGTCCCTGCATGTTATATGGGGCTGGGCGTCACACAGGTCTGCCTTCCATGTAGTTACGGAGATCTGTCATTAAATCTGACCTTTTTTTTCCTAGCAATATTTCTGTCTACTCAGAATGGATAACATCCATACAGGATGCTCTTTTTAAACTGTGTATTCTAAATTGATACACATCCACTCAGCTGCATGTTTTGATACTCCTATTTTGTAAAGTGCTTTCTATGACTCCAGAAAAAGTATATCCAGACATGAAGGAGGAACTTCTACCTGTCTACATTCTTATATGACACCCATCATCTTGCTCAGATTAATGCTCAGGACCACCTGAGAGGTTGAGGAATTAGCAATCTCCATACCCAAAATGGGAATCTCAGGCACAGAAAAAGTAAGTGACCTGCTCAAGCTCACACACAAAGTCTTTGGTTGAGCCAAAGACTGGATCTGCTGAGCCCTGTAACCATGAGACCATCTTTCTTCCCATGTTGATGCATTCCACTGAAGGGAAATGATCCAAAGCCACTCAGATTATAGAAATAATGTTATTACCATTCAAAATTGTAATTTTGGCCAGATAATCCCTCATTAGAAATACAATTTTAAAATCTCTACTGATACATGAAGTAAAATCATATTGCCATTTTTGTCATTAATTCATATGTGTATTAAAATGGAATATATACTTATGTTTTATTTTGGTAAAGTCAAAACCCATGTAATAAATATAATACACATTACACATATAATGCATCAGAGATGGGGGTTTCACGTGTGTTGATGCAAGCTATTTTTTCTCTTTCTCAGTGCATAAATCTAACTCCAGGAGAGGTGGCTAAGGCTAGTTGAGTGTGCACACCGTTAGGAAACAGCACTGTTGAGTTCTAATCCTAGGCCTGCTACTGAATAGGCAGTCATGAGGCCAAAACTTTCAAAGGTGGGTACCTATAGTTAGGCACCCAAAGAAGTGGCCTTATTTTAGGAGAGGGTGCGACCCACAACTGCTATTGAAGTCAATGTGCTTTCAAAATCAGGCCACTAATTTATGTGCCTAAATCTGGCTTTAGATCCCTCAGTCTAGGCACCCACATTTGAAAACCTTGGCCCTAACATTTCTGTGTCCCAGTTTCTCCGCCCATGAAACGATGGTAATAATTCCTATCTCACTAGGTGCAGTGTGAGGGTTAATTAATATTTCCACAGCCCTGTGTAAAAGAATTACATTAATTTTGCATATCAAAATTTTAAAAATAAATCAACACAGAATTTATATAAATGAAGATCATCATCCAAGTCCCCAGGTTTGGGACTTTCAATGAATTATGTGCCTATAGCATAGGATAGATGCATTTAACCAATAAAAATATATAAATAAACTAAGTGGTAATGAAAAAAGCTGACAGCAGAAGGAAATAATTATTTGTCTCCTTTTGAAGACAAAATTGAGAGAGGACGTCTGAGTGCCACAATTGCCACAAATAGCTGTGCCATAATATGTAACCAGCGTGTTTTCAGAATCCATAAAAGCAAGGGTGGGCCTTTTTTCCTTGGTTTTCATGAAGCTGCCTTCACCTGGAATGGGGGACTGCTGTATCTCTGCATGCTGGTAGTGTAAAAAGCTGCAAAGATGCTTAACAATAGCACGGCATGAGCAGTTTATTTATTACAGAGATAGCTCTAAAGTCTGATACAAACAGACAATCGCTAAGCCTTCAGTGGACAGCTCAGAACACAGGTTTATTGACCATGCACTGTATAACCCTACTTGTATTGTGTCATCTAAGACCTGCGTTAGACTGACATCCTTTACTCATTCTTCCTCCCCCTCCTCCCTTTTTCCCAGTAAACCCTCAAGTTATTTTCCTTATGTCAAGACGCCCTAGTACTAACCTGAAGTGGTGATGACAGTGACTGAACAAGAGTATGAGGAAACATTGCTATCACAATCACTGAGATCAAGAGCTGTCAATAACTGTGTTACACAAAATGTCAGGCTAGATCACAGATTCCGATGCCACAAGGGACCTCTATCAATCTATGAATAATATTCTCAGTTCCACACAGGGTGACCATCCATCCCTTATCATCAGGGAATCTCTTATTTATGGTCTGATCCTGCATCCACTGCAGTAAGTAGCAAAACTCCTACTGACTTCAGTGGATGCAGGGTAGGATCATGGGTCCCAATCCAGCAAATCACTTAACTTTGTTTAACTTTCAGCAGGTGACTAGACCACTGAAGTCATGTGCATAAAACTAAGTCCTTTGCTAGACTGGGGCCTTCGTGCACAGTGCTCTGCATCCCAAATCAAATGGCTACAGGGAATGACAACACAGAATACTGCACTGCTCACTGACAAATATATTCAATTTTAATTTTATTTCGTGTAAATGAAAACTATCCTAATTCCCTGGATCATCCAAAGGCAAATTTGGGGCTTGTGGAGTTGGTTGGTTTGTTTTCCAGTTTAGTGCAGCCTATCAAAATGAAGATAAAAAGGAACAGGTCCTTCATAGGATTTATAGTCCAATCCCACATTCCAAGTTTTGCCAAAGTAAACACTACTGGATAAGGCTCGCAGTTCACAAATAACCAAGGCCCACAGCTTTTAGATGCTGCTACCATTTAACAAATTCTAAGATTCACTGATCCTTGTGCAGCCAGGTTTCCAAACACTTACACTCAAACTGACCATGGCAATACTGTTGTGTTTTTTGCCATCTGCCTATCAGCTTATTAGTTTTGAAAAAATGACCTCTTATCCTCAGAAGTGACCTGTCCAAAAGAGAATTACGGCCCTTTTGTGGAAAGACATGCGCTGCTGCATCTGTTTGTGGAAAAGTACAAAGGACTTCCTTTTACGGGACTCTCAAAGGAGCACTTAGCACTGAACTGAGATGCACAATTTAAAATTTACTTTTGTTTTGAAAGCTTACCAATCTTTCGTCTGAAGTAATTATGCGCTCGCTCTTGCTCAAAACTGATGGCTCATTTTAAATCAACCAAAGTTCCATGCACAGAGTAGCTGTGGGATTAGAACCTCTTTGCCATAATAAATTATCATGGCTGTACAGGATCACTTTATATCAAAGATCCAGACATGAACCCCACCAAAGACTGAAATGAAGTGCCCAAAACACAAAGTGGAATACACCATAAGGAAAGTGTGAAGAAAAGATTCTTTCAATGTGTTAAAAATCTATGCTACAAAGCAAAACAAACAAAAATTCTAACTTAAGGCTCTTGCTCCTTTCTGATCTCCCCCTATTGTGAACCAAATCATATACACATTCTTAATACCCCAACCTGTCAAAACATGGTGAGTTAAAGATGGCCTGGTATCACAAGTTCATTGTTTTGATATACTTACAATTGGGCTTTTTACAGGGCCTGATTCTGATCGTACTTTCCCCTGTGCCAATCAGAAGTAACTCCCTGGAATTACACTTGGATAAGTGAGAAATCGGAATCAAGCACATAATGTATATTCCATCTAACACCATATTTTTAAACATATATTCTAGTTCTACTCACATTTTTAGAGGCACCTGAGAAGGTCCATTTTTTCTGTCAAAAATATTACAGGAAAATGCTGGGAGTAATAGTCATTAAAAAAATCAATAATTTCATTAAAAATTTATTAAAAGAAAGCAGTAGTGTTATATTACTAACTAGTGGGGGGTCTCATATTATTACACAGAGAACGGCAGCAATGGAAAACCTTTTTCAATTGCTGTTTCTATTCCTTCCTCTTTTACTTGGTTCAGAAGCCCTGCATAATTAATACTGTAGTACTTAATAAATGCTTATGAAGCTACTATCTCTCTACTCTTTCAGTTTAATTAGGTGACTGACTTCAGGCATACTATACATTATCATGACAATTTAATTACTTTTTTAATGAGCACACTTAAAAGATTTATAAACAGGAATAGAATAGCACAGAACACTGAAAACTAGAAATACTGTGAAATGAAGCACAGCTCAAAGTAACGTAATCTAATGTATCTATCTAGTATCTGTACGGGAGACTCATACAGAATTTTGTATTCCTCCTCAGAATACTGGTTATAATCTTCCTTAGAATTCATCTTTTTGTCCAGGTGGATCATGTTAGATTTAGTGGTTAATAGCCTAAAGTGGTTCCAGGAACAGTAAGGTAACTGAGCTTTATATTACCGAAAATCTATTTGTAAAAATGAATGGCCCTTTTCCTTCCTTGTAAGTAATCAGTAAATCTCTTCTCTCACACCATCCCACGAAACCCACACCCAGAAAACGTGACTGCAGAGAGGCAAATCTCCTAACCTATTCCACCTGGCAGAGACAGTCAACAGTATTCAATGGGCTACAGGTTTAACAATCCTCAACCCAGATTATTCCTGACTAGTATGTCAAAAACTTGCATGTGAAAACATTGCAAACTATCTGCACAACTCAGTGTAATAATCAAGGTCTGTTCACTTGATATTGCTATTATTTAGGGCTTAATTTCCCCTACATACATGACTGTAACTTCTGAGTAATTAATGGAACTAGACTTGTATAAATTTGGAGTAAATTAAAGAATCAGACCCTTAATTTTTACTTTAATATTGCTCAAAAGCAATCAAACTACAAAAGATATAATGTGCAATAAATATGAGGAAACCACTGTCCTTTTATTCTTCTTCATCAGGAATAATATAAAAATAAGCATACGGCTACGTACAGCTATTCCATAAACACAACTGGGTACTAAAAACAAACAAAAACGTACAGCTTTGAACTGTCTTCCCCAAGTCAGCTACAGCCGCCACAGAAATGTAATGCCATGTGCCTTCCCATCTACGAGCAATGCCTGAATTGTCATGCATGGTTACTCCCGTTATTGCAGCTTTTATCACAAATTGCGGTAGTCTGTTCTGCAAATAGAAGAGTGAGTCTCACATATATGGACTGATGGCATAAATCAGGGAGCAATTTACACTGATACTAGTAGCTTTTTTCCTAAGCCAGTTATTACAAACAAGATGCATGTACACGACAACTTTGCTCTTCATGATGGAGAGAATTCAGCAAAGCATAGAATACTGCTCCATGCAAGCCTCCTTCAGAGTCACACACAAGGGCCAGAGGAGGCAGGGCATGGGTGGAACTGAGAAGAGACAGTAAACGGATCTAACACTGCACAGATTTCCTCACAGGGAATCCTGGTAAGTACCTCACATAAAGTAGGTTACTTCAGCCATCTGTTTGGAGCAGCTTCTGTGGAGTAGCTCTGTAATCACTCTCCAGCCTGGGGGTACTCTCTCAAATCCACCCTCGCCCTGCTCGTTTCCCTAGTGCCCAGGCCCAATTAGTCGTGGCTGGTGCCGGGGGTTCAGGATTTTAGCCTTACTTATGGTGAAGTGTGAAAAATCTCTCTAGGAATGGGTATCTCTATCTTTCTCCAAATCAGAATATTGCACAGGTATAACTTAAATTAGTTTTTAGACTACAGTTAAATTGGTGCAAACCCCTGTATCAACGCTTTTATTTCAGTTCAATTAAAACCTATTCCCAATTGATTTAAGCTAAACCAAAAAATAAGCCCTCTTTAATGAAAATAAGACTGGCTATACACAAGTTTGTGCCGGTTTAGTATATTATTGATTTAAATTCACACCTTAGGTGATACCTGTCCAACTTTCAATTGTAAACCATAGAAGATTTGGACTAAAGAGAAAGGTTTTCCATTTGGGAGCTGTACCTACAACTGTCTCTATTAATTTAAGGGAACAAAATATAGCTGTGCATACTTGGACTGGAGTTGATGGAATCTCCAATACGTCACTCTTAACTACTAAGGAGGGGTTAAAAGGGAAAGCACTGCAAAATAACCTAGAACAGTTATGGGCATATTCAGGGTTATAAGCACTGTCAACAGACAGTTTTTAAAATATTAAAGGGGCTGCTTATGAGCGACATATACAAATATGGCCACAGCGCAGCATTATTGTAATTGTCTTTTCTTTTTCTTAAATAAAAATACCCCAAATCCTTGTCTCACTCACAGGCAATGAAATTAATTAGAATGAAGTTCAAAGCCACAAATTTCTAGTGTTTCTGCCCGCCTGCAATGGCACAGAAGGAACACAGAAAAGGTATATATTAAAGAAGGCATGCTATGATACACTGCATCATCCAGTGTTTCAAGAAGCTACTTTGTCTGCAATTTCCATTTTCAGAAAAGTTGTGCAAAGCTTAAACAATGGATCTCCTATAGAGCTACTCTTTCATCCTGCCTCGCTGTACAGCTGATGATTGATGATGGGTCAAGAGGGCAGCAGACTTTGGGTGCACAACATTTAAATACTTTATCAAAGATGGCAAAAGGCCATGTACTACAATAACACAGAAAATACTTCCTTTTACTGTACAGCAGACAAATTCCTTCCTCTCAGCTGGCTCCATCTGCAGCTTGTGGTTCACCAGTCAGAGCATGTACAAGTTCTATACTAACAAAACATATGCTTAAAAAGCCTTGCAGTGCCAGCTAATGCTTCCCTTTATTCCTAAGGTGGATCTAATGTTGAACATTCTCACAGAAGCGAAGAGTCATCCATGTCTGTGCCACCAACACTAACACGGAATTACATAAATGGACTTCTGTAGATTACAAGCACTTTATCTACAGTAAAAGAATACAAAACCAGACCACCTACTTTTGCTTTAAAACTAGGAAGTAAGAACAGGTCAGATCTTTAAAGGTATTTAGTTGAGCTGTACAAACACAGAACAAAAAGATGGTCTCTGACGGAAAGTGTATGCTGCATAACTCAATTCTGGGTGTGAATGACAGAGATAAGTGTATACTACAGTGATGCATTCATATCATTACAGTTAATGTTGCGTCAGCAATTTCATGGTAAACTCCTGTTTTCAGTGGTTTTAAATTGTGGGGGGAAATGGCCCTGTCAGATAAAATCTGATGCTGGTCAGTGTGAAGTGTGTCACAACTTTAATATTACTGAGACAGTTATGGTTTCTAACAGATCGTAAGTGCACACACAAATCCACATCTTTAATCCACTGGTTCAACAAGGTTTGAGTTTAGACTAAATCTAAAAATAAAGAACAAAATTAGGAGATTTAAATTAATAACCTTATTGTATAGTATAAAGGCCCCGATTAATAAATGCTGTTACACATCTTATTGAACCATGAACCTTTATATGCAAATAAGTAACTTGCCTCTGAACATTTCCCCCCATTTTTAAGAGTATGAAAACGTTGGTAGCAAATGTTGGAGTTAAACTTTGGGTTTTTTTTAAAATGATATTTTCTGTAAGAACTGGAAGATATTTTGGGATGCATGTAGATCTTGGACTGAAAGCTATTTTTCTGATATGCACACCCCAAGTTGTCTGCCATACAACCTGATCCTAAATGGGAAATTTACAAGGATGAGTGAAAAGTTGACAATTGGGGATGGAGGGATCAGAAGCCACATGCAACTAGAGTCAAATTCCTTTACGGACTAGATAAAATAGATATGCTAGTATTTACTGACAGTCATTTATTCAAGAAGGCTTTTAGGAACAAATATTGGTTTAAAGGAAATGAGAATCCTAAATTATAAGAGGCCAAATTCCAGATCCCTACACAGTTCTTGCTAATACAAACACCATGGATTGGGAGAGGAGGATGCGGAAGCTGTAGGGCCACTGGGTTTTCCCTCATAAAATGAAAAGGGAAGTTGGGGTAAATAACCACAGAGTTTAAAGGGAGTTGTCAAGTGAGCTAAGTAGCTAGGACTCTGGGAGTCAGGGGCCAGGCAGCAGTGAAGTCGGGGCCTGCAAGCAGTGAAGTTGGCAGATCCCCTGAGATCCTCAGATTACCACAGAGGGTGAAATCTCCCCTACCCTCTCAAAGGTAGAATCAGAAGGAAACCTGGCAAGTTGAACATCAAGAGTTTCCATTCCCCACATGCAGGTTGTTCCTGCATAGGGCAAGCTTATTGATGTTACAGTGCTAAATCATCATCTTTGCTACTAGAAATGATGAACCTCAAATTTTACATTGTTTCAGTTCTTTCAGTTACTCAGATAATCCAAACCTCATGGGTCTGCAACCCCGAGTGGCAAATCTCACAAAGAAGAGGCTTTCTCAAGAGATTTCCAGTCCTTCTGGCTCTGGCAGGAACCAAGGAATTTGAAAGAGCACAAAAATGAAAAAAACAACAACAATAAAGTTAACTACACATTTCTGGACATCACAAAAGACTTGGTTTGGGTCCAGTTTAAGGGACAGGTGAGGGTTCAAGTTGTTTCAGATTTTATCTAATCATATTTAACCATCCTCATTAATTATCCATATATGAGATTCATATTTCCCAGACAATGAGTGAAAAAAGTCATGCAATAAGAAAGGGAAGAAGATCTCGGGGCGGGGGTGGGGGGGAGTACTCTGTGAAGATTAACTTGTTCTGTAAGATAACACTGAAATTACAAAGAACCATCCTGAATGTGATCAGAATCTAAAAATTCACCACTAGCTTCACTGAAAGGGAGGGAGAATCAAGACTAATTTATAAGTATTGATCATTGTTAGAATCTGCATTTAGGGCATGCACTGTGAGTGAAGCAACCTGGATTCTATTCCCAGATCTTACACTTTCTCATATCATATACTTGCTGTGAGACCTGAGCAAACTTCTTAACAGTCCTAGGCCTAAGTTTGCAAAATGGGGATAATAATATTTACCTATTCCACAGAGATGTTTGGAGGCTTCATCAATTAATCTTTCTAAAGCACTCTGAGGGGCTACAAAGTACCATGATCTGTATTTGATTTGCTTAATAATTTTGATTGGTTCCCGTTTCATTGTGATAACAGAAATAGGGAATAGCCACAAAGTTTACACCCAGGTTCAAAATTCAGTGGTCTTTTTATCCGGTTGTTAGGCTCAGGTTCCTGTCTAATATATGTATATATATGTGCACATGTCCACGCATACACAGGATCTGCAATAATTACTGCTTATGTATAAGAAGGGACTTGAACTCTGTGCAGCTAAATTTTAATCCAAGAGAAGAAGAAAAGTGTGTTTTAATAGCACCATAGCAAAGGTCTTTCCTTAGAACCTCATTGTTCCCCGTCATAAAGTCTCAGTGCAAGGTATAACAAGTAGTACTCTGAGGCATTGCGGTATCTTTTGAATCACTGCCATTACCCGAGAAAACCCCAGGAAGTGGTTTGTATGAGAAGCTGGACCAGACTTGCTTAGGTGTCAGCTGATGTCACAACACAAGTCAGTAACAATGAGGACATTGTGAAACCAGGAATAACCTTTGTTATCTTCAGTAGTTTGGGAAATCATTTCTAGCCCAATGAGTACAGAACTTGGGAACTAGTCAAACAGTTAATTATTCACCCGGGGTTTAGTAATTAATCTCAGTTTCAGGCCAAGTCCTTGTGTACCCAGAATAACGTGAAGATCTCCAGCAAGTGAAACAATAACACGAGTCTTTGGATTCACTTCTATAAAGCAGCAATTTTTCCATAAACAGCTGCGATTAAGTAAGGACAAAGCAGCAATCCAGACTGCCGTCTGTGTAAACTAATTGTAAAGGAGGGTGATTTCGTAAATCTTTCAAACCAACATTCTTCTTTTAAACTCTTTCATCCGGTCTTGCTCCAGAAAATATTACATCCCAGTGAGTCTTTTTGATAATGCACTTTAGCTACTCCTGGGGAGCCTGGTAAAGAGGCAACATGGGGCCACAGTGGTTTTAGTCCTGTAAAAGGAATATTCAGCTAGAAATGCTCCCGTGTGTTTACCATACAAAGAGGAGATCCAAACCCATAGCCCAAAGACCAGAGTCGTTACCTCAAAGACCATAATCCTGCATTGCACAAGCAATCTCTCAGTGCTGTGAATGGGAGTTTGGGGCACACAAAGAATCTTCGAGGCCAAGACTATGACAAAAAGCCATTTTGATCATACGAAGGATAATATTTTAGTCAAATGACAAAAAGCAGCAAACATAATGTTACTAATCAATCACAGATGCAAGAAAAAACCCATATCCTTAAAAATGTTGATGCTCAATTTTCACCCTACAAACACTGCAAACTCCTTATACACTCAAAATGGGAGCAACAACGCAAGTTGAAAGGAATCACCTCCTCCAGGCAAACCATAAACCAGACACCCGCAAACAACTCCACTCGCTAACGCCAGAGGCCGTATCAATATGGCCATCATGTCACACTGGAGCTGCCATTTATTGAAGTCCATGGGAGGTCTGCATAAAAACAGAGAGCAAGGTATGTCCTTAAATGAAAGATGCTTATAACACACGGAAAGAAACGGAAATATATGAATCAGTTTACAAAGGTATGCAGAGGATAAGTAATCCAGCATAAAAGAAGCCAAACTGACAAAATAAATACATAGCTTTCAATTAACAAGTGTCGGAACACAGCAGCGCATTAACTGTGTTTAAGCACTGGAAGGGAGGGCTGGCTTCCCTGCTATGTTAAAATGACATTCCCAGTTCATCCATTGCAAAGACATGGTACAAATTACCTCAAGATGTACCTTGCTTGATACATTTGCTGCTCTTCTCTTGGGGGAAAGGGGAGGGAAGGGGGAATACAGACTAACTTTCATTGCTTTACAATTTACTTTCACCACTGCCTGACACTGTGTTTTGTTTGCTTTAAAATAGCTGAGGAGAAAGTAAATTACACTTTTGACCAACTGCGCTATCCCACAAGCATTTGTGTGATGATAACCCATCACACACAGAAAGCTGACATTTCTCGAACTGGCATTTGCTGAATGCAACGGCAGTCTCCAAAAACACAGTGACCTTTTTATTGGCAACCTCTTTAATTATCTCACTCTTGTTCGCGTGGAATATCCTTTCTCTCTTTAGAAGAAAGCAAATCTCATCTTACTGCAGACACAATAATGTAATATAATCCAGATTAGGCTCCTAATGATTATTACTGTTAAAACGAACAGTTAAGGATTTACCTTAAAAGCCAATGTAAAAGTTTACAATTTCATCTCTGGAATCCGTTCCAGAGAAGAGCACAGTTCTGACCTTCAAAGTCAGTGTTTCAGTGCCTCTTTGATGTGCTTCAGAACAAAAGTTCAAGCTGCATCTCATTTCAGTTTGTCACATTTTGTTTTTGTGTAAATCTGAAGAAAGAAATTGGAGAGAGCAGCCAGGGTTGGCAGTGCTTCCCCTGCCTTCTGCTTTTCTGTCTGTTGATGCTGACACGTGCAGTGCATTTCCTTCTGCCCCCTTTGTTTAAAAGGGTCACAAAGGCATTTGGAAGTTGTATTCCCATCCACCCACCACCAAAGGCTAGGCTCCCTATGGCGCTGCCATGTTACAGTAAGGGAAAGGTTAAAATCTGTGCTCCTTTGGCAGGCACAATGAGCTCAAAGCAAGCAGCTTCCCCTTAACATAAACCCTACTTAAACAACGCAGTGCCCACATTTTCCAAACAGATGTCAGGATTTCACGCCTAGCCTAGTGACTGGTTGGGAGGAATGCAGAACTCTTTTAACATATCTCTGATTTTCCGTTCCTACTGTTTACACATCCCATTATCAATTTTTATAAAGAGAAAAAAGGAGATTCCTGAAAGAGATTGCAGTTGTGAAACAAACTTTTGGTATCATTTAAACAGCTGATGCAGTAAATTGTTGGAGAAATTGTTAGAAGTCCATGTGGAATATTGGCTGTAATGATACAAGAGGAACAAGTAGTTCAAAACAAACTGCATTTTTTAACAGTGCATTTTAAAACAGGCTCATTATTCATTTTACTGTTAATACATGGTTTGGATTTGAACATGTGGTTCCAATAACACTTTCTTATAAGACTTCATGTTATCAGTAAACTTGAAATTGAAAACTAACACATTTATGAACTTTTGTTTTTATTGTAGTCAGACCAAAACAAAATGAAGTTACAAATGCCATGTGTCTGGGCATTTAAATTATAGTTTGGTTGGTATGACTATTAATTCCTGCAAAACCTAGATTGTAGCTTCGACAGACACCAGAGCCACTCAAGTTCAGTTCTTATGATCACCAGGTTGTAATGCGTGGCTATTAATCAGGCTTTTTAGAAGTGGATATTGTAATAACCATATCCTGCTATCAATTTTTGTGAAGATTCCCATTATCTTCTTTGGGAAATTCACAAGTAGAACAAAGGCTGGATTTGGCCAAAAATGCAAAAACTATGAAAAACATATTTAAATGATTAGAAACCCAAACAAATTTGAAGTTTAAAAATTAAAATCCCTTTCAAGTGAAACTACAAATATTTTTAAGAGGAAGATAGGTGGGTCACAATACAGAGGGAGGGGAAAGGGAATGAGTTTCTCTGGAAGTGAAAAAATATCTATTTTTGAAAGAGTGAGCACAGAATCATAGAAATTGGGAGCGGGGACCATTTACTACTCATCTCCCTTATAGTATGCTTCCCAGTGCTTTGTCCAGATTATTTTTGAAGTACTCAAATGATAAAGCTTCCATGACTTGCTTTGGGAGACTACTCCGCAGTCCAACAGATTGCACCAGTAGGATTTTTTTCGGATATGCAACTTCTAAAATTCCTTTTGCTCAGTTTCACCGCTTATAACACCTCCTTACATTCCCTGAAGATGACCACTCCCTCCTAGATGTTCACAGCTTTGAAGTACTTACACAGAATGATATTTCATTTAGAACCAATCAAAGTGGAAAAATGTACCTTACAAAAAAGCTTAGTTAAAAGGAGAACTCTGATCCTCTGATACAGGGCCAGGCTGTGTGCCTGTTGTAGTCAATGGCAAATCTCCAGTGGGAGCAGGATTGAGCACTTGATCAAGACTCAAGAGAGTAAAAACAGGCCAACATTCCTATTTGAAGGAAAGGCTATCTTTAAATCAGCAACACGGTGGCTACATTAGTAGCTTTAATGATATAACACTGAGCTCTGGAAGATGGAAATCTACTAGAGAAGCAGTTCTCTACATCAACCCCAGAAAAATGGATTCTTACTCATTTTACATCATTTGATTATACCAGTGTAATCTGACGCACAGTCACTCTCTCCTCATGTTAGCCAAGCAGGTATTAAATATTTTTGCACCCCCTTGCAGCATAACTCCTCCTCTTTCTTATTTCTAATAAGAAGTCCAACCACAGTAAATTACCTTTTTGTCTTACTGAAGCCTGACTGTCCAAAGCCTTACATCTTGCGTAGTCATTCACACTCGTGCAAAGCGAGCGTAAAACACAACCAAATCAGAATGGTATTATCATCCTTTTGAGGAGTAGCAGACGTCAGGCACTTGTGAGTTGGTTTCCAACTGGAGAAGCAATATGTGATGTGCAATCACCGTATTTTCTTAGCAAAGCTTATTTATTTATACTGAATACATTAGTCCCTGAACAGAGGTGATCAAACAGCATGCAAGCAAACTTCTCTTTCAGAAATCCCAGCCTAAACTCCAAAGGCTGATTCCCAGAAAGCAACTCTGCACCAAAAATTGACTTTTGTTAGTGAGATTAAAGCAAAGGCCAAACTCTCTTGCTGTTTGCAACAGCTTCCTACAAAAGAAACTGCAACACACACACAAAAAGCTAACAACAATACAACAGTTCTTCAAAAGACTGTACACTGATCACAAGCTATTAACAAAACTTTGTAAGACTATGTGTAACAGCACCATCTGGTGACTCTGGCTATAACATGATCATTTTAAGACCCACCTAGTGTAAGGGTAAACAACTACACAAGTTTCAGAGTAACAGCCATGTTAGTCTGTATCCGTAAAAAGAAAAGGAGTACTTGTGGCACCTTAGAGACTAACAAATTTATTAGAGCATAAGCTTTCATGAGCTATAGTTCACTTCATCGGATGCATATAGTGGAAAATATAGTGGGGAGATTTTATATACAAAGAGAACACGAAACAATGGGTGTTACCATACAGACTGTAACAAGAGTGATCAGGAAAGGTGAGAGCTATTACCAGCAGGAGAGTGGGGGGGGGGGGGAGAACTTTTTGTAGTGATAATCAAGGTAGGCCATTTCCAGCAGTTGACAAGAACAGTAGGCGGGGAAAATAAACAAGGGGAAATAGTTTTACTTTGTGTAATGACACATCCACTCCCAGTCTTTATTCAAGGTTAATTGTATCCAGTTTGCAAATTAATTCCAATCCAGCAGTCTCTCGTTGGAGTCTGTTTTTGAAGTTTTTTTATTTAACAATTGCCACTTTTAGGTCTGTAATCGAGTGACCAAAGAGATTGAAGTGTTCTCCGACTGGTTTTTGAATGTTGTAATTCTTGACGTCTGATTTGTGTCCATTTATTCTTTTACGTAGAGACTGTCCAGTTTGGCCAATGTACGTGGCAGAGGGGCATTGCTGGCACATGATGGCATATATCACATTGGTAGATGTGCAGGTGAACGAGCCTCTGATAGTGTGGCTGATGTGATTAGGCCCTACGATGGTGTCCCCTGAATAGATATGTGGACACAGTTGGCAACGGGCTTTGTTGCAAGGATAGGTTCCTGGGTTAGTGTTTTTGTTGTGTGGTGTAGGACACTCAGGTCTTGAGTGTCTGCAATGGAATAACTGCATCAAAAAGAAACCAAAATACCTAACTACTAGCAAAGAAATTAACTCCTCTCTTTTTTTTAAACTTGACTGCCCTCACTGCCAACTGATTGGGTAGCAATCACCCACTCTATCTGAGAACAAGAAAGGGAGGACAAGTTGCTGGCAGAGATACATCTTATGCCAGCGTGCTACAGACCAGTCTGACTGACTGCAGTTTAAGAACGCTAATTTGGATTTTTCTCTCCTTCCTTGACTAAATGTCAGTGGGATTATGCTCCCTACATGGACTCTGCTTCAGATTATACATGATGAATCTAATCACTGCCATGCTATGTTTCCACATAGCTAGTGATACAGATTTTTAAAGCTACTTAGGCCTCGCTGCACTCAGTATTGTAATGCCTAACTGATTTAGGAGCCTAAATCTAATTTTCAAAAGTGATTTAGGCACTTAGGCATTGCAGTGCTGACTGTCACAGTGCCCAGAAAATCACAGGAACAACACTATGCTCTATAAAGCCAAATTAGGTGCTAGTCTCCTACACAACATCTGGGAAGAGATAGGCACCTAAGAATGCAATGCGGAAAGCCAGCATGCTAGGTGGGGAGATCCAATGGCAGATGCCGACGAGAAGTTTGTGTCCTGTATTTGAGACAGATGCCTAAATCTAGGCTGCAGGGAGGCATCTGCTTAGCAATCCACAAATGGAACCCGTCGCCTGGAGTCAGGCTGGTTAGGAACCTAGAGCCGTTTCTTGAAGGAATGCTGTAGGTACATGCTTTGCTCTACATAAAATTGCCAGTGGTGGGGGTGCACACTTTATAAATTTAGATCAGTGGTTAGAGTGATAGTCTAAATAGTAATTAGGCTAGAACAGCGGTGGGCAACCTGTGGCATGCAGGCTGCATGCAGCCCAGCAGGGTAATCTGCTGGTGGGCTGCAAGACAGTTTGTTTACACTGATCATCTGCAAGCATGGCCACTCGCAGCTCCCAGTGGCCGCGGTTTGCCGTTCCCGGCCAATGTAAACTGCAGGGAGAGGAGGCCAGCACGTCCCTGCAGCCTACGCTGCTTCCCGCAGCTCCCATTGGCCAGGAACGGTGAACCATGGCCACTGGGAGCTGCGAGTGGCCATGCTTGCAGATGATCAGTGTAAACAAACTGTCTCGTGGCCCGCCAGTGGATTACCCTGACGGGCCGCGTGCAGCCCACAGGTTGCCCACCAGTGGTCTAAAGAGTGAGAATGACTCTGTAGTCCAGTGGTTGGAGATCCTGGGTTCAGTCCCCCTGCTCTAATCACTCCTTCATTATTTATCCAGAGTGTAACAGTTTCAACAGGAGACAGTGAGGGAGCCCGACATCAGACTATCCCATTGCTTAGTGGTTAGAGCACTCTCCCGAGAGGTGGGAGAACCTTGTTCAAATCCTTTCTCCAGCTCTGACGGAGAGGTGTGGCCTCAGCTGGAATACAGTATCCAATTCTGGCTGCCACACTTTAGTAAAGATGTGGATAAACTGAAGAGAGTCCAGAGGAGAGCAACAAAAATGATAGAAAGTTTAGAAAACCTGACCTATGAGGAAAGGGTAAAAAAACTGGGCATGTTTAGTCTTGAGAAAAGAAGATTGAGGGGGGACTTGATAGTCTTCAAATATGTTAAGAGCTGTTATAAACGGGATGGTGATAAATTGTTCCCCCTGTCCACGGAATGATGGACAAGAAGTAATAGGCTTAACCTGCAGCAAGGGAGATTTAGGTTAGATATTCAGAAAAATTTTCTAACTATAAGTAGGGCCCTATCAAATTCACAGTCCATTTTGGTCAATTTCACGATCATATGATTTTTAAAATGGCAAATTTCATGATTTCAGCTATTTAAATCTGAAATTTCACATTGTTGTAATTGTAGGGGTCCTGACCCAAAGGAGTTTTGGGGGTTCGCAAGGTTATGGTAGAGTGGGTTGTGGTACTGCTACCATTACTACTATGCTGCTGCTGGCAGCAGCGCTGGCTTCAGAGCAGGGCAGCTGGAGAGCGGTGGCTGCTGGCTGGGAGCCCAGCGCTGAAGGCAGAGCTGCTGTCAGCAGCAGTGCAGAAGTAAGGATGGTGTGGTATGATATTGCCACTCTTACTCCTGCACTGCTGCCTGAAGAACTGGCACACAATAGCTCATCTTAGATGATCACTCTCCTTACAGTGTGCATGATAAACACCCATTTTTTCAGGTTCTGTGTATATATAAATCTCCCCACTGTATTTTCCACTGAATGCATCCGATGAAGTGAGCTGTAGCTCACGAAAGCTTATGCTCAAATAAATTGGTTAGTCTCTAAGGTGCCACAAGTCCTCCTCTTCTTTTTTCAATTCACTGTGTGACTTTCCCACAGATATTAAAGTGAAGCTGGTCAGTAAAGATTCCTGGCAAGTTTCAGTAAATAAACACAAAAAAGTAGCATTCACAAACATTCAAAGTGCATCATCCCAGGAGAGTTCAGTGAATTCTACTGCAAATGACTCAAGACTCATCAAGCTTTTTGAGCTTAACAGTTTATAGATTCTGAATTATATAACTAGCTTGTCATGAGTCACAATGTCCCATTGAAGTGACTGTAAAATTGCCACTTCACTTGCTGGTATTTCTGTTGAATGCATCTCCTAACCCATACCCAACTAGTAGGGAAGCAGATTTAGAGACTGTGGCCATGTCATTACACGCATCTATTTGTGCTGAGTGTTCAGGTGCAATATACATAGCCTGCTTCCCCATAGAGTCAGGGCATCTATGTTGCAACAGCATGTTCAGTTCTATAGAGGCTAGCTTGGTCATAACTAATTAGTCAAATAATCACTGGGATTATTACTTAACTAGCACAGGAAATCCAGTTTCACTGACCAATCATTGGTGTGCTAAGTTAGAAAGAAAAGATTTGCAGGAGAAATAAAAATCAAGATCATATTTTTCCTCTGAAAACTTAAAAATCTTTAAATCCTGCCCAGAAATCATGTGGCTGTTAGCTGAGAATACTGAAAAACAAACTGCACCAAAATGGATAAGGGCAGACCATGCAGAGAGGCCACACAGCAGCAGGAACAATCCCCTACAAGGAATTCAGAGCCAGCTACTTACCATCCCCTATATAATATAGTTTGATAAACAAAGATAATTTTAATCAACTAGCTGCACAGTTCTTTATATTACACCCACCCTATGTTTCTGTGCACCTCACTGCCATGCCTTGAAAAGTCTGACTGCCAGCAAAAGGGTTTGCCAGATCTCTGAGCCGGCATTCAGGAGGAGTTGAATATTGTATCTGCTGGTCACATCTGTGTCAAAGGGAGTAAGCACAAAAGAGAGAAAAGAAGAAAGGGAAAGTGCCTCACTATCTAGAGCTGGCTCGAGCTGCTGAGTTATCACAGGATGCTGCTGACAATCTCACAACTACACTGCAACCTCATTTACACATGTCAGAGACAGAGGAGGTGGGAAAGGTACAGTGAAAGAAAATAAGGGAAATAAATCATTACATGCATTCATCATATTCAAGTCCATAATAGAAAGTATTTAAGATCAGGAAATGAACTGCTACCACAAAGTCAGTGGGTCAGTGTGGCAAGTGCAACATAACCTTAAAATCACCTAACCTACTGCACCTTTAGATTTAGTCCAGATAAAGTCTAGATTAAATTTACCGATAAATCCATCATCCCCTATTCCCAGCTATTAAAAAAGAAAAAAAATCTACTGATACTTCAAATTCCACAGAATTTCCCTTGGTACAGCTGCAAACACCATGTGCCCCTGGGATAAAACCAGACTGACAAACTACCATAAAGATCAGCTAATTAAACACATTTAAATTACCATGCAGAGTTATTCAGTGCATCATGCTCAACAATTCTCCAGCACAGCTACTTTCTTTGGGTTTGGGAAGCATATCTTTCCACTAACAGCAAAGCAACAGAGCTGGATTTACCGCCTTTCAGATAAGGAACCACCCCCCACCCCATCCCCCCATTTAGCTCCCCTCTTCCAGTGAATAATATCTCAGTACTACCTCCATTTATCAGCACTGCAATTCCGTATCTTCAGTCATTCAAAGAATTTAACAGCCTGGAAATTCCTGTTGTCCATTATTTGAGGTCACAGATAAAAGCGAAACAGCAACCGTGATTCCCATCAATCATAACTCACTCACTGATAGAATGTATGGAAGGAGACCTACTGATGTAAGCTAGTCACCAGAGAAAATACCTACTGATGACGCATATCCAGGCATAAAAATAGTTACAGGGCCCCCAAAGGGATTATTCAACAACCTACATTTAGATATTCTTACAAGAGACCTGAAGTCGATTTGCTGGTATTAGATGGCTGGGGAATGTTGAAGTTTAAGCTTCCTCAGCAGCCACAACCACAAATAGATGGTTTAAATAAGATGCTGCAATTACAAGCTGTTCTGTAAATTTTAACATTGCAATACAAGCATTAAGCCTAAAGAGAAGCACTGACTATAAAATGCTATACAGCCTTTATCTTTTACTTGGCATCTTTTAATGTACCAACTCTTTTAGCATATTAGTGGGGGATAAAGTAAACAATTCCAAATTAATCCAGAGATATTCAAATAAAGCATTTCACCCTAACACGTCTGCAGGCAATGTTTGTCTGAAATAAAATATCACCCCAAAAAAACTGATGTGATTTTTTTTGTCTGTTTCATGGGCATTATTTCTTTGGACAGTTCACAGCTATCTTGGCCATAATCTTTGTATGATACTTTGTGCTGCATCTTCTGCCTTTCTTGTATCATTTGGCTGTCATCCACTCAAAAAGAACTGCAGTGCAAATCTTTTAACTCAGAATCCAAACCCTGTCAAGATACTTTACTGCCCATATCAAACAATTACTAGATATTTTTACATTAATATCTAGTTCAAAACAGTGATGTTCTACATTAAATAATCAGTTATTATGGACAATCTCTTATTCCTTTATCTTAATTCCATATGCTCTCAATTGTCATGGCATTTACTAAGATATCAATGATCCTGTCAAAAGTCTTTAGAGCAGTTATATTAGCAGTTCTGTTGCAACTTCTCACCAAATTAAAAAACTCTGGATAACATTTTCAAAACCCTAATGTAACTGAGGCTCCTAAGTCTCATTTTCAAAAGTGTCTTGGGCACTTCGGATCCCAAATCATATTGACTTTCAATGAGTTTTAGGTTGCTAAGTGCCTAAATCACCTCTTTTGAAAATGGCACTTAGGTAGTTTGGAAAATGTTACCCTTTCTCTTACCTAGCCAAACATGAAGGGATTCATACGCCTCTCCTTGGCAAGGATGAAAACAACAACGGCCATTTTTGGCCCAGGCAGCTACATTCTACTTCACTTTCTTCAACTATGATAACACTGATATAAATAAAAATGCAAATTATTTTTAGTACAACAATTTCACAAAGCATGCACATTTTTTCCTGTGCACACAGGCTGGCAGTTTGCTTGGCCTAGTTTAACAACCCTAAGTAGAAGTGTTCATCGGTGCCCTCTAGTTCAGCAGTTCTCAACCAGAGGTCCAAGGCCCCCAGTGGGGGCCGCAAGCACATTTCAGTGGGCACGTCATGCAGGGCCAGCATTAGACTCACTGGGGCCAAGGGCAGAAAGCTGAAGCCCCACCATCCAGGGCTGAAGCCAAAGCCTAAGCAATTTAGCTTTGCGGGGTCCCCTGTGGTGTAGTGTCCTGGGCAACTGCTTGCTACTAATGCTGGTCCTGGCTTTGATATGAAGAAAATCAGCTGTGGTGGCACAGGTGGGCCGTGGTGTTTTTATAGCATGTTGGGAGGGCCTCAGAAAGAAAAAAGGTCGAGAACCCCTGCTCTAGATGATTATCCCCTCCAAGTTGCTGGAAGGAGCCTTGTGTTGTTCTCTCCGTCTGCCTCCAGCCCGCTCAGTTTCTCAGCAGGACTAAAACAATATATTTCCTACAGAAAATGTGACAAAATAATCCAAACCTGTAATGCACTCTAGCGTAGGAGCTCTTACAAAAACAAGTGTCGTGAAAAATAGCAAAGGTGTAAATGTGTAAGATACCACGTCACTGAAGATCTGTGAAACATTCTTTATAGCAAGTTTGCTAATTCAAGAGGAAATCACAACCTGCAGTATTTCACAAGAAATGCACAAAGTCTCTCACCAATAAGAAGTGGGTATTATAATTCTCTCTCTTTGTCAGGAAACTTTAAATAACTCAAAGGCATGTCAGACACCCATATATGATTTTTGTCACATTTTTTAAATGAACATAATAATTTGTCATGGATTAGCCTAACTCTGCAAACAATGCAAGAGCCCAACCCTGCTCCCCCTGAAGTTAACAGGAGTTTTGCCTCTTGTCTTTGATGGGAGAAAGATTGAGCCTCTTATATATTGCACTTTCTGACCCCATGTACCGTGACTCTATCCTCTAAATGCTAAACCTTCAAGGCGGAACTTGAGTTAGAGTCAAGGCACTCACATTATTTTTCTATATGGCCACATAATCAGATTATGTTATCTTTGCCCTCATGTATTCCACTCCTGGAGCACTATTTTTGTTATATCCTTCTGCATTTCTTCTCTTTACTTAGACTGTAAATGCTTTGAGGCAGGGATCGAGAGCCACATCTTGGCCCCCGTTCTGGTCTGACAGAGCAAGGCAGGTGAAAAACTGGGTAAACTGGCCAGCTGGGGATTCCCCCAGCATAGGGAAATCCCAAGGTCAGCAGGAGTAGATCTGACATATTCCACTCTCTGCCTACCACAATTCTGACCTTGGTATAAGGTAATATGTCAGGACATGTCTGGGTATCAGGGGTATGACTGGAGCCCAGAAGGCAAACACCAATGCTTATCCCCTAATATTTATCATTTTTAAAATTCATGATTTTTCAGACAATGAGGATTTTTGAGGTCATGACTCATGATTTTTTAATGCTTGTTTTTTGGCAACACTGCAACTGAGGAAAAGCATGCTTCAGCACGCAGTCTTACATCTGTCCCTTGGCAACAGTTTTAATACCACATTCATTCAGACGACTGGAAAACACAAGGTTAGTCCTAGAATATCCAGCTGCACTGAGAAAGTTAATTTCCTACATGCACATAGTCTGTCCTGACATACAGAACGGTCAGTCATACAGCCATGTCATTTAGGGAAGACTCTGGTGTTGTGTTTGGCCAACACCTGATAACTGCATTGTTAAGCAACTAAAATCACCTTTACCTAGCCAACCACATGATACCATAGTATTTATTCCAAGCAGAGAGGGGAAAAACTTTTTACATTCCAGAGGCAACAAAAATCTTATTACACAAATGGACAGTCAAGATAAAAGCTGAATATTAACCAAAAGTCTTCATTTGTGTTACTAAAGAGACCACAGATTGTTCAAATAAAGAATAATTAAAATCTTCTGTTTATTTCTAACATTTCAGTCAGTTTAGAAAGTGAAACTTTTGGCCAGTTTCACTTTGTTTAGAGCCAGTTTTAGTTTTCAGTTCTCCTGTGCTAGGACAGTGGCTTTCAATCTGCGGTCCACAGACCCCGGGGTGTCTGCAGACTATGTCACAGATTTCAAAAGGGGTCCGCACCTCCATTAGAAATTTTTTAGGGATCCGCAAATGGAAAAAACATATTGAAAACCACTTTGCTTAGAACAAGCACAATGCTAGTGTGTGAGAGTTTCCAACACTTCAGGAAAACATACACATTTTTAAAGTTTGTTTTTAATGAAATAAAAGACTCGTTTAAAAAAACCCTCAAAATAGGCCTCATTGTAATACATGCTTCCAATGAAAAGAAGATGGTGTCCAGCTAGTATAAAGGGAGATGGGGAAAGAGGAAGAGATGGCTACAGAAGGGCTGGAGGCAGATATATTGCTGCCAATGACAGTGGTAGCCCTGAATGAAATCAGCAGAGGGGGAAATGTCAAGGAAAAGTGTAGGAGATCTAGGGTCATAACTGTATAAGCTCTCTTATCTAACTAAGTATTGGGGGAATACGTGTAGTGGCAACGCTGTTTTGAAGATACAGAGTCATGAGCAGGAAAATGGTTAAATTACCTCCTTATCTTATAGCCTTATTAAAATAAAAAATGGGAGAGATATTTCTAGATACTACCCAGCAAACAGTACTGTTGACATTACAAATTATTTTCTTACATTACCAGTAATACAGAGGGCAGCAGACATACAAGAGAACATAACAGAAGAGAAGCAGTATACATTGTGGGTTAAAGTAAGGGTGAAAACTTTTATTATAGAAGTTATATACTGTATTTTCAAAGAGAAAATGGACACCACTGTTATATTTCTGCAGCTGGAAATTGTACTGAATGCAGGACTTCAGGGAGAAATGTTGGGTAGACAAAGGATGCAGGACTGGGCCTCAAATTAGCAAATTATTTTAGAAGTTTTTAGAACTGCAATTTTGGGAGTAACACCTGGCTTGCTGAGGATGGAACAGTGCGGAGAACTTGTAACCATAGTGAGCTACAGCTCACTTCATCAGATGCATACTGTGGAAACTGCAGAAGACAGGTTTCAGAGTAACAGCCATGTTAGTCTGTATTCGCAAAAAGAAAAGGAGTACTTGTGGCACCTTAGAGACTAACCAATTTATTTGAGCATAAGCTTTCGTGAAGGTTAGTCTCTAAGGTGCCACAAGTACTCCTTTTCTTTTTGCGAATACAGACTAACACGGCTGTTACTCTGAAACCTGTAACCATAGTGTCACACAACATTAGATAAACCATGATGCTGATATAAGAAACATAAAAAAGGCTTGGTATTCTTACACTGCTTCAGCATCAGCGTCACTCTCACAGGACTCTCCCTTTCTGCGGCTCATGTTCTTATAAAGGCATCGGAGCCTCAATTGTGTTGCACAGCACATTTGTAACATTTGCAAATCAGATACCATTTCAATTAAATTGAAAAGGGACTTTTAAATATTGCCCAAGGGGATAGATCGCTGATGTTGCCTTAGGAATTATTCTATAATTAAGGGTCTGATCCTGCAAACCCTTGTCCACATTAAGTCTCCCTCCTCATGAAAACAGCTCGACTACAGTCAATGACCCAGTTCTGCATTCCTCCATTCCACAGTAAATACAGGAATAAGGAAGGGGAGGGGAGGCAAAGCTGGCTTTAAGGGACTGCTCAGCTCCTGACGCAATTTAGAGGAGCCCTAAGGCTGCTCTAGGTTATGCTGACTTGTAATTGCCCTCTATGTGCCATTATATCAACCTAGAACAGCCAAATCACAGCACACTCTGGCCATGATTGCCCTTCCCAGCATGTTTCCAACCCACCCCAGACAAGATCCCTATACTGAGCTGTTATACTGGATGGGGTAATATGTGGTGACTGTTTACACTGGATTTATGCGATTAGAACAACATAAAGGGGGCCACCTCATAAATCACAATCAGGAGTAGGGGTCTATGCCCAGTAAGTAGAACTATGCTTGGTAGTAAGGGGTTGCAGAAGGACTAGATGCAGCCTCATTTAATCTCTACCAGATCCTTTTTACGTTTGCAAAGAAGTACAAAGACCCCAAACAAACCACACCAAAACCACTCTGCTTTCAGCCTGAACTTTCATGGTAAGTTTGCTCATACAAACTTGAATTTGATCATCACAAATACTGGAATCCCAATCCTAAATGTATTGTTCATCTCTAATTCAGTCAGGAAAGAGAAACACATCATGTGACTTGGGGTTAACATAAGGGGGAGTACAGGTTGCCTCTCTTCCCTTTCAGACCAGGATCCCTGTTGTCTTTATCAACAATGCTGTAAGACACTATACACAACATCTAAGTGAAGCATCCATTCAAACCATGCCCAGCCTAAATAATACAATACCAGCTGCCTCCATGAAAGTTAACGGTTAAATTAGTCCTAAATAGCTTATTCTGTATAAACATCTCCATGTCAGGAAAAAGTGCATTTAGGTGAAAATAGTAATTATATTCTCAGTTTAAACATTCCCTCACATAAATCCTATCAAATGTAATGGAAAATTATAATTTTTCTATGGTGTTTTTGCCCCAACCATTCTATAGAATTTAATGGAGAACTATACCTGTACTATCGTATTCTAAAAACCTACAGAAAGAAGATTATTCTTTACTGAAATTTCTCTTAAAACCTGGTAGAATTTAATAGACTCCCTAAAACATTTCAAGTGAATCCTATTGGGTTTCATCCCTACTAAATTCTATAGAAATTTTCCATAAGATTTGTGCTTCTTTGAATAAAAATGTTATCAGTCATTGTTTTCTGTACCTGTGCTACCCCTCTCTTTCCTGCCATCAGTGGCTACTTCACCCCTCATTTATGACTATGCCCAGCACACTGTGATTCCCATCCGCTTAGTTTTTTTCAGGCAGACTTTGGCAATCTTTGGAGGACCTACACCATGACATCACATCTGGAGCGAGACCTGAGCTACAACTCTGACAGTCAAAGTTTCATCATTCCCTTGCCATTCAACTGAGCTGAAACCTGAGCTACTGCTCTCCCAGCCTAATTGCAGGTCAGATTTCAGACTCTAGCTGTGATGGCGCAGTCCAAATCTTCCAAAGTTTGACAAAGATGCAAGACAAAAACGCGAATCAAGCACCTAATATTTCTAATGTAAAAACATACCTTTTAAAAAAAAGTTTATGGAGCTGAATTATTACAGAAATACTAAAGGAAACACTTTTTTGTATATACAATCCATTTTAAAAAAACCCAAACTGCAAAGCAACCAGTATTTCACTGCCCTCATAGCCCTACTCAGTTGTTTATGAGTTTTTCAGCCAATTGGCCCACCCACAAGTGCAAAGGAATTATTATGGCAGCTGCAGGAAGGAAAGCAAGGGAACAGCCTGTGAACCTGCATTCTTCTCTGTATGAAGAAGTCACTTACAGAGAACAAAGAGTATTCACCACAACTTACAACTGAGCCACTGACCTGCATGGGGAAGGTCAAAGTGAAAAAGAGACCATGAGAAAAAAGAAGAGGAAAGACAACGCTACATGAAGAGAAGGCAATTCAGAGTTCTACAACAGGTAACTTCTCCCCTAAATCGCATCCTTCCACTTTGCAAAAACAGATGAAACAAAGGAAAGAACAGCAGAGGCAGGGAGCCTTGAGAGAGCAGGGTCCTGCAGAACAGTTTCAAAATGGAAAAAGGTGGCAGAGAAAATGAGAAAAAAACCCACAAGCCTTTTGGAAAGAGTTTTGTGTCACATCACCACCGTATGTGCAGGGTCAGCAGCCTGGAACAGGAATCCTGGGGATTTCAGGGCCTGCAAACCAGGGTGTCAGAACATATTCAAGATATGTAAAAATCAGGACTGTCAGCTACCCATCCCCTCTACGCTTCTACAAAGACTCATGCTGGCATGGCAATGCTTGCCAAGCACATCTGGGCCCCCACAGGCTGTAACTTAGTGTATGGTTTCTCTGCAGGCAGCCACATGTTTCAAGTTTCCAGTACAAGAAGGTGCTTGACACTTTCATTTAAAAGCACAGGTGCCCTAATGTAAAAACTTACCATAATGACATGGAGTCGAGAGACATTCAGCATCAGGCATTTGCAGCACAAAGAACTGATCTCCCCTCCGTATTAAAGCAACCTCTTGAAAAACTGATTATAAGCAAATTAACAGTTAGACATACTAGTCACTAATACAGATCATTATACTGCTGAAAAAAGAATATTACAGAGCCCTCAAGCCTTCAACAAAAACTGGAAGTAAAATAAATACAATTCCTAACTGCAGTACTGACCCGAAAAGAGGAGGGAAGGGGAAAAGCTGGAGAAGGATTACATATGTCTGAAGTGTAGACATGGATTCCCAGTTCTCATGGCATCAACTAAAGGGTTCTTATCCTCAAAAGTGTGGGAAGAAAATGTGGCTGCCTAATGGAAGATGTTCTTTTTAACTTTCCAAACGATTGGGAACACATTAGCCTGGTGTATCAACTACACCTGCACTTATAACACATTCTAAGGCTACCAGCCAAGGTCCTACAAGACTTTTTGACAAGGACTGAATAAATATTGTAGCCAAGGGAGGAGGAAGCTAATTGTTGAGGTTTGAAAATAAAATCAAATGAAGATGAATGGAGACCATGAATACATTTGCTTTGGGAGAGCATATACACGTTTGAGTTTTTATACACCATTGATTGTATCATCTGCCTTTGCTTCAAAAACATTAAGTGAACTCTGAAATGAAAGCCAGAAATTATTTGCTGCATAATTCATTCACGAATGCCTTTCCAAAGCCAAAACTAAAATTCCAAAATACCAGAAGCTAGTGATTTCCTCACTGACACAGTAAGTTCTGTCATTTGTTATGTGACTACTGTTTCCAGACATATTGTTCCCTCTTTCCAAATTTAATAATGTACACTGATTTCTCCTGAACACTAAGATGAAACCTCATTTATTTGCCCTTTGAGCTGGTTTTGATTTTAGCTGATCCAGTGTATTAATCCTACTGTGTTACAATCTGCCAAATCTACATGGAGCTTCTCACTTCAGTTCTTGAGCAGTGATCCAAGAAAAAAATATCAGCCACCATTCTACATAATTGCCGTGTAATACAAGAGGGCTTCCCTCCTGCTACTCCAGAGACAACAGGACTGTGGCAGAGTGGTAACAAGAAGCCTAATTTCACCCATAGATATTATTCCTTTTTATACTCCTTCACCACTTGCCTTCCTAATAGCAGGAAAACTCAGTGAGTGTGAGCTCATCTCTCCATTCCTTTTCCCTAGACACTCTCACCCTCATCATGGGTTCCCACCTAAAACACATTGCTGCAGAATGTGTGAGACTTCCTTCTTGATACATACTTTGCACGTGCAGTTAACATGTCCCTGTAGCAGGGTGGTCACCCACTCTTGCCCTGAAGGGCTAGAAAACCAGCCCTTGGAGAGTGCTGGGGCTGTGGGCTAGAAGCTGGACTGACTGGGGAAGTAGCCACAGCTGGGCCATGCCCCAATCATGGCCCAGCTGGCCCTTATAACAGCTGGGAGCCAGAAACTCAGGCAGAGTCTCTCAGAAGAGAGAGACTGACTGGTTGAGGGGACCTCACCTGGGGACCTAGAGTGAGGCAGGGCTGGGGAAAGGCCTCAGGAGCTGGGAAGCCCTAGGCCAGCAACTCCCCAGGCCCATATAGGTATTGGGGTTGCAGAGGGGCACCCTGAGGGTGAGTAAAGGCAGCTAGTTCAAATCCCTTGTTACCTGGGATGATTGGCTTTTACACTGCAGTCTGCCCCAGGGTGCGGGGGCTAGATGGTGACTGGCAGTAGCCATAACTGAGGTGATGTGGGAGATCCAGGGAGTGAGAATACTGCAAGGGGGGCAGCACTCAAGGCAAGGCCACTGGGTCCTGGGAGGGACTGGGGCCCAGTGGTAAAGTGGATCACTGGCCTGTGGAGGGAGCTCTGAGCTGGAAATGGAGCTAATGCCCAAGGATGACCTGCAGGAGACACTGAAGGGGTGAGTCTAAACCTTTACAGTCCCCTACGTGTTCCTTTCCTCCAACAATAAACCTAAACCTCCTACACACATTCCTCCAGCCCTCTAACCCACTTGCTGCTCCCATGCCTGCTCACTTCACTTTCCCATTGGACAAAGAGGCTCAGGCCTAGATCCGCAAAGGTATTTATGTGCCTAACTTCCATTTATTTCAATGGGAGTTGAATACATTTGAGGATCTAGGCCTGAGCAATTTTTGGCCTGATCCCTTCAATGAAGGAGAGAAACGAAAGTTCTTTCATTCTGGTCCCTCAATGAAAAACAGGGTTACATATAAAAACAAAACTGTTGAGGAGAGAGAGGGTGGTGACCCAGTGCTACCAACTCTTGCTGTTTTATCACAAGTTTCACAATAGTAGGTGTTTTACTTAAAGCCTGAGCTCTTGGAGACTCAAGATGATGTAGGAATCTTGCCTTTCTTTTTTAGAAAGTTTCCAGCTCTCATGTTTGTGATGAAAAGCTTAAAATGTGAATTGAGTGCAGGCTCAGAAAGCAAACAATGAACCCAACACTTATCACTACGTAAAAAAAACTTCAGGATTTTAACCCTTTCATGATTTCTGGCCCCTGACTCATGGATTTGGAATGTTTGTGGCTGGCAGCACTGGTGACCTAATCCAGCCCAATCTTCTTTTGCCTTCTCCCAGAAGCAGAAGTAACATCCCTCAGCCAAGCGAAGATGTTGAAAGCACAACCATGCCCAAGCCACCTCTCAGGAAGAGAAGCATTGAAGGCAGGGGGAGAGTAAGCATTTGAATGCTGCTGATCCTTGCATCTGAACAGAGACCAGCAGAGGGGGAGGGAAACAACTTCAGAGCCTCAGCCTCTTCACCCAATGAAGGAGAGATCGAGGAGGGAAAGCAGCTCTAGCCCAGCTTTGCTTCCCTCTGATACAAGAGAGGGATTTCCACCCCCCCCCCCCCCACTACTGGTCTGTGAGCTTAATCGTGAACTGAGCCCAAGTGACACGGAATGATAAGACCTGTTTAAGAAGACTGTCTCGAGCAGGAAGAAATACATGTGTTCATTCACAAACCCCTTCCCAAGCCAAGTCTAAAATTCCCTTTTAGTCTGGTACTTTTGGGTAGTCTACTCTCTTGGAACAAGTGGAAGAGAGGGAGCACAGCTAACTCAGGGGTTTGATTGTTGGACTGCTAAACCCAGGGTTGTGAGTTCAATCCTTGAGGGGGGTCATTGAGGGATCTGGGGCAAAAACTGGGGATTGGTCCTGCTTTGAGCAGGGGGTTGGACTAGATGACCTCCTGAGGACCCTTCCAACCCTGATACTCTAAGAGAGGAGCCCTCAGTGTATATTAATACAGCTAGCTGATTGCATAACAATAGCACTGCTTCTGCTATCAATGAGCAGAGTCAATAACATTCTGCTTACAGTGAGTCTTAACACAAAATCAATTTTCTTCTTTTGCATTACTACTGAGCTTGACATTGAGGGGGGACATGAACATACTAGTGATGTGCACTATTTTTTTTAAAAGTCTGACCTGTTAATCTAATTACTCTACAAGTCCTATGGTAACAATTAGCATCAATCTGACTCAAATCTTATTAGCACCAGAATTCCGCCTTACCTGCTTCCCTCTCAAAATTACCTGGCTTGTGAGAAGCTTTCCAGAGAAATAATGTCTCTAACCTAATCACTGCAGACCCTACTTCCCAATTATGACACTTTATTTAATCACCCAATTATGCGTTTGCAGATACTATTCACCCCTCTGTAGGGGGAACCAGCACAGCACCTATAGACCATATATAAATTATGTCCCCCAGTAGCTCTCAAAGTAAGGTTTGAGTGGGGCTTAAGTAGTGTATAGGCTTTGTACTGGTCTTCTGCACAAGGCCAGCTCCAGGCACCAGTTTTCCAAGAAGGTGCTTGGCGCGGCAATGAGAATTTGGCAGCAGCCCTGCTGCTCTTCCCGCTGCGGCGGCAATTTAGCGGAAACTGCTTCAGGCAGCAAAATAGGTAAAGCAGCCCCTGCTTCTGCACCAGGGTGAATTTCATCCTAGAGTGCTAACAACTGAGCTTAGGCACCTTAGGTCAGCATGTAAAAGTAGCACTGCTGACACCACAACCTTGGCACCTATGTTTTAAAACTGCATTTATCATATCAATCCCATGTCTCTGAGACCTCTGTCTTACTCCCTCTCATTTCTCTACTGCTTTTTTTGCTGTTTTCTGTTTCTCCTGAAATAACTCCTTCCCCCCCCCCCCAACCAGAGCAGTATCTCCTTCTTGTTTTGTACTCTCCATTCTCCCTCCACCAGAGCCCCTGTCACTCCACTGTTGTCCTTCTGCCTTTGCTCTCATCTCATCTCTCCTCCTGTTCTTGCTTCTCTCGCCTTTTCTCCTTTCTTTGTGTCTCGTGTTACTTTCTCCTCATCTTGTCAGAATGAATGAGTGAGGTGCCCCACTGGGAAAGTCCTTTTCAAAAATAGACACCCTGATCAGAGTGTTGTACCAGCTATCTGGGCACCTGAAAGGAATTTGGAGCTGTACATACTACATTGTTCAGCATGAATGACCCTGCTATTCAGCACTGTACGTACAGTTCCTTTGTGAAAAGGAAACTGAAGATGAAGGTACATAACCCTAATGCACTAGCACCAGCATGCCTCTGTGAAAAGCAGGCCAGCATCAGAGACAGAAGCTGGAACAGGCAGGCAAAATAGATTGCTCTTCCCTCATACTTCTACAGCTACTGGGATGTCAAGAAGCAGACACAATGTAGCTGTTCCTGCGTCTCTGCTGGAGTAGGTGAGGAAAGCCAGAGGGGGGCTCAGAGAAATGAGGGAGGAGGCAGAAGGAGAGAATAGAACTCTGGGGACAACAGCAGTGAAATAGCAAGTCTTGAGGGAAAAATAATTCCCATGATTATGCAAACTGACCAAGCCTTCATCTTCAGGGAATACATCACAAGGGAATACACAGGAATTATGTACATTCTCTTGGCTCACCATTTAACTGCTATTGCCCTCTTTTCCCAAAAACATGTTTAGTTTAATGTCCTCATTTTGCTTGCATTCATCTCAGTTCTTTTATATATTTAAAATTCAGAGTTTTGGGTGTTTTTTTTTTTTTCAACTCACTCCCAACCCTCACTCTGAATGTATTAATACCTCCACCCTGAACACAACTGGGCTCTTTGTGTTGCCATGGAATTGAAACCTTTGCAGTTTTGATGGTAATGTATGCCAGGGAGCACAGTGTTCTTACACTGCTTATAACAGAGGTACTGTAAAAATCACTGCATAGCATTACCTTCCCTAGTATTCTAGACATTCAGCTTCTCATCTGTTCATTTTTACACAAGCTTTGTTTTTCTATCTTGCCACATGCACATCTGTTTGTCTATATAAATCCAATAGGTCACATGCTCAGCACTTTCTAGAAGGTCCGCCAAACTATGGACTTTCCCCTTTTAAATCAAAAGTGGTTTGCAAGCATGCAGCAACTGAGGCAAGGACTAGAGAGGGTATAAGTATATGAAATAGAATATAGAGTCGGTGACTGTATTGTAAAGCACATATAATATGCTATGTTAGTAGCTGATTTATAATGCTCATTAAAATGCTCATTTCTGATATTACAAGCACAATTGCTCTGTGGCATCCTATGTGTATTTATCAAACACACCAAATTAGATTGTAAGATTTTTGGGGCAGGAACCAGGTCTTTCTGCATGTGTTCATATAGTTTGGCATATTGGGGCTCCAACAGTGATTAGCATCTCTGGTACGACCGTAAAATAAATAATCCATCATAATTATTCACTATGATGATGCATCATTTAGGGAGATGACCAATTAGATTAATCTAAACACAGTGGGCTTAGTTTTCAGCCACAGGCTCTGAAGAGTGCATTGACACCTATTTGTGTTCAAGAAACTGGGTACACAATTACCAAACTTTCAGATGCAAAATGACCATAAATAACTTACCATTTGTGCACATATGGGACTTTTGCATGCAGGGCCAATTTGAGGCCATCTCAAAATCTGAAACCAATGTGAGGCCCACACTGTTCCTAATCTAGGCTCCAATTCAGTGAAATTCTGAGGCATTTGCTTTAAACTTAAAAGGCAAGCATTTAAGTACCCTGCTGAATTGGGACCATATTTTCTTTGTTATACCGAGTGATTCACTTTAAAAAAAAAAAAAAAACCAAATAACAAAAAAACAGGGTATTTAGTTTTCTTACACCAGGGACAGGTTCTCTTGATACCTTCTCCAAAACATGAATCCTCAGGGAGCACAAAGGGAGCAGAGAACACCAGCTGGGGAATCCCACTTCCACCTTCAAGAGAATCTTGTGTGTGATTTGCAAGGAAGGAAAGACAATAAATCCAGAGAATCCTATTATGGAACAGTCATCTGTTGCCCTGACCTGCTGCAGGGCTTCCCGCTTTGGCACTGTCCAGGGAGAGAAAAGGTCTATTCTTAGAACACCTCATGCTGAGCAGGATTTTAGAATATTTGTGATATAAGTGACCTCTCTCTTTGCAGTAATTCCTGATGACTGAATCAGTCTACCTGGAGTTTGTGATTTCCTGCAATTAGTTGCCCTCAGGGATGTGGAGTTTCCGCTTGTTCATAAATGAGGCTTTCTGAGCCAGATTTCTGCCCCTCGTTCCACTTAGTTTGCCAGTATCTGACGTAACAGCTGTATTGTCTGTCGATATCAATACTACATGGCTAGTCACCCGATTCCTAAATGCCAACATTAGACTGGGAACTCCTCTAAGCTCCAGGACATTGCTGTGACACTGCTTCTCCTGCTTAGTCTACATTCCCTTGTTCAGTCTTTATGAATTTTAACAGCACATCTCAGGCTCATGTCTGTGACAATTATACTACATACTGCAATTCTGCTAAAGGCATCCCTCCGCCGCCATCTTCCAGAGGCTTATGGAAGATTCTCACCAATTGATGGAAAGTGCCTGGTGCTGTCTGAACGTAAGAACAGGCCCCCCCTCCTTTCTTATTCCTTAGTCATAGAATGACTATTTTGACAGGCATGGAGTGGCATCTGGTACAGTACCCAAATGCTGTGACTAGCTTAGAGGACTTTTCTGGAGGCCTTCAGTAGTGTGGCAGCAGCTATGGCCACAAGGATCCATTCTGCTGATGAAAAGACTGCTGTCAGCAGTCTAACAGCGTTCCCAAATGTACTGATGTGACAAAGGTTTTCTTTCCAGTACTGCCTAATTTCTGATGTGACAGCACATCACCTTCACTGCCTCCACTATTTCTGGTCTAGATGAGGCCCTCACCATCAGCTGTCTAGTTACAGAAGAACATGTATTGTATTCTGACGAAGGGTTGTTGCAATGTCAAGAGCTTTAAGAAGACCCCAGGGACTGATTGGAGTGAAAAAGGAAAGGATTTATGACTGTTAAAGCTAAACCTCCACCACTTCTGATCATTCTTTCCCATTTGAGGTAACCAGATATTATAAAGGAAAGTTATAAACATCTTGATGGTTAATATTATTCCCTTTGAAAGGATTCTCTCTTGTGGAAATCCATACTTACTATAGCAAACAACCTGGCCTATGGAGATTCCACCCCACCATGGGTTCTGAGCTGACTTTGAGATGGGGAGAGTGGATGGGTTACATTATTAATTAACTACATCTTTGATCTGCAGTGGAACAGCACTGGACCTCAATCCAGCAAAGCACTTAAGCATATGTGTAACTTTAAGTGCATGCATAGTCTTCAATGGGACTTCAGCATGACTACTTGCATACTTAAACTGACATACGTGCTTAAGTGTTGCACTGGTCCTTTCTGACCTGGACACTGAGAGACTGTAATGAGACTTTTCTACCCCTTTTCTCTGCTCTGTCAAGTTCCCACAATGTGGTGGGGGAGGAAGAACCCAAAGAAGGCCTAACCTTGATTTTCATGCCCTAATTGTTTTGACATCATGTAAGTGTCTTCCAATGAAGAATGCAGTGTACTTGAATTTTCCAGCCACAGTCTTAAATTCTATGTAAAGAACAATATAGTCTGTCCAGTATGTCCAAAATTCAAAAGAAATCCAACAGAAATCAGTGGTAGTCTTCCCACATACAATAACTAATTTGGTGGGATTAAATGGTTCTAAAATGAGAATCTTATGGCAAAATCTAGAAGTTACACACACACACACACACACACGAAGGGACTTCAAGTTTAACCACCCAGTAATCAGAGACATGTTGCTTATGCTCTCCCATAGTTTCCATTTTTTCATTGTCATAAAGGAGTAAGAAGTATTCTTTCAGCACATGTACTGTAGAGGCTTGCAGTCTTGCAAAGTGTAACTATTTCAGACACTTATGTAACAGGAGAAGACCAGTTCTTCTGAGGACATGATTTTTTATCAACTGCACTTGTGCAGATTGGTTTCCTAAAATATTTTGCAATGCTATATGGATATACTGCCAAATTCAGGTGGGGGGGGGGGGTGGAAAAGCTTTTTTTTTTTTTCTTCCCCCTCTCCCTTCAACAGGCTTTAAGAGCCAAAAGCAATTTCCTTGCGAATTGGGTAGAGGGTGCCAAATCTGTGAAAATTATAATCTTGTCCTTCATATATCTTCCTGTCATGAAGATATGAAACATACCATGAAAATTTCTAATAAGTACAAAACACCACAACCCATCTGCTTATAAATACAGGTCACTGTCTGTATATCACTCAGTGCTTAAGTCCTTGAGCTGGCTCGCCTCTGAATATAGATAGTCTTGTTAAAGGCCAGATAATCAATTTCCTCCATGACACTGACCTTAAGATACCTGAGAGATCACTTCTCCACTTGCAACCATTAAATCCCACAGCACCTACTTCATTTCACCAGAACTATGAAACTCTTACCCAATAAAGAGAGGTTGGTGGGTGTAGGACAGTGGTTCACACCCTGAAGAGAATGATTTCTTTCAGCATAAAATGTAAAAATTGTTTCTTCAATTTAGTATATTAAGAAATTTCTGAGGGAAAGCTAACATCATAACTACTCACTCAAATATAAAACAAACAAAAAACCCTATAAACTAGTCAAGTTATTTTTTCCTACATATTGGGAAGAAAGGACGTGCCACAGATTATTATTGCTATTTCAATCTTCAAATGCTTAGGATCCTAAAGTAATGGGAGCCATCTAAGCACCTGCATAGACAGACAGACAGCAAATGCTGGTGTTAACTGTATTAGCTAAGCTGGAATTACCTGTTGTCTCCACATGGGCATTCTATACATCCTTTACATGTAAACAAGATCCTCTTCAACATCTAAGAGAGACTCTAAGGGAGCTTCTTTTTCTAGAAACACAATTAAGGCAGGACCAGAATGTCCATCACCATTCTAAATACCAAATTACCTTCAATTTTGAACTGCTTTCCTAAGCACTTAGCATGCTTTATAACACCAGTTTAATTTTCCCCCCTTAAAAAGGAAAAGATTGCTGAGGAGTTTGTCCTGTTTTTTCTCACTGATGTTTGCCTAAGGTCGACCCATCTGCAAACTCTGATCTCAGTATTTCTCGCTCTGGAGCCCATGTTTGTAACTCTCAGACAAGAACTGATAGGATTCAGATTTCAGAGAGTCATATTTAGGTTTTCCAGTAATGTAAATACAGAGTTTCTAGAAAGACAGACTTGGAGAATCATACACAGTTTACATTTACCTTACTCTATTCTACCAACAAACTTTAATTGAAGGCCTGGAGGATAAAGCCCAGAACAAAAATTAATCCTGTTGCACTGCTTTATCTCTCTATTTTTTCTATGGCACTGTCTGATTGCTCCAAATCAGAGTTCAGGCACACTGACAAAGTAATGGGGAGAAGCTTGCACTACTGCAGCCCAGTTGTAACTGTTCTGTGGATAAAGACAGAACCTCACATTTCTGCTGTCAATCCACTGTCTCTGACCAGTTTTGTCTAATTTATTTGACCTTTCACCGCTATCTGATTTTTTTAAAAAAATCTTTTTTTTTTTAAATCATAACTTCAATATAGTGTTCTTAAACTATTCCCACGGACCTTTTGTACTTATTACTGCCTTTCCATTAGTGGCTGTAATCATTTTATTTGTTTATTTGTACATTTATTAGATCTCTGGGTCTGCTACTGAACATTTTTGTATTAAACATGGAAAATTAATAAATAGATACAAAAAAAGAACCAATACTAGCAGCAACATCTTGAAGATGATATCAATGATAGAAATTAAATAAGCTTTCCAGTTGAAGGGCTCTATCTTTCACCTGCGGGACTTAATGACAAAACCACAACTGATTTGAACAGAGGCAGGCTCAGGCAACTAAAAAGACTACTACATTAACTATACTAGGACTCTCCTTGTGTATTCAAGTTCCTGAATCTCTAAATGAAACTGGAATTAAAACAATGCTTGGTTGTTTTTAATTGAATCACCTCAGTCATTCTTCTAAACATGTTACAATGGAAATGAGGCAAACAGATAGATCGACTGATTTAAAAGACAGATCCTTATGTTTTCCTCTATACTGTGGGTGTGAAAAAAAATTGATTTACTGTGTATAAACTGTATATGATCCCCCTCTTCCCCCCCCCAACACATATATTGTTATGCAGTGGTGATAGTTGCCCCATAGTTCAGACTAAAGCTAGTTCCTAACTTAAAAAGCAAATCAAACTAGCCTCCTCAACAGAAACTGATCTTCCTGCTATTTTGCAAGTTGCATCTCATCCCAGAATAAGAGGGGGAAGTTTGGAAATTATCAGAGTTTTAAGTTATGACTTTTTGAAATTTTAGCTTTAGTTTACATTTTTAAAATTATTCTTATGCTTTTTTGGATAATCAGATCTCCAAAAAGGTTTTACCTTGATATTTGTTACGTTTTGCTGGCCAGTTAAGAGATGTAGGCAGTTCACTCATGCTATATATTCTTTTTTGGTCAAACTCTACATATACTTCCATACATGCAAAACACTGTGGCTCCAATCTTTGAGTTTGGCTAAGCTGTGCTCAGCACAGGATCCTGCCAGAAGGGACAAAGATGGCTGCACTGCACACAACTTTTACATGCTCCTGATTCCCAGTTCAATCCCTAGTTCAAGGCAGAATAGTCACCTGCCTGCCCTACCCTATTCTGGTTTGTAATAGCCCCCAAAGAGCTGTTATGCCACCCACTGATTGCCTGAATGCAAAGTACTCTGGCCATGACATACCCTGTAATATGTATTCCAGGAGTGGCTGGGTTGGTTTGGCATAAAGCCAGAAACTCTGGCTCTATACCAGCCAGGGATTCCCCGAAGCCAGGGGAATCCTCAATGGCCTGATTAGGACACTCTGGCACAAAGGGGATGCATCAGGGCTGAAGAGCCCATATATATTCAACATATTTCATAATTCCAAAAAGGTTTTCCCTTTTGTTCATAAAAACAACTTACTGCTAATCAACATACCACCTTAACAGGAAATTTATGGAGCTCAGACATATGCTGCTGTAGCCTAAGACTATTGGTAAATTAGTTTTGAAATCTTCATTTCCAATTAAATAACATTATTTCTTTATGTTTATATCAACACAGTGGTGATGGGCACTATAGAAATCCCTAAGATTGACACAGACAGACAGATAAATTGTACAACTGGCACACACAATCTTGCTGAAGTCTCAGCAGAAAGGTCACAGATTAAACATACTAACTATGCCCAGCAGTAGTCTCTACAGAAGAGGGCATTACAAGAAAACGTGTACTGCTACTGTCCCAACATTATTTCTTCAGTGGATAACTAGTGGTCTTTAATCTCCAGTGCTATGAATAAAGGTTTAAACAACTTTCATGAGCAATAAATTCATACTTTTAAGGAAATGTAGAACTCAGTTAAATAAATCAGTGGAAACTGAATTAGCAATACCAGAAATCATGTTACTCTCTTGCTTGATGGCAAGAATACTTTTTTTAAATAAATTGGTTTTAAAACAATGATAAGACTATATTTAAGAGTAATAAAATAAGGACAAATAACCAAAAATAAAGACACAGAAATATTCACTGTTTTTACAGTAAAACACAGCATTAAGGCAAATATTCTTTTTGGGGGGCATTATAAACTATCATAACTTGATGATGCGAGGAACATATTAATACCAAGAGTTAAACACAGTGATGTATAACATGTCTAAACAATTGCTGTGCCCTAACAATTTGCAGATAAAATCTTACCCCTCCTTGGATAAATGCTATTTTCTTATTAGAAAAATTCATAAGGTTTTACATAATGAGATATGGACAAAGTACAAAACCAAACTGGATTAGCTAGATTGGATAATATAGATTAAATATTTGTATACCAAATATTATACTTAAGTAACAGGCCTCAAAAATGCCAAAATATATACATGAGACACAAGGTGGGTGAGGTGATATCTTTTATTGGAACAACTTCTGTTCGTGAAAGAGACATGCTTCCAAGCTACAGAGAGCTCTTCAGGAGAAGAAGAGATCTGTATAGAAGAAGCAGAGCTCTGTGGACCTTGAAAGCTTATCTTTTCACCAACTGAAGTTGGGCCAATAAAATATTATCTCACCCCCATTTTCTCATTAATATCCTAGAACTAACACTGCTACAACACTGCAAAATATATACGTATTTATAGTTAACAATACCTCTATTGAAATTCAGGTAATTTGAAACATAACTATGCACTGTATAATCTTTAGGAAAAACAGTTTAAAAGGGATGATGAAAACAAGAAATAAGAAAATTAAATGCAAAAGAAGAGAGTTTAAAAAACCTGGGATTTTATCAAGATGACAAAGAAATCCAAAATGTCAGACATTTCCTCTCTATCATAGTCTGCTGAATTTATTTCCCTCCCCTCTTCTTCACAAAGTTAATGAATTAAGAGCATAGTTTCAGCCTCAGGTTTTAATTTCCTGGCATTTGTCTTTTTGTGTCAAACCTTAATGTTTTTTAATACAGGTGAAAGGGCTGGTATTTAATTATGTCTAATGTCAATAACTGCATTACAGACCTGATGGTACTTGTACATTTTATTATTGTTTTATAATATAAAACATATACATCTCATAAAACAAAGGCCTGTATCTACTCATCAGTTGCCTTTCTTTAAATAAAAAATCAACTGAATTGAGCTCTAGAGTCCCTAGAGACGACTACTTCTATGAGAAGTAGAGGGCTTTAAACAGTAACGGTAAAAGCTTCCTCACAAAATTTATCCCACATATATGCTTCAGTCCTGATCTGGCAGGACCAACTTCCAAAACCTTGTGTGCACAATGGAAATTTTTCAAAGATTTCCCACTCTTGTTAAATTAGTCCTGTACTAGGGTGTCCCAGAATGGAGCGAAGAGGTGTGGACAGCTGCTGGAACTTCAAGCACTGTGCCATGTAACCCTGTGCAGACGATGCTAAATACACCACCAGCAGCAAGTGGCCATTCCACACTAGGGCTCCCACTGTTGCCTAACATTACTGGAGCTGAACTGGTGCTAACAAAGGTGGACATTTTTTGCAAAATTTCCCTAATATAGGCAAGGTTTATGGTTAAAAGTCATTAATTCTGCATTCCCAGCTTCTTTGCCTCTCTTTGAGAATGCTAGCTAAAGTGCTAATTAGTGCCAATTGTGATAAAGTTGGGAGGTTTTTAAGCAACCATCTGTCCACCAGAAAACATACAGAAACCACCAGCTCATTTCACACCATCCACTGCCCATCAATCAGATGGTAATGATTGTGGATCACTAATAATCTCAGCCAGACTTCAGATAATGACCAAGAGATGAAAAATACAATACTACATCACCACCCAGTTCCCTGAGTCATCCAGTCCAACACTGTTCTACTGTTTCCACGATCATGGATCATCAACCCCTTCTCTACAGTCAATTAGCACCCAGATTTCCCCACCGTTCTAATGCACTTTCACTGGCAAAGTGCCTCTCTTGCATCTTCTCAGGATACTGGAGACTCCTGATTAACTGGTGATCCATCTGGTTTGCTCTTGGTGGAATGTTGCACCATGACAATTTCAACTTTTGTTCTTTCCAATAGCAAAAAATTTAACATCCTCCCCCTCTTCTTCCAAACAGTAAGTCTGTGGTGTCGTGTCATAACTGCTCCGTTTTGCTTCCTGATTCTCCATATGCTTATGAAATAACCTCATAAAGAAGGATGTATAACTAACAGAAGAACTTTATTATATTAAAGACTAAGAAAATCATTAAGGGCCACCTTGTGACCACCTTACACTCACTGTTGAGAAGTTACTCAGATGATTAGTCCTACAGAAATCGACGGGACTACTCATGTGATTGGCACTGGGAATTCACAATCTGGCCCTAAATTAAATTAACCATACTTGAAAAAGCACCGTGTGCAGACACAGTGGTCATCTTTTAAAAAAGCATTTAACTGAAACACCAAAAGTATTTTCCTGTACTTAGTCAAGGACATAATTGCAGTTTCTCAGATATCAACATGATTTACTGGGGATAAATACTGACTTTCATTGTCAACCTCTGTATATGTAAATCTTTACCAATATTGTTAAGGTTACATTTTCCTAAACTTTTTTTCTATATTGTCTTAGAAGCTTCAGGCTACAGTTCCCCTCTCAGTATTCCAGCTAACATGCTTTCTCTCTAGAACAATAAATGAAACAAGCAAGTTCCCAGTGTCATCTATCACCAGTCCCTTTCAGTGCGCCAGCAGCATCAACAAGGAGAGAGAGAGAGAAATGATAATTAAGAGATGAACAGAGGGTAAGCTGAATCAAAAAGCTACACTGCCCACATCTTCCCCAAAGCACAATGGGCTTTAGGAACTAGACAATTGAGCAGATATTCCCCTTGGCATAAAGTTACAGGAGAGAAATGATAGACACTTCAGAACTCACAGCAAAGCAACGCTCCCCACCCCAAAAGAAGGACAGCTAGTTTTTTCTCAGCCTTTCTTCAGAATCCAAAACTGAAGAGCATAATAAAGGCCAGTTTGTCTATGACACAGTACATGTTCTCAATTCTACTCAAATAATCAAATTGTTCTTCATAACAGCCTGCCATGTATTGCCCTTTCTTGTTGTTTTTGTACCCTTTCTCCTTTTCCCTTAGCTTCTCATCTTCATGGGCTCCTCAATGCCCATGATCACAACAAAATATATTGAGAGTGACAGATAATAAACACTACTGGAGGCTTTTGTACTTGATCTGTGATGTAGATGATCATCCAGAGGCTGGTGTACTGGCATGGTGGCATAAGGTCACTCAAATATCCTCCAGAGATCAACACCTCTGAAAAACAACCCCCTAGCTCAAGACCTACAAGTAGGTGCAGTTCAAAACAATTTTTATTCCCACCCCCTCCATCAGTAAACAGTGATCAAAATTTCATTTCAGAGAGCAAAAGCCATTAAATGGAACATGTGGCAAACGTGACTATACGTGTTGAGGCTATGAAAACGTGGGGGCGGGAGGAACCAATTCCCTAAGATCACAAGTGGAGGTGTGAGATGCACAGAAAAAAGACAGAGAAAAAGTCAGTTTGGAGCACAAAATACAGAATCAAATTGGTTTAGAACCGCATTCAAAAATAAATGTAGTTAGCTGACAAAAAGCAGGATAGGTTTGCGGATGGTAGATTCATATTTTTCAGGACAAGATTACAGAAGTTTATTTGCCAGAATTCCACAGCCTGGTGAACAGCCCACTGTAGCTTAAATTGGTACTGGATAGTTCAGCCTATATTCTAAAGGGAATAGGACGTATGGCAGATGATTGAATGAATCAGTGGTCTGATTTTTAGATGCTATGCAAACATCTATGCAAATGGGTATGCATTTTCCTTTCTTTTGATTCTGCTACTTAAGTAAAAAATGACAACCTCAATAGGATCAACCTATGCCCCACAAGCCCAGAGTTATTTCTCCACACACCCACCAATGAAGAATAGAAGACACTCTTCTAGGGGACTTTATGCAATTTTGTTTTATTTAGTGGGAAGAGTGTTGGTTCTTCAGATGGGAAAACTGGGTCTTTGCAGGAAGTGCAAAATGCTGCTAATCTGGAGGACTGCCAAATGTGCTTGCTGCTGAGCACACTTACTGTCTGTTTTATTCCGTCAACCATGCCACCTTTGCTCCGCTTCCAGGATCTATTGAGACTTCCGGCATCTCCTCTACGTGTCCTGGAAGCTAAGAGGCTCAATGCAGCATGAGAGCAGAGTGAAAGTGACTGACAGGGAATAAACTAGAAAGAGAGTGTGACCACAATTCAGAATTAGATCATGCCTGTTGGAGAATAAGTGATAAAATTCATAGAAAATCCAGACTGTGTTTCCCAGAGGAACTCCTGGAGGAAATGGAATACTAAATTTAAAAGCAACAGTTCTGTGCACATCAGACTTACAAGCCTCACCCTCTCAAATTTCACTTAATTTGATTATAATTTTGGTTTTGTGAAAGATGTCTCATTGTCAGGGCTGGAAATTCTAGAACTTCTGCTTATTTGCAAAGCAGGTACACGCATCATGTGCACTGACCACGGAAGCTTCCATCGGTTGCAATGATAACGTGACTCAGATCTTGTATATGGGTTTGCAGGCAGATCAGTCTTTATGGCTGTCTGCTCAGACTTCCAGCTAGGGTGATAATTAGTGCCAACTGCATTGATGACCTTTGCAATATGGACACAACTCTTTAGGAAGTCAACTGGGACAACCACGTCATTTCACAAGCTCAAACAGGCATCTACTAGAGGGCAATAAATTTGATTACTATCAACTTGGACTGGGTGTGACATACATAGGAGAGGCTCTCTCCTTTATGCTCTTAAAAGAAATGTACGTAGGCCAAAATATTAACTATTAAAATAAAAATACTAACATTATTAATGATCTGGACACCTTCAGCTGAGAAAGACATACAAGGATGCAAATAGAAGCTAAAGCATGTCTGAAAACACACAGACTTCCTATCCTAGTGTAGCAGTTCTCAGACCCTTAGACCTAGTGTAACACATCAAAACTTCTAATGTAGTTGATGTGCCACCTACTACTAATCAGTATACTTATAATGGATTCTTAGATTGATAAACCTGACTGTGCCTGAGAATGGCTGGCCTCCTAGTTAGGGCTAAAAACTAGGAGTCAAGGGTTCTGTTTCTAGCTCTGCAAATGGCTTGCTGGTTGACCTTGGACATATCTCTTAACCTCTCAGTGCCTTGGTTTCCCTGTTTATGGGGATAATAACACTTCACCACCACTATAAAAATCCCGCTGTGTGAGATCCCAAGATGAAATGTGTTATAGAAGTGTAAATTTATTGTTATAAAAGACACTAATAATTGTCAACAAGTAATAAAGCATAAGAAACCTTGGCTTAGTGGCAAGTCAGATAGTATATAATATTGCAGCATTACTTCCTAACTATATCTCTCTCTTCCTGGAAACTCAAGTCTATAGCTGAACATGAGAACAGACACAAGATCTTTATTATAAGAAAAACACAACAATGGCCTGACATGACCTAAATGAAACACAAAATACTGCCCCCCAGCATAGACGTCTCCTTAATCCAAAACTTCCTTTCAAAATGCTCTGAATATATTGACCAAAGACACACAAAGACATGAAATCCACTTTGCTAAGTCAGTAACATTTTTAAAAGATATCCACAGTTCATGTTATTTCAGTGATCTTGATAAATAAATGTTATATGTCAGAAAGCTGCTCTAAACTTCAGAACAAAGTGTGCAAATATAGATCTCAATCCTGCTAACAAATAGGCATATAATTAATTTAAAGCATACAAAGAAACCCATTGAAATAGGCCTCCCTGTGTGCTTAAAATTAAGCTTGTGGGTAAAGTGTTTGCAGGATCAGGGTTGTAGGAATTATCATGCTGCTAAGCAATGTACAGAAAAATAATTGGAGTGTGTTTACTAAGTTAATATAGGACAGAATGAAGAATGGCCTTGTCATTTAGACCTAGGACTAGGACACCAGAAGCGAGTTCAATTCTTGACTCTGCTACAGATTTTCTGTGTGACCTTGGGCAAGTCTCTTAATCTCTTTGGGTCTCAGCTCCCCATCTATTAATAACACTTCTTTCCTCTCACCCTTTGCTAGCCTGGTCTATTTAGATTGTAAATTATTCAGGGCAGGGACACTTCCTTATTATGTGTTTGTAAAGAGCACCGTACAATGGATCTTTGTTGGGGCCTTTAGACACTACTATAATAAAAACAATACTAAGAAGGTAGTGTCATCATGCAATTCTATAATTTTAGTATTTTCGCAAAGCTTCCTAGGGCTAGGTAGAGAGTATCTACAAGGGCATGAACCCCGGACATCCTTCCTAGATTTCTCTCCCCTACCTTCCCCCTGCCCCTTTTTTTTTAAACTATTAAATAGGTGAAGAGTTGAAACTGCAGGAAGAACATGGGGGGTTTCACAGTTGCAGAACAAGTACTGTTGCCTTTCAGCTATGTTCTACTGTGCTTGTAGCCCACTGTCCTTTACATCTTTAACCTAAGTTTTGAATATAGATGCCATTAAATAAAGAAACATTAAAGCATTAATGCAATGTAAATGCATCTCTATCACAGTCATTTTTGAAGTTCCTGCCATCAGCACTTCTGTCCTGCACGTTGCTGCCTCAGAAATACAAAATGTCAATCTCGACTCCGTATAGATACCACTCCAGGCTCCCCACCATAGGGCATGGCCAAGTGACATCTTCTGAACTGGATATTATTTTTATTTTATTATTAATTTTATCAGTATGGGGAAAATTTAAGTGAGAAGCCCCTTTTGAATCAACTTAATATTTTGTGACTATTTGACTGGAAGCTATTAAGTCAATTTACTGCTTATATTATTGTAAGCATCTTTTTGAGAGTGGTTATTTCCTCCACTATCAATCTTTGCCATTCTGTATTAGTACCTTTTCTCAGGTTAGTCACTTACAGGTCTCACCAGTTGGCAGTGAGAAAAATTTGAGCAATTAGAAGAAACTTCAGAAATACCTGTTGCCCAAAATCCCTGCAGTTTAAGTACAGATGAGCTTTGAATTCAAGTTAAGGGAATGGATAAACAGAATATTTCAAGATTCTAGGTGTTCTTTTCCTTATTTATAGAATATGGGTAATGACATGGGTTTATAAGTACACATTTCTATCCATTTTTGTGTGAGAATAATAACATGAAATTCATAGGAGCAACAGCTGATTGTTCAATTCCCTATCAGTGTTGTTATGGGTCTACTTGGCAACATTCTAATGCAGCCTTAAAACTTTACTGTAAAAAGATACTAAAAGCAGAAGTAGAGGAGTCCATCTCTATTCAGCAAAGCTCCTAAGCACACACCTAACTTTAAGCATATGCTTAAATGCCTTGTTGAACAGGAACAGACTTAAACGGGTACTTAAATGTTTTCCTGAACTGGGGACTCTTTCTTATTTACAATAAATACTATGACTTCTAACTGTCCAAATAAATTTTGTAGTTACTATCTTTCTTTCTTTTTTTTTTTTTTTTTTGCTTGTTTGTAAGAGTATGAGACTTAAATAGAGAGAATGCCAAACAAGTCATTAAACTTAAGTAGGGTATTCAATTCAGAGTAGTGATCTGAACAATTCAAGATGGCATTAAGGTTTCCCAGCCTTCAGTTATGTTCCTCAGCAGAGGCGGATAGATAGTTTAATTTTAAAAAAACAATTAGAGAAATATACAAACCTAATTACTTAACTTGAGTCTCATTCCCTATCAAAAGGTGAAATCAGTGAAAAGTCTTAGATATCAAAATAGGGAATACTTGTTATTTATCACAATTAGTTTGAAACCTGGATACAGACCCAAAAGGATCGTATAACTTTAGAATATTTGGAAAATAAATTCTTAGGACAGAAGCAAAAATTTTGGTGGTGAGCAGATGGGGCTCCTTTTTAGTTTGGTCTGATTTTTAATGGGACCCAAAATATCTTTGTTCTCAAGAAAATTTCACTGGGGTACCATAGAAAGGGCAAATAAAAGAGATGATAGCTGGGGGAATTTCTGTCTGCCTACTATTATTAGGCTCTTTGATTCAAGAATACTGATATTGGTTTTAAGATTATTATACACTACAATAAGTCCACTGAGTAATAGGAGGACAGAACAGAGGGAGCTATCTATATCAGACAGGTACCTGAGTATGTATCTCATTAGTATTATTTTTATTATATGCACATTTTTAGGCTCCAATCCTGTAATGGGATCCAGCACTATGGAGCCAAATGTGGAGTTCCATTAAGTCTACATGATTCCAAGCAGGTGCAAGAGTCAGCAGAAGCAAAGGCTGAGAATTCACAATAATTGTCACCGCTCTAAAATTTGACTACCAGTGGAAATTCTCTAGGTCTTTTTTTTCCCCTAGCAAATTGTATATTTATTTAGTTTTCACTTCAGTATCTTATTGTAGAAAAGTCAAATTATGATCATCTTATCATTACTTAAATGTCCTTTTGCGTTTCGCAGCTCTCTGTCATGAGAGCAGTTAGCTTTCCTCACTTCTTCCTGAATCAGATGGAGATCAACATAATCCTCTTCTGTTTCAAGTTGTGAGGGCCAGATCCACAGCTGGTGCAAATCAGTATACTCCTCTAGCAACTCCAGTGTAGCTATGCTAGTTTACACCAGCTAAGAATCTAGCCCAGGGCTTTCCCCAGTTTCCCCGGGAGGGGCACTGCAATACTTCATATGCACTGCTCTGAGTTTAGAAGCACTAGAGCCCTGTAAAATGAAAAGCTTTTCTACCTCTCCCACTACATAATATAAGCAAGACTTTTCACCTATGTTACCCTTTAAAATGCCTCAATGTCCTTAAAAGCAGTTAATCCAATTTTTCAGTGGTTCTGGCAGATTTCAGTAGGTTTACAAACCTTACCGTAAAGGCTGGCACACAGAGCTATGCCCACACGCATCCACTCAGCGGCAAAGCATCAAGTCATCCCCAATGCTACCAGTGTCTGTAACTCACCCAGACATAATGTTTTCCAGTTCACATTTCCCACTGAAGCAGAATTTTACTTTCCTTTTCTCACATGAGATTTTACCAATTTGCTCGGGAAGGGGGGGCGGGAGGGATAAGAATTTACCTTTCATCTACCAGACAGGAGGTTTAAGCCATTGGTTTAAATGCTCCACCTTGAGAGGAAAGCTGTTAAGTTCTAGACAGATCAGGCACAAGCCTGAAGACAGACTTTTATATTTAAATTTTGTTGTTGTTGTTTCAACACTTAATATTACAGTAAAAGTTTTATTTTATTTTATACTGAAAAGCTCACCAATGTGAGTAAGGAATTCACAATCAAGCCATAAAAATTAAGTATATTTTCAGTAGCCTGAACCAAAACCCTTTATTTAAATATCCACAAACTTAGGGGAGTTTGACATATGGATGCAGATCTGAAATTCTGTGGCCCACCTGTCTGACTTCGCCTTATTTGGTTGTCTTACAATTCAACATGTAAGTAAAGGTAGCAGAATTGAGCTCAAGAAGGGAGAGAATAATCCACTCTTACAACGCCCAGCATGATCTTTTAATGGCATTCTGCTCTGAGAAAAAAGCTCAAACTGATCAAAGAAGGGTCACTTGAAAAAAAATTGACATTCATCTCAAGAAAAAAAAAAAAAAAAAAGGCTGCAGTCCAAATCCTGCCATTCATTTTAGTGCAAAACTCTTATTAACTTCAATAGCAGTCTTCATGTGGATCAACAGCAAGATATGGTAATTATCCTCAGGACAACCCTCTATTTACCCCCATTTTACAGATGGGGAACGGAGATACAAAGAGACCAAGTGACTTGTCCTGGGTCACACAGGAAGTCTGTGGCACCAGAGGGAACTGAACGTAGGTCTCCTAAGCCCCTAGCTAGAAGCCTAACCACTAGAGAATACTTCCTGCCTCACTTACGTGAAGGATTCTGTCAAATACTGCAGAATGACTGTGTACAGAGTAGCCTGTGCAGTCACATTTTGCAGCCAATAACATATGCTTGAATAAACTTACACACGCACGCTTCAGCCATATGAAATTGCCATTTTAAGTATTAATGCCAAGTATTCAAATGCCAAGTGCTAACTTGGATTAAAACTAGTCTGATCCATGAAACAGTGAAAACCTTTTTATAGGAAAGTTAATCTAGTCTCTAATTGAAATTAGGGGAGAAAAAACCAAAGCTACAGATTTTAAAACTGCAGCAATATTATTTCAAATCTACATGAGCAACACTTCAGCGGAAATGAAAAATTTCCTTTTCCACTAACACAACCAGTCACCACATTGCAATTGCTTGCTGCAAAGTGAACTGAATTGCTACCACCCGCAACGGAAAAAGTTTTAATCTACCAGAAGGCACTGTACTGTAAGATGCAACTGCTCAAGCAAGAAATCTCCATAAAGATGAACCAAGTTCTTCAGGGGGGTAATATGTACCTGATAAAATGGAAATGTGGTCAAGCAGCAAAGTTCAACTCCAAAACATCTCCAAAGTTTGGAAATGTTAAGATCGAAGGTCTTGATTCAGGCACAGCAAAAACAGGGACCACCTATATGTTTGGATGCAGATATGAAGTTCACTAAAATTCAGATGCATCTGGCCTCTGCATCTCCCACTCAAACACACACATCACCACCACGGATTAGGGCCCATCTCAGTAATAAACTATAGATGTACCAGTCACAAAGGTAAATCCTGCCCTTGTCAAGCCAACAAAGGGGAGCAAGATATTTTACCTCTTGAGATCTTTCTCTCCCAAAGCAATCCTCCAGCCACAGCAACGTTCTTTGGGACCACCTCCAGTGTGATGGGTCACAGGTGTTGCTCTTTTGAAGAGCAGCAGCTGAGGCCCCTAGCAAGTACTTGCAAATAAAATCACCATGCATAAAATTCATCCTGTGATCAGTACCAGGCCAAGGTGCTTATGCACCACTTAGGTTATGCCTTATTGAAGAGGTTCTCAAACTGGGGGTCGGGACCCCTCAGGGGGTCATGAGGTTATTACATGGGAGGTCGTGAGCAGTCAGCCTCCATCCCAAACCCCACTTTGCCTCCAGCATTTATAATGGTGCTAAATATATTTAAAAGTGTTTTTAATTCATAAGGGGGGGGGTCACACTCAGAGGCTTGCTGTGTGAAAGGGGTCACCAGTACAAAACTTTGAGAACTGCCGCCAAATTGGGACTTAAATGCATAGGGGTGAATTTCATCCATGTGCATTAGCTAGCTGATAGTCTGGACACAACCCTTTGGGAAGACAGCATTTCATTACCTGGCCCTCTCTCGCACCTCTCTCTTGTTGTCTATTGTGAGATCATGTCCTATTCTAGCACAGTTGTAAGAAACTCTCTGTTCCCCCTTATTTAGCAGTGCAGCACAGGGAAGAAGTTTTCCCTTTATCGTCACTATGTTACTGCTCAGTGAAATCATAACCATGCCTGCTAATATCACCACATTGCAGGGTAAATAAGCTTGCAATAACAAGAATGTTACTAGAAAAGGAGTACTTGAGGCACCTTAGAGACTAACCAATTTATTTGAGCATAAGCTTTCGTGAACTACAGCTCACTTCATCGGATGCACATCCGATGAAGTGAACTGTAGCTCACAAAAGCTTATGCTCAAATAAATTGGTTAGTCTCTAAGGTGCCACAAGTACTCCTTTTCTTTTTGCGAATACAGACTAACATGGCTGCTACTCTGAAGAATGTTATTATTATGACTCTTCCTCTTTAATCCATTTCAGGCTAAAACTTTGCTTTCAGGTTAACTGACTAACTGCAAGTGCATTTCATCTTTCTAAAAAATTGTTTCAATCTGCAAAGAGAAGCCTTTTATCAGATGGACTGGTAAAGAAATACAAATAAAAGATGAAATATGAAAAGTCTAATACACACTATTTTTCTTTTTTCCCCCTCATTTAAATTTAATTTGTGCTTCATAACTTTCATGCAGAGCATCCCATATTGCTAAATAATTAGTGTAAATTAAATTTCATATTTTTAATGGGCAAAAAATAGTTAAATGTAATTGATAGTAATTATTTTAAGTTTCACAGCAGTTGGATGCTGGCTTCAAAATACGAGGATTTAGGCCTTAGTGTGGACGAGTATATATTTATGATTTTTTTAAAAAAGGAAAAAATGTATTTCTATGCAGTCACCGTGCACACAGAGGGTGAAATTTACTCCTCGGCAGAGAGCCAGCACAAGAACCCCTTCAGATCTATTCAAGCCTAATGTAAGTGGGATTTTAGTAGTGCACAGGCTTTGGGCTGGGCCCTGTGCAGGGGTTAATTTCACCCTTAGTAATTATTTTCTCTAATCTAAGAAACACATGCTGCCCTAGATTTACACAGTCAACACCCATTGACTTCAGTAGGAATTCCAGAAGAAATCAAGGCTGACCTCTCTTTCTTTATCCACATATCAAACAATGGCCCAGATCATGTCCCTGCCCCTTCATGGGCATTAAGCCCAGCCACAGTTGTTCAGCCTGGCCTGGCTCCAGACCCACAGAGCGGTGCTGCAACCCCAAGAATACAGATACCCACAGACCATGCAAGTGGAGTCTGTGAAGGGCAGTGAGATCATGAGGGACTAACATCAGGTTGGGGACAGGATCTCACTCATGGAGCGACTGCCAAGGAGAAAAGGCTGACCACCCTATTCAAACTTCACACTGGTGCAATGGACAGGTGAGAGTTCAAAAAAAAAAAAAAGGCTGGCAGAGGAGCATTCCCAGAGACAATCAGAATGTTGGGTGAATGCAGCATAACGCCCCCCCCCCGATCGTCTCAATGCTTCCCCCCTCCCACACTGGGTTTGTAATGCTCAAGACTGGTGAAACTAGCAGGGAGCTCCACTCTGCAAGAGTAAGGGACCTCCTCACCCTTCATGATTTGATCCATTATAAGTAACCATATGAGAACTCTGACCATCACACTGACATTGAACTTAAGAACTCAGAAATCTAATATGATGTGCACAGATAATATTGATTGTTACCACTGATATCAAATGTGGAATCAGGAGCTGCAGAACTGACTTTAGTATTAGGTAGCTAGAGAGTGCCATAAACGAGGAAGAAAGAAAATATCTTGTATAATGTATGAACAGAAAAAACTCAAATGACATGTACAGAACCTAAAAGATCCTGCAAATTCAAATGATACCATGTGACATTTCATGCCCTTACAAGCCTTTTTTTGTCAATGCAAGTGCTGCCTACATTTTCAGTGCAATTACTTTGACACACCAGGAAAAATATGAGTATAAAATACTAAGTCAAAATAAAATAAAAAGGAGTGTGATTAAAACTGAACAGTACAAGAAATTCATATTAAAGATGGACATTAAAGACAAAACTTCTCATGTGAATTTCGTTGCTTCTTAAAGATGTTGCACTGACAGTCCTGGAGAAATCCAGTATGTATCCAGGAAACATGAACATCACAAACAGTAGCACTGCAAGCATCTGTCTTTAAGCTGCCCTACTGATGTCCCTCAGCCCTGACTTGGAGTGACATGTAAGTGTGAGAAAATATTTTAGTCTCAGTCCATGTACATTCAGCTCTTGGCCTCCCCAGCTAAGACTATCAATAAGGGGATGGATTAGTGCCAGTTTATGCGAGATCACTCAATTCTTAACATATTCTACTTTTCCTAGCTATTGCACCATATATATGCTGCACGTTATCAACCATGGCATGCAATACCCACCCAGAGCAGGATGAACTGAAGATGTAGCATAAGCATTAACTCTCATTTTTCACTTTCCATTATTAATAACAATACTTTGCAATTCATCTGCACTTTATAGATGTTAACTAATTTTCTTAATGCCTTGCTATATAGTTGATTATTATATCTGTAAACTGAGACATGAAGATGTTAAATGGCTTGCCCAAATCGAGATAATGGGGCAGTCTTGAAACACAACTCAGTAGTCCTGACTCTCAGTCCCCTACTCTACCCACTTAACCACACTGCCTCCCCCTAACCATTATTCCTCTCACCCCAGGATTCCCTCCCAACTTGTCTCTCCTCACATTATTTGTGAATATTTTCTCTATTTAATAATAATAAAAAAAGGGGCTGGTCCAGACCTAATATCTAGGGCATGGCTTTGAAGATAAAAACAGAATAATGATAGAATAATTGGTCAAAGAAAAAGATCTAATCTAAAATCAATCACTTTCATTCCAAATGGACTCAAATAATCTTTTGCCTCCCTTTTACATCAAGTGGTTGCAAAATCTCCCAAGGGGAGGACTGTAGTACTAGATCCATACCTAATGACCCTATTGGGGAGCAGGGGCTATTAAAGGGAGGGGGGGGGGAAAAGAGTTATGTAACAATTTAAGAGCTGTAGAAACCCAACAAATTGTTATATTCACTTTAGCTTATACATGTAGAACAGCCACATTTGACAGACCTTACACTTATTAATCTATAGTGCTATCCTGGGACGGGGGGGAAAAGGAGCCCCGCCACTCCAACACACACACACACACACACACACAAACCCTCCAGAGTCTGCACATCGCTGAGTGAACGAACATTTTCATGTGTTAGAATATTTCCATCTCAAGACTCTGCTTCAAGACACTTTGCAAATTTTATAATGAATATTTGGAACTTGGCTATGTGACAGAAAGGACCAGTATACAGTATTTAATTTCAAAGCCCAGTCATCTCCCTTTCTGCGAAAGAATGAACATTGTTATTTCAGTGCATATCTCACTTTCCTTTCTCCTGCTTGCAAGCATCTTTCCATGCAAGATTCATGTTACAGAACTATAGATTATTAAAACCAAACGACGACTGTGGTGGGTAAAGTAGCAGATTAAAATTCAGAACTTGCTTATGAAAACTGACAAAACTTGCTCTTAAAACAGTATTTCTCTAGTTTTTTTAAAAAATCAGCTGCATCAAAATTATTTATATTCAAAGTTAACTAATCTTTCAAACATCTGCCTCTTATCATACTACAATATACAAAATCACGAGAGCATCTGCCTTTTGTTAAAAAAGTGGAATTTTCCATCATCATTAAAAATTATATAACGGTTGAATTCGGAACTGACTAATTTCATTTGTAAATACTCTGCTTTGCTTCAGTGCTCTGACTGACTTGGATAAAACAAAATTCTCTCCCCACAGTTAGCTGCAAAATGTTTGTGTTTTTCAATAAACCTTGTTATTTGTATGCGTTGTTGTCACAAAGTAAAAAGGCAGCAGCTCGAAAGGGTTAAACAAGAGGTTTCCTGTCAGTGCTTTGTGAAAAGCAAGATTTTGTATTCCATCATGGCAAAGAAATCTATTCAGGCCCTTTATATTCAGCATTATTCAGCACTATTTGGACCATATTTCAGGATCCCGTGAATGCTTTATGCCCACCTGACAGTGTATCCTCTATATTATGCAAGTGATGTAGTCTCCCCAAGGCAAATTATTACCCGACCATCCTGGTCTTTCCAGCTCAGCTGTATCCACTGACATGCTCTGTAAAGTGAGCCATTGCAATATAACTGTTCTCCTCTTTGTCACTTCTCCGGAGGGAGAAAAAAAAAAGAAATTATATTTCTCGCATCATCACTAAAGCAGAGCAATAGCAAGCTCATTGGCTGACTATGAGATGGAAACATCAATCAGGGTACTGTGTTAGTACTGGCTCACTGCAGAGTGCAGACCTGAAACTAGGTCTCAGCTAGCAATACTGCAGGAGGAGGAGAAAAAAAAAAAAAAGAAAGAGAGAGAGAGAGCGCACTATTTTCTCAAAGCAGGAAGAAGGGGAGGCCATGAGCGTTTCCTGTTGTGCAGCTGAAACAAGCAAAGACGTCATTACATTGACACTCCCTCAGGGTGTCGGCAGATTGAGGGCCAAAGTGCAGTCATTTCCAATGCACTGCAAGGAGCGAGGTTTTTGAGGAGAAACCAGCAGTGGCTTTTATTGCTAAAAGCATTCTCTGCACTTACATAGCAAAACAGTTAAGCAGCATGTGCGACTAGAAACAATGTTTGCTTGGGATGTAAGTTGCTTCTATTTTTTCTGTAGCGCTTGTGTGGGGAGCATTGCTGCAATACAAACAATACACCAAGCTGTTACCTACTGTAAATGCTTGTATAATTAAATATGAATGGTACCTTACACATTTTGGGATCTTCAGGGGAAATGAGTTTTCATGTACACATATTTAGTGTAAAATTAGAAGCATTCTTATGGGATTCCCTTGCTCAATAGTTCTGACAGTCCAGCAAAACACAAGTGAACAGAGACGCTTCCTTCCTACTTCACCTCTTCCCTTTCATGAAATGTTTTAAGGATCCAGCAGAATAACATTTAAAAGTAAAACTATAATACACAGAGGTCAGCATGTAGTCACACAGTGGTGTCTGAGATACCACAGTCATTCTCTATACATTCAAGAGTATATCTGCAGTAACTGTATTCAGCTGGTGAATGTTGACCTTTAAACAATGGCCAGTGAACACACAGTCTCTCTGGTGAAAAGGAAGGCTGTTTGATGTTTTAAAACAAGTCATTTTCCACGATCTGATTGATCAAAGAAGCTACCTGTTTAGATTATGATGATGTGCAGTGTCCAAATGTCTTATTGTACTAAAGCAAGGTCCAAGAATGTATTTTTCATGGTCAACTTTTTAATGAAACACATCCTATTTCCTATGAATTACACACTTTGCTAGCAGGGTATTAGCTGGTTTTATAATGGGATTATGGACCCTTTCTCCTCTAAGTAAATGGTTCAAAGCCAACACAAGTTCATAATGATTTAAAAGTTTTCACCAACCAACAGATGTTCAGTGGCCTATGTGAAATGATGTGATGGTGTCAGTCCAGTTCCTAAGATGCAGGAATACACATTATAGATCCAGTACCACAGCAACTGGTTCTCATCAAGAGCCAGTGACTTAATGGGAATAGCAATTAAACAACTTATTAAAGGTGATTACTCTAAATTACAGTTGAGGTTCATTAGTCAGTTGGCATGGGGAAGCTTGTGCGGCTACCCAGTTGTACATATTCCACAATTAAACAAAGAACATCTGTCTCCCGGGTTGTTAATCTAACACCTATCACCAAAACTACATTCTGTTCAAAAAAACTAATACTTGATATTGGTCAGTAGTTTCTAGTATACAGGTTTAGGGAGAGATTCTAATCTCACCAGTGTCAATTCAAACCAGTATTGACTTCATCAATGTTCCTCTGGATTAACTCAGGTGTTAGAGAAATAATAATCTAGGCATTAATGATCAAGCTACTTGTAAAATGGAATGATTTCTTGGGGAAAGGGAGGCTGGGCAAAACACTCAATCGAGTTGCTGTGAGAAAATTTCCACTGAACACAAACATCCTAAAAGACCTGAATGCTGCCCATCAGCTTTTCTTGAAATTTCAACCTAGTGTACTGTATTGAATTGAATCAAGATGGTGAGCTTGTGTCATTACTTTAAGCCTTGTATCTAAGACAGATAGTGTTATACTAAGACTATCTAAGACACAGGAGTTATACTTCTGATTTCACTGAAACAATTGCCACAGAGTACAGCCCTACTAGACTAGACTGAATGTAAATATGAAAAGTAGCTACCACTACGCTGTATATCTATTAAGGACAAAACGTAATAAGGAACAACAGTGTTTTCAAACAACTATCCACATCCTGAAAGTTAATCTTTGGGTAATTATATATTACAGTTCTTCAAATAATCAGAGCAGTATTAAACCATCTTTGGCAAGATCTGACATGGGAAAATGCCATCTGTTCTTTGTAGTGCATTTTGTAGCAAAATATGATCATTACACCTTAAAAGTGTATTAATTCTATTGACTTTCTTTTTCTCATTTAAAATTTGAGACTTTAAGCAAACAGAAATGGATGGATGGAAAGTGTGATCAGGTCTAATTGTTGGCTCTTGTGAAATGCTGCTAATAAATACATGCACGTCCATTCTAAATCAGCTCACTCTGTTAATGGTTAAAAAACTATATATAGAGAAGATTTCACAAAACATTTTGTGTATACTTTAAACAGTTATTTTCACCTGCAAGATATTCAGTAGTCTTACAGATTATAAATACCTTAACTATACTCTTGCCCTTTAAAACCTATCTGTGTAGTATGTTGCATAACAAGGGAATTTAAATTTAAAAAAATTGTTGGTATGTTTATTGTAATTATTCAGGATCCATCTGAATGATATTTGAAGAAGTGCAAATGGAATAGTCACAATCTTGAGATTTTCAGTTGAACTGCCTCATCCTTAAAGGAATTAGCTCCACTAAACAGATAATTAAAAGTAGCCTAGTGTCATTTTTATGAGAAGAATATGGTAAACAAACAAAACAAAGTAAGTTTAAGGCAGTGGTTCCCAAACTGGTTCCGCCGCTTGTGCGGGGAAAGCCCCTGGCGGGCCAGGCCGGTTTGTTTACCTGCCGCGTCCACAGGTTCAGCCGATCATGGCTCCCAGTGGATAAATCAGGGAAAGGTCACCAAAAAACGCCATTGTCATTATTGAGCATGCTGATGTAAGTGAAGGTACTGAAAGATGAGGCTCAGGAAGGAGAGCAAACCCACTCTGCTCTAACCCCACAGCAGCAGCTCCTGCCCCATGGGGCTTGGCCCTGCTCTGGATGTTGTGACCTTGGTGTACGGGGTTGCAGCAACACTCAGGTTTGGCCCATCCGTCCCTCCATAGATGGACCCAGAGGGGTGGACTGGCCAAACCGGAGTAGTGCTGCAACTCGGTCCACCAGGTCTCAACACCATTCCGTTTGGGGGCTAACCAAATGCATTTTTACAGCCACCATGATCTGCATGATGAAATCATAGCCCTAGGTATAACTACAGTATATTTTACTGCTTGAATGCTTTGCCTACTGGAAACCTGAGGATTGCATCACACTGTGAATTCATATACCTCACAGTGATGAGCCAAGATGTTACTTCTTCCCTTTTTGTTTTGTTGCATTTCAGATATTTAAATATTCTGGACAAAATCCTACCCTGTGATGCTCAAGTGCACTAATGGGAGAAGAGGATAGAAGGGAGTTTCTCCTCTACAACATAGATCGGAGCAGTAGTAGAGGGGAGTAACATAGTACTTAAGACAGCACTAAGGCCCCAATTCAGCAAAGAATTTAAGCACATGCTTTAGTGCTTTGCAAAATTGGGATGAGCTTCTGAATAGGACCTGAAAGGGGAAACTGCTACCTCCAAGGCTGTGCATTAGGCACCAAGGATGTGGTCTGCCTGCTTCTGATGTGACCCTGGCTCCCAGTACATATATAGCAAAGATGCAGCAGGGACTAAGTGACAGTGCATGCTGTTCCTTTATAAAGATCCATTCACATCCCCAGTGAAGCCACTGACTTCACTGAGAGATGGACAGGACCCTCCAGGACCAGTGAGGTATGCCTCACCACATATGTTCTTCTCCACCGCACCCAGCTGCCCTAAGCAGTGCTCTCCTGTGCCAGCAGGACAGGTATGGTGTCATTTACTCCCAGCATTACTCTGCTCCTCCCCTAACTGAACATGTCTTCAAAATAGTAAAGACAGGATTTTGTCCTTAGAAGTTACTGGAAAAAATAGTAAATTGAGAAGATAAACGCTACAATGATTATGCTGGAAAGACCGACTTAAATTTATAAAATTAAATTTATAACGCATTCTAGGGTGATGCTGCATGTTTAAATTGTCCATGTGTGTGCATGTATACGCGTTTATACAATTCTACAAACTTTAAGAAACAAGGAGCTGAAAGGCTCAGTGAAAGCAAAACCTGATGGCACTTTAGTAACCATCTTTTATAAATATCAGCACTGTGTAAATATAAATTATAATGAACAAAAATAAGATACTAAAGCAAGGGAACTAACTGTAAGGAGAAAGGGCTCTACTCCTTTGGAATTTCAATCACATAGCTAGAACCCTCAATTCTCAAAACCAAGTAATCTCATTTTAAGCTACAAAATGCAATCATTACAATATTTACTGAAATCGCTTTCATGGAAACAATGAGAAAACATACCAGATATTTTAAAAAATTAATCCAACTTAATTGTTGCTGTTTCTCATGAATTCAACGAGAGCCTAGGCAACAATAATATTTAGAATAAATATATTTTCTTATGGGAATAGCATTTTCACTCAAACGGACTGCACAATATCAATTAAAGTAACAAAGATCAGATACAGAAAATCCAGATACTGAGTTAAAAGCGAATTTGTGCTTCACTAAGTATTGTTCTTGTGTAGAAACATTTGTATTATTCTTTTCTGTTCTATTAGACAGTCTCTTTCAGGATATTACATCTCTTTTTCCTTAACCATTTTGAACTAATTAAAATTCTGAAAAGAGTCAAAATGTCTTAGAAAACACTCCAAAAAGCACAGACAGCACTAAGAGAAAAAATACTTCAAACTGAAGTAGGTTTGTAGACAGATAAATAATTGGACTATCTCACAAGGATTCCAGACTACGCACATAGGCAATATATCCTCACCTGTTTAAAAAAAACAACAACTGGAGGACATGGAATGCACAAACAAAATCAGTGACACAGAAGTATAGTAAGCTCTTCCAAGTGAAAACCACTTTGTAGCAAACCACAAGAGGTGTGGTTATGAAAGGCCATTGTAAAAGAGCCAAAACCTGTAGAGAGCAGTTTTGTAAGCCATGGAGCACCATACCAGCAAATGTAATAAGGGGCCAGAATATGCATAAGTGGTCAGTGAAAATGTACAACTCTTTGACAGGTTATGATGAACCCCCTACTGCCACAAAATTTTCAAATGGCTCCTCTGTTCTTGAAACTTCACGAACATATTTTTATAATGTACCAACAAGGTTCATATGACAGCAGCAACTTGCTAGGTCTTTTCTGTAGTAAGGCATGTTTTATTTCCAGTTTCATACATAGTAAACTGGGTTTTCTCAACTCCTCGCATATTTCTGTAGATCCCCACCCCCAGCCCCAACTGATGCTGTTTGCTGCTGTTTTGTGGATTTTCTGTCTTGTGGTGATTTTCTGTTAGCTGGGGTATGGTATCGGTAACAGGGCACTGGTTTGGGGGCATATGCACATGCCTCCCAGCACACCTGTTACAGCCCTTAGGCCCTTTGAAACTGGAAGCTGCAGTTGCAGGCCACATGCTTGTTATGTGCCTTACAGGAAATCACATATTGGGCTTCCTGCTTCTTAGGCAGAAGAGTAGACAGGCAAGACTCAGGATCAGGGAAGTCTTAGGGCTCATCATTGACATTAGGAAGGGCAACTAAAGAGGAAAGGTGCATCCTTTTCATTGCCAGCTAGCAAAGCCTGAGGTGGTTGGTATTTTGTGTTTATTGGATTTTGTTTTGCCTCTTCCTTTATTTAAATAAAGCCAACCCTGCAGGAAGGGTCTTGGACTAGGTGCACACTAGAAGCTTTATCCTACTTTCCCAGCAAGTTAGCTTGCTATCGGCTTACAGCAACATACCAAATAAGGGGCTTGGAGCACTGCTTGGCTTTTTGAGACTTGGCTTGTAATTCATTGCTTTGCTTTTCATTATTCTATTGAAGCTACATTATTCTACTGAAGCAAGCTGCAGGAGCATGGAGTCCTGTACAATTAAGAGATCATACCAGGACTAGGTGGAACTCCCTAGCTGAAACATTAGCATAACTATTATTAGCAAAATAACAAACAACGTAATTAAAGTGGGTTCTACACAAACCTCAGGGTGTGCAAAAAGATACTAAGTCAAAAACTGAGTGCCTCCAACACCCAGCAACACCCTACATGACAGAATCGTTATCAAATAATCAGATCACTCCATAATGTGTTCCATTTATTCATAATTTGACCTCTTTTGCCCAACATTGTATCTTTTAAATTCATAACTCAAGGGTTTTTTGTGGTGGTGGTGGTGATGTTTTTTGTTTGGTGATAACAAAGGAATGATTTCCCCTTACCTCCTCTACACAGTCACCCTGAGTATTAAAAGTTCTTCCAGTAAGTAATAGAGTTAAAATGGAGACGTAAAGATGGAAGGTTTAGCTGCAGGTTGACTTAGTTCAGTGTTACTGGGTTTTGATTAGGCTTAATCACTGGTTGTGGCAATTTGTATGGAAGGATGGATATATAAGATTCCATCCTTGCTTTTACAACACAACAATATGTATAACCGTACAACTTTACTGAAAGCATTATTTTCTTATTTGTTTTCATGATGAAAAACATCAATAGTTTACAAAAAATTACTCATCTGATGCACCTCAGAAATGATGGCACTTGAGACACGCTAGGGTCAGATCCATGTTAACATATCACCAAAGTGGGAGCAAAAATGACCTGGAGAAGAGATGTAGGTCTCCCTCATCTTCTAAACCACTGTCAAACTTTTGTGCCTAATCCTTTAAAGGTTTTAATACCCAAATCATAATGAAGGCACCTTAGGGCAGGGAATACTTCTTGCTTTTCATTTCCAGAGAACTTTCCACATTATGGCATGATCATTAGTAACAACGTGTGGACACTTTCAATCAAGAGTCTCTCTTCTGCATTATATTTTCTTTAAGTCTACATGTTCATATTTTTTCAATGGTCTAATCAAGTGATATTAAATACAGTAAAGAGTAAGCCAAGCTTGACTAGGGTCTCCATTTTTATGATCTGATTGGAAGCAATGAGGGGAAGAGAACTGCCTCCGTGACTACCTCAATGGCTCAAAGTAAGACTTATCTAAAACTGAAGCGGCGAAATCCTGGAAGTCAATGGCAAAACTCTCACTCATCCGGCAACATCTGCATGGGACATATTCTGATCTCAATTTTACCAGTGTAAACCCATAGTAATACTGCTAAAGCCAATGAAGGATCTTCAGATTTATTCTATTGTAACAGAATATGACCCCATATGAGCACGTGTGTGTGGATGCAGAGGCTGGTGTTCACACATTAACAGCCGGATGATTTAAATTGTCTTTAAAAGAATATCAAAAGGCATAAGATCAAAGCAAGGACTATAAGCCAAATTTTGCTCTTGTTACACAGATGTAACCTGAAACCACTGACTTGATGCAATTATTCTAGCTATTTGTGTGTATATATTGATCCATACAATATGACAAAAACAAAATCCTAAATTTTCTATTGAAATTTCTATTTATTTTCTACAGAAAAAAATCTGTTCAAGCAGTGGAGTTGAAATGCATTCTCTGGCTGAAAATTAAACCATGATATGATCCCTCCATCTCGACTGTGACAGTACATGGCGTTCAGATGTAATCAAGCTGGAAAGTATGGGACACCTCTATACTATAGTATATGCATTTGTAAACAATCTGTCTCTATTTATTACACTCTTAGTTTGCCAGACAAGCCACTTGACTGAGACAGCGTTCAAGTGACCAGAATTGTTTTCCATTATTGCCTTTCTTGCTCGTTAAGTGTCTCAAACAGATGACCATGATCAAATAAAACTAAATTAAACCAAAATGGTGTACAAGTCAATGGAAAAACTTCCAAATGCTTGCTCTGAGAATTGAGCCAATAAAAATTCAGCACCATTATCACTTACATTAATCCAAAATGGTGGCAGTGATTTCTGCTGGAGCTCAGCTCCTGACTGAGACAAGCTCTCATGACCTGTTCAGCTAAAATATAAAAGCCTCGGTTGAGGCAAGGGTTTTTAAAAGGTAAAATAAAAACATACATAAATTGGAGATTTTATGGCATAGGGAAAACTTGTGTTGATAAACATAACTTCTAGCAGGCGATAATGCCCCATTGTCAGTCTCACTAACAACCCACCAAGCACTAATATTCCCCTCTGTACTTCATCCTTAGCCAGCATACACTTAAAGATGTATGGTTGGATGTAACAGTTTTCTCCAAATCTTGTCTCTTAATTTCTAAGAATATAAGGTATAGAAAGTAGATTAGATATTCCTTCTCTTAAGGGCACACCATGAGCAAAGAAAACTTTACAGATATGCCACATTCAGGCTATAGAGAAGTGTGCATCACGGAGATGTCTCACTCCTCTGCATGCCACTCCCTTGCAATGTGAGGTGTGGTTTAGGGAGCAGAGTGACAGACATCTAGGGCAGTAGCTATGCACGTTCACTGAATTTAACCCACACCCCCCCCCCTTCACAAACCCCTCAGCTCCAGCCCCGAGCCCACACCCCCTCCCGAATCCCAACCCCAGCCCGGTGAAAGTGAGTGAGGGTGGAGAAGAGCGAGTGACGGAGGGTGGGGGGGGTGAATGGAGTGAGGGAGGCGGGGCTTTGGTGAAGGGGCAGGGAAGATCCTGGGTTGCCCTTAAATTCAAAAAGTGATCTTGGGTGTAAAAAGGTTGGAGACTGCTGCTGTAGTGTCTTCACTAAGCACTTCAGCTGCGCTGTTTCAGCACTGTGTGTATAGACAAGCCCTAAGATACCAACTCATTTCACAAGGGCCACCAGAAAACCATAAGGCGGTAAGAACTTTCAAATCACTCGTGATGGAAGGCAAAAATCAAATCAGTAACTAGAGAAGAAAGACTATCTGCCACCAAGCAAAACAAAAGGAGATGCACTGTGGAGCTTCCCTGTACAACTCCACCAGCACATGTCAGCACTGACTTGTGACCACGTTCCTTGCCAACAACATAGCTTGCTGGAGCCAGCACTAACAAATGGGGCTAACTATGCAGTAGTTTTCACCGGGGAATTGCCAATTCTGAAGTTTTCATAAGAAAAGCAAAATGAAAACAATTTGCTATGATAAACTAGGTCAAAGTACAATATATAGATTTTCATTATTGGTAACTGAACAAAAATCTGGTATCTGCATAAAAATGTTTGGATGTATATTAATACTAGCAAAATACATATTGGATGCTACTGGTGACTTGGTGGTGGTGATCTTCTTCAGCCATGTATACAGATCTCATTCTCCTCTCTCCAGCTCATCTTCCTCCCCACTGCAAGTAACTCACTGTGGAGGTAGCAACACAGTATCTTTAAAAAATCAGGATCTTTGTTTTTTCTTTGTTAATATCAGGCGGTGATTTCCTAGTCAGGTATTTTATTGCGCACTAAAATCCTAATGTTAATCACAAATCACTTCAGATGTATTAGTAACATGTTTATCAGTCACTGTCAGGAATCAGCTGTAGATCATGAAGTCAAATGAACATAACTTGTCCACCACTTATATTTTAAGCAATACAAACTGCATCTGAAGGGGCCCAGTCCTACAGTAGGTAAAATTTCCATTGACTTAACTAGGAGTTTTTCCCTGTATCAGGACTGTAGAATTAGACACAAAATAATTAATGAACACATTGCATGTTTTGTGTGCCATTCTTTTTCAAAGTACTGTGAGAAAGTCTACATCCAAATGCTCTGGCAGGTAAAAGAAAAAGTCATTCTTCGAAAGTCACATGTAGTTTAAATGAGTCTATTCCATGTTTATGGCCTCTGTTACGCAGGTCAAACTAGATTACTATAATGGTGGCTTCTGATCTTAACATTTATACTGAAATCCTGGCTCTATTGAAGTCAATGGCGAAACTACCATTGACTTCAAGAGGGACAGGATTTGACCTATGAATCTATCACTGTCCATTCAAAGATAAGCATTTTTTTTAAAAGAACCATTTTTGTCTCTCCCAAGCACAAAAGACAAATGCCTTTGATCTTACAAATGTAATTGATGACATCTTTTGTCAGAAAGTGAGGGTGATTATCTTACTGTTGAGGTTGTTTTCACACATAAATAGTGGTGTCATATAAGTATTGCACTAAGACGCTAGAAATTATTTTCACACAAAATAGATCTGAAATAGAAATTATTTTCGCACATAAAATGCATTATGGTTGTGGTTCCGCTCTGAAAAGTGACTGTGTAAAACTGGCACCATCTTATTCAATAGATCTGTTCCCTTTATTTATTCAGTCCTATCAGCCTATTTTAGTCACCAAAACTTTATTTTTATACTACTATTTACTCCTCCTTGCTGCACATCTCTGGAGTTCTAAAAGAAAGGGAGGTGGATTCTACTCTTTTTTATGCAACATTAACAGAATTGTTTACTCAGTTCCAATTCCAGGGTCAGACACAACTGATCATACTAGTTGAAGGCAAGGAGCAGGGGCTGCACAGGTGTCACTGAGGACCTAGCTCAATTGGTAGAACCTTCATTACTGTTCATGCTTGTGAGGGAAAAAATGTTGACTCTCAGATCCCAGGATAAGTTCATAGCACTTGTACTTAGAAAAATATGTTTACTTGTAATCTGAACTGGAAGTCATTGAGAGAAAATAACCATGGAATTCCACAATACATTATTATCAGTCACTTTTCCAAGCAGACCTGAACTAAAAAAAGCTTTGTGCTATATTATAAACACAGTTAATAGCTGTCACCAAGATATGTTCTACTGCATATTGGCTTTTCTCTATAACTACATCTTATCACATCTTGCTGTCAATGAAGGGTATTCCCAATTATTATCTCCGAAATAAGTATATTTCAATTTTAAATGTTTCTTGAACAGCCATGACATTTCGATCCAAGAAAAAGTCATATTTGTTTTGTGGCTGCATTTGAGCTGAATCAAAAATAAAATGCATGTGATCTAGTAGTAGGTTTTATTTTGATACCATCATTAGTATCAAATTTGATACTAATTTGGTATCAGTTTGATGATTTAACTGGGAATTGGTCCTGCTTCGAGCAGGGGGTTGGACTAGATGACCTTCTGGGGTCCCTTCCAACCCTGATATTCTATGATTAAAATGATATGCAGCAATAAAATTTAGTTTTATAGCTAACAATTTTTAAAGTCCCTAATGCACTATTTTAGTAAATAATCCCACTGTATACAAACAAGTGTGCATGTCCACAACAGGGCTGCAGTTAATGTCTGAGCATCAGTTTATTTACAATGGGACACACCACACATGTATTTTGTTTTAAAACAACTCCAAACAAAACCCTGGAACTGCAGAAAGGAGTAGATTGTTATTTAAAATAAAGACAACATTGAGATTTAGAAGGTAAAACAGGCAAAATAACACTGCCAATAAAGGCTTATTTTAAGATCTAGAAATTCTGATCATGTCCCTTTAATTTTTTTTTTTAAACAGAAAGTCTCTGCTAAGAATAAACATTACTGTATGCAAAAACGGCCTATTAAAAATCCTATTTTAACAAATTCAAAATGTTATTTTCTATTATTACATTGTAGGCAGTATCATGTTCCACAACATATCATGGGGAGTTTCTTTGAGATTGTTAAATATCTCCAACAATTTTCTTTATTCATAACAAACATACTTTGAGAGAAAGTATTGTGCCCAGTTCTACAAGTCCATCACACATGGAAGTCTCACTGACTTCATTATGTGGTCTGAAACGACAAGCTTGCCGAATTGGGCCCACAACATTATTGCAGCCTTAATGGCTAGAAAATACATTATTATAAAATTTCCAACACATGCTTGTATGGTATCTGATCGAATTTTCAGACTAACTGAAAATATGTCTGAAAGAAGCACTGAACCAAAAAGAGTTAGTACAAATTAACAGAAATTATTTGTTTCCTGATAATCCTCCTTTGGATGACTGAAGGAATTTTAGCTTTCTGTTTGATCAGGATCAATCCCTTTCTATTTCAAATTAACACCACTGGGTTACTGGTACATGTCAGCTGACATCACAGTTTCAATTCCCTTTAGCTCTTTGTTTAAAAAGAAGAATTTCTATTAAACTAAACTATATACATGCAAATTATCTACTTCTTTCCTGTGTATACAGGAAATGTATAACCCTTTATATAGAATTTATGATAATCTTGTTTTAAAAAAAAAAACACTTTCCCGCAACATTCAAACATGAGCTCCTCTTACATCAAAGTAGTAATTACAGTGTGCCTTTAAAAAAAAACAATGTACAACCTTTTTTTCCTTTGGCAGCTCATATAAACCAGAAATATTTCTGCCAATGCCAATATAATATAGGTACAGTACCTACCACGGTTCTACTCTAGTAAACTTGTATTTTAAAACAGATGTTGCTCAGGACCCGAAATATTTTAGAATTCCTTTTTGAGGGGCTGATGTTTTTTGGATATTGGGAAGTGGCATTTTATGATTCAGTATAAATTCACCTATTAGAATGGAGAGGGTGTCAAAAGTATTTTAATTAAATAAAGCTCCTACTAAATAAAGAAACAAAAATCAGATGTAGTAAAACACACCCAAAATATTCGCATAATTAGTCATTAAAACATACCGAGTTAATTATGGTTTGTGTATCATTTTAAGGAAAATGAGAACTGGCACTGAAACCTGATCTACACAACAGTTAAATTGGTGTGGATACAGTTATAACAGCATGAAGGTAACTTAAGCCAGGTCTACATTACAGACTTTGGCCAGCACAGCTATTTTGGAAGGGTGAAAACAGATGTGATTCCTATTGGCATAAAGAAGTCATTAGTGTAGATGCAGCTAGACCAGCAAAGCTGAGCTTTTATCAAAATAGCTTGTTTCAATCATGAGGAGTGGTTTTACTAAACTGGTACAAAGCGTAGCTTTGCCAATATAGCTGCATCCACAATAGGAGAGCTTTGTTGGTACAGTATGCTGATAGTCTTGCACTGGTACAACACGCCTAGTGCAGACATGGCCTTATACTGGTATAGCTCATTCCTGTAAATTAAGGGGAATAAACTGTACCAGTATAAGGATCTTTATACCAGTGTAACTGCATCCACATTTGCAGGCACTGTACCACTTTATCTATACTGATATAGTTAAAGAAGTACAATTTTTTTGTGTATAGACATTACCTGTGGGGCCCATTTAGAGAAAGTATAGAAAAAAATGCATATGCATATGCCAACTTGTGAAAAATCAACATTGGTAAATTTAGAAATCAACTAAAAGTCAAAGGCCATATTTTCAACTGTGTCTTCAATTCTGTGCCTAGAAAAACGTGGGAAAAAATATACGTCCAAAGCAGCATGGACAAATAGAGATACACAAACAATGTGGTGGGCATAAACAGTTGTTATCCAGACTCCAATCTCATTATAGCAGTATTAGGAGATCAGAAACGGACCATTTTTGCAGGTAGACAAATCAGAAGCAAATTAAAGTAAGGCCTTGCGTCCACATGCAGTCTTATATTTAGCCTATATAAATTGAGGGTATTAAATATTAAATAATATTTATTAAATCACACGGTAAACAAAAATGTTAACATAATTTTAACCTGACAGTCATAATTATTTAGAATATTTTTATTTCTTCTGATTATTTTATATTAGGAGTCATGGAAACATGGGCCAGAATGTCCCCACCCATTTTAATAGTTGTGGGAAGGGTTTTTTGGGGGTCTAAAACAGAATGGGGAATATTTTGCAAAGACATTATATGTAAACAGAATTAGTGCTCTCACAAATGAACAGGGGTGCATGTTGACACTATTAGCACTAACTGGTGGCATCTTTGTGCCCTCTTAGCAGAAAAGCCAAAAAATGGATGTGGCTGGACACAAACATGATTTTAACCCACTAACAGTCCTTTCAGGTCAGAATTAAGATACACTGGCAGATTAGCATGGGAAAACTTGTAATACTTGTACTTGCATGGAATATTTACTCTTAGGCTGTCAATCCAGTACTTTACATGAACTCTAAATTCACTAAAGAAAGAAAAAAGGAGCCCTTATCAAATATTCCTCTTTTATGTTGTTGAAATAGAACAATTCCTGAAAATTGCTTAATAAACATATTAATATCAGCAATAATGAAAGAAAGACTACAAGACTCTTATTTGCTGATTGTATCCTTTAGAGAGACATTGCTAGTTTGAAATTATCCTATGATAATTTGTAAATTCGTAATTTTCGTAATGAAAAGTAACACCCAAAATCAATATAACTGAAAGACAGTGTAAAATGTTGTTTAGTTCGTGTCTTTAGACAGTTTACCATTTCCCCTGTAGTACCAGATAGTCAGTTCCTCCTTGCTGAAAAGACTCTTATAAACTTAAACAAGCGAGCAAAACAATCATTAAAATAACTATTTGTGATTTTTTTTTAAATTCAGAACACACTATTTAAAGGATGTCCTACCAAAAACAGGATTTTTTAAAATCAGTTAAAAATTAAGTTGCCTGTGTCTCTTTAAATTAAAAGCTTGCTAGAATCAATTATTTTAATGGCAAAATCTCCTCGCAACTTGTCCTATCTTAATCGAGTAGAAAAGATATGCAGTCTCTGCATACAACACTTCCCTTCAATTCTCCAAAGAGTGAGTACTTAACTTTTGTAAAAGACTATAACCCATCAAATTTAATAACAGTTATGCATGTCCCTTGTGAGGAGAATGGACCTTTAAAATGGCACTTTCACGTTCACTTCTTCTGGAAAGAAGAGGTGAATTAGACTGAATAAAACATTCTTTCCTCTGTATCCTGACAAGGACACTACCATGAAGATGTATCTGATTTAAGTCATAACTCAATCCAACTGCAAAAGGTTAGCATGCAGGCCTGACCGTTTTATCTTGAACTGAAATTCATGTGCAAACTCAAATAAGAATCATATGGAAGAAGTGTCAGCCATACCCCTCCACTCCCAGGGCTGGATTGACAGCCATCGATATACAGAACCACAGTTTGTTACAACACCCTACCATCCGGCATACTGAAGTCTGAAAGTTTGATGACCTGCCTTATTTTACAATACTTTACATCTCACATAGCTGATCTTATCAATTTGCCACCTACAGTAATACTGTTTAACAGTAGGCATTTTCCCCTAAGAATGAAAATTACAGTATGAAGTATTACAGTATTTAGCAACCACTTCTGCTAGACAGAGATTCCATATTCCAGCTGCCATTCCCAAAATGGTTAGATTCTAAATTAATATCAAGAACTAACCTTGTTAATGAGTCAGGAAGAAAACATCAAAATGGTACTTGTCACTTTCACTTTTGCTTAAAGCCAATTTGCAATCACTCCTGCTAATAAAATAAATAACCAACCAACCAACCCTGGTAAAATGAAAACTTGACTATACAATAAACTTTCTTTTCTTAAAATCAATAGGTACAGCCTATAAATATTAACAGTGACATCACAGAGTTATTAAAATAAATATGTTCAGCTAGAACCAGTAAACCAAAAGCTAAAAAAGAATGTGCCAAAAGTAATCTAAACACAAATTTAGTGCCAAACACTCAGACATATGTACCTACCATTATTCAGCAAGAACCACATGAATGCATATGGTTCTCTATTTTGTCTTCATAGTAACAAGAAGGTTTGTAAACAGATCTCACATAGGAGGAAATCTAGTCACTTGAGAATCTAAAAATCAGTCTTTGTGAAGACCAGTTTTGCACTGTTGCCACATAATAGGATTTAGTTGTTTTAATATGTGACTAAATGTCTTCTACTTCTACCCAAATTCTGTTCTCATTTCACCTCATAATACCAATGGAATTGAAACATGTCACTGAAGCCAGAACTTATTCCTGTCACTTTTGATAATCGTCAGTAAATGCTATAAAAATGTATATTGCATGATGTTAAATACTTGGGAAGATTTTATCAACTATGTCAAAATTAATGATACGTTGATTTTGTAGCACATCAATATCATTTACAAAGGTGAAAACCAAACCAACCTAGAGTTCGCTTACAGGAATAAAAATAAAAACCTAAGTGCAAAAATCAGCTCTGTGCGATAAGTAATCTGCATTTTCACCGTTAACAGTTTTTTAAAAAAAAATTAGGCAAAACAACAGAAACCAAGTGGAAGATATCAGATCTTCCAATTCCCAAAGTTTCAGAAGTGACTTCCTAACTTCAAAGATGAAGAGAATTTTAAAATATAATTGTAAAAGACCCTGTAAAATAATTTGGAAGTGATGATGTATGTTTGTATACTGCAAACCTAGTAGGTGAAGCCTCTGGCACCTTAGTTGTATTAAAGCTAACATGTTTACATGTCATTTTCATTATCAAAATACATATGACTCTCTACCACGTCCTTACATTAATCTGAAGATTAGATTCCTGTTGAAGTCAATGGGAGTTTAGCCTGAATAAACAACAGCTTAAGAGTTGGGCCCACTCTCTGCTTTTGTTCTTTGGTAGACCACTTGTTCTTTCAATTTAATAATAATTATTATTTACTTTACCCTACAGTAGCACCAGAACCAAAAACTGAATCAAAGTCTCCTCGTGCTAGATGCTGATGTAAATAATGGTGTCTGCCTAAAGAGCTTAATACAATAATGCACCTAGCTACTAATTATTTGTTTTCTCCTTTGCAGGCCAATTTATTTACTCCCTCCATCATAAACCACAACATAGATTCACTGTAAGATCAAGGTAGTAAAAAAGAATGAGTATCCTTGACTCTCTGTGCACACAACTTTTACTACCACTAGTAAGGTATGTAATTATCCAAATTCTAACACTTAAACTTGTTCCATCTCAAAAGAAAAGAAAAATTTTTTTTGAAAGAAATGGAGCTTAATGGCATTTTCCAAGAGTTTCATTTAAATTTTTAATTAAAACTTCTTACTGTAAGGATCTAATTAACATTTCAAGTCTTTAGCCTTCTTGATTAGTACAATTTTTCTTGATATAATAGAAATAAAATAATACTACTCTGAATATTCCTGTCAGTAAATTAGAAAAATATTGAGTTATTGTGGCAGATTAGAGTCAGACCTTTAAAAAAAAACAAAAACAGCATCATCACTTACGTGAGGGCAAAACTGAGTGAGATTCCAGTAGCACATGGGAACCATAAGAAAACTGAACAATTCACATTTCCATTGTAATAGAAATAATGGAAACAAACCCATGACGATAGGCTTAGGCCTTGCTAGATGAGGCTTTTTATTATATCAGTTGCACTAAAATGATTATTCTACATATTCTGCAGAATTACAGATCCTAAGTATATTAAACAGAACAGAAATAGCATCTCCTTCCTCTCTGCTTCAGGTTCTCATTTGTAAAATGGGGATAACAACATTTACTGTACCTATTTCTCAGGGGTGTTGTAAGCAGCAAATGGTGAACGTTTGTGTAGCACTTTGAAAATGTAAAGAACTCCAGACTGGAAATGTGAAGTAATACTAGCCAAACTAGACCTGGGATTTCCCCTCCAAATATTATTTTCCCATAATTACAGAGATAATATATTCCAAGGAAAACTGCGAGAAGCAACTTGAAGAATATCCCTTCCTTCCTTCCTGCTTCACAGCACACAGCTCCCAGAAGGACAATATCTGGTTGCACTTTATGACTCCCCCCATACACATACATTGCAGCATAGATCTTTCAAGGTAGGGTCTCACATATAACAAACATGGATGTGCCTGTTACATAATCAGATGCAGCCAGACCGTAGACTCCGGTTATATAATAAATTCATTTCTGCAGCGACAGCCGCCGCTCCCCCACCCCCGCCCTTGGAAGCTGACTTCCAGCCTCCCTCTGACTTCCAGCCTCCCTCCCCCAAGGGAACAATGGTCTGTTTAGAATGTGCAAAAGGAGAGCGAGCACATCTGCCTTGATGGCAGCAGCAGGCAGAGCCCCTCGTTAACCCCCTTCCTGTGGCTTTTACACGTCATGGAACATTCCCGGAACGGGCCAACGTTCCACCCACTTCAGGGAACAGGCATCAAGGCGCAGCGCAGCACTGCCCCGCACACGCATCCAGCCCCCGCCACCTCCAGCCCGGGTCGCACACGCGCGTCGCCCCCCCCCCTCCCCCGCCCCACATACGCACAAGGACAAGTCAGGCGCGACAGCCAGCTGAAGCGTCCGTCAAGCTACCCTCTCCTCCCCCCGCCCAGCCCCTCGGCTCATTCCAACCGCAACCCCCCTCTTCCATGCAAACCCTTGCCCCTCCACCGAGCGTCTGCGTACCCCTCCCACCTTGCCACAGGGAGCCCAGCGTGAGCGCCGAGCAGCCGTGTCCCCTCCTGCCAGTGTCTCTCCTTAGAAACCATGCTCATTCCTCGCCACAGGAGGAGATTACGCAAGGCAGCCTGCTCCTAATCTGCATACACTTACATGCTGGGTATTCCCCACATTTCCTAACAGCGGGCCACTGACAAAGACGTCCCCGTCCCCCCCAACCCCGGTGCAAGAAGAGGGGAACGGTTCCCAGCATCCGAGGGAAAACGGGGCCGATGATCGCAACAAGCTCAGCACCCCTGGAGAGGAGACTTACCGCTCGGGTGGGTTTACAGCCCCACTGGTTTCTCTCAGTACCTCCCCCCCCTCCCATTCTTCACAAGTCCTCCATAGACCCCTCCGCTGCAGCCAGACAGCCCCCGGTGACACCGCGCACTTGCAAGTTGCTCCAGAGACCCTTGCAAGCCTCCGCCTCAAAACACCCAACTTGTCAAGGACTTTTCCTGCTACAGTCTAACTAAATAAATAAATCACCATTCTACGAGTGCCTCCCCCCCAGCACCAGTTGAAAGCGGCCGTCAGCTGGTGCCAATGACAGGGGCTGGAGAGGGGGAGGGGTCCTTGCAGCAGCAGCTGCTGCTCACCTGGAAAGTCACCGAGCCGGAAGGAGGAAACCCCTCCTGGTGCCCTTGTTGTTGTTGGTTCCGCTGGGGGGCTCTTGTTGCTCCTTTGCTAAGGTGGTGCCTGGAGCGAGGTGCCCCGCGGCATTGCTTTATATAGAGACAGATCGAGATATCCCGGCAGCCAAGGGGCGTCTGGTTCATTGACTTGTAGTAGGATAGACCATTGCTCTCGGGCTTCCTCTCTCTCTCGCTCGCTTTAAATGGTGGAGCTTGATTTAAAATAAGAATAAAATCAGGGCGAGAGAGAGGCCGGAGAAGCCGCAGGTTTTTTTCCGGAGGAGGGAGCCTCTCGGAGCTGCAGACAGACTGGGTTATTCCTGGCACCACTTCCCAGAACAGAAGTTACAAGGAGAGAGAGGGGAGAGCTCAGCCAGTGATGTCATCGGATCCCCCAGCGCGTCCCAGGGAGGGAGCGCGAGAGGGAGGGAAGCTGAACCAGAAGATCCAGTTCCAGAGAATGATGGGCTCTCTGTGCGTGTGTGTCTGTGAGAGAGAGAGAGAGGTGCACTGTGCAGACAGAAAGAGAGGGGGAGGGAGGAGGCAGGGCTTCCGAGTGCAAAGCAGCTGCCTCCCCCAGCCAGAGGAGATCTCTGCTTCCCCTCCCCCTCCTTTGAAAAGGGAACTCCCAGGAGAGCCAGTCTCAACTTGCCATGCAAAAGTTGTGCGTCTTCCCAGCTTGAGAATTTCCTTTAAGGATGTGGGATCCTCCTCCCCCCGCCCTTTTCATTTTCCACCCCTTCCACCCCCTCTCCCTCGCCTGGTCAAGATCATGTTATCTGTCAGGAAGAACAAAATAATACCAGAGTTCCTGATGCTGGCTGCATTTCTTGAGCATTTGAACCTGTTTTCTTGCGGTTCCCATCCCCAGTCCAAGTAGCTTGTCTAATGTGTCATGCAATACGTCTCTTAAATCATGTACTGCTTTGCCCCCTACTCCCCAAGGGAAGGTTTATTGGAGTCTCAGCAATTATTCTATTACTCTCTAAATGGGATTTTGGAAATATAAAAACAAAACAAATTGCTCAAAGCAGTACTGGCTTTTTCCAGACTTCTCTGATTGCAAATTCAGTGTCTATTTCTAAACTCAGCGTGTATTTCCAAAAGAAAATCTTCAGCTTTAAACATTTTCTGGGCTTATTTTGTTTACTTGTTTTAAAATATTTTATTTTCATATCTTTTTATCCAAAGAGTCACTAGAAAACAATTTTTAAAATGAAGTAACTTGTTTAATATATGTATACAAAATAATACAAAACATTGTCAGGTGCAGGGCTCCCTGCTTTCAATGTTAGAGATGGCAGGTGACATTCAACTTAAAGAATACTGGATGTCATACATGTGAACTTGTTAGCAATATTTCCTTTCAAGGCTGTTGCTCTGAGTTCAGAGGCCTGCAGGCTGCAGCAGACAGTGAAAAGGCTGAGACAGGACAAGTGCTCCACTTGTGCCCAATATGGTCTCTGTGGTTTGCTGTTAGCTTAAGTGGTGACCCTGCCAGCCAGTGAGGATTCAGAACGTTTTATATCAGCTGCTATTGCTCTCATGTTCTAGGGAGTAAAGAGGGATATGAAGGGCAGGAATAAGAGGGTGGTGCCAATTCATTCTATGCTAGAATATCTGTGCCCACCTCTTTTTTAAATACAGTTTGTCTCCAATAAGCACATAACTCAGGGGAAAATATTCTGTGGAAGTACTATGTAAAGCAAGAAGGAAACAAAGTGATTTAACTTTATGTTCATTCCACTATTTTTGTTACTACTTCATAAAATAAAACCTTTAGTGTTCCAAACCAGTAATTAAGTATCGAGAAATAATATCAAAATAAAGCCATATATTTAAATAAAATTCTCTACCTGTATAGTAATATCTTTGATAATTAAACCAGTATGGATATTACAAATCAGTTATTTCTCACCATTTGTGCTCTTGATTTTACCTTTTTGCTCAGAGTAAAACTAAGCTGGCTAGTTTCACTTTTGTTTCTAGGTACTAGCACAATCATCTTAATTGTTTGGCTTCACGGTGCTTGAGCAGAATGTTTATTTTTTTTAAGTATTATTTATTCTAATTTTCATACTGACAACTTTTTATTCATATTAGGTTTTGTAAACCAATAATGAAAATTCAGGTCCACGCAAAATTGACATTTTTTCAGTGTTGCCAACTTGCAATGTTATCACAAATCTTGCAAAATTTAGTGATTTTCTTAAATCCCCAGTAACTGGAGTCATATGATTAAATGAGAATCTCAGCTTTCATTTAAAAACGTTTCTAGCCTTTTTAATTGCAAAGAAAAGTGAATCCTGAAGACTTAAATACCGGAAGGCAAATAAAAAGAACCCAGAGTTTTTTATGTTTAAAGTCTCATGATTTTTAAGCCAATGTCATGAAGGTCTCTTTCAGTTCTGGATCCAAAGCTGTTTTTGACAAGCTGCAGAGCCTATATTTGCAGGGACCCCAATTTGGGAGGGTAGCAGAGAGAGGTCTGTGCATGCTTGCTCCATTCCTCACTCCCTCTTCGCACACCATGTTAGGAGGGAGTTTGACTGCATGCGTCTTGACAGAGCCAACACCAGGAGAGGGCAGGTGGAAACACTGTCTTGGGTTGGTACTGCAGCCACCTGGCCTAATCTACATTGAAAATTAAATTGACATAGCTATAGCACTCAGGGGTGTGAAAAATCCACACCCTTGAGTACAGTAGCTATGCCAACCTAACCACGGTGCAGGCACCGTGAGGTTGACCAAAGTATGCTTCTGTTGACCTAGCTACCATCTCTGGGGGAGGTGATGTTCCTACACTGGCAGAAAAACCTCTTCCGCCATGTAGGCTACATATACATTACAGGGTTATACCAGTACAGCTATAGCACTTTAGCTATGCCACAGTAGTCCCCGTAGTCTCGTGGCCTGAGATGCCAGAGCAGATTCTTTCATAAACTGCAACTAGCAGTTTCATGCAGAAGCAGTAGGGGCATCTGAGTCACCCACTCTCTCTCCTTTCCAGGCTCTGTGACAACATTACCTTTACATTTTTACCATTTGGTTTTTAAACAAAGAAGTTGAGTCAAGAAGTAAAAGAATTCCAAAGGGTCAGATTTGCAATTTTAAATTATTTAAAATTCACAGTCTCACTAGGATCATTCGTTCTTGTCTGTGTGGAAAGCACCGAGTACATCATAGCTGTTGCTACAGTGAAAATAGAATTACTATTATTAATCAGCAGCATTGTACACAATTTATTAAACATTGCAATTTATATTAAAATCTGCTCTGCTCTTGGAGCTTACATCATTTATTAGCTTTGAAAACTGCTGCCGCTCCCATAACCAGACAATAGAAAATGACATATTTTTCTTACTCTAGTACAATTGAGTTGAAATGTAAAGTAACTTTTAAAAATAGTTAACACATTTAAAGAAATACATTCTTTCACTGAGAAAAATTACCTGACCTCTGTGGTCTTACCCTGTGCACTTGAAGACCAGACTACTTTGTCAGCAAGCTACTATTAGAGAAATAACAGTATTAGTACAATTACTCCATTTGTAGAAAGGAGCTGATGATATGTACCTGCTTCAACATAGTTACTGTGTGGCTAAACAAATCCAAATGTATCAACTTATCTGATGGCCTCAAAAGGAAGAGGTGCAAATTATTAGTAGTTTTATTATTAGTCCTCAACGAACTGTGTTTTTTCTTGGGGACTGGATGGTTCAGGAAACTAATGGGATATGAAACCTTTTGTTAATAGGAATCCAAATCAATAAACCAATATTAATAGAAATAGCTTTATATTATTATTTTAATGTATTATGTATTGTTTGTGTTTATACTTCCTTCTCTTTTCCTTCACTCCTTTCTTCCCATTCAGTTGACTATATTTTGGTGTATCTTATCCTCCTCCTTTTTCTGTTTTCCCACTCAGGGTTCCCTCAAACCCACACAATCCACTCACACTCACTTCCCCCCACACCCACATATCCGTTCACACACTGTCCCTAAGGCCTATAAAAGGCACCTACTCACACAACTGGGGATGTCTTTCCGATGCTGGGGGTGGAGAGGGGGAGGGATAGTATGTAGTTCCTGTCTCTATAAGAGAAGGGGCTGCTGTAGCCTTTTCTTTTTCTCCTTGAGGAGAGAAGCATTGAGCTGGATCTTAGGCTCAGGGCACTGGTCTGCACTCTGTTTACTGTGCTTAGTTTAGTCTTAGACCAGGCAGTGACCTGGGCTGCAATCAGGCACTCATCATGGGTTCTGCTGGAGATGAGGACAAAGGGGAGGGAGCTGCAGTTGGAAGTGGGGAGAAAGGAAGGAGCAGAATCAGTCAGTAGCTGCTCTGAGGACAGAAACAGGGAGGAGAGGGCACTAGAATCCTGGGAAGGGCAGAGGGAAGGAGCTGCCAAAAGGAAAGTAATTGTTTATATTTGTCTCCCACCTGCCATAGGTAGCAGCAGGGTCTCTCCACGCAGCATTGCTTGCTCAAGTGACTGGGGGTATTTTTATTCATATAAACATGTAATCTTTTTATGAATGCTTATAAACTCTTGTGTATAGTTATATCTATTGGCAGTGAGTTCCACTAGTCAATTATTCATGATGTTAAAAAATGTTTCCCTTTATCAGTTTTAGATGTGTTGCTTTTCATTTTGATTGAATGCCATCTTGTTCTTGTATTAAGAGAAGATAAACAGATGCTCCCAATTTACCTTCTCTAGCCCATTCATTATTTTAAGCAACTCTATTATATCCTTTCTTACCTATGCACTCGCTAATCTAAATAGTACTAATTTTTCCTCATATGGAAGTTTTGCCATGACTTTTCCACATAAGAGGATGTAGTCACAATGAAGCAGATCTTTATGCAAGACATTACTTGGAGCTCACCCTCAAACAGTGTGGAAGAGGACGAAAATGAAGGTATTTAGCTTCCCACTGTGTGTAAATAATAGTGGAAGAGGGCTTAGTAGAAGAGATGTGCTTCTTAGCATATGCGCAACGTACCTCAGATGGCACGTGACCAGGATTCATCACCAAATTTGGGCTGCTGGTTGGATCATTAGCTTCCCCGGCCTGGGTGGGGGACTGACTGGGAGTGCGATGTGAATGCTGATCCATGCGCCCAAGGGACGTGCTCTTCTTATGGTAAAGAATTAATGGAACCACTTCCTGGAGGAAAATGTTTCTCTGAGCTGTTTATTCAAAAATATGATTTCCTTTTGCAAAATCTATATCTTTACTTAAAAACATATCCAGGGGCAGAACTAACTTGTTATGTATGAATATCTGTAACTTGATAGTAACACATCACCATTTGACGTGGTGATTAGGAAAAAAATGAGAGGGGCAGAGATTTTTGAAAACTGTAATTATAGATATTGGTCCTTTCAGGACTTTTTAAGGCCCATGAATATTGGAAAAATTTTGAATAATGTAACTTTTACTCTTCACATTTTTTCTTAGCTAATTAGCAAGCTGGATAGGAGAATGTGCAGGCAGCATTGTTTATTCTGCCAAGCCATTAAGAGCACTTCTAATTTAAAATAAATTAATCCCTTGAGTGCCACCCTCATCTTGTCTTTGATCTTGCGTTTTAATATCAGAATCAGATTAGTTTTTTTTTAAATCCTTACTTTCGGGCTGTCAAGTTTCCTTCCCCACTCTGAACTCTAGGGTACAGATGTGGGGACCTGCATGAAAAACCCCCTAAGCTTATTTTTACCAGCTTAGGTTAAAACTTCCCCAAGGTACAAACTATTTAACCTTTTGTCCCTGGATTTTATTGCTGCCACCACCAAGCGTTTAACAAATATAACAGGGAAAGAGCCTGCTTGGAAACGTCTTTCCCCCTCAAAATGCCCCCAAGCCCTACACCCCCTTTCCTGGGGAAGGCTTGATAAATTCCAATTTGCAAAGGTGAACACAGACCCAAACCCTTGGATCTTAAGAACAATGAAAAAGCAATCAGGTTCTTAAAAGAAGAATTTTAATTAAAGAAAAAGTAAAAAAGAGTCACCTCTGTAAAATCAGGATTGTAAATACCTTACAGGGTAATCCGATTCAAAACATAGAGAATCCCTCTAGGCAAAACCTTAAGTTACAAAAAGACACAAAAACAGGAATATACATTCCATTCAGCACAACTTATTTTATCAGCCATTTAAACAAAACAGAATCTAACGCATATCTAATTAGATTGCTTATTAACTCTTTACAGGAGTTCTGACCTGCATTCCTGCTCTGGTCCCGGCAAAAGCAATACACAGATAGAGAGAACCCTTTGTTTCCCCTCTCTCCAGCTTTGAAAGTATTTTGTCTCCTCATTGGTCATTTTGGTCAGCTGCCAGAGAGGTTATCTTAGCTTCTTAACCCTTCACAGGTGAAAGGGTTTTTCCTCTGGCCAGCAGGGATTTAAAGGTGTTTACCCTTCCCTTTATATTTATGACACAGGCATTAAAAAAATTTCCCGTCAACATCCACACTATGCTAACAGGCACAGGTCACTTCTCTCTCTCTTTTTCTTTTCAAATGAAACAGTTCTCAAATTTATTTTGCAAATCGTATTCAATCATTTTTTTCAGTTCTTCTTAGCACAGATGAAGTAAGAGCTTGCCAAAAGCATAGCATGATTTAACAACATCTGAGTTATATAACCTTAACAATTAAATGGATTTATTTTTTAAAGCTTAACTACTTACATTCTCATTAGTACCTGATATCCTCTCATTAGTAGCCTTCTCAAACAGCCAACTTCAATTTTTAGAATATCTTCATTCCAAAGGATCCCAGAGGTCTTTTTATCTAGAGAGAGAATTTCACTTATTTTGGGGTGGAACATTGCACACAGTAATACTGCCTGACAATTTGAGGATAGGTGAAGAGGAATACCATACCCACTTGAAATGGCAGGGGGCATTTAGAGAGGAAAAATTAAAATTGCCCAAACAAATCAGCTGAATTTTCACCATATTACTGAGGCTAACACCATTACTCTTCTGAAACATGACATGGGTCTCTTAACGAGCACATGTGGTTCGGACCTTGGTTTTACATTTCATGATATTTCCCACAGCACAATGCCCATTAATACTCTGCTGGTGCATTGGTTCAGTACTGTCTCAGAGGGAAGTGTGCCACCTACTGAATGACCTATGCTACTTGCTACAGCAGAAGAGGGCTTTCTTTGAAGGTAGCCCATCCAAGCACCGACCAGGCCTTCACACTGCTTAGTTTGTGAAAGCTAATAAACTCAACCAAACCTGCAATAGGCATCTCTACCAAATGAACAAAGGTATTACAGACTGACTCAGTCCTTCACTTGTAGCAGTTGTAGTAATAGTGTAGCTTGAAATAAAATGAAATTCTTGTTTCTGAAAGCCAATATAAAAGTTGTGCCTTCTAACATTGCTGCTGCTGCAGCTGCAAGTGTGCTAAGTCTCAAAAATGAATTCTGTAACTGCAAAAAACTCAAATACTAAAATTCCACTATGCTTTCCACATCAACTGGATGTGCTGGTGTACCGACCTTGAAGGTATTTGCTAGCTATGTGTCCTAACAAATTAGGGAACACCCTCTCTTGCTTCATTGTCAGATAGTAGTTCCCTTTGTGTACTTTCTTCAGTTACTCATTTGATTGGGCAAGAACAGAGGAAACTCCCCTCAAGTGCTGTCATAATCTGTTAAAGGCACCTAGAAAGTTTCCTGTGGTTACCTGCATCTTATGTTATCAGGTTACTCTGCAGAATGTGTCATGCTGGACTCAGAGTAGCAGCCGTGTTAGTCTATATCTGCAAAAAGAAAAGGAGTACTTGTGGAAATTTGTTAGTCTCTAAGGTGCCACAAGTACTCCTTTTCTTCATTCTGGACTATTACTGAAACATTATAATGACATCTTGAAAAAAAAACTTGGCACATATTTAATGATGGTTTATTATCCTTTTAGCAGCTTGTACTTATTTGACCTTTTACTTATATAAAGTACAGTAGGATTTTAAGGTCCTTGTACCATCAGTAGATTTAAATATATAATTAAATAGCAGATTTTAGTTCCATTTGGAGGACCGGATGATTCAAGATATTCGTTATGGGAACCTTTCACTTCTAAGTCATCGATCCAAATCCAGTTCAAATATGTGGTGGCAAACCTTGAGCATATAAATCCTGATTCATTGAAATTCTTGGTTATCAGGACATAAGTCTTTAAGAGATGGTCACACATCTGTTAGTTTAAAAAGGAGCAAACTTTTTCATAAAAGTTCTACATCTACATTTTGAAAATATAAGAAATTTTCACCAGCTCTCTGCAGCAAATAAATCTTCATATGTTAATCGTCCTTTAATATATGACAGTCTTTCACCATAATTAAGGAATAAAGACACCAGTATTAAAATGGTGGAAATTTGTTAAAATATATTTCAATTCAAAAATAGCTTTTTTCAAAAATATAAGCATTTGTGAAAACATTTTAGCTTTTTCAAAATTTTCTATTCTGCTACATTTTTCAGCAGAAGCTTTTGATGAAAAATTCAGCTTTTGCTTCCAATTATTTTTTTATTCTGAGAGTATAACAAGAGATACAGTTGCAAAATATATTTTACATTTCCTTCTTTTGAAACAGAAACATTAAAATAAATCTGGCATTTTTTTTAAAAAAAAAACCTGTAATTGTGTAGGTTTCAGAGTAGCAGCCGTGTTAGTCTGTATCCGCAAAAAGAAAAGGAGTACTTGTGGCACTTTAGAGACTAATCAATTTATTTGAGCATAAGCTTTCCTGAGCTACAGCTCACTTCATCAGATGCATTCAGTGGAAAATGCAATGGGGAGATTTACATACATAGAGAACATGAAACAATGGGTGTTACCATACACACTGTAACCAGAGTGATCACTTAAGGTGAGCTATTACCAGCAGGAGAGCCGCGGGGGGGGGAACCTTTTGTAGTGATAATCAAGGTGGGCCATTTCCAGCAGTTGACAAGAACTTCTGAGGAAAGGGGGTGGGGTGGGGGTGGGAGTGGGGGGAGGAAATAAACATGGGGAAATAGTTACACAAAGTAAAACTATTTCCTCATGTTTATCCCCTCCCCCACAATGTTCCTCAGATGTTCTTGTCAACTGCTGGAAATGGCCCACCTTGATTATCACTATAAAAGGCTTTCTCCCCCCTCTCCACTCCCCCCCCCCCCGGCTCTCCTGCTGGTATTAGCTCATCTTAAGTGATCACTCTCCTTACAGTGTGTATGGTAACACCCATTGTTTCATGTTCTCTATGTATATAAATCTCCCCACTGTATTTTCCACTGAATGCATCCAATGAAATGAGCTGTAGCTCACGAAAGCTTATGCTCAGATAAATGTGTTAGTCTCTAAGGTGCCACAAGTACTCTTTTTTTTTTTGTAACTGTGTATTGATTTTGCTAGGAATTGGCCAATTCTAGTATTTAAAACACCAATGTAAAAATCTCTTTTCTGAATGCCAGAGGTTTATAAATGTGAAATATTAAGGACAACAAACTTCTGTATTAGTTGAAAATATTTTGGACTTGTTATGATAGTTTTAAAACATATTGTATCTCCACTTAGAAGTCCATAATATATTTTGTACTTTATAATCCATAAATCATTCAGCTGTAATAAACTGATATGGAAAAGAAATGAATCAATCAATCAATCATATTCAAGAAGTACATTTCTAATCTACTGATACATGACAGTTGCTAATTAAGTAGCAATCTGCTCCTTATAAAGATAAAATATGTTTTAAAACTACATATTTTAATAATAGTTTTTAAATGTTAAAAATATTGTACACTGTAATGGAAACAACACTTCTCTAATGAAGTATTCAACATCACTTAGGACCTGATTCAATGGGAGTTGGATATGGTCTTTATAGTGCAGTCAATTTAGCAAAGCCCCAATTCAACGAAGTACTAAAGTACTTATTTCTAGTCTAGTGCTAAAAACACTTGCTATTGGTATAATGATTATCTCCAATAAAGGAATTACTAGGCAGTCTGTTCTGCTTTGGACAACTAGAACAGGTCACATAACGGACCCTAACATGTTATATGTTCATTCAGTGTAGACGTACTCAAGCTCCTGTGTACTCTGGGTCAGGATCCTTTGCCACTGCAGCTCTCTGGTGCAACAGGCTGGAAATTATGTGACAGCTTCATTTAAATTATTATTTTTAAATGAACAACAAAATGAGGGTGGACGTCATGGCAAATTGTTTGGAATGCACAGGACCCTGGAATGTTTGTGTAGATCAGATACCAGAACTAGTGAAAAGCAGAGAAGAAAATAGGCATAAAATTATAGAAATTTTCCCCCAACTTCCACTTACTGTCAAGGTTCCTTCCCCACTCTGAAATCTAGGGTACAGATGTGGGGACCTGCATGAAAAACCCCCCAAGCTTATTTTTACCAGCTTAGGTTAAAACTTCCCCAAGGTACAAACTATTTTACCTTTTTCCCTTGGACTTTATTGCTGCCACCACCAAGCGTCTAACAGATATATAACAGGGAAAGAGCCCGCTTGGAAACGTCTTTCCCCCCAAAATCCTCCCCAAACCCTACACCCCCTTTCCTGGGGAAGTCTTGATGAAAATCCTCACCAATTTGCATAGGTGAACACAGACCCAAACCCTTGGATCTTAAGAACAATGAAAAAGCAATCAGGATCTTAAAAGAAGAATTTTAATTAAAGAAAAAGTAAAAGAATCACCTCTGTAAAATCAGGATGGTAAATACCTTACAGGGTAATCCGATTCAAAACATAGAGAATCCCTCTAGGCAAAACCTTAAGTTACAAAAAGACACAAAAACAGGAATATACATTCCATTCAGCACAGCTTATTTACTAGCCATTTAAACAAAAGGAAATCTAACACATTTCTAGCTAGATTACTTACTAACAAGTTCTAATACTCCATTCCTGTTCTGTTCCTGGCAAAAGCATCACACAGACAGAGCGAGCCTTTGTTTCTCCCCCCCCCCCAGCTTTGAAAATATCTTGTCTCCTCATTGATCATTTTGGTCAGGTGCCAGCGAGGTTATCCTAGCTTCTTAACCCTTTACAGCTGAAAGGATTTTTCCTCTGGCCAGGAGGGATTTTAAAGGTGTTTTCCCCCAATTTTCACTTACATTTCAACATTTTTGAAATTCTCCCAGCATTATCAAATACAGACCACATTCAGAACAGAGCATGAATGTGGAAGCCTCCATACATATACAAAAATCAAATGGGCATAATTTTGTGTCATTTTCTCTGCACTGGTCATGCAAAGAGGTCTGTTAAATTTTTTTGGCTAAGTGCTTTTATCTTCAAAAGAGCAGAATGGGGTTTTTAGTCTGAGAACAAAAATAAACTAGAGGCTATAGGCCAAATACTGCATTGACTTATGATCCCTGCAATCCATCTTAAATTAATTGAAATGCCTGGTGTGTAAATCAGCACAGAATTTGGCCACAAGCTCTAACTTTAAAAAAAAAACTTTCAGTGCACTGATTAGATGAAAAGTGGGAGTTACTGTGAAAAATAAATCAATCATTTAAACCATTAGCTCAAGGCACATCTGCAGTCAAATAAAAGGAAATAAGATACTAAATTTTATCAGCAGAGATATAACACAAAAGAGGTGACTGTTAGAAGAATACATTTTGCCTGACAATCATATCTGGGCAATCCTACTGACTTCAACCCAACAGGATTTCAGTGAGGTTGTATCCGGGTAAGCAAAGGCAGTAATATGGCTGAGTGTCATAGAATCATAGAATATCAGGGTTGGAAGGGACCTTAAGAGGTCATCTAGTCCAACCCCCTGCTCAAAGCAGGACCAATCCCCAACTAAATCATCCCAGCCAGGGCTTTGTCAAGCCTGAACTTGAAAACCTCTAAGGAAGGAGATTCCACCACCTCCCTAGGTAACCCATTCCAGTGCTTCACCACCCTCCTAGTGAAAAAGCTTTTCCTAACATCCAACTTAAACCTTCCCCACTGCAACTTGAGACCATTACTCCTTGTTCTGTCATCTGCTACCACTGAGAACAGTCTAGATCTATCCTCTTTGGAACCTCCCTTCAGGTAGTTGAAAGCAGCTGTCAAATTCCCCCTTATTCTTCTCTTCTGCAGACTGAACAATCCCAGTTCCGTCAGCCTCTCCTCATAAGTCATGTGCTCCAGCCCCCTAATCATTTTTGTTGCCCTCCACTGGACTCTTTCCAATTTTTCCACATCCTTCTTGTAGTGTAGTGTGGGTCAATAAGGTCTAAGATACTCTGTGCTATACAAGTTACCATAACGGAAGAAGGATATTGGTGAATTGTAAAACACCACAAAGTGTGTTTGTCTTCACTGCAATATAAAACTCACAGCACCAAATCTCAGAGCCAGGGTCAATTGACTCAAGCTGTAGGGCTAAAAGGGTATCTTTACAGTTCGATAAAAGTCTGGGCTCAGACTCAGGCGTGAGCCCAACCTCCACCCCTTCCATCTACACAAGAATCTCTCAGACTCAGACCTAGGATTCTAGGACCTTGCGGGGATAGAGGATCCAAGCCCAAGTCATGCCAAGACCCAAGGTTCAAGCCCTGTTGCTTTGCAATGTAGATTCAGTCCCCTCAACTTGGGTCGTGGGAGTCTGCCAAAAGTATCCCAAAATCCCATAGACCAACTTCCTTTGTCCTCTCTGTCCCAAGATTCTCCAATTGGCTCAAGTGAAAATGGAAGCCACCCATCCCCAGCAGTTCAGTGAGTCAGTCCTTCCATTATCTTCTGATCACCTACCTGCAAACTCACCGTCAGAGAGCCTTTTGTGTTTGCAATGGAGACTGACCACAACAAGCCTTTTGCAAAGTGTGCTGCTTCTTGGTCACAGGAGCACAACCAGATTTTGGTGAATCTTTGGTTCAAGGCCAACAAGGCCAGTGGACTTTAGTAAGAGTACCAGGAATGACCACACATACCAGCAAATAGCCAAGAAGTTTGCAGCATTACAAATTGAATGTAAAAAAACTGTCCAGTGACCAGTGCAGAGAGTGGGTTCAGCGACTCAGGAGTGAGTACCAGAAGACCAGGGACCAAGGATTAGAACTGCACCTTGGGCAACAAACTGATATTGTGCCCATTTTATGAGGAGTTTCACAGAGCCAACCATGGTGCATGATGACCTAGTCAGCCTGGATGGTGCCATGCTGACCCTAGAATCCAGCAGGGAGACTAATGGGAGCCAGCAGAAGACACTGAGTGAGGACCATGAAGTCACTCTGTTGCTGAAAACCAGTCCCAGAGCACACTTTAGAACAGGATCAGCACCAAATACTGGGTCCACACTCAGAGGTGCTATTTGATGCACCCCCTGAGGACCATCCTGCTGCTGAGCCTGAAGCAGACATGGAAGGGACGGAAACTGCCCCCGAGCCCAGTAAGTTTCTGGCTCCACATTAATGTTTATTGATACAGTAATGGGAGGGATTTCCACTCTATGAACCAATGCAAAAGTTATGAGAAGCCTTGGCTAGCAGTGTATATCCGCTAATGGCAGATTGTATCCCAATGCCTTAGCATCCCTCCTCCCCTTCACCTGCACCACCTGGAGTTCAAAATGGTGACCAGGAAAAGCAAACAGTGAAGGACACCCTTAAAGAGTACTTTTACTGGAAAGGCACACATTTTTGCAAGGGCCATTCCTATTTCTTAAAAATAATAACATGACATTACCATGCTTTGAAGACTGCCACTCTGTAAGCACTTAACAGACTCTGGAGTCATGTGGAAACAGTGAATTCTGTGTGGGTTTGGGGAAGTGTTTTCCATTTCCAAATCTTGTCCATTTCAGCTACAGGTAGTCCATCCACTCCAGAAGTGATCAAATAATTTGTTCCAAGTACAACTGCAGTTTGAATTTCTGTCCAGTAATGTGCATAGGGTGGGGAGGAGAAAGACTGTGGAGTTGTGTGTTTGCATGCCGCCATTACAGGGTAAGCCATATGGAAACTAACACAACATCCTTTTGATTCCCTCATGAATTCTGACCTGATCCAATCCCAGGTGCTGATAGCTGCAGACTTTCCCTGAAGCAGGAACTCCAGATGGTTAATCACTTTGCAGGGAATGGCATATTTGCCAGGGACACTTCAGAAGCTGACCAGCCCATTCCACTCATAAATGTGCTGTTCAGTCACTATACATTTGAAAACTTTGAATAAACCGCAGGTTTCCCATCAGCAGCTTGGAATAATGACTTCCTTTGCAATCAGGCACCACAAGAACACTTATGTCTTCCAAAATGTGAAAGGCCTGAAATGATAGAAAAAGCTTTTATAGTCAGGCCATTGACCGCCATCCCCCCTGCCCCCCCCCCCGCAAAAAAAATTATCAATTTTTGTAAAACAAAAACAGTTTAGAATTTTTAACTTACTATTGTCTCTGTGTAACCCATGCCTGCTTGAAATGGCAGTCTGTCCCCGTCTAGTGGCAGCTAGACCAGCTAGAGATTGATGAGTCTGCTACAGCCTTGACTAAGTAGAGGCTCATGCATTAAGCTCCAGAGGTCCCAAGTTTGATCCCGGCCACCCCTGACTCGGGTCTGTTGGCGTTACATCTTGCAGCACTTTAACTGTGAATAACCAGGCTCTCTCCAGGGAGAGTCTGTGGACTGAAGCATCCCTTTCACATACTTTCATACTGAAGTTCAGTCGTGAAATGAAACATTTTATGTCCTTGAAATTCCACAAGAATTAATTCTGTACTCCTCCACTGAACTCTTTGAAACAATAACCCTCTGTGCCTCGTCCTATTGCAGGACCCTTGACCTCTACTGGCTGCTGTACCTCCACAGCTCGACCTCAGTGTAGTACTAGGCTGGCCCCACATATCTTCATGGACTGTTCCAAAAGGAAGCATTTCTGGGATGAACTTATGGTTGAAGTTCTTGATGGGGCCAATGAGCAGGTCCAGTACTGGAAACAGAGTGACTTATGACTCCAGAAAACACATGCCAAGAACGGGAGAAAAGGCTGAGGCTCCCCGCACAGCTTGAGGACAGGGTTTCAGTGCTGGAGCAGGCACTTGCTGCGCAGTTCCTAGAACAGGAAGAGAAGCTAATGGAGGAGGAGGGAGCACAGTGGAGAGGGTAAACAGCTTGGAAAACTCCCAGCAGTAGGGGGTTTCTGCCACGTTTGCACTTTTTCAAGCACTTTTTTTTGTTTGTTTTGGAAATGTTCTTTTATAACTGGGTGCTTGGGTGTTGTAAGGGCAGCTGGCCTGCCTGGCAATGGGTGACTGTTGTATTGTATGAACACATGTTTACAAATAAAGATTTTTATGTCATCAAGAAAGTTTATTGCTACCACTGCATCTCATCATACAATCACGTATTTAGCTTTATTATCTCAAATACTGATCAGGAACAATTAGGAATTAGTAAGCAAACACTATTCCTCTGTACAGTTAGGTATAGCAATCCACTCTTCAATTACTTCCTTATATAAATCCATACTCTGAATCAACCTTCCCCCCATTTCATAAGTTGTCATGTCATTCATAACTACATTGCATGGCAGCCAACTCCCCTTTTCTCCCCAAGCACTGAACCCTCCCCGAATCAGTTAGCCCCATTGAAAACCCTGGCATCATGAACTTTCCAGTGCAACTCACATTGACATTCATAAATTGATCTCTACGGTTCACAATGTGCATAACAATGGAGTAGTCCTCTTTGCAGTTTATGTACTCGTGCTTCTTGAAAACGGCAAACTATGGACACACAAGTCCCACCAATGGCCCTGGCGCAGTTTGAAAACCCCATTCTCTCAAAGCCAGCAATTACCTCAGGAATATCTTTGTATGCCCGCCACCTTGGAGTAAACCAAACCCTTGACTGCCACCAAACTGCCACCAAACCTCTACCACCACTGTACACACTGTCATCTTTCCAACACCAAACTGCTTGACCACGGACCAGTAGCAGTCTGGGGTAGCCAGCTTCCAGACAGCAATCTGCTTCTGAACTGGCAAAGGTGCTCTCATGCCTTTATGCTGAAGGGTTGGGGCAAGCTGCTCACAGAGCTCCAGAAATGTAGCTTCTTCATGCAAAAGTTCTGAACCCACTGCTGGTCATCCCAAGTCCCTGTGACAATGTGATCCCACCAGTCTGTGCTTGTGGCCCAGCACCAGAGGCACCAGTCTTCATAGGGGGCTTCAGTGGCTATACGGAGTGTAACAAGCAGCACCAGCTAGTGCGAGTCTGCCATGCCAGGTTGCTCTTCCTCCTCCTCCTGCTCCATCCGAAGCTCTGTCACACACCTTTGGTGGGTCAGAAAACGTTGCCAAAATGTCCACCAGTGCCTCATGGAAGCTCTGCCTGTTTCCTGACACAGGAGTGAAAGTATAAGCAAGAGAACTTCATGAAAAGGGGTCTCCTCCATGTTGCTTGGCAGGCTGTTCAAACTTCCTGTAAGGTGCAGGGTGGGCAGGAAAGCTTTCCCACAGTGCACCACGGACAAAGGGCTAGATTGGCCACATTTGGGATGATCACTAGGGAGTCTGGGATATGGTTGGTTTGACTCAGGTCTGCGTTCTGCAGTGTAGACACCAGAGTCCCAGATTCAAGCCCAGGTTAGAAAATTCTGAATGTGCAGATGCTCAGCCCCTGGATTCCCTAACACGGGTCAGCTGACCTGAATTCCACTAACCCTGGGGTTCCATTGCAGTGCACGCTTACCCAAAATCAGAGTGTACCAGCTCAGGTTCAAGCTGGAGACAGAGCTCTGAGACCTGCCCACTTCATGGGGTTTCAGAGCCCAAGCTCCTCCTTGAGTGTCTACACTGCACTATTTAGCCCCACAGCCTGAGAGCCCTGTGAGCCTGAGTCAACTGACCTGGGCCACCCACAACAGTGCCACGGATGTTTTATTGCAGCATACTCATACCTGAAGGCATAGGTGCTGGAACTCAGGATGCTGCCGCACTCCCTGGCTTGAAGTGGTTTCCGTTACATGCAAGGTTTACAGTTTGGTTCAATGGCTCTCAGCATCCCCCTACTATACAGATTGTTCCAGCACCAAAAATCTAAGGGGTGAGAACACAAAAGGTTTCAGAGAGTTCAACTCAAGTGTAGTGCTGCTGGAATAGTTCAGAATAATACTAATTAGAGAAGTAGTGGCAGTCACCTCAGCCAGCTGGTGACCCTAACTTGCGTATGATTTGGAATCTCTATTCGTATTACCCCAATAACGCTGTTTCGCTTTATGCAGCAATTCCAGAAACTTTTCTGCTTCAGGATCTGCATTTTCAAGGAAACATAGGATGGTGTAGCAATTGGAGCTGATGCAGAAACGGATGCTGCTTTCATAGCAGGGGTAGGACTGGGCATCTGAGGAGCATATCTAGGAGTTAATCCAAAGCCCACTCAAGTCAATAGGCTTTTTTCTTTTGCCTTCAATGAGCTATGGATCAGGCTCATAGAGAGTGAGGGATCAGCAAGAAAATAAAGAAGGCTGGAATACAGAGCAGGCAAGGGAGGGTGGGACAAGTGAAGGGGGAAATGAAGGAGAGAGAAACAGAAAGTGAAGGGGCAAAGAGAGAATGGAATGAGTGGAAGCACTGAGTGAAACCAGCAAGGTAAAGGGCCCTGACTAAGGAAAGGACTTGAGCATGTATTTAAGTGACTTCCTGAATCAGGGCAAATGTGCTTCAAGTTAGGCATGTATTCAAGTACTTTCTGAACTGGGGTCCTAGTTTCTTCATCCCCTCTTCTCCTGTACTTAAAGCTGAGCATGTGCTTAAGCAGCCTTCCTGAATAGGGATGCTTAATTTCAGTGTCTTAACTATTTTTCTGAAGTAGGCAAATGTACAAATACCTTCATGCAAAAATGGCTTAAAAACAGATCCATTTGCATGACTGGAAATAAATAAGAAATAATAATAATTTGCATTTTCAGAACAAATATTTCTGAAAATTGTTTATTTCATGAAGACATGCATGACAGATGGCATGAGCAGTGGTAAGGCATTCAAAACAGTACAAAATTTCTGTGTGTTCTATCAGTTACTTCCATGCTCTGTTCCATCCATTAAACACTGCGGGTTTTTCCCCCCTTCATAAACTCGACTTAGTCTTTTAAAACAAATAGTGCTTTTGTTATGCATTGCAGACTGAAAATTCTGGTAATACGTAAAAAACATTCTCAAATCTCCCAAGTTGATGCCAGTGGAAAGATATTGCTTGAATTATTTGCCTCCATCATCATTCAACATACAGTGCACATTTCTCATTGCTCAGGGAGAGACCATTAAATAGTACTAACCATTTAAAAACTATTAATCTGTATAGCACAGTTGGCACAAGTAATACCTTATTATTAATAAATTAAACCCACTATAAATATCCTAAATATCCAGTCAGGTTAGTAATGGAAGGCTAGAACCATCAACATGAGTTATGCCACTTGATGGAATATATTTTATATTGATATACATTAACCAGATTTTTACTGTGATGTACTATTATTTATAATTGTGATAAATTGCTATTTATAACATATAAAATAGCTACACCATTCATAAAAGTTCTTTATAATGGTTTATAGTCACTGGGATCAATAATTACCCTTTCTTTCTTGAGTTACAGGGGCTTTTTATATGTCCCAGTTCATCCAAGCAATTAATCCTTGACCACTGTGAAGTTTAACTATATTCCTGCTTTTGAGCTTTACGAGCCTTAAGTTAAAAAAATGTATAAAGGTCTAACTAGAAAACATTTAGAAAAGTAGGAGACAGGATGTTAAATGGGTTTTCTCGATTCTAAGTCAATCATCATTATTACTGTTCTCTCTGAGTCAGAACACTGTTAGAGCTGACTGCCGGGGTTCATTTATTGGTCTGTTGGGACAGTCTGAGATTTAGTCTGATGTGAGAGAAAGACTTCAGTCTGCTGGAAAAATCAGAGGAGACTCATATGTGAACAGGAGAGTTTTAATGGATCTTTAAAATCATCTTTTTAAAGGAAATGTGTCTCTTGGTGAGTCAGCGTTCACAATCATGGCAGTTAGGATAACAAACTGGCCTGCATTAATCAGTAGTCATATTTAGAGGGCCTTGTACTCTTCTCCCCCAATTCCTTGCATCTGTATGTGTTTTGTGTGTGTGTATGTGCATGAATGTGCACTAACTAACCCATGCTAAATTTTAGGATTCAGCTAAATCCTTCAACCTGCATCTGCTCCTATTGAAAATGATTTTTCTAGGTGACCACCATCACTGTGGAATCTAACTGTGTCTCAGAAAGTTAATACATTGATCCCCACAACAGGGAAATATAATTATCCCAATTTTATGGATGGGAAACTGAGGCAAAGAGAAGTTGAGCTCCAGATCTTCACCTAGCATTTTGCAGTCATGCAGGGACATAAGAGGGGAGCAAACTTCCCCACTCCTCTCAGCGACCTCCCCTATACCATGGCTACAGTCACTGCGTGCCTGCTCACTTCCAACACACAATTGGCTAGAGTATGTATGGAGAGCGGCAGGGAATGGGCTGAGCCTTGACTCCACCATCCATGTGCCATCCAGTGCAGCTGAGGTGGCATGGAGCATGAAGATAAATAATCTGTCACTGTCAGGGCCAGTAGCAGATAGCTGACCTTCAGGGGCAGGAAGGGAAGTGTACCTTTCTGAGACATATAATTCCTGCTCTTCTTGTGTGTTGCCCCTTACATAGGGGGAGAAGACATTACTCAATCTAGTGCTATGGGCCTGATCCAAAACCCACTGAATTACAAGGCACGACTTCCACTGTCTTCAGCGGGCTTTGGATCATTCCCCTAATAACTTGCTAGTGTCACGCAGTAAGTGTGTGGTAGAGCCAAGCATAAAACCTCAATCTCACAAGTCCCAGGCCAGTATCTTACTCACAAGTCTAGATTTCTGCTCAAATCAATGGTAAATCTCACTGAATTCGAAGGAAACATAACTGGGTCTCTTCTGCATGATTTTCTGGTAGACTGGCAATACACAAACCAGTGCACATAAATCAGCTTAGCTGATAGCTTAGATACATGCAGGCGATTGTTTACAGTTCACATGTGTTTTGTTACATACACAGCCTGAAAGAGCCTTTGTGGTAGCAGGGATCCTAAACGCAGTAACAAAACTTGTAGAGAAAAGGGAGGCTATAAGGAACTAAGTAATTTGTAGCTCTGTGTTATAACAACAACAAGAACTAATGGCTGTTACTTAAAGTTGGCCTATTATTGCTTTTTCCAACATTCAGTTATAATAATCAGACTAAAAGTGAAGTTAGGTGTTTTATTTTGTTCTGGGTTTTTAGTTTATTTGTTTGTTTTAATTTTCATGGATCAGTTGCATAATATTATTTGAAATTCCACAAAGGAAACCCTAAGTAGAACTAATGTTAAAATGCAGTATTTTTTAAATTTAAGAACATTATTAATCTCTGTTTCCTTTTCTTTTATTTTGGGGGCTCCTGGATTTAGACAAATCTGATTTTGGGGTGCAGTATTTACCTTCTCCTCCACAGAATAAACAGCTCAAATGGAGAGGGTGTGCTTCTCTTACAGTCTTTTAAGCAAATAGATTTCATTGGTTAAATTAAACGGAGTACTTGTGGCACCTTAGAGACTAACCAATTTATGTGAGCATAAGCTTTCGTGAGCTACAGCTCACTTCATCGGATGCATACTGTGGAAACTGCAGAAGACATTATATACACAGAGACCATGAAACAATACCTCCTCCCACCCCACTCTCCTGCTGGTAATGGCTTATCTAAAGGTTTCAGAGTAACAGCCGTGTTAGTCTGTATTCGCAAAAAGAAAAGGAGTACTTGTGGCACCTTAGAGACTAACCAATTTATTTGAGCATAAGCTTCTGTGAGCTACAGCTCACTTCATCGGATGAAGTGAGCTGTAGCTCACGGAAGCTATGCTCAAATAAATTGGTTAGTCTCTAAGGTGCCACAAGTACTCCTTTTCTTTTAGCTTATCTAAAGTGATCACTCTCCTTACAATGTGTATGATAATCAAGGTGGGCCATTTCCAGCACAAATCCAGGTTTTCTTGCCCCCCCCCCAACTCACTCTGCTGATGGTAATAGCCCATCCAAAGTGACCACTCTCTTTACAATGTGCATGATAATCAAGGTGGGCCATTTCCAGCACAAATCCAGGTTTTCTCACCCCCCCACCCCCATACAAACTCACTCTCCTGCTGGTAATAGCTCATCCAAACTGACCACTCTCCTTACAATGTGTATGATAATCAAGGTGGGCCATTTCCAGCATAAATCCAAGTTTAACCAGAACGTCTGGGGCGGGGGGGGGGAGGTAGGAAAAAACAAGGGGAAATAGGCTACCTTGCATAATGACTTAGCCACTCCCAGTCTCTATTTAAGCCTAAATTAATAGTATCCAATTTGCAAATGAATTCCAATTCAGCAGTTTCTCACTGGAGTCTGGATTTGAAGTTTTTTTGTTTTAAGATAGCGACCTTCATGTCTGTAATTGCGTGACCAGAGAGATTGAAGTGTTCTCCGACTGGTTTATGAATGTTATAATTCTTGACGTCTGATTTGCGTCCATTTATTCTTTTACGTAGAGACTGTCCAGTTTGACCAATGTACATAGCAGAGGGGCATTGCTGGCACGTGATGGCATATATCACATTGGTGGATGTGCAGGTGAAAGAGCCTCTGATAGTGTGGCTGATGTTATTAGGCCCTGTGATGGTGTCCCCTGAATAGATATGTGGGCACAGTTGGCAACAGGCTTTGTTGCAAGGATAGGTTCCTGGGTTAGTGGTTCTGTTGTGTGGTATGTGGTTGTTGGTGAGTATTTGCTTCAGGTTGGGGGCCTGTCTGTAGGCAAGGACTGGCCTGTCTCCCAAGATTTGTGAGAGTGATGGGTCATCCTTCAGGATAGGTTGTAGATCCTTAATAATGCGTTGGAGGGGTTTTAGTTGGGGGCTGAAGGTGACGGCTAGTGGCGTTCTGTTATTTTCTTTGTTAGGCCTGTCCTGTAGTAGGTGACTTCTGGGAAAAAAAAAGGGGGGGGTGAGAAAACCTGGATTTGTGCTGGAAATGGCCCACCTTGATTATCATACACATTGTAAGGAGAGTGATCACCTTAGATAAGCTATTACCAGCAGGAGAGTGGGGTGGGAGGAGGTATTGTTTCATGGTCTCTGTGTATATAATGTCTTCTGCAGTTTCCACAGTATGCATCCGATGAAGTTAGCTGTAGCTCACGAAAGCTTATGCTCAAATAAATTGGTTAGTCTCTAAGGTGCCACAAGAACTCCTTTTCTTTTTGAGAATACAGACTAACACGGCTGTTACTCTGAAACCATTGGTTAAATTGTGTGGTCATACATTCTCCTGTAAATTACTGAGATTTCTGTATTATGCTTGGGATGCAGTTATTACTGGGGCAGGAAGGGAGACAGTGGAGAATGGAGGGGGGGGGCTGTTTCATTGCTTTTTTTCCATTCTTTTCATTTGTTAAATTAGAATGGGCATAAATTGGTCTATACCCCAATCTCCCTCACAAGGATTGTTCCAACTCAGCAAAGTGGAATCTTCACAAGTTTCAGCTCACAGAGTTTTCCAGCAAATCTTCCATTGTATGGGTGGGGGTGAGTGGTGAGGCAGTGGGGGATGAGTCAATGGACTTACTCCTGATTTACATCTTTGTAATTGAGAGCAAAATCTAGACTCCTATGAGTTATTCTTGAGACAGAATGAAATTCTGTTTGCAGATTATAGAGGAAGAGGAACTGATTTGTAGTGACTTAGCCAGCAGATGCTGTATTTGACCAACTAGTGAAAAAATACCTGAAGAAGAACATGGCTAAAACCTAGTTGAGCTTCACCGTCTCTGTAAAAAAAAAAAGATATTTAGTCAAGATGAACGAGAGGAATGGACATGGTGGATTATCTAAATAGGCAGAGATTCTGGTTTCAGTACTGTTGAACAACCGTAATGAAGCATATTTTACTGTAGTCTTGTCTAGGTCTTGCTGAGGAAGAGAAGAACGTGCTAGATATCAGTGCCATTGGTCTCATCTTGAGTCTTATTTGGGCAAGATGTCAACTGACAGGGACCCAAGTCTTTGATTATATTGTCTAATGCAAAGTCAGTGGCCAATATGGTTAATATTATCGATGTCTTGATCACAAATTAGGCCCTCACTGTGCACGTATTATTGAGAACTGGTTAAAGCTCATGGAAGAGGAAGTGTGTGAACTCCTTTTGTCTCTGTGGGAGCACAGGGGACATTTCTTCTATGCTCCAGAGAAGGGTGGAGATTGACAGACCCTCAAAGGAGGACTATGATTTGAGGAAAAGATTGGGTGAAAGTTTTTGACCGTCTATTGGACTTTTTTTTTTTTGCTTGCACTTTCATTTAACCCCCAAAAGGGGCAGGGGTATTGCTTTACTAGCAGACTAAACTACCCAACCAATGAGACAGAACTCATTTGTATGACAGAAAGGTACACCTCTGTTATAGTCCCTCACTCCAAAACAAATTTCAGCTGCATGTATCCACATTGTGGGTAAATGCTGGGATGGAGCTTAAAATGGATTTTCTTATACAGCTGCCCACTAGACCAAAGTAGCTGGTGGAAATCACAGAGTTTGCATCTAGAGTATGTTGAAGTCATTAAGACTTATTGTTCTGGGTGACTTCAATGACCACGTGGATGATGATAGCTCTTCTACTGCAGGTTAGCCTAGGATCTTGTGAATCTACTTCAGGATCTTCAGCCTACAGCACAGAAAAAAAATCTCAGATTCAAGCCAGAGTGTTTGTTGAAGCATATCAGGGAGAAAATTACTGTCTTTTCTGTTTTAGTTTCCGCTAGTGTAACTCATTTGGATTCTAGAAATACTTGGAAGATTCAGGCTATGATCTGCAAGCTTAACTCCTGTTTTACTTGGCAGATAGAGTCAGACAGGAGACATTAGCTCCGTTATTGGAGGAAAACTGTCAACACTTCTGTTCAGAAGAACAAGCTACCAGCATCTCTTAAAGAAGCTCCTATTGGGCTCTTGCTGAAGAATCGACAACTTGAGAATCTCTCGGAGAATCTCCTCAGTCTCTGGAGTCTTCATATTTCTTTAAGCCCTGCCAATCTGGTTTTCACCACGGGCATGGCTGGCACAGGATAGCTCTGGTCCCTTTGTTCAATAATCTCCTTTTGGCAACTTCCAGTAACAAGCCAGAGTTGTGATTTAGTTCCAGTGTGCACTACTTTGAAATATTCCCCCAGAGCTTCTGTTCTAATGTCTAATATTCTTATACTAATATTTCTGCAAGATGTAAGTGTTGGCAGAAAGTAAGCAGGAGTCAATTGTATGACAAAAAATCACTTAGAAAGTAAAAAAAAAAGAGTTTTTCCATTGCCTTTTATATAAAAGACAGATGGACTTGGGAAGAAAATGTAATTCTTCTTTCTGAAGCAAATATCTTTGAGAGGCACTTCTGTCTTTGAGGAACTGAGTCTGGAAGAGCTGCCACTGTGCAAATGGAACTCAAGAGCAGTGTAAAGTAGTTCCCCATTTTTCTGTTATACAATTACATGGTTAAATGTTACTGTCATAAATATAAAGGGAAGGGTAAACATCTTTAAATCCCTGCTGGCCAGAGGAAAAACCCCTTCACCTGTAAAGGGTTAAGAGGCTAAGATAACCTCGCTGGCAGCTGACCAAAATGCCCAATGAGGAGACAAGATACTTTCAAAGCTGGAGGGGCGGGGGGAAGAAAGGGTTCTCTCTGTCTGTGTTGCTTTTGCCGGGACCAGAGCAGGAATGCAGGTCAGAACTCCTGTAAAGAGTTAATAAGCAATCTAGTTAGATATGCGTTAGATTCTGTTTTGTTTAAATGGCTGATAAAATAAGTTGTGCTGAATGGAATGTATATTCCTGTTTTTGTGTCTTTTTGTAACTTAAGGTTTTGCCTAGAGGGATTCTCTATGTTTTGAATCGGATTACCCTGTAAGGTATTTACAATCCTGATTTTACAGAGGTGACTCTTTTTTACTTTTTCTTTAATTAAAATTCTTCTTTTAAGAACCTGATTGCTTTTTCATTGTTCTTAAGATCCAAGGGTTTGGGTCTGTGTTCACCTTTGCAAATTGGTGAGGATTTTTATCAAGCCTTCCCCAGGAAAGGGGGTGTAGGGTTTGGGGACATTTTGGGGGGGAAAGACGTTTCCAAGTGGGCTCTTTCCCAGTGGGCTCTTTCCCTGTTATATTTGTTAAACGCTTGGTGGTGGCAGCAATAAAGTCCAGGGACAAAAGGTAAAATAGTTTGTACCTTGGGGAAGTTTTAACCTAAGCTGGTAAAAATAAGCTTAGGGGGGTTTTCATGGACGTCCCCACATCTGTACCCTAGAGTTCAGAGTGGGGAAGGAACCTTGACAGTTACACTACATTTTCACTACATATAGGACCAGATTTTCAAAAGAGCTCAGTACTGAGAAGCTTCCATTGTGATACTTACGGTCTGATTTTCAGAGAATCTCAGTACCCAAGCTGCTGAGCTTCTTGTTTATAGATGGTGAGCCCTTCTGAAAATTCTGGTGCATTGTTCTGTAGCGTAACAGAGCCTTTGATATGCTTTTACCTGAGCTATTTATACATTGACACATGTTTAAGGATTGTTTCCTCTGTTGCTGTTTTTCCACAGATTCGGGTAAACAGTATTTACACGTAGTGGGAGAGGGTATATGGTAAGTATGGAGCGGGGGGAGGACGGGTATTAATTTAATATTATTTAATTATAGGCCCCAATCTTCCCACTGTGCCCTGAGAGGATTGTTGGAGATAAGGCAAGGGAGTACAAAAATGGGCAGCACTACTTTAATGGTACCATCCCCATACAAAAGGTAAAATATACTGTCGTTGAGTATGCAGTCACCAACAGGAAGATGCCTCTCTAGTACACTGTGCCTGTAAGGTAGGGGGACAGTGCTGCTAATGTGTCTCAAAGTAGAAATGTAGGCAGGGACACAACCCAGTCCACATAAGGGATGCATTCTGACAACCATCTAGTAAAATGCTAAGGCTGGGACAGGGATCTGGGACAGGGTTAGCGTGGACTACAAGAGCCTAGGACAGGACAGTTTTTATGTCAGTGAAACAAAATGTAATTCAGAAGTGCAGCAATGACCAATGACCAATATATACTGATACCATGTTGCAGTCACAAGCTTGTATCTGAAGGAACACACACAGGTAATCAATCATATGTCTGATGGGCACCTACGTCCCCTAACTTATCATTGTACCATGGAGTAACACACCTTCATGAGCCAAAAACATCCAGTGACTATACCACATTCGTCACAACAATCATGTCCATCAAATATTGTGCAAACAACATCAACATACCAAGCAACATCATGCAACAAACAGTTGGCAATGGCTGTGACATCCACATTTCCCAAAACACTAAAGATTGTCTATGCCTCATCTCCTGCATATCTCCCATGCCCTGGCCCTCCCAGCTCTTTGTTTAGGGATTGACATTTACCCTTTGCTGTGTTCATAGTTTGCTAATCTGTTATCTCTGTACTATGGCCCATTGTCACCACTGTGCACAGATAAATATAGCACACTTTTCTCTCTATTCCTGTTTTCTACTGACCACCCTGACGTGCATGACAATGGTACTCAAATAACACAGTGGAGGCTGCAGTTTGAGAAATAGATATATAGATAAAGTGTAGATATATAGATAAAGCTTTCTAGTGCATCTTTTGTATACAGCTGTTTGTGTACAGATTTTGTGCGCACATGTCTGAAAGGTTCAATCAAGAAAAAAAGGCCAATTCTGCATGATCCATACAGAAGTGGTCTCTTCCTTTGGCCAAACTTCTATTACTTTTTTACATGCCCATATTTTTGGGCAGGTGTGCATCACTAGGGCTATGCTGCTCACCATGTTTTATTAACTGGGGAAGCATGACAGTGCTGTTTGGGTTCATTGCTGTGGTGGGTGGACGTGTGAGAAACTTGCCTTCTTTTTCTTCTTGCATAAGTCACAATTTTAACATGTTTTCTCATTGCAAAAAGCAGGACAATTAGGCCCATAATGCTGAACCAGAAAAATTCAAGTCTTCATATTAATCATATCAGATACTTTTAGTGTAAATTAGATTGAAAATTAGTCTCAGCCATCTGGAAAATGAAACGTGTGTGTGTGAGTGGAGTGTGAGTGTGAGAGAATATGCTTGTCAAGTGTTGCAGGGAGGGATTCTGTTACCAGAGGCCCCAGTCATACTCCCACTGGAGTTTTGCCATTTTCTTCAGTGGGAGCTTGACTGGACCCAGAGACAGAGAGAGATCCACCAACAGCTTATGCTCCTGCCAAAGGGAATATGCTTCTAGCAGCTTCTTCCCTCTTTCCTTGCAGATTCCTGCCATTATGAAATGGGAGTGGAATTCTGATCACCTGTCTCAGAATCCCTGCTCTTACTTCTCCAGGGGTGGGAAAACAGGCTTCCAATGATTTCTCTGTCTCATCCCCTGATACAGAGCTTGGTGGCACCAGCCCACTTATGTTAAACATTGCTTGTGTGGGGAAAATTATGTTTGGTCTGCCATCTTAGCAACAAATAATCCACACAAATAATTGTTCTAAAAAAAATGTATGTTAAAAACAGCAACAGTCCTAATACACCTTTTAATTTGTACATCCTTCTGTGCTCTTGTAGAAAGACGAGCTTTATTTTCTCTCAATATATTTATGAGATGATAAAAATGAGCTAAATTAAGTATGATCAGGGAACCCCATTTGCTCTTATTGAAGCATCATACAATGAGTGCAAGAGACAGGTGGCATAAGTGCTAAAACAAGGATGGAGAGTATATGCTGCAGGGAATCAATCCACTACATTAACGGCTAACGGCACACTCAGTATTTATCCATTATTTATCACATGAGTATACACTGTCTAGACTGCAGATGTGCTTTCATAGTGGAGTTACACTGATTATTGACAATTAAAGAGTAAGGGAGCTGATCTTAACAAATTAATTGAAAATTAGTGAATTGTAAGTAACTCCACGTGGAGTATGAATTCAGTCTAAAAATACAAGTTTTTTCTGTGAAAATTAAGTGATTATGATGTATTACTTGCTGTGCAAATGTTATAATGGTAGAGTTCCTGGAATAATGCAATAACAATATATCTAGTTCAATATGTGAAAAATGGTGTGGAGCTTATGACAGAACCACAACTAATCCTGAAACTACTGGATGTTTTCTTTTGTACATATTGTTTCAGTTGAGCTGCTTTTTGGTTTTGTTTTAATATTCTGTTTGTTTGTTGTTTCCTTTTTTACTTGTTACATTCAAATGAACTGTCAACTAAGAACACTGCTGATGAGTCTAGTGAGGAATAACGTTATTCAAGATTTATTCTTTTCTAGATAAATTCTACCCATGTTCTTATGTACTATTTTTTTTCTGATGCCATGAGGACATTGGCCTTGAACAAGCAAACACTAAAGCACATGCTTAACTTTAAATATTTGGGGAGTGATCCTGCACCATTAAAAACAATGGAAGTTATGGCTCAGGCTTAAATGCTTAGCCAAATTTGGACATTAAAATTAAATAAACTACAATCAAAGTAATTTACAAAATTTTGTGGGAATATCTAAAAAAACAACTTCTCATAAAAGGTAGAGGAAATGGATGGTAGAATGAAGCAGCCTAAATGTATCTTAGAGTTAACTACCCCCAATATATAAAGCACTTAAAATTACTTCTAGGTCTGGGAATACATAGGTGTGTAGTTACCTATTTGAAATTTGTACTCATATTGGCTGATTTATTCATGTTCACCTCCAATATACCCCACATCCAACATACCAACAATTTTCCCTGTGTAAATATGCCAGTGGTGGGATCAATAAAGGCTCATTCAGGACTGTTGGCCCTTGAAGGAAACCAAATTTCCAGACTACAGAGCTATGGAAACTGCTCTTTCTTATATCAGAAGTTTGCCTATAAATGCCACCCACCCACATTAATGGCTGGGGGAAACGGATGGGGCCACCGTTGAAAGGGGAACAGTCCCCAGTAGCAAGGGAGGGAGATGTTTGCCAAGGGACAATATGTAGCTCCTCCCCCCGCAAGTCTCTGGCACTATTGGCCAGCTGGGAGAGAAGGGTGCTGATTGACCAGCATTCCCCAACTCCCAGGATTTAGCCCAGTGAAGGGCTAAATGCACTGTTCCAGCAACCCACCCTACCTACCTGAACTGGGAACGAGAATCCGGCCTATCAGATGGTGTGTGCCTAGCTGATCACCTATTTAGGGGGTCAAGAAGCAATTTTTTCTCCCAAGGGCCAATGGGCAGAGGACAAGGTAGCTTTTTGCCTTCCTCACAGCCTCTTAAGTGGGTTAAGTGTGAACACCTTTAATACCTAACTGAGGTACTGGAGTGGTGATGTTTATTCGTTCCAACTTGCGGTTGATTTCCAGTGTGGTTAAAAGAATAAAATGAAAAGTTCCCAGAGGTAAAAATACCTGTAATTTTGGTGCTGGGCCTTGGGCTAATGTCATAAGGACCTTCGTGGGTTGAGGTCAAACTTTGTGGCCCTCTAGAGCCGAGGTCCCCACCCTGCTGCACCCTCTGTCCCCCTCATGGTGGGGATGGTACTAGGACTCTGAGAGCTGAGTCCGGGGGGGGGAAGGGGGTAGGCTAAGGAGAGCAACCCCATGTTATGGGTTATATGGTAAGGAGCCCTGTAACTTTGGTCCCCGTTAATGAGGTATATGATAAGGAGGCCTCTAACTCCCACACTGGAACTACTTAAATGCCTGGTATAGAAGAGTATGGGTGATGGGCAGGTAGCGCCCCTCCCCTGTATTCAAGTTTAATAAAAGTTGCAGCCTGCCACTTAATTCCATGCATGCATCTGTGCTCATTTTGCCACTGTGTCCGCATCAAATTGACCTTTTAACTATACCAGTATATAGATTGTCAGCAAATATAATGGATGCAATTAGATAGCTATAAGTGCTAAATGACAAGAGGAAGAACAAAAAGTTCCATCAGTCTATGGACTTATTTTTACTTTTATCCCAGCCCAGCAAGCTCTGAAGCTCATAATGTAGGAACCAGGAGAAAGTTATTTTATAGCCCTCTCAATATAAACCAGTAGGGTGGGAGGATTTCTTTTAAAAAAATATGTAGAGGAGTTAATTACTAATTAAAAGTTAATTTATTCATCTATATTTGTGAAAATATAGATACTCTGGGAAACGGAATATAAAATTTTAGCACAGCTGGCTTTCACCTGAAGATCAGCCTAGACATAATCTTCTGACTTTCCCTTGCTTCTTGTCTCCAGGTATAACATTTACCACCATAGTTACCAATTCTTGACAATCACATGTCATTCCTAGCAGGCTACATGAAAAGGAGAAAGAACAGAGTGTTCCACTCTAGGACTGCTATCAGGTTCAATGAATTGATCATCAGACCACATGCATATAGAGAGTTGAGCAAAGAGTGGAGAAAGTTATTCACAAACATATTTGCTAAATCCAACTTGCAATTAAGTGTGACTGTTTCCTTTTTCACTTTTCTGTGAACATGGTGTGAATGGCTTTTGTTTGCAAGAGTGTTTCAGGAGATGCTTTCAGTTTTGTGACTGTAGATAGATGGCAGACAAGTAAAGGAGCATATTCACACCAAAGTGCTCACCCATCTCCCTCATGTATACTGGCTTTGTGTGTATAGGAATGAGACAGTTAGGAGGGGAGAGCGTAAGTGAGTCAGGAAGCCAGTGACTTGATCATTTAGTATAGGCAGCAGCAAGAAGGAAACGGTAGAGAGCAGTAGAAGGGAGGTGCTCAAGGAACATAAAGGTCTCTTGCTCTTCCATGTTCTGGGGGGCTAAAACATGTATCAAGGTGTGGCCAGATACTGCATCAGAGGAAGTGAGACACATCAGTAACTGGCACAAATAGCCTATGGAACCATCTCCACACATGGCACAGTGTCAAAAGAGTAATGACAGGGAGCCTTGGCACAGAAAAACATCAGACAGCAGGACCAGTTAGGGAGGAAAGGGATACAAGCAACAGCCACAACAGTAGCAGCAAGTTGGGTAACAGATGTACGGTCATGAGCACTATATACAAACCTCGGCAGACAGAACAGCTTCCAGCTGATGATGGAGTGACCTTTGTTGCTGCTGCCTTTATCTGGCAGGTGATACAAGCAAGAGATGTGGCTTGCTGCTAGGCAGCCACTCTTATGGAGAGAGCAGGAGCTGGCAGAGGGTGAGCAGCAATCTGGTGTTAGTTTTCAGTTGCTTTTTCTTAAGACATTTTGAAAATGTAACCAACTTAACATCCAACTTAACCAGAAACCTGAGCGCTGGAAACGTTGTTACTGTATATTTTTCCATTTCGGCTTTTCTTTGAATAGTACAGGAGTTGTCTCTGCCTCTAATCCCTTCCCCATTGTTAGTGTATATTTATACTGTACCGTACCAATGCAAAACATATTTGATTGACATCTGTGCTCTTGGGACAGATAGTGAATCCATTAATTACATTACCAGTAACATGCTCAGTCATTGCATATGTAAACAGCATCACATGAACCAAGTGTTTAGATACTGAAGAGAAAAATTAAACAAACTAAACTTTCATATAGCAGCACCATAGCCAACCTTCTCCCTCTCTCCTGCCTTCCACTTTGGGCAAACATTCACAGCATTACAGGGTGCATTTTCTTGTTTTCTTTTAAGAAAAGTAAAGAGAAAGATAACTTCTTTATATTTGATCTAATACTTAATATTAGATTTAAATGGCCCCAATTACAGTAGACTTTGAAGTCAAGTTTCATTAGGTGAATGAGGTGAGCAGCTTTGCTGATGACATTGGGACAAATCCTGCACTTTTTAATCAGACAAAAAGTACCATTACCCTTACTCAGGTAAAGATAGCAGGATTTTGTCATTAGATAAAGTATCTTTGACATGTAATAGTTCTAAAAATTGTCTTCACTGTAGCAGGCTTTTTCTGAGTGCCTTTTTCACTTCTAGTATGGCCAGCAAACACCTTTTTGTGTCCATTGTAAGAAAATCTTCCTTTCCCCACCTCCACTCATGTCAAACTGAAGTGTAGTATTCACCATTTTCCAAGAGAGTTTGCTTTGGCAGATTACATGCACTCAGCCTCAGGCACAAGAAATGGCAATATCATCAGGAGCATCAGCATGAACACATTGTGATGAGACAATTCTAATAAATTTCCTATGAATTCAAACAGTTTGTGTACTACTCACTGAGGGAGGCAAACGGAATGTAGCAGAGTACCCTGTAAATACATTTCCATTTAGACTCACCGTTCCCTAATACAGTGAAAAAAGAAAAAAAAAGAAAAGGAACTCCCTTGCCCAAATCTCAAGTCAGCATGCAAATACCATCTACTGCCAAATTCTACTGAAGAGGGTATTTTACCTTCACGACTCCTAATATTGCCTAGAAATTCACTGAATGCGCCTATAAAGAAAATCACACCAAGAACGTGGTTCTGTTAAAGCCATGTAAACACTGATTAAAACATGGAGACTAAGAAGTTACATTTGATACTGCCAAAATAGTAAAACAGCATGCTCACATTATTATTGCTGAGTGTGCAGCCTCAGAGGGCCTTGCACGTTTAACATGGAAGACCCACTGTGGCAGCACCCCCTTCCTAGAATGCATCCAGAATATCATATAATCAATGGCCCACTCAACCATTCCCTACTTTTGTTGACAAGCTTTTTAACAAAACTCTTCTAATAGATGGAACCTATCAACCGGCTCCCATGCCAGAAATAGCAACCCCCTGACTCTCCTCCCCCAGTTTCTAAATCCCTTCCCTACCCCCTGAATGACAAAAATGACCCAACACGCTGCCAAACTCTCTCACCTACAGATGAGCTACTGTGTTTGAATCATGGGAATCCAGTTGAGATCCTGCACAATACGTTTATATACCAGGCCCTCAAAACTCTAGGGCCAGCCCTATATATCATCATACTTTACATGTATATATGTATCTTTTCATGATTTGCACATTGTTTAGAAGTTACTTACATTTTAAGTGTTTTAACCATTGGTAAGTTACAGGTATACAGCAAGATAAAGGGGAAACCAGTAAAATACTCATCTTTATTGGACTGAAAAGAGAAAAGTCCATAGAAAACACTTGGAAGTCAGACTCTCAAAGATTTTGCTGCATGCTCCCTAATTGGGGAGGGGCTTAAGGACCGATGAGGAAAGCAGGGGATAGAAGATCTAAACCCTGTACAGCTCGATAATCTGTATGTAAATCTTGCAGATCCCAGGAATACTGTGCATGAAATCAATCCCCTCTATTGTACTCCCAGGGCAGCATGGCACTTGCTGAAGCCATGCTTCTATTGGTTTCCCTGTCCATACCTAAGCCAAACTCCCTTCTCAAGGGGTGTACAGACCGAGATCTTGAAGCTGCATTAATTCTCTAGAATATCTACCAGGATCCCACAGAGCATGTCACAGAGAGTGGCAGTTCCCTAAGTATCCCTTCCCACACTGCAGAGCTCAAATACCAAGGTTGCATGATGAAGAGGCCTCCGCTGATTGTTGTAAGGGCAGGGAGCATGTCACAGAGCTACTGCTTCTCCTAACCCAACACCAGTTCTCTGCTTCCCTCCAACAGTATAACTGGAAAGAGCACCAAGTCCTTATTGTTTGTTCAGGTATTGATTGTAAAGGGAGGTCTGTACACATGGTGTCTGTAGTAATAGTAGTAGTTTATCTCAGCCTGCCCAGACACAGCTGCTGCCTGTTTTCCTCCCTCAACCATAACCCTCCTGGGCTGGCGGACTCATTTGATATTTACTCCTCCATTCAAACTCATTAAGAGGCCTGCCCATTCAGGGTGAGGAAAAAGTCCAAATACAAAAACCTCTTCAGCCCTCCCCCAGCCTCAGTAGTCTCTTCTTTGTCCACCTCTGCCCGCCCACCTTCAGCTCTGCCTCTAGTCCTTTCTTCATTAGAGTCTGCCCTGAACTGACACAGGGAGTTGAAAGGGGTTTTCTCCTACCCTCTCCAGAAGTTCCTGTGGTCCCTAAGCAAAGACTGTTACCAACATGAGACCTTCAGCTCACATTATTACCCCAGGCACTGTCCTTCTCTTAATTCTCCTATCCCAGGGTCTTTTTATGTCCTGCCTCTTCGCAGTCCTTTTCCTCCTGAACATCCGTCTCTTTCCCAGGTCATTCCAGGCCTCCTCTCTGGACCAGCATGGCCCAGATATATTGCCTCAACCTTAGTCTTCCCCATAGGGAGGGAAAGCTGCCTTTTTTATAGTAGCCTCCTTTTTTAGCCTGCAGTAACATGACCCCTCTCAAAGCCTGTGAGTGGGGAGGGAGATACCAATGCACAGGCCAGAGCTGGGACTCAAACCCCTTAAAACCCTAGCTTACCCCGTGACAGTGTTAAAATAAATCAGTCCATACAAGGCCATTTTGTTTTGCTCTCATCTTTATCATATATCATAAAAATACTATTAATTTTTTTTTAAGTACAGATACAGTGCTTGGTGCAATAAAATACACAGATGGAGACAGGGCCCCTGCTCTGAGGAGCTTATAGAGAGCACGCTTTTAGCACTTTCTTTCCTTCAAAAATTTGGTTTATAGAAGCATAGGTGGGAAGTCTGACTTACTATATAGTACAAGTGTGGGACTATTATTCGATGCTGCATTACATTTACCTAAGGGATATTTAGGGCTTGATCCTGCAATTATTAAAGTCAATGGTAAAGTTAGTATTAAGTGCTTCAAAGACATACTGAAAGTACACCTTAAAAAGGGAGGCATCAACCCAACAAACTGGGAGGACTCGGCGCAGAACAGAACACAGTGGCGCCAAACCATACACCACGCCACAACTCACTTTGAGGAGAACAGACAAGTTCATGAGACAGAGAAGCAAGAAAGGGGGAAAGAAAGGGCACAACAGTCCAGCCAACAACTATGTCTCCTCCAAGATTACACCTCTCACTTCCGTGGGAAAGTCTGCAAGGCATGAATTGGGATCCTCAGCCACTTAAAAACCCACCAATGAACCCCCTTGGCAGACATCATCTTTGCATCAAGGGATAGCAGAAGAGTAAAGACTTCAGTGGCACAATCAGACACTTAGAACACATTTATATTTTTAGAAGGTTCAATCTTTTGTCCATCTGTTCAACTCCAATTCTCTGCAACAGGACAATGAACAAAAAATTATTTATTTCACTCAAGCCCCCCACTACAGAAGTACCCTGTGACTCACAGACTGTTTGGAGTGGACACCTGTTTTAAATGGACCACAGGAAATGCCTGTGTTGTCTTTTCATAAATTGACCCCATATGTGGTTGGCTAAAATTTAGTCATCTGACCTGTTAAAAAAATATCTGCTGCCCACAGTCTGATGCAATTGATATCCCACAACACTTACGGGAAGGCAAACTGGGAATGTATGTAATTTATATCCTTCTCGGTGAAGGAGATCCTAGTATTTAATAAAACAGTGACTTAAGTTTAAAAACAAAACTGGTGTCACTGGTTCTCTACACTACTGAATCACATATATACATCTATTGTGCTCTAATCTCCCAGACTAAAACAAAATAAGCAATCTTTAAAACATTCAGGCAATACTGCCTGCATGGAATTACAGTTGTTCTAAAAGCAGATATGCAAAACACCATTTTATTATGGTTGGATATTTTAAAATTTGATCTGTAAACAAGAAAAATAAATCTACATGTTTAAGAGGTTCATAATTACCATTTCGTAAGACCAAAAGCAATACATACAACCATGCATTTAAAAATATGTTTGTTTATTTTACATGGACACAGGGGTACATCATCTCATATTCACAAACACTCATCCACTCTTCTTTATGTGTGGATGTGAGAGCAAGATGGTGTTAGCATGTTTGTGTGTGAACATAAAATATGAATGTATTTATTCATTTGTGTGCTTGTGTATCATTGAGCATGTGTGCACAAGTGCGTGTGTCTGTGTGTACACACAAGCTTGGGCATGCACGTGTGTGTGAGGATGTGTGCATGCATGCTAGCAAGTTTCTGTATTACATGTAAGCATGTGCACGTGTGCTCAGGTGTATGCATGGGTGTACGCCGGCGTTTGTGAACAGGTGCTCAGACTCTGTAGTCAGACTGGGTCATGGAAGTGCAGGGGCAGCGTGGGTGAAAATGCAAGGCTCTACAGGATAATGACCCTGCCCATATTTATTTCTGCATGTCACCTCATGTCGCTTTTTGTAGCGCTGGCAAGAAGAATATACAAGTCACACTCACACAGCCCCAGAGGCGGAGGGGTCACCTGCTCCAGGGGTGTCTCCGCTGAAGCAGCAGCAGCAAGCTCAGGGCAGGTTTAGTAGATTGCCATGGTAACCCCTCCTCCAGCATCTCCTCCTTTCCCCGCCCACCTTTGCTCCAGGAAGCACCCTCTTGCCTGAGGAGCTCCGGCTGAGCCGCTCTCCCCGCGGCCGGGCGCGTCTCCCGCGCACAGAACAAGGGGGAGACCCAGGCGCGCGCTCGCGCTTCCTCCCCGGGCCCACCGTCGCGCGCCGCCCGCGCGCCGCCGCGCCAGCCCCGCGCGGGAAGCGCGCCCCCGCTGCCTTGCAGCTCGCAGGCCCCGCTTGCAAAGTGGCGACATGGCGCTCGTGCCCTGCCAGGTGCTGCGAGTCGCCATCCTCCTCTCCTACTTCTCCATCCTGTGCGCGTACAACGCCATTGACATGCCAGCGCATCAGACCTATGGAGGGAGCTGGAAATTTCTGACATTCATAGACCTGGTAAGTTGCCCTCACCTTCGCCCTCCAGCCTGCGGGAGCGTCCCAGCCTAAGCTGCTCCCTCCTGTGTGTGCACTTGGTAAGTGGCTGGAGGTGCCTCCGGGAGCTCTGGCAGGAGAGTCACTGGCCAGCCTGCAATGTTCTGGCCCAGGCGTTTCAGCTCCCTTGTGCATGGGGCTCCCTAGTCCCACTTCCCCCACAAGAGCATCATAATTAGGCGACTTTGTGGGTGGGAAAAAAAGAACTTGCCCTTTTGTGACTCATTGGTTAGTCTCTAAGGTGCCACAAGTCCTCCTTTTCTTTTTGCAAATACAGACTAACACAGCGGTTACTCTGAAACCTGTCATTAAATGGGTAACATTGAAAAGAGCTGGTCACCAATAAAGCAGCAGCAATACTGGATCGATTTTTAAAAAAAAACTCCTCTGGCCTGTTTATTGTTTATAGTTGAACAGGCCACAGCAGCCATGTTTGTGTCAACAGAACTGTTAAACATGGTTTTCCTAAAGCAAAATATAGGAGAATATAATGCTGACCACAAAACATACTGTCAAAATAGGAAACATGGCTTGCCACACCTGGCCACCAGAATAATCTTGAGCCTAACACGGGTGAGGTAAAAGTGCCACAAACCACACATTTGGCAACCAGATTCAGCCAGTTTTTTCCTCCAATCCCACCAGTGCACCTGTCGGTTTAGACAAGAACTGTTTCTCACTGCAGTTCAGCGCAAAGATCCAGACCTTACTATCATGCCATAAGACCATTGGGAAAACCCATATCCAGCACTTCAACCATGCTGAATCCAAAAATTGTATCCCTGAACTCCATGATCATACAGCCTAAACAGACAGATGTTAATGCACCTAGTCCACCAGGGGGAAAAAAACAGATCCTGATGTATCCAGGTGCAATACAATGACAAACCTCATATGCAACACCTGGACCCAGTGGTTTCCCTGCTGAATCCTCAAATTAGATGACAGAATTAGACAAGGCATTATACCATTGCCAGGCCACCATAAAAGTCTAGACCCTGATGCAAGAGCACAGCAGAAACCTGTACTAGCACAATGCCATTAATTTTTGGGCTCAAACTCAAATTCTCCCAACTAAATAGAGCACAAGTGTAACTACTTCTACTACACTAGCTGCTGATAATGCTTGCTGTCTTTTAGATGGTAGAATTTTTTAATTTAGAGCCTAAAACCTATGTGATTTGCTGGGATCCAGGTGCCAGATGCAAGATTTTGTGATACTGTTACCCTAAGGTTAATCAGGATGTAGATTTTCCTGGTGGGGTAGGAGCAACTATTCCATTTTTCTATTTAAAGAAGAGAATTTTTGTGTTTAAGGCCAAGTGCCAGTTACAGGTGTTTGCAGTGCATGCTATGGCTAAATGTATTCTCAGTTTTGACAGTAGGCAGGTGTGGGCTTGACCCAAACAACTGTCTATATCTAATAAGATCTATTTTTACATATGTTAATTTTTCATTGTACTTTACAAATGCAGAACTTTTGTTTTGGGCTTTTCCTATTGAAGAGTTAGCAAGCTTATATTGTTTAAAATTTTAATATTTTAAAATTCAGCTAGAGCTTATTTAATTTTAAATTTTATTCTTTCCCACTCTCTGAACTTTCAAGCTGTGTAGTAGGGTATTGTTGAAAAAAATAGTTTACACTTATAAGATCAGAAATTCTCAGTAGAATTAAAACCAGGATATTTGAATTATAGGTCTCCCACACACACTTCCTTTAAACTTTGAGTTGTTGGCAATGTTCTCTCTTAAACCATTTGCAATTAACATAATACAGTATTAAACAAAGTGAGAAGAGAGAAACTCTTTGACTTCAAGTACAAGGGAGATTATTTTGCCCTATCTGGCATTGATATAAGAGTTTCTCCAATATTCAGGTTTCCTGATCATTCATTCTCTGGACATTTTGATCACAGCGTTTAAAAAGGAATCCGTTATTAATGACACTATCTAATGATCTCAATGTGGCAAGTCTGGCTGCGTTGCTGGTTCTGTCTATAATTCCTCTATAGCAGAATCGTCCTTACTTATTATTTATTTGTAATACTGTAGTGCATAGAAGGTCTAATCATGGACCAGTACCTTATTGTGCTAGGGTGAGTACAAACACAGAAGAAGGATCCTCTCTAAAGAGCTTACAATCTAAGTCTCTGGGTAACACTGACTCTAGAGTGCTAAGTTGTAGAAAGCCATTTCTTGGATGTAGGATGAGCTGCAAATATGTTCTGTTCGTCCAGAATTTATTTACCTTGGGCTTGGCTTTGTAAAACCTAGAAGTTTGGCATGTATGTTATCTAACCTATATCACTATCCGATTTTGCTCTCAAGACACCAGGATACAACTCAAGAAGTGTCTTAACAGCATTCCTTTTGTCAAAGTGAAATTTATATGCATATTTTGCTCTTCTATTATGCTGTTTGACTTGTTTTAGATTTTTCCCTTTGGGATGCTGGGCTGCACTCAGTGACATGGATTAATAATCCAACTCCCACTGAAGTCAAACAGAAGTCTTTCCATTTATATTAATAGCAGTTGGATCAGACCGTAACTGACTAAAGCTAAAAGCAGACTGTCTTGGTTTTGGGTCTGCTTAACCCTTTACCTGGCTTTCTTGGCCTTACCATTATTATCTAATCCTTGGCCTAATAAAAACAACAAGTAATACCTACCTCTTATAGTTTTTCATCAGTGAATATCAAAGCACTTCGTAGTCTTTAATGTATTCATCCTCACAACGCCTCTGAGAGGTAGAGTATTATTATCCCCATTTTACAGATGGAAAATAGAGGCATAGAGAGGCAAGTGCCTAACCTGTAGTCACATAGGAAGTCTATGACAGAATAAGGAATTAAATCCACATCTTCCAAGTCTTAGGCTAGTGCCCTAACCACAGGACCATCCTTAGGTGGGTGAAGGCTATTTTTAATGTAGCAAAAGTATTACTTGTCAGTAAATAATTATTCCCCCAAAAATTATGGCCCACTGTAACAATTTCACATGGACTTTCCCACCATGCAGTCTGATGTGGACTTTCTCACCATCACATTCGTCTATGCATGACATGATCAAAGAGCATCAGGTAAATGTGTGGTTTTTAAATATCTAGTAAAGTAGTCAACTATAACCATGTGCTTCTGTCCCTTAGCTCATAAGGGTCACCCTTTATGGCCCACTTTCCAAATCTGACAGCAGAGAAATATTAATGGTTTCTTAAATAGGGTATGTGTCCCTGACTGCTGGTTTGGTCAAGAAACCGAATCACTTGGATTTGTCTCCTAATTCCTAGCCACCAGACAGACATCTTTAGTTGTTGACGACGTTCAGTAATATCCAAGGGGCCTAATGGTGTCTCATATAAGGATACATTTCTCCATTTCTACTGGGTTAACTGCCCTGTCTTCAGGAAATAAGATGCTATCAGAGCCAGTGAGGCTACTGTTCTCCAGAAGGAAAGTTTGGATGTTTTCAGGCACACTTGCACTATATTGTATGATGGCTTTAAGGCTTGCAGAGCTCTTTTGTAAGTTTCAGTTTCCTCAACTACTTGCAATGTCCCTGCATCAGTCACATTCAGAAAATGTCTAGACAAAATATCGGCAACAGAATCTTGGCAGGCATGTATTCTCACCGCAGATTGTACATCAACGAGCTTAGACTGAGTCTTTGACATCTCACTGGCACACAGTGCAAGCACTTGCTGTTTACGAGGGGTATGAGAGGTTTGTAGTCAGTCAGAAGTGAGGTTTGGAATCTAATCTGAACAAGAAATTTGGACATTTTTTGCATGCTGAGACTGTCGTGAGGCATTCCTTCTCAATCGGCACAAGAGTCTCAACATCAGTCAGTCACCTGGAGAAATTAGGCAACTGGCTATAGCTGGCCATAATGCCCTGGCAATAATGCTTCCTCTAACCTAGTTATTAGTATCTGCGCTTAATATGGTTTTGCATCAAATGATACTATTCGGTAGCTGAAAAGAATTTGAAGCAAAAACTAAATAGCCAAAACATTCCTATTCTCTGCTCGTTAATTTGTACTTTATCCTTGCAGTAGATTTCCAGCTCTTTCCCTGCTTATAAAAATCTGTGCTTTTGGGGAAATTCATGGACTATGAAGCCCCAGAGTAATGGCCAGTTCCCATCAAAATTAACATTTATTTGTTTTGTGTCATTTATTTAGAGGGTGGATATCTACTGCATGATCTTTCAGACTGTTCATCATAATATATCCATTTATATAGTCCGTATTTGTCTGTTTTGCCTAGCAACAAGTATACTGGTAGAATTTGGATGTCCATTCTCATATATTTCCTTAGATGTGAATTCTTAGTCTTTCCTGTCCTTGAATTTTTAATTCCTAGCAATGGAACGTTTACCTAGTTCATGGAGCAATATTGAAGGTACATTTTGACAATATACCAGTTATGCTTACCACTGCTGCTGCGAATAACCGCCTCTGCTTTAATTTCTCTTCTTGGCATGTAAAGGTAGATGCTGTTCAAAGTAAATGTGCCTCCTTATTCCTGGTGAAAACTTCTTTATAGCTACAACAACATTTTCCCTCCTTTTCAACCCCACAAACTTAATTAGGCCTCACTAAGTTACCTACAGTGGAATGGTGAAGAAGGTGGTTCAGATGGGATACATTTAAGAGCAAACATAATAAGATGTGTAAAATTTCTTGACTTGGTATCTGCCCTCCTCCACCCAGTTTAGACTTTCAGAGTTAAATATAATTTGAAAAGCTCTGTTAGATTGGAAATGGTGTTTGAATGCGTAGTAGGAAGTGGAGGTTGGCCATTTGTTATGTATAGTAGTCATTTTGATACTTCTATCTTAATAAAGATAACTGTGATTTATTAACAACATGGTCTTGAATAATGTTGAACGTGTTAACAAGTATATTCATAACTCATGATTCAGGGTAGCTGGAGTTAGGAAAGAACTGATTCTCTCCCACACCCCCATTCCAATGTGTAACATTGCATACATTGGCTCTGTAGTTTTGCTTTGTTTTGTCGTTCCATTCAAGAGTAAGATTTTCGGTGTCATATCTGTACCTTCTTTTACCTGCAAAACACTTAAAACACTGTGGGGCACTACAAGAAACAACGACAATGATCTGTATAGTAAAGCATCATGTATTAGCTGCTGTTGGACTAATTAGCCAGATCAGGTGTCTGATCCTGCATGGCTATGGCAAATTTAATGTTCCTGTTACCTTACCAAACCTGGAAAAGCTCTATTCTCCTGCATCTGGCACATTTACCATTGTCTGCTTCATCAAATGTACGGGACAATCTAGATTTCTGTTGAAACAATGTTGCAGTTGAAGTGATTTGAAACTATCTTAAAGGAGTTTTGTTCTTCCCCGTTGTTGGCATGATTTGGATCTGTATTCTCAGGCACATCCTTGCCAGAGGCAATATACACCAATGCTAGCAGCCTATGTAACAAACAAGGCCACGAAATCACACTAGTGAACAGAATGACTGGCTCCTTAAGCACCTATCTATAATATGTAGGGAAAAAACTTGCATGATCATGCGGGACTTAAATCTGAGTGAAATATGCTGGAGATCTCATTACACCAGTACTGAAACATCCTTGGAATTTCTAAATATTGTGGATGAAAGTTTCCTAACTCTAAAAAGTGTTGCATCCAGCATGAGGGATTTCTATTGACAGTTGAAGAGGAATTGATCCAAGAACTATAACATAGTGATAGCTTAGGCATAAGTGATCATGACTTGATCACATTTGTAATGTGCAAAAAGAATAAAGTCCAAACTACTCACCATTTAAAAGGGCCAATTTCACAAAGCTGAAAATAATTAGGAGCCAAACCAGCTGGGAAAGAGAATTTAAAGGAAAAAATGTGAAAGAATTGGGAATTCTGTAAGAACATTTTACTAGATGCCCAAATGCCACTACCACAAGAGAGGAAGAAGGCAGCACTGGTTAAAAACCATCTTGACTTAATGAGTCAGTGAAGGCAGCTATTTAAAAAAAACAAAACAATATAAAAATGAAAGAAAGGGGAAGTTGATGATAATGAATATATATATATATGGGAAGCAAGGAATTGTACAAAGGGGCATAGGGCGAAATCTGTGGCCAGGAGAGTTGAGGACAAGAAGTTCAGTAGCAGAGCGGGGGTGGGGTGGGATGTGGGAGCTATCCAATTTAATAGCGACTGAATGCAGTGCATATGCTTACCTGTCTTTTGGACAGTTGGTATATGTATGCACGCAGTGCAAGCAGCTCATGGCCTCAGAGACACAGTATGTGCTCTTGAGGCCAGAGTGGCTGCACTGGAGAGGCTAAGGGAGATGTAGGGTCAATGGTGAGCTGGAGCCGGTTCGCTAGAACCAGTTGTTAAATTTAGAATATTTATTTATAAATATATTTATAAATTTATTATTAGGGTATGTGTCACCTCAGGAAGGGATGCAGAGTTATAATTTCTAGACACCTTAAATGACTGCTTCTTGGAGTATCTTGTCCTGGAACCCACAAGGGGAAAGGCAGTTCTTGATTTTGTCTTATGTTGAGCACAGAATCTGGTCCAAGAGGTGAATATAGTTGAACCGCTTGGTAATAGCAACCATAATGTAATTAAATGTAGGTTCCTAGTAGAGGGGAAAATACCAAAGAAACCCGTTACAGTAGAACTTAACTTAAAAAGGGGAACTACACAAAAATGAGGAAGCTAGTTAAACAGAACTTAAAAAAAGAACAGTCACAAGGATGAAAAGCCTGCAAACTGCAGGAAAACTATTTAAAAACACCAAAAGAGAGGCTCAGACTAAATGTGTACTCCCCCCACTGCCCCAAAAAAAACAAACAGCGAAAGAACCAAAAAATGCCACCAGGGCTAACCAGAGTAAAAGAGGTGGTTAGAGGCAAAAATACATCCTTTTAAAAATTGGAAGTCAGATCCTACTGAGGAAAATAGAAAGGAGCATAAAATTTGGCAAGTTAAGTGTAAAAGTATAATTAGGTGGCCAAGAAAGAATTTGAAGAGCAAAATCATACAATGTAATGGGGGCTAATTTAGCTACAACTAGTCAGGAGAAAGATCTTGGAGTCATTGTGGATAGTTCTCTGAAGACGTTCATGCAGTGTGCAGCGGCAGTCAAAAAAGCAAACGGGATGTTCGGAATCATTACAAAAGGGATAGCGAATAAAACGGAAAATATCTTATTGCCCTTATATAAATCCATGGTACTCCCACATCTTGAATACTGCATACAGATGTGGTCCCTTCATCTCAAAAAAGATATACTCGCATTAGAAAAGGTTCAGAAAAGGGCAACTAAAACGATGTATGTAGTCCATTAATGGCTATTTGCCAGAATGGGTAAGGAATGGTGTCCCTTGCCTCTGTTTGTCAGAGGGTGGAGATGGATGGCAGGAGAGAGATCACTTGATCATTACCTGTTAGGTTCACTCCCTCTGGGGCATCTGGCATTGGCCACTGTTGGTAGACAGGATACTGGGCTGGATGGACCTTTGCTCTGACCCAGTATAGCCGTTCTTATGTTCTAACTAGCTGAAGAAACAAAAACTAACAGCATATTTTTTAAGTACATCAGAAGCAGGAAGCCTGCCAAACAGTCAGTTGGGCCACTGGATGATTGAGGTGCTAAGGAAGCACTCAAAGGAGACAAGGCCATTGTGAAAAAGCTAAATGAATTCTTTGTATCAGTCTTCACTACAGAGGCTGTGGGGGAGATCCCCACACCTGACCCATTCTTTTTAGGAGACAAATCTGCGGAACTGTCCCTGACTGTCAATAGAGGAGGTTTGGGAACAAATTGATAAATTAAACAATAATAATTCACCAGGACCAGATGTTGTTCACCCAGGTGTTCTGGAGGTACTCAAATGTGAAACTGCAGAACTATTAAGTATGGTACATAGCCTCTCTCTTAAATCAGCCTCTGTAACAGATGACTGGAGGGTAGCTGCTGTAACATAGATTTTTTTAAAAAAAGGCTCCAGAGGTAATGCTGGCAATAACAGACAGATAAGCCTAACTTCAGTGTTAGATAGATTTGTTGAAATTATAGTGAAGAACAAAATTATCAGACAGATAAACACAGTATGTTGGGGGAAGTAACAACATGGTTTTTACCATCAAGAAGGATCTTGGAGTAATCATGGATATCACAGAGTTCTGTAAAATCATGAATGGTATTGAGAAAGTGAATAGGGAGATGTTGTTTACCCCTTCACATAACACAAGAACTAGGGTTTACCCAGTGAAATTAATAGGCAACAGGTTTAAAACAAATAAAAGGATGTGCTTCTTCACACAATGCACAGTCAGCCTGTGGAACTCCTTGCCAGGGTATATTGTGAAGGCCAAAAGTGTAACTGGATTAAAAAAAAATTAGCTAAGTTCATGGAAGATAGGTCCATCAATGGCTATTAGCCAAAATGGTCAGGGATACGACTTCATGCTGTGGGTGTCCCTAAACCTCCAACTGCCAGAAGCTGGGAGTGAATAACGGGGTAGATCACTTGAAATTGCCCTGTTCTGTTCATTCCCCTGAAGAATCTGGCACTGGCCACTGTCAGAAGACAGGATACTGGGCTAGATGGACCATTGGTCTGACCTAATATGGCCATTCTTATGTTGTTAAGAAGGAGGTGTTTTGGGTTTGCTTGTTTTTTTAAGAATATTAGGAACAAAAATAATCCTAGCAATCCATTAGTAGGTGGGAATGGTAGAATTGTCTATAATAAGGCAGAAGTGTTCAAAAAATATTTCTGTTCTGCATATGGGAAAAAAAAACAGATGATGTAGTCGTATCAGATGATGAAATACTTTTCATTCCAATAGTAATTCAGGGAGATGTTAAATAGCAGCTACTAAAGTTAAACATTTTAAAATCAGCACATCTGGATAACTTGCACCCAAGAGTTTTAAAAGAACTAGCTGAGGATCTAGCTGGACCATTAATGTTGTTAATAACTCTGAACACTGGGGAAGTTCCAGAAGCCTGGAAGAAAACTAATGTTGTGCCAATATATAAAAAGGATAAATGGGATGACCTGGGTAATTATAGGCCTGTCAGCCTGACTTTAATCATGGGCAAAATAATGGAATGGCTGATGTGGCACTTGATTAATAAAGAATTAAAGAAGGGTAATATAATTAATACGAATCAACATGGGTTTTTGGAGAACAAATCTTGTCAAACAAACTTGGTATTTTTGATGAGATTAAAGTTTGGTTGATTAAGTATATTACATCAACCATTTTTACCATTGTCTTCTGTATGGCATTTAACTTAGCACCACATGACATTTTGGTTAAAACAGACTGCAGCGGTTCTCAAATTTTAATGGGATCGGCAGGGCTGGCTTAGACTTGCTGGGGCCAAAGCTTGAGCCACACCTCCGGGGGCTGAAGCTGAAGGCCGAGGGCTTCAGCCCTGGGCATTGGGGCTCAGCTTACAGGCCCCCTACTTAGGACTGAAGCCCTTGGGCTTGACTTTGGCCCCCCCACCTGGGGGTGGGGCTCGGGCAGGCTCAGGCTTGGCTCTCCCTCCTGGGGACATGTAGTAATTTTTGTTGTCAGAAGGGGGTCACGGTGCAATGAAGTTTGAGAACCCCTGGACTAGAACAATATAAAAAACATGGCACACATTAAGTGGGTGCAGACTGGCTGACAGGTCTCAAAACATAATTGTAAATGGGGAAGCACTAAGCAAGTGTGTTTCTGGGTGGGGAGGGATTGGTTCTTGGCCCTGTGGTATTCAACATTTTTTCATCAGTGACCTTGAAGAAGAAAAAAATCATCACTGATGAAATTTGCAGGTGACACAAAGTCTGGGGGAATCATAAATAATGAAGATGACAGATCACTGATTTGTGTGATCTGGATTGCTTGATAAGATGGGCAGAAGCAAAAAATATGCATGTTAATACTGCCAAATGTAGAGCTACCCATCTAGGAATAAGAATGGGGGCCATACTTATAGGACAGGGCCTCTATCCTAACAAGCAGTGTCTGCTGCAGTTTCCACGGTATGCATCCGATGAAGTGAGCTGTAGCTCACGAAAGCTTATGCTCAAATAAATTGGTTAGTCTCTAAGGTGCCACAAGTACTCCTTTTCTTTTTGAAAAAAACTTGGGGGTTCTGGTAGATAATCAGTTGAATATGAACACCCAGCACATAGTTGTGGGCATAAAACGCTAAAGTGACCCTTCGATGTATAACAGGATTTTTGAATAGGGAGGTTATATTATCTATATTTGGCACTGGTGCAACTGCCATTGGAATACTGTATCCAGTTCTTGTGGCCACAGCTGTCTCTGGGTCTCTCACACACACACACTAACTCTGGGTCACACACTCACTGTGTCTGGGTCACGTGCTCACACACACTCACTCTGTCTCTTTCATACTCACCTCCCAACACATACTTATATTGTTGTTGTTGTTTCTTGGTACTTCCTGCAAGGCACATATATTCTCTGTAATTTTATTCTTTCAAAGTGTGTTATTTTAGTGGTTTGACTGGTCCATGCATTTAATAATTTTTATTTCTCTTACACTTAAATCTAATTCTTTGACTAGTGAGTTCTAAAATGCCTAACCTGTCCTGGGTGGAGTAATTATCCCTATGATAACTTTTAAAAAAATATATTATAACTAGGTTTTTTGTTTCTGCTGCTGGCACACATCCACACATACCTCAGTGCACATAAAATTTATTCCACATATGGATGGAAAAAATTAGAGGGAACACTGGTCACAGTTGAAAAAAGATATTGACAAGTTGGAGAGTATTCAGAGAAGAGCCATGAATATGAATAAAGGATTAGAAAACACGCCTTATATTGATAAAAATATTGAGCTCCTTGAATCTATTTTAACAAAGAGAAGGTCTTCATCGTCATTTGCACATACTTGTAAGGGGAACAAAAAATTGATAATGTGATCTTCAGTCTAGCACACAAAGGTATAACAATCTCCAAGGGCTGGATGTTGAAGCTAGATAGATAAGATGCACTTTTTTAATGGTGAAAGTCATTTATCATTGGAACATTTACCAAGGGTTGTGGTGGATTCTCCATTACTGTTAATTTTTAAATAAAGATTGGATGCATTTTAAAAAGATATACTCTAATTCCAACAGAAATTAATTCAGGGAAGTTCTATAGCCTGTTTTATACAGGTCATCAGACTAGATTATCACAGGGGCTTAGGGTGACCAGATGTCCCTATTTGATAGGGATAGTCCTGATATTTGGGGCATTTTCTTCTGTAGGTGCCTATTACCCCCCCCCCAAACCCCTGTCCTGATTTTTCACACTTGCTGTCTGGTCACCCTACAGGGGCTTCTGGTTTTATAATCTATAAAATTGGCATACTGATATTTACCCACCTTTGTCAAGTGACTTGTTGGGAGAGACAGGGCAGTTTGAGATTAAAGGCATTACATAAAAGTGAACTATTATTTGTTCTTCCAAAGGATGAGTCACCAGCATGTTTACACAGCATTGTAAAGGTCCATTGCACACCCTCTTGCAAGCTCAATATAATGCTGCAGTTGAGCCCCACCTCAGTTTCCCCTGATTAGGGCAGCAATAGATTCACTTGAAGAGCATGGGCAAGAAAAGCTAACATACATTAACAAAATAGCATGTCCCCTTTTAATAAGGCTTCAGGACAGGAGCAATTATAATAAACAGTTCATAAGGTCCTTACCTCAGGGACCTGGTTGAGAACTCCTAAGCTTAACATCTCTAATACCAAGTCTCTGCATCTGGTTAAGCTGTTCTCCTGCAGCCTGAGCAAAATCCCCACCTACTATAGTTTACCATCCCCACACCCTTGCGTTGGTTCCTCTTTCATATAACCCAGCTCTAGGGTGTGGCAGGGCCACTTTGATTGCACCCAGGCTCTTCCTGCTGTAGCCTCCACCCTTTTCCATAATGGGGTAATACAGTCCTTCACAATCATCCTGTTCCTACTGTAGCTGTTGAGTACACAATCAGGAGCAATGATTTAGTTGTCAGTTCACAGAGCAGGAAGCTACAGAATTGCTCTTTACGGGATAACGAAGTGAGATTTCTTAATGGTGTTTAATACATTTGAGAGAAAGAGAAATACATATGTATGGGAGCCTTTTAAAACTGTATGTTTTACAGTTTTCTTTAATCTCTCGGGTTGTAAACATGTCAGAGAAACCGTTCTGAATAGCACCCTAGACACTAATAAAAATGTAATAATTTCACTCTTGTGTTTCTTATTGTGTGTGTCATGTTTCTCTGTTACTTTTGTAAAGCTATTGTAAACCGAATACTATTTTAGGGCTACATTTAAAATTTTTATATTAATATGACTTTATTTTACAACTAGAAGTTAATATATAAAACATGTAATTTTCATAATAATTCACAAATTATGTCCGTCATGAAATTTCTAATGTGTAGTATTTTCTTTTTTTGCAGGGGTGAGATTTGAGGTTTTCTATATTATTTATAGGCATGGTAGTGGCTTTAATTCGTAACACTAGAATTCTTTCACTAATTTACCTTACATAAGTTATAGGTATGATTATATAATAGTGCTACATTATTAAATTTGGTGAGAAATCTGGAATGTTGCTAGAACAGTGTCAAGCAATGGAAACTCCATCAATGGTTTCTTGAGAAATTTCCAGTCCTCTCTGGGTTTTTTAAATGTTTCTTTTAGTGATATGGGTAGCTAAATCATTGCTATTTATATGCATGTGAAAAATTAACTTTGTTGTGCACTATATAAAATATGTCTTGTTTGAATCCAGGAATTTTGGATGCATCTAATGTATCATATGTGCATTAGGTTGTCCTTTTTGGAACTTACTCCCAACATAAAATGTTTAAATGATATATAGTTGCCATTTTAAATATATTGCTTTTATGTTCGTGAGGATACATAAGTATAATCCAGGGACAAATTTGCTGACTTGGTTTAACTCTGTTGAAGAAAGCTTGTACAATAAGATAGTTAGCTGATATAGAAAGTTGTTGGACTTTGTTTTCATTAAAAATGAAACAAGGCTCTGAGCCATTGACTTCATTGTGGCTGTCTGTCCGTGGAGTGGTTTGTATGCATGCAAAGAATTGCAGGATCAGAGACAAAATACGTGCAATCACTTATTTTATTTCTTAACCTGAAAAAGGAAATGCAACTTGATCATTAGACACCAAACATACAAATCCAGTCAAGATATTAAAAGTAAGAGTCAGATATAAAAAATAAGAGGTAGGTTAAATCTTCACTAATGTATTATTGTATGTATAATGGATATACAAAGACACAAATATACCCAAAAAACCCAATAAAATTATATCAAAATTATATAAATCGTTCAGAAAAAACTTCAGGAAACCAGAATAGCAAAACATTGAAATTCCACCAAAGTATACATATGTAGGGATTTCTTTTGCTTGCTTTTTTGTTTGGGAGGGAGGAAGGAAAAGTACAGTAAAATAAAGTAAAGAGTTCAGTAAAAATAAACCATATTGCAACAGATTAAATACTAACGTGTATAATATAACAAGATAAACTATGTGCTGTACATGCAGAGAAACTGTTTTAAATCCACAAGATACTATTATGCCAAGTATTTGACTGAATGAGATAGATTTAATAAAATATCCCAAATTCCTTCCATTGCACAAAGTCTTCCTTCTTTTTCTTGCTGCAACTTTTCATATTTAATCACCACAGATATTATATTCCAACATGCAGACACTGACATTTGGATATGTTTTCAGTTCAGCTGCATTAATTTAGGTCCTGATCTTACAAGGTGTTCTGCAGGGGCGCAGGTGTTCACCCTCCTGGAGTTTCTGGTAGGATTGTGGCTGTAATCCAGTACAACTCCAACCACTAAATGCTACCTAAACCAGCATCATTGGTAGCTTTATATCTTTTCAGCAGAATTCTAGACTGTGTAATGTATAGAAGTGTAGGTGAATTCACATGATATTGGATGAATTTTTGTACCTGAAACTAGAATGCTTTAATTACTGAGCTGTACATACAATAAGGTCCCTTTATCTGAATTACTGCTCTAATAAAGATGAGTCTGGGGACTGCTCTTCTCGTTTTAACTATAGTTCAACATAGGCGCCAGCTCCGTGGGTGCTCCGGGGCATGCTCAGCACCCACAGGAAGTCCCATGGATCAACTCCTCCCCCTCCACACCAGCCCTCCCTCCTGCCTGCGGTCCCCACCAATCAGCGCCTTCCCCTCCCTCCAGTACCTCCCACATGCCTAGGATCAGCTATTCAGCAGCATTCAGGAGGCGTGGAGGGGACAGGAAGTGGTAGGGCAGAGCAGAAGCAGGAAGAGGTGGGGTGGAGGTTTGGGGGAAAGGTGGAGTGGGGGTCGAGCATCCCCCCCACGAATGGAGAAGTCAGCACTTCTGAGTCCAGATATACCTGTGGCTTATAAGAAAGGAAAGCTGACCTGAACATTTTGGCCTGTTTTGAGTACTTAAGTGGAGCGTACGCTTTTGTTTGGGTTTCTGCCCAGGGGTGAATTTCATTCCTAGTGACTGCTTTGCCAGATCTTTCCCCACTCAGTTGCTTTTATTTTTATGGATATATCTTTTTTAGCCAGTTCTTAAGAAGTTCAGTAAGTTCAAAGTCATCATTAGTTTTTAAAGCATTGCAAAGGAATTTCATTTTGTGCTCTTTTTTTCTTTCCTATTATGAGATAAACAAAGGGTTTTCAACTCAAAATGGTGAAATTCACCACACCTGCGTAAAGCATAACTAACTTCAGTGGGTGGATTTGCTTCCTTATGTCTCCATAAAAATTCAGATGGAAACTGATCATTTTGAGAACTATTAACAAAATATCTGGCATTTGGATAGGAAGAAATTGAATCAAGGTAAAATTTCCAAGCTTGCTTCTATATGATTTAACATCAAATTGTAAATATGGTAATTTCTTCCCGCCCCTATTCATTGGATTAAGTAAGTAGGTGATCTCCAGTAGCTTTTTGCCCGCCAGTTTGGGGAGCTGTATGGTACCCTCCCTTCCACATAGTTTTCATTGTGTGGTATTCTTCTGCATCATGGAGGAGGCCTGCAACATTTCGAGGATTTATTGGAAACAAGTTAGGCTCATCTGAAATGTTTGAAAACACACACAGCCTGATTCTCATTTACACTAAGGCCACTTGATGCCACTCTAGCTTTGTAAACAGGCCCATACAGTTTTACCTTGTAGTGTTTAAGATGAGACTTCCAGGGCCTACAGTCCCTGCGCACCCAAACTTGCCATTGACTCACCTCACTGATGACTTGCGTACACAATACATTTCCAAACCCATAATTCTCAAAGGGTGTAGCTCCATCAGCACTAGCACTAGTGGAATCTATAATGCAGACAAGTTATAGGCGTTTTTACCGTCAAGTTGTCTAACAGGGTTAGTTGTCACAGACCTTACAATGCCTGCGCCTTGTCTACAATATATTTTAAAAATGGTAATAGCACAAGTGGAACTTCATCTTTTGGTGGGTAGAGGTCTGAAATGTCTTAGTGAAGACAAGGCATAGGAGTTTGCCTCAGCAAGGAATTCAGGATTGTGCTCTAAATCACCACACAAAACAAGGCACGTTTAGACTCCGTCTGCATAGGCAAACAAGGTGTGTTTTCCCAAATAAGTTAGCTCAAGTGAGTTAGATTAAGTCAATTGAAAATGACCTTAACACCTGTCTAATGCCTTTTAGATCATTTGAGCTGGTTACATGGTAGCCTAGGAGGGAGCCTAATTTGAATTTTAATGGGATTTCAGTGTCTGGATCTCTTAGATGGCTTTGAAAATCTCCGCCTATATCTTTGCATGGCTAACATTTTTCTTTTTCTAATCTGGCTGTTTATGTGCTAGCTGGTGAATTTTGTTTTCTTTTGTAATTGTGTCTTTACATGTATATAATTAGGGACCTAGAAGCCTTTTCGCATTGGCACCATATAAATAACAAATTGTTATTTATTATTACTGCTCTTCTTAATAGAGTCCACACAGGGATTAGTGGGAGTTCTACATGCAGAGCAGAGGTGGCATGTGTCCCTAAAATGTTCTTGATCAGATATAACTTTAAAACAGGGATTCTCTACTTTCTGATACTGTTGTACATTTCTGTTGCGTGGATGAATGCAAATGCTTAATAACTTGATGGCTGAATGAAAGAGTTAAAGACAACACAGAGAGCAAAATGCTCCTCTCTGGTCCAGCCCAGAATCTCTGTGAAGACCTGGGACAAAGGAATAGAACCCTACCCTGTAGAGGAGATGTGGCTTTTAATTCCCCAACTCATGGAAATGTAAATGGAATGTGAGAGTCCCACCAAAAAAGGACCGGGTTCTGTAGAGCAGTGGTTCTCAAAGTTGGTCCGCCGCTTGTTCAGGGAAAGCCCCTGGTAGGCCGGGCTGGTTGGTTTACCTGCCACGTCCGCAGGTTCGGCCAATCGCGGCTCCCACTGGCCACGGTTTGCTGCTCCAGGCAAATGGGGGCTCCAAGAAGCGGCATGGGCTGAGGGATGTGCTGGCCGCCCTTCCCGCAGACCCCATTGGCCTGGAGCGGCAAACCGCGGTCAGTGGGAGCCAAGATCGGCTGAACCTGCGGACGTGGCAGGTAAACAAACCGGCCTGGCCCGCCAGGGGCTTTCCCTGAACAAGCAGAGGACCGGCTTTGAGAACCACTGCTGTAGAGGAAGCAGGAAAAAGGAGAGGAAATGGCAAATGCTGAATTGGAGGAGACTCGTTGAGAAAGGAAGGAATGGGGGTTAGGTTTACTGCCTAATTGTGCACTGATAGAGGGACACTACGAGGTATCAGTGTGAAAAGAGGGGAAAGATTAACACTTGGGATGGGGGTCAGTCAGAGGCTGTAATACGCTGATGTTTAGATCCAGTACTGATGTTGATCAACTGTGTGGGGTGTGTGTGTGGAGAAACGAAGAGTGGAGATGTGGGGTGGCCAGTATGTCGCTAAGCAGAAGCAGCCTGTTAGCCAGCTATGGCTCCCAGTGCTGGTGCTAGCCCATCGGGAGCCCTAAGTAGGAATTTCCCCCCTCTCCAATACTAAAACAGGTACATTCTTGTAATGAGAAGTGAATAGAGGGCTCCCTTGAGCTGCTCAGGGCCCTAAACAATTGCTCAGGGACTGTCTACATTGGCACTTCATCGGCAAAACTTTTGTTGTTCAGGGGTGTTAAAAAACACACACACACACCCGAACAACAAAAGTTTTACCCACGAAAAGTGCTGGTGTGAGCAGCAATTTGTCAGCAGGAGCGCTTTTCTGCCGACAAAGCCACTGCTGCTTATGGGGGGATGGAAGTTTTTTGTCAGCTCTCCTGCCGACAAACAGCAGCTATACTGCGTGTCTTTTAGCGGCACAGCCGTGTCGCTAAAAGCTGTGTAGTGTACCCATAGCCTTAGTCTGCTTATGCCTAGCACTGGCTCTGGGGGCTCCCTTCCACTTACCAGGCACACACTACCCTCCCCTTCATGTAACTTGAGCTGCTTAGCACCCTTCTACGCAATGGAGGGTGCCTACAGAATTTTGCCCTTAGTTAGAAACCATAAGCACCAGCAGATGTAAAGGTCCCCATTTGCTGTTCATTTGAGTTTACAAACAAATTAAAATTCCATGCTGTGAAAATGTGCTTGACCTTAATTTTCTTGTTATAAGTGTGTTCCAAGCACTGAAAATTTGCATGCACAGTAGACACAACTAGTTACATTCATATATATATTTTTCAGGAAATGAACCCTAGGAATGCGTGAATCACAAAGGAAACCGTTACCTTGTTGAACTATCAGATAGAAATATACTTTTAAACTTGGCATTCAAGAGTTTGAAAGAGAACTGGAATTTTTGGTGGTGCGGCATACAATATATGCATCTTTTGACAGATCATTTGACAGATCGTTACTTGGGCATGCTGCACATAACAGGAAAAGAGTTATTTTTTTAAAAAACTCTTCCTATTTGATATACGCTTTTATCCTGTGCACACCACCGTGGCATCCAGGTACCTTCCAGTAGCAAATTAAACTATTACTACTTGAAATCAATATACTAGACATATATTCAGTTGATAAAAGTTGACTGAGTGAAGCAGGGATAGAAAATTACACTGGTCTGAGGTCCAAGTCTTCCTTTAAGTCTTGGATGAGTGTCAAAAAACACTCCTTGACTGAGTGTCCAGAGACACCCTTAGGTCTTGAGCTAGCTGACCTTATCACAGCTAGAAAAGAATGCTCCTATATCAGTAGAAAGCTGGCATTTGTTTCTTGTCCTATCATATGACTACAAGATATTCAACAATAAAATCCCGCCCGCCCCGCGCCGCCCCCCACACTTAAATACCAGCATGATTTTAGAGGCTGTTCTCAAGGAATAATGTTCTACTCTGTTGGTAATATGGCATTTCAGGCTTTCTGGTAGGGTATGTTATAGTTCGTAGCTCTAGTGGTTTGAGATAGAGGCCACTGAAACAGTATTGCCATCTTCATTCAGAAATCTTGAGTTAGAGCACCCAAAATCATGAGTGGCTTAAAAATAATGAGATTTTAAAAAATAAATGGAAGAGGTATGTGATGCTGGCAGACTAGGTATCAGTTCATGCCAGAGCCCCAGGCCAATTCACTTGTGTATCAAAGTGATTGTTAAATGTATAAGAGTATATTTGGTGTTTAAACTTCATGAAAACTAGTGTGAGGTTACTTGTGGTGTTTTCACTTATCTATATACCGTTATAATTAAGGCTAAGATTTAGTCATGGGTATTTTTAGTAAAAGTCATGGACATTTCACAGGCAGTAAACAGAAATTCATGGTCCATTACCTGTCCATGACTTTTACTATAAAGAGCCCTGACTAAAACTTAGCAGCTCCTGGGGCCTCGAGGTACTGTTGCTCTGGGGGGGATCTTGGTGTGCCACTGCTTTGGGGAGCCCCAGCAGCTGACAGCTGGCCACTGCTCTGGAAGCAGGGGTTGACACCAAGGCTCCCGGGACCGCTGCTTGGTCAGCCGGGGCAGCTCCTGGGACTGCTGCTGTTCCAGGACCACTGCTGCTCTGGTGTGGCTGGCCCTAGGGTCTACCCCAGCAGCAGCCACACCAGCAGATGCAGAATTTATGGAGGTCCCGGAAATTCACGAAATCTGTGACCTCCATGATAGACTCGCAGCCTCAGTTATAATGTAGTAGTGAACATTTACATTGTATATGGCCCTATAACTAAATAACCCATCAAATGAGAAAGCAGCCTTGTGCAATGTAAATGAAGAACTTTAACAGAAAAGTGCTAATTTCAAAGCAAGTAGTCATGGTGTGTGATGACTGGAGGTCAAAGACTAAATGCATCCCTCACTCTCCATCATCAAATGGAAAGCTCACATTGGTAGTGACCCTGTCAGCTTGTTTTCTGCGAGAAGAAGCTATAAGGTGGATTCAAGGAAAGATCCTGCACCTCTGGACTGTTTGGACTCTTACAGGGAAGTGTACCAGATGCAAAGTGCAGATCCCCAGAGACAATCTGGTACCCTGAAAAGACTTTTGGGAAACTGGCAGTTTATTACATCACTGCCAGCATTTGGAATTACAAACTGTGACTCACCTGTTCATATATTTTACCTGCTTTAACCCCTCAATAACTCTCACTTCCTTTTCTTAGCTAATAAACCTTTAGTTGGTTTACTGTTGAATTGGCTACCAGCGTTGTCTTTGGTGTGTGATACAGAGTACCAGTTGATCTGGGGTAAGTGTCTGATCTCTTGGGACTGGGGAGCAATCTAAATGTAATATGATTTTTGGTATTTGTGACCTTTTATCACAAAGTCCAGCTGGCCTGGGTGGCAAGATAGACTGGAGAGCCTAAGGTGACTGCCTGTGATTCCATGGTAAGACTGGCATAGTGATCCAGAAGTTCACATTTGTCACTGACTTGGTGAAATCTAATTATAGAACACACCACCAGTTTGGGGTGTCTGCCATGTTTTTTGACAGTCTGCCCTGAGGTAGGCACTCACAGTTGTGAGCCACTCCATACAGCGTGACAAGGGGCTTTAATTGTCACATGGGTTATGAGCCGTTAGGGGGAAGCTGCCCACCCCCAATATGTATCTGAGCATCTTGGGTTCAAAATTCAACCTGAAATGCATATGCAAAAGGTAGGCATCCCAGTGGCTGGAGGAGGATTCCACTTATCCTCTCTTTACCCTGGTGGTGGAGGAGCTTTCATTTTATCCCTGTCCATTCCCATTCCTTATCACTGTCCTGTCTCTGTCCCTTTCCTATCTCCATCCCTACCTTAACCAATCCCTCTCTCCAATCTCCTCTCTCACATCTGCCCCTATATTCACCCCATATTTTCACAGGAACCTCCTACTCTTAAGATTTCCCTACTGGTCCTTAAATTCCCCCATTCTGTTGAGTCTCCTTCTGTCCTGCATATTCTTCTGAAGTCCCAACTCCTGTACCACAATTTTTATTTACACCTCCCAGTCTCCTTTCTAAACCCTATATTCTTGTCCCCAGTCTCTGCTCTCCACCCCACATTCCTCTGCTCTCATCAGTCTTTCTCCTACCCTCCATATTCCCTGCAATCCCTCAGTCTTTTCCCCTGTCCCCGATATACCCCTTGGTCTCCACCTTCACTTGACCTCTTCAGTCTGCCTCTTTCCCCCAATTCCCCATCTGTTCACAGCACCCTATGTATCCCCCTAGCCACTGAGCAACAGCCATCTTCCCAGAGAACAGCCTGGCTTCTATCTTGTTGTAAACAAAAGGAGCTGGCAACAATTTTACTAGGAGTAGCCTCATTTCCTCATTGAGACTGCAGGGAAACTTTGGCTATCTTGTCTGAGGGCCGTCTGGCTTAACTTCCACTGAGAGTAATGGCTGGTGATGCCACTTTGCATAAGGGAAAATTTGTATGATTAAAGCTGGAATCATGTTACAAGAAAGTGTGTATGTTTGTGTGTACACACACAAACACACACACACATAAACAAATTATGAGACTTATGATAAAATTATGAGGTAGTAACCCTGCGAATCGTCTTAAAATTCAGATGCTACAACGGAAATGGTAATTAGAATGAAATGATTTTAAGTTCCAATATCTCATTGCTTGCCAGGACTACAAATACTTTGCTATACCAGTAATAAATAAATAAATAAATTCAGAATCAGCATCTGTTTTTAAGCAATCACACTTAACTAGTTACAAGGAAGAAATCAATGAGTGTTGCCAACTCTTCCAATTTTATTGTGAATGTTGCAATCTTTGATGTTTTCCTTAAAGCCCCAGCTCCTGTGTTTATTTGGTTACCGAGAATCTCAGCTTTTTTTTTTTTTAAGTAAGTTTCTAGCCCTCATTGTAGCAGAGAAAAGCTTTAAAAATGTAAACCATACAAGCCTGAGAACCAGAAGGGAAATAAAAAATGTACAATTTATTATTTTTCTAAATATCATGTGATTTTTATGTTGCCTCATGTTTTATTATTACTACTATTATTTTATTTTTTTACAGACATGTGTGGTTGTCAGTACTGAAGACAGCCCCTGAACATAATTGATGTTACAGTTGGAGAATCTGAATAACATCTAATACAGGGCAATCAGCAATCACTATTCAAACATTTTCAGTTGTTTGTGATTTTTCACATTTGTCTATTTGAGGTGAAAATACAAGTAAATGCTGACAAATGATTTTAGTGATATTTTATATTTTTATGAAATAAGAAATTGGGTTCAAAACTATGCCAAATGTTAAGGTAATTAAAATGTTCCAAGATCAGTTGCTCACAGAATTCTGCCTGGCATAAAATAATCTGTTTAGAAGTTGGAACTGAATTCAAAAGGAAAATGAGTTTCCTTTTACTTGTGTACTTGCTATCATGCAGGTTGACAGCAACAGCATTCATTGAGGGAAAAACAATGTTTTAAAATTTACAACTTAACCTGGTTTATTGATTATTATTATTAATTGAAGGGACTTCTTTTTTAATAGATACACAGATTTAAGCGCCGCGTGGATGGATGGATGGGTGTCTTTGCAGAGAGAGCATAGTTATGGTTTAGCAAACTGGGGGTTTTCAAACTGCGGGTCATGACACAGCACTGGGACGCGGAATGTAAGGCACTGGGTCGCAGTGTTTTTGGTCAGCACCACCGACCAGGCCATTAAACGTCCTGTCAGCGGTGCTGCTCAGCTAAGGCAGGCTAGTTCCTACCTGTTCTGACACCGCGCTGTGCCCCGGAAGCAGCCAGCAGCAAGTCCAGCTCCTTGGGGAGGGGGCACAGGGCTCCACGCACCTCCCCCACCCCGAGCACTGGCTTCACACTCTCATTGGCCAGGAACCAGTCGGCGGTGCCAGGACAGGCAGGAAGCAAGCCTTAGCACCCCCGCTGCACTGCTGACCAGGAGCTGCCCGAGGTAACCCCATGCCCCTGCCCCAGCTCAGAGCCCCCTCCCACACCCTGAACCACTCATTCCCGGCCCCTCCCTGCAGCCCTCAAATTGGAACAAAAAGTTGAAATCTCAGAATTTTTCAAAAAACAAAATATTCCAAAATAATTTTGACATTACCAAAATATTTTGAATTGATTCTTAGAGTTTAAAGCCAGAAGGAACCATTCAGTCATCTGGTATGGCCTCCTGTGTATTGCAAGGCATTAAATTTCACCCAATTACTGCTGAATGGAGCTAAAAAAACTTCCAGACTTTGTGCTATATAAATGTTGAAATGATAAAATCAAAACAAAATGTTTTGTTAATTTCCACTTGAAAATTTCATTGAAATCAATATGTTCCCACAAAATGTGTAGATTTGATTGAATCAGCATTTTCTGGTAGAAAACTGTTCCTGTGGAAAAATTTTGACCAGCTCCAATTATTAATAAATATTTTAAATCCTTACCATCCTTGCCTTATTGTCCCTAAGCACACTGCCATTTTCACAGAAACATCCTGATCTTGCAAGGTGCTAATCACTCATAATATCCATTATCGTGAAGGGAAATCTGTCTGCACTGTAATTCAAACTATAGTAAAGTAAATCCTATACACATTGAATCTGATAGTGAAAGCAAAATGAGGGAGAGACGAGATAACTATCCACCCCACAAAAGGCATATGAGTATAAGCCTTTGTATTACTAGGTAGGTCCTAGATGCTGAGTGTGTGTATGATACAAGATAGATGAGAAAGTGGAGTCCTTGGAAATATTTAATTTCCTTACAGATTGGCAATTCTTGGCCAACTTCTTTTCCCTTAAGATATGATATTTTGTCTGTTTTGGGGCTTGAGCCCAATGAGTATGATTGATCAGAGTTCCAGGTGCTGTGCCAGAGAAGAGGCTCGGGTGATGTATGTCTGTATGTAGAGCAGCCTTAGGAGAAACCTGTTTGCATTGGGCGGATCTGTCTCTGTCTCCGTGGCAAATACTCCAAAGAGGTCTTGTAGGTAAAGCAGCATTGTAAACACTGGTTAGCCAACCTCCATTCTGTCCTTTTTTGTTTGCAACTTCTAGATGGCTTTTGTATGCTGGTTTTGGATTGAACACTTTGCATTGATTTTGTGGTTGCAAACTGTACATCCTTAGTTTTACACAAAGCACCAGGGTAAAGTGACCTTTGCAAAAGACTTCTTCAAGCCTAGTAGGCGAGGCTCAATCTCCAAGACTGAGCGTAGAACAGCTCCATCTTTTATTGCTATAACCTCTCCTGATTTACTGCAGGAAATTACTGAAATGACTAAGCAGAGTACCAACACACTACATAAAATGCCAGGATGATCTCCAAATTACTATGACAAATTCCAAAGAAAAAAACCTTAGTGCCTGCATGATCAGATTATAGAAATGCAGGCCACATCTCAGTTTTCTGGAAATATTGATGAAATGAGAGAAGCAGCAACAACATCAGATGGCAAAAGATTTCATTCTGGGCTTCCCCCTAGAATCTATAAAGGCTGTGTTGGACTGGAGCAATGCTCCTGCAGTTTCTCCCAATTCCACATTAAGTACCAGTGGGCATTAAGGAGAGCTGACTGACTGGTGAGCTACAGCCTTTAACCTTTACCTTGTAAATGCTTATCTTAATGTCATCTAGTTAGTACCAAATAGTCCAAGAAGTGGATGAAAATATCTGTCTGTAAGCATAGATGAAGAGTTCTTGATTTGTCTTTGAAATTAGATTAATAAATCCTATTACTATAACAATAAAAGCATATTACTAATGAACAAAACTGCTTGGCAATTCTGTTGTGCCTTTCATCCTAAGATCTCAAAGCATTTTGAAAACATTAACTAATTAAGCCTCACAACATCCCTCTGCAGAAAGGCATAATTTAAATCAATCACAGACCCAGTGGGAAAGATATTGAAATGTATTGGGCTAGAGATGTGATGAATAATACCTTTTCATATAGTCATTTCTGTCATGCTATGTGTATTTTAAGAGAGAGATCCTTTATCTGAAAAATGTACAAAGCAGCCATGGAAGGCTTTCATCCCCAGGACCTGGCTTGTAGAATGTTAGTGGAGGTTTCTTTTGAAAGTGTATAGAGTGGTATTGTCCAGGCATGTTTGAGTAGGATGTGTATTTCTTTTGGCTGCAGGGAAGTAAGGTACAGTTGTCATGCCCAGATGGAATCTTTGAAATATGCATGATAGTGGCAGCTGTGTGTGGGAAGAATGACTTGGAGTGTGTTGAGTAGGAGGCTTGTTTACTGTGTTAGTCTTCATGTAGCTACAAAGTTGAGTGGAGAGGCAAATGAGGAACACATTTCATGTCCATGCATTACTGCCTCACTATGCCAGACAATTGACTATTCTAGAAAAACATTATCCCTTTCCTTATAAAAAAAAAATTGTAAAAGGTTAGTGAATTAATTAAAGAGACTGCGGGAAAGTATTACAGGCTATTGCCTGGTACTACATCATCATTTTGGGCAAACTGTCCATCCTGGTGTAAATTCAGTTTAGCAAGGATTCACTGTAGTTTTATGGATGTCCCCATTATAAAAAAAATAATCTTCTGTCTTCACCCCCACCTTTCTGATGTTATAGGACCACACCTTTCCTTTTTATATATAATTTCATATTTATCTTATAGAGTTTTCCTGTTGAGAACTGGGTTGAGTGTACTGTGAATTCTGCATGGATGAACATATTGCTATGGTAGTTTCTTCTAATTATGAATTTCATGCATTCTAACATTTGTCAACATTTTTTTTTTTAGGCTCCAATCCTGCGAACACTGAAGTGCATGCATAAGTGTTTGCATGCTAGAGGCCTTAGTTTACTACAGTTGTTAGTTGTATATTGCAAACAGTATGCAAGGAACTTTCCAGAGAGATATGATTACAAGTTCCCAGCCCCAAAGTTCTAAAAAGACAGCATATCAATCAGGGTAGGAGGATATAGGGTGCAACAAAAGTATTGTGATGGAATGGTGAAGTGGAAAAAGCATCATGTTAATTCAGTCTCTCTTGTGGGATTTTTGATTGATTGTTTTTAATTGAAAATCATAAAGATATAAATTATCTCATTAATTACCACTTTTCTGTATGAGTACAAGGGTTTATAGTTTTATTTTTTTCCTTTCAAGAATGTTTTCCAAGGGTATTTTTTAATGAATACATTCTTTCACATTCCCAAACCAGAGCATGAAATTAATATTTTCTGAATAATTTTGCTTCCCCTCTGTTATGCAGCCTAAAAAGGACTTTGATTCTATTAAAGAAAATTGGTCTGAAAAGAAAATTAGAAGAAAAGGCATATGTTGTAAATTAATTTATGCCAAGTTTTATGTCTACGTCTTCAAGAATTAGAATATTATAAATTTTCGTAGAAGGGAATACATTTGATAACAAAAGTATGTTCTTACAAGACAAGGGACAGAACTGAAACCTTGAAACAGAAGCTCTTAAAATTTTAGGATGGGGCTTGGAGTCCATTCTCCAGATCTGAATGAGCCCTGTTCAGTGATGGGTTGGATACCAAATTGGAAGATGGGTTTTACAGTTTGGGTTCAGATAAAGTTGTATATCTACTTTCATAGGATTTCAGAAATCTTCCATGTTCATCTGAACTTGAGAAATTGCTGCCATTTTAAACTGTAATCTCATGAGAAGAGTTTGCAAGACTTTGGCACAGCTGAATTTTGAACCTAAGCCTTTTCTCAGATTTGGGCCTGAATTAACGCTAATGTAAACACCCCCTTTACTGAGTACCTTGTACTCAGGTTGCTAGGACTTTGGTTGAACCATGCTTCTCATCTGTTTCCAAAGTACTAAGTACACCTAAAACATTCTGTTATTAACAACAGTGGGACATAAACAGACATGAAAAATGGAGAAAAGCAGGTGGAAGCAATCTTTGTACAGCAAAATTCTACAGATCATTTTTTCTTATGAGCTGTTTGAAGTGCTCTCCATGCTTGTATTTACTGGTATCATTCTTTAAAAGCGAACAGTGTTGGTATTTATATGTAATCTGATTTATTCATTTTATTATTTTAATACTGATTTATAGCCTGAGCTCTCAACCTTCTCTTTCTGAGGCTCCCCCAACATGCCATAAAAACTCCACGACCCACCTGTGCCACAACAACTGGTTTTCTGCATATAAAAGCCAGAGTTGGCGTTAGGGGATAGCAAGCAGGACAATTGCCTGGGGCCACGTGCCACAGGAGCCCCTGTGAAGCTAAGTTCGGCTTCAGCCTCGGATGGTGGGGCTCAGGACCCTGGACTTCAGCACCATGTGGTGCAGCTTCAACTTTCTGCCCCGGGCCCCAACAAGTCTAATACTGGCTCTGTAAAGAGTCACAGTTAGCTGTCACCAAACGTTTAATATCTCCAGTTCTCACTGTTTTCAACACTGAGATGTTAAATATATATCTCAAGGCAAATTTTCCTGGAGCTTTAAAAAGAATTGAATTGATCAAAGTGTTAGAACCATCAAAAAGGAAAATTAATAAGTGTTTGTTTCTGTGTTGGACAAACACAACATCTTTAGAATACTTCAAACAGAAGATGTTGCTGCAAATGGAGTGTGAAAAAATTATCGGTTTAATTAGTGGTAAACAATCATGGCAGCTAAAGAATTTTAGGTGTTTATACTGTTTGATTTAATAATACTCCAGATTTGCTTTTGAGAATTTCACTTGGAGAACGGTGGTTGTTTTATTGTTCTCTTAGCCTATTCAGAATTAGTGGAGAATTTAGCTTTATTAGGGTTTCAACTTCTGTAGTACCTTTCCTCAAGTTTTAGGGCCTCTACCTCATACCTGGTGTTGCCATTTACATCTCTTCAAAGTGAGCATAAAAACCGCAGTACCATTCTGATTTGCAGGTATCTTGCCCTCATTGTGCACAATTATAAATGACAACACAAGGTACAAGGCAATGGAAATTCAGGCAAGTGATTGATTTAGCCTTATAATACAACCCCATGAGTTAAGTACCCCTGTTAGTATATCACCATTTTACAATGTACAGCTGAGACACAGAGAAGATACATGATTTTCCACTTTAAGGTTAGAGTCTGTAATTGACACCAGAACTCCTGACTCTTCATTCTACCTACTGGACAATGTTTTCTCCACCATGAGAGGCAATTAAAGTATTTTATCATCTATTTATTATTTTAAAGCTGAGAGGAAAAGCAAGTGGTTGTGATTCTAAAATATGTTTATAAATATTTCAAAGAAGTGTAAGGGAGTTAGGTGCCCAGAACCTTTGAATTTCTTTTGACTTCAAGAAGCATAGTTCAGTGGTCAGAGGGCAAAATCAGAAGTACTGTTATCTATTCCACATTCTGTCCCTTGATGTGTCACTCCAGAAAAACCAGTTAAAACTCTGTGCCTCAGCTTGGGCATCTAGGAAATTGGGATAATGGTAACTATTATTATTTCATGGTGTGGTGTAATAAGGAGTAATTAATATTGGATTCTCTACTGCCTTGTACCTTGTATTGTCGTGAAACTCAATGGGATTTGGTTGCCTAACTTCCTTAGGCTCCTTTGAAGAGTCCATCTGTAGTGTAAAGCTTAGTAATTAAAACACTATGTAAATATTGCTATAACATATATCAAGAGATAATTTCTACAAAACATTGCTATCCTGGAATGTTCAATATGGTATTAGTGTCTACATATTTTACCAGCTATACAATAACTGGACATCAAGGACTGAGTTAAAAACATACGTTCCTGTATAGAAGATCCAGTCATGGGCCCTGTGGACCTGTAAACCCTTAACATGGGACTTGCGTGTTAATTTGGTATCAGATCTGACTACAGAAGGTGGGATTTTCAAAAACATTCAGAGTTGGCCTAATTTTGCTCCCAATGAAGTCAGACAGCCTCTGACTTCAGTGGGAGCAGAGTTAGACCTACACTGAGTATTTTTGAAAATCCCTGACAGAGTATGTTACACTCCGAAATGAAAGCAAAAATAACTGTGGATCCAAGATTACAGCTGTGTAAGCGTGCAAGTTGGTTTTCAACACCGGATGTGTATTATGTTCTTCAACACATTTAACAGAGGTGCATGTTGAGGGCGGGGTTGTGCCCAGTCCTACCTAACTGCATTAGCAACCGGAAGAGGAAAGAGACTGCCAGGAGCCACCTTCTCTCCAGCCATCTCCCATCCCCTTGTGTCCTTGTGCTGGGATAAAAAACAGGAGCTGTTCTTGCAGTTCCCTGAAGACAAGGGCAGCACAAGTCTAGTGCCACCAAAAACACTAGTCTCACCTAAGAGGGTGTGGGGTCTTCCCTCTCCATATTGGCCAGTAGAGCTAGTTCTACACAGGAATGGTAAGGAAGTACCCATTGCACTCTCCCAAACAATGCTCTAGAAACCATGGTCCCCCTGTGCTTATAGAGGCAGTGTGCCTGTCCTTAGCACAATGTTTCCAGGAGGTCCTGCTGTGGCAGCATGACTCCATGCCTCCCTTACCATGAGTTATGACTTCAAGCCACAATATAGCTGTTTCAGAATTGTCATTTACTTAAAAACTCTTTTGGTCTAGATTTTCAAAGGATGTACTTTGTATTTCAAAGGATTTTCAAATGAAGTGTTCTTTTAGGGACACAGAGACACAAAACTGCTAATTCAAAAATAATGTGCAAAAATAGAATGAGTTTGAGTTGGTCTAACATCTTCAATAACACTTTAGAAAATAATTCGCTCTTTGTCAGTGTATAGGTCCTGTAATATGTCCCTGCTTGTATCTAAGTCCCTTATACCATTAACTGCTTGAAAAACTAACAGAGCTTCTTAAGACAAGCCATTGGCCTTATATTTCCCCTTGGAAGTAGTCTTACGGTTACAAACTTGAATAAATGTGTGATGTAAAAGAGCATCATGGAGATGGCTGAATCAGAATTAGCCAGATTCTGACACCGAGGTTTCAAAAGATACAGAATCAAATACCCTCAAAGAGATATCACTGAATAACTCTTAGCACAACCTGAATGTGAACAAAGAGAGATAAGACGTACATAATACTTGAATGAAGGAGATACCTTTCTATTTCAGGTAAACAGCAAGACTGTAAAACAAATTATATTTTAAAAATACACATATAATATATTTCTGTAAACTTTGCTCTTGGTTTCACTGAGGTAAAATCAGATTTTGGCCAACACCAAGCACATCAGAACCCTTGGAAGGTCAGTTTTTTTGGCTATGTTTGAACAAACAAAATCATCAGATTTGCAAAGCAGTACTGATACAAACTTTTTAAAAATGGAGGGACCTCCTGACAACACAGTGATCTATTAATCAGACAACTGGATGGTAATCAAATAACCACTTGTCTTCACTTCTGAGCATCTGGTAATGGATACAAATCCAAATGTACAAAGATCGCTTGTACTGATATTTATGGAAGAGTTGAGCGTAGCTAGTCTTTTGTTGCCGTTGCAGACATTGCTATGATCTCCAGTTATAGGAAAGGAGAGATGTCTAGAAAAATCTTTTATTTTTTTCCTACTGAAGGTATTTTCAAAGGTATTAACAGAGTAATGAACCAAATATAGTGACTGTACATTATATACTCTTAGGACCAGGTCCTCAGCTGGTGTATATATATTGACTTAATTTGCCAGATATTGAATAAAAAGTTTAAGCAGAAGGTTGGTACATCACCAAGGCAGCAACCAGTAACAGCACATCTCTGAGTGGGTCATCATCAATCAGAATCAAACCTGGGACCTCTGGCTCTTAATACATGACGCTCTACTGCCTGAACTGAAAGAGCCAATTCTTTTAACCAGTGCTGTAGCAGGCTCATCAACCTCTAGTTGGCCTAGCCACCAGGAGAGGGGGACAGAGTGCCACACTGAGCAGGAATGGCTTACACCTGTTAATACTGCAGAAGTGGTACCATGTATGCACCCAAGTCCTCTTGTGGAATTTAAACTTATGATCTCCTCTACTAAAGCCAAAGTGCTACACATGAGCTATGGGAATACCTTTGTGTAGTTAAGATCTAGTTGTTCAGTGGAAATCACCCCAAGTCCTTCTAGCAGTACTTACGTTACACTTCTTGATAGCAAAGAAGGGATATCATAGTCCCCGCTTGTTTGGTAAGAACAGAATATTTCTCCTATATGAAAACCAAGACACAATTTTATTCTTTAATACAAGCACACTAATGCCTTTTCTTTCTGTTACTGCCTATTAGCACTTCCCCAACATGTTGACTGTTAGTAATCTCATAGTTGATCATTTTGTTTTCTGGTTATGTACTTTGCATGATACTCTTATTTGTAACCCCTCAAGGATTTGGATTTTATCATCTCTTATCTGCACATAAAGCACATATCATTTTTTCAGTATTCCTTCTTGGTGTTTTAGCAATTCATATCTAGTTGGGTCTAGTTCTAAAAGAATATATTATATTCTTGTGGGCAAATATGTAATACAATATTAACCATCAACTTCCATCATAGTAATTCATATGCAACAAAAGAGAAAGATAGAAACAGGTTTATCCTGCATTTTCAATTTCCTGAGAATATAAAGGAGTGGATTCTGTAAGATCTCAGATCTTCCTATCTGATTCTAACTGATTCATGCTCAGTTTATCACCTGTATTTTCTTATGTCCCTTTCATTTATGAATTAGATTAGGGAGATTTTATTCTAGGCTTTATCTGCATTGCCAGGGCTCATTCCCCATCTCCAAACAGCTTGTTGTTTCTGCTAAACGGAAGAGCACTGAAACAGTTGACGCTGTTCACATTTATTTTTTCATTAATAATCATCGGAGTTACCAAGCTATTGGTACAAATTGGGCATGTTGCACATAACAGAGTTACTGTGTCAAATTCTGCCCCAAGTAAGGCTGCTTCCCACCACTCCTGCTTTGTACCTCTATCTTAAATGTGGCTTAACTGGCTACATGAGGATTCCCATGTTGTAGTGAAAACCCCTGGTGACAGAGAGATAATGTAGCTAGCTCTATACCATCCCTCCTTTCAGCTCTGGCATAAGGGCTATGGCCAAGGGAAAGGATGAGGCTGTAACTCTGATTTTATGCCAGTGATTCCTGGCCCCATGGGAGTTATTGGAGCTGAACGTAATTCAGTGCAACCTAAAGACTGCTCTAGTTACACCATGGAATGTGGGAATGCAAAGTGGCTTAAATCCATAATTTGCCTCCCTGTATCCTGAGCTGCACTAGTTGAAACTCTGGTGCAGCTGAAAATATGTGACATTATTTCTTGTCTTTGTCTGCAAACTTACTAAGACAAAACTGCATTGGTTCACATTCAGAAGGTTTGTTAGCAATTAAATAGACTAGAAGTGCAATTTTGTTTTAAAAAATTAAACTTTTCAGAAGCTGATTGTACCACCAGATAATTGCTAATATAATGTAGCATTGTGTGCAGCTTTCATCCATCCCTTGTCTGGATTCAGGATGCTTAGTCATTTCTTAAATACTTTTGCAAAAATCTTCCGCCCCACGCCAGGTATCTAGTTTTTATAAGGAAAAGGTTTTTTTCCCACTTGTTATAATCTTTGCAGATTTCCTTCCTGGGCATTCACTTCAAATGCTTGATTTTTAAATTTTAAAAAATGAAGAGGAAGAGTCTGGTAATAATGTGTTCCACAATCTGTATTGCAAGTAAATTTAAAGTTTAAATGTCTCAGCTACAATGTCTTTTTCCTAAACGTGTTTTCGATTTAGAGACTTCTTGAAACTGCTTTATTTTAGATCTCAAAATATGATTCCTTAGATTGTAAGCTCTTTGAAACAGGAAGCATATTTTTTCATTATGTGTGTATACAGTGCCTGCCACAGTGAGGCTTATTGGAGTCTTTAGGCACTAGTGCAATGCAAATAATACAAATAACAATTGTAGTCTTGTCTCCATCAGTGGCTGGCAAGTAGAGCTGGTTGGAAAAAAATTTTAATGAAAAATGGCTTTTCAGTTAAATGGCTTTTCACATGACCCTCTGGGTTTTATTTTACAGTCTAAGAATTTAAAAAATATATTTGCAAATGTAAACCAAGATCCCATGAAATTATTTAGAATACACAGGCCATGCTATTTTGGTTTACTTATTGCAGACCAGGTATGAAATTCATGAGGTTACCGCTGGATGAATTATAGAAATATATGTAACTGTACATACAAATACAATAGATTCATTATTCTTGTTTTGTTCCCATGTAGTAGGGCAAGCTAATACAAATGTGCCTACAGTCTGCAAATCTGTGAACTATGCTCCCTTCTCAGATTATGATCCACAATATAGTATTCCACTTCTCCCTCATAATAAAAGCATAAGCAATTCTGGCCAAATATTTCAAACATGTCCATTAATTTTGGGTGCCCAATTTGAAACTAGGATTTAAGGCCAGATTTTTCAGAAGTGGTCAGCATTTTTGAAAGTTTGGGCCCAACATATATCAAGTTCATCACACAAAGGTTGAAGATGCCCAAAGTCAAAGGCCACTCTTGCAAATGTGGCATCTGTGCCTTAGTGTGATGTGCAGTTGTACACCATTACTGGTAAATTCTGTGGTGTACTAGCATTAGTTGCAGGTTGGTATGTAATCTCACTAGTGTGAAGTCACTCCATAGAGCACACTGTACCCTATCAATCCAGATAATTGTACGTCGATGACTGTACCTATTAATTTCGGAAGCGAATCCATATGCCTTCTTCAGTTGACTGTTCTCCTGCTTGTTAATTACATATTGATATCTCAGTACTGTTGCCAGTCTGGATATGGATCTGGGTACAATACAGTATATGCGATTTCTCTTGGATGGAGATGTCCTTTTGATGGATGGAGATCAAATATCCATGCTAATATTGTTAGCTTTGCCTTTGAGACCATTGACCATGAGGTGCTGTTGACCTGCTTATGGATGACAGTGTTACTCTTAAATGGATTTATCCTTTCTCTCAGAGCAATCCTAGAGGGTGCTGCTGGGCAATAGCTCAGGTTCCTCAAGGGCTCTTTCATGTGAGGCTCTTTGGGATCCCATCTTCTCCAACATATATGTGATCCTATTTAAGAAGGCTATGGGAGAAGCATGGGTTGTCTTCAGTACTATGATGGCACTGATCTTTACGTTTCCATCACTAACTCGGATGGTGCAGTTGAGTGTTGTTCATAGTGTCTGCTTGAGATTGGGGCATGAATGATTGTGAACACGTTGAGGACTTGAGCTCTATGAAACAGAAGTGATAATGGTAGATTAAAAAAACAATGAGATGATATGGCAAAATGTCTGTTCCCCTGTTTGAGGGGTGCTGTTTGCCATTTGTTACTTGTCTTTAGACATTAGGAGTCTGGTTAGATTTCCAGTTACTAGATGATAAACCTTCTGCAGTAGCTGAGCTGTTTTTTTCCATCTGTGTTTATCAAGAAGATTGCCTGTGACCTCTTTGTGATGCAGACCTTGCTACGGTGATTTGCACCTTTTCACCTTGAGAATAGATTAATGCAATGTTCTCTACTTGGGTTCTATCTTAAATCCATTTAGAAGCTGAACCCAGTGCAGAATGCAGCAACCTGCTCGTTAGGTGAGTCTTTCCATGAAGACATTTTACTAGTGTTTCATGACCTACGGTGGCTGCTTCTGGGTTTCCTGTTTGAATTTAAGGTGTTAGGTGTTGATTTATAAAGTTTTAAATGGTCTGGGACCTACCTACTTGAGAGACAGACACTGGTTCCATGTCATATTGCTGCAGCTAAGATCAACACATGTACTTAAGATGGTATTCTCTTGATTTAAAAGGGGGCAGATGGCAGGGCATTCTCCATAAGTACTTCTTAGCTTTGAAAACTGCTCTCCTTTTTTGTCTGAAATAGCTTGAATTTGTTGTCCTCTAGGACATCTTTTTTATGGGGACCTTTAGGGAGAAGAATATTATATAAGATGAAATTTTGAGGGAGTGTGGTGTATTGATTTCTTGTTGTAAGGTTGAGCCTGCAATTATTGTAGATGGTCGGCACAATGTTACTGGCTTCTGTCTTTATGGTTGTTTTTAAATAATTGTTAAAGGGATCTAGAGTTTAAGATTAATGCCTTCTTTGTTCATTCAATAAATACATATAAATAAATGCATACAATTATCTGCAATTGTAAATAACTTGCTTCACAACCTTTTCCTTTCATAGCTTCTCACCTTAAGTGCATTATTTCAAACTGAAAAGTTTTTTTTATTTCTTTCCTTCTGTGCATTGTTTTCCAGCAACATATTTAACTGATCTGAGCAATGAGGAAGCGGTGAAAGTCAAATATCTGTGCATGTCAGTGTGGTTTTAGATATTTTATTTTTGGTTTTTAACAGTATGTAATCTGTCCATAGTAATTGTTTAACCACCTGTAATGAAGCCCATAAGTTAGCTCAGTATATGACAATGCAGTGTAAAATCAACTCACTGCATGTGTAATATTTAGAGTCCTATAAATTAGAGATGGATGAAGAGTGCTAGGTCACCTACTCCATCCTTCTACTGGTGAAGGGTTTTTTATTCTTTGGATGGCAGGTTCTGTGAGGGAGGAGGAGGAGAGGGCTGGTGTTACCTTAGAGCAACACTACCACCAGAGAAAGTGCAAAACGTACAAGTGCTTTAAAGGGAGAGGAACCCAGAATGATGTTTGGGAAATCCTTTCAGAAGTCCACTTAGACTTTTCTAATGCCCTGAATCACTGTTTTAGGGAGATGAGAGTGCCTTTTGCATACTGTACATTCTTATCTTGGGAAACTGGGAGAAGGTAACCTGCACTGTTTAAAAAAAAAAATGAAGAGATTAAAATGTATGCTACAGTAGTAGTATTGTTGTGGGGTTTTCCATGGATCATTTAATTATCCAATTAATTGAATTTACAGTATGGAAATAAATGGCATGATGGATTAGCTTTTAGCAAGATTAGTAAAGTTAAGATTAAAATACACATCACTCATTTTAGTCATATGGTTGTGGCACTTTAAAAAAAAAAATTACCTGAAATTTTCTTGTCACCTATACATTGAGAATAAAAATGTTGCAACTATGTGTATTTGAAACATAAAAATGTTCTGTAGGTTTTTAATTTATTCTGCTGTTAAGTGTTCCACTGTAGTATTCATATCTTTCCTTTAAATGAAGTGTGTATTGTTTTTATGAGGACTATTACAACATCTGTAGTAGGATAAAAGCCGCTATTCTCACCAACAAGAAATCCCTACCTACGGCTACAGAAGCAGCCATCACATTATTTCTGTGCACTTGGGGAAGTTTATGATTGAATGTCAAGCATTTTATAGATCAAAGCAATCTTTATTTCCTATTTTCCTCAGACTGGTTAGCTAATATGATTTCAAAGAAAAGGCTATAAAATTGAAAGCTATGATCTTTTAACTTGAAGTGCGTGTGGCTTTTCTGGACTGCAATTTTATTTCAGTGTTCTGTTCTTATAAAAGGATGTTGTTCTGCCCATATTAGATTTACCGTATGAGTTATTGGCTTATTAACCCATGAAAAGGATAAGACTCTTGTTAACTTCAACCCCTTAGAAACAGATCTAGGTTAGCCTCGAAGGAGTCTTAAAAGCATGAATTCCGAGGCCACATAAGATCTAAACTATAGGCCAGATACATGGAATTTGGCATAGTGAGATGTAAATTGCCTCTCGCTATTAGGGTTGCCAGGCGTCCGGTTTTTGACTGGAATGCCCGGTCAAAAAGGGACCCTGGCAGCTCCAGTCGGCGGCCGTTAAAAGTCCAGTCAGTGGTACGGCGGGGGCCCAAGGCTAAGGCAGGCTCCCTGCCTGCCCTAGCTCTGCACAGTTCCCGGAAGCAGCCACCAGGTCCCTGCAGCCCTTAGGTGCATGGGTGGCCGGGGAGGTTCTGCATGCTGCCCCTGCCCCCAGTGCTGACTCCGCAGCTCCCATTGGTCGGAAACCGCAACCAATGGGAGCTGCAGGGGCAGCGCCTGTGGGCGCGAAGGCAATGTGTGGAGCCTCGCTGGCTGCCCATGCTCCTAGGGGCTGCAGGAATCTGGCAGACGCTTCCTGGGAGCCACGGTAAGCACTGCTGGGACCCAGCACCCCGGTTCCTCTCCTGCACCCCAACCCCCTGCCCCAGTCTGCAGTCCCGTCCCAGAGACTGCACCCCACACCCACCCAACACCCCAACATCCTGCCCCAGCCTGGAGCCCTCTCCCACACCCTGAACCCCTCATTTCTGGCCCCACCCCGGAGCGCACACCCCCAGACTAGAGTCCACACCCCCTCCCATACCCCAATATCCTGCCCCAGCCCAGAGCTATTTCCCACACCCCCAGACCCTTATCCCCAGCCCCACCCCAGAGCCTGCATCCCCAACTGGAGCCCTCCCTCCCTCCCACACCTCAACCCCTGCCCCAGCCAGGTGAAAGTAAGTGAGTGTGGAGGAGAGCAAGCGATGGAGGGAAGGGGGATGAAGTGAGTGGGGGCAGGTCCTCAGAGAAGGGGTGAGGCAGGGGCAGGGCCTCAGGGAAGGGGTGGGAAAGGGGTGTTCAGTTTTGTGCCATTAGAAAGTTTGGCAACCCTACTCACTATACCACTAAAGCTCCTAGTGAGGAAAATGGATTAACTCCAAGGGAATACAGGCAGTGAGCCCAATTCCCAAAGTACACAAAGGTTCTTTTATGCTGCCAGAATAGTGAGTGGGCTTCCCTGAGGCCGCTTATAGCCTGCATAAAGGGTTCTATGCCACCCCTGCTCCTAGTCCCCCCATACCTCCAGCATAACAGGCATCGGGATGGGGAGTGAAGTGATGGCCTTGGTCAGAGCCTAATGCATGACAGCTCTTCTCATAGGGACTCTGGGAAGCAAAATAAACTCTGCTCAAATTTACACCAGGGACTGAGCAGGTCAGCTGCTGCCCCAGAATATGGCAACTGCAAAGGTGGCTTAAAGCCACTTGTGCACTCTTCCTCTATGTCTCTCTTCCTGGCCCAAAAGCAGGAAGGGAGGAACTGAGAATTGAGTCAGTGGCAAAGAGTGGAGAGGTGATTGGTACATAATACCAACATATCTCTCAGGCGCCTTATGCATGCTTCTTCCCATTTGTCGTTGCTTGCTTACTTCCTGGCTTACTACACTGACTCTCTATAGTAATCCTGCTACAAGGGAGTTTATGCTGTAACTTCTCCTCACCTGAGCAGATTTTCCATCTCTGGCCTGCACTCCAAAGTTCTCACCAGCATAAAGCCAGGATGAATTTGGACATACCAGTTTATTCAAAATAACTGAATTTTGTGTAGCATCTTTCATACACTCTATTGCAAAGTGTTTTATGGATAGCTTAGTGGCAGATCAGGTGAAGTAAAATTAACAAGTTCTCTGTGGTGTTAGCACTGCTGGAAGTCCAAATGTTTGCTATTGTGAATCAGAGCAGAGCAATAGGGTGGAAGAGCACAGAAGGTAAGGGCAGTGTATAATTAGCATGCTCTCTGAAGCTGCCACATTTCAGACCTTGTTAATTTTAGTTTGTTGTCACGCTTGGAACAGAGAGGTCAGATAGCTGCCAAGAGCAAAGTGTCAGTACATTAAATAATGTTGGAAGATACAGGAAGACTATTCCAGACAGCAAGAGCTGCAGAGGAGAAGGATTTTGTAGCAAGGTTGCATATGGAAGGGTAGAAGAGGCCTGTGCTATTTCCACCAGCAATCAGAAATTTAGGATTGCTTCCCAGTGTGGCTAAAATACGTCTGCCCACATGTATCACGCATAAAATAAGAGAATGAATGTGTAGGAGACAGCATAGTCCCAGGGATAGGGCACTGTCTGGGAACTGGGAGACCTGGGTCTGCCACTGATCTGCTGTGTGACCTCGAGAAAGTCCCTTTATCTCTTTGTGCCTTGGCTTCATCACTGTAAAATGACGATAAAGATACCTAAGTTCCTTTATAAATCATTTGAGATCCATAGCTGGGAAATACATCATAAGACTGAAGTATTTCACCAGTTTTCTAGCCTGGGTGAATAGTTAAAAGGTTTGGATTACAATGCAATGCCATTATTTCATTTTCTTTGAAATCAGAATATTTATGAATGTAAAAAATAATTAAGAGTTTAAGAATTGTGTTCTATTTGACACCTCGGAAAAAAAAAGTAATTTAATAAAAATACAATCCTAATCAGACTTTGAACTCAATATTTTCAGGATTCCTATCATTTTTCTAAAGCAGAAATAATATCAGATCCAATAATTTTGACATCATTAAGCAAAAAACCAGGTTAGGAAAAGAACAATTCTGTCATATCAAAAGGTATTGGAATCAGACATGTTAGAAAAGGGTTAGCCATTTAAATAGTCACATTTAGCAAGGCTGATTAAGTTTCCTTATTTCAGTTTTGATTTCCCATGTGTGTGTTTGAGTTTTAGGAGAATAAACAAGTTAACACTAGTGTTAACTTTATAAGATAAATGAAGGGACATTGAAGGCAATTAGATTGTCAAACATTTTATTTATTTATTTCCTGTGAAAATGAACATTGGCATTATGGAATCATGGTCATGACCCAATAGTTAAGGTTGTAACTCAGTACGTTACAAAATGGCATCACTATCTCTCTGAGAGAACCCATTGTTAAACTCAAGGAGATCCCTAAATGTTCTTTGATCACAGCGCTGTATTGTGCCCAGGACTTTGCTTAAGTGTTTAGTTACGAGTAGAAGCATATTTGAATACAGCAGAAAATTGCTAAGCTGCCTTTTGTTACCCTGCATGCCTTCATAATCAATACCAAAAATTATTAGTCTCCTCTCCTTTGTTTTCAAGAAAGTTTAAATAGCAGAGTCCTTTACTGAAGTCTAATTACCAAGACATCTTGACTGTTAAAAAAAAAAAATAATTCTACATTTACTAACATGCTGCAAAGATCCTTCATAAATTTCCTTTGGGCTGAACAAGGGACTTAATGTTGCCTTTGGGAAGCAACTGCTCTTATGGTAGATTTGAGTCACTGTTGACTGGTGCAAACCAGAACAACCCTGAGAGCTGATTTAACTTGTCCTAGCATCTTTTGTGGGTAGAAAGAAAGGGGGAGTAAAGTTACTGATGTGCCCCCTCTGCTGCTCCAGATGCGCTGACCACTGCATGGTGGGGACAGTAATACTTACCTACTTGGCTAGGTGGTTGTGAGGATTCATTCATGTTTTTACAGTGCTTTGAAGAGACAGATGAAAATATTTCTTTGATTATTTCCAGCTTTGGGATCATGGTTTTCAGAAGACAGTGTTTTTCTTTTCCTATTTCCATAACTGTTACAACACTACTGAGATTCATCAATCTTGGTCATTTGTGAATGTAACATGAATGACACATTCAGGATTGATGAGTCACCAGTTAAAAAGTAGCTGTTTCCTTATTGATTTTTTAAAAAAAACAACTCATTTAATCATTCTCCTCACTTTTTTCAAGTCTTTTTTTCAAGTCTGCTCTACCAAAATGATCTACACCTGGTGGCTTTCAGACAGGTTTTTTTCAATATTCAATAAGCAGATCGGTTGCAAATATTTCCAGAACATTAGGACACTTAAATTGAACTTCATGTGTCTGTTGCAGGGGGGTCCTACCAGTCAGTCTGGAAAGATTACTCTTTAATAAAATTTATTTATTTTGGGGAATAAATAGTTTACGTGTCAAGTTTTAGGGACCTTCCAGCCATCAGAAACCTTATCCTGAAGTTCAGTTTAGTACAGACAGCTGCAATGCAAGACTTTTTACCCTACTTAACTAACTATCCCAAACAGTGCCTAGAGTGCTGCCTTTCCTGCTGATTGCTGAGCACTGCTTAGGAGACACTACCAATCCTCCTGAAATGTATAAAATTAGCATTTAAGACAAAATAATGGCATAACTTTCTGTGCAGAGTATAATACTAATAAGATTAAGTTTTAGCAAAGAAAAACATAAAAGATGTAATCTAATAATACCAAAATACATTCTGAATAAACTATATTACACATGTTTGCTGACTGGATGATATAAGTTTAATTAAATTATACTGTCTTATAAACAGAATATGGTAGGTAGTAATGGCAGCTTTTGTACGTATAGTGCAAGAAAGCAAGGGGGGATTGGGGATTATTACAAAATGAATGTAGTACAAGCTACTTAAAATCAAAAAGATAAAGATGAAAATGGAATTGTAGTTTCTTAAATGCTTCTACAAGTGAAATTCATGTTTCCTCAGATATATTAGATGGGGTGAAATAGAAGGAGACAAATCTAAAATTGGGGGAAAAAAACCACCTAAGAAAACTTTCTTTTTCTGAAGGTGAGAGGTTGGAATGTGTGTGTCTGAGGGGAGTGATCCAAGTAAAAATTATTGCACTGATTTCAGAATGTGTAGTACTCTTCAGTCTCAGAATCTGGTAAAATTCTTATTTATATTGCTGTGATATACTGTATTTTGTCCATTCCATCTCTTCATGTGCTACATAGTAGAAGATTCCTGGCTGTTAGCACTTCTGAACCAGATGGCATATTCTTCTGTCATGTTGAGATCATGCTGAAAATGCCATCTATGTAAAACAGCTGAGACATAACACTTTGACATCAGGTTTTCAATAGTTACATAGCTATTGGTTTTTATCAGTTACCATTCATTTTTGGCCATTAATTTTTTTTTTGAGTTTTATTTACAGATGAGAATGAGTATATATTAAATGCATTATTAACCCCCCAACCCACCCGATTCCCCACACAAATACTGGATTTCTAAGGATTTTTGCCAGTTTACCTAACTCAAGTCCTGTCCATAGCATCAAAGAACTTTATATGGTTTTGAAAAAAATATTAACCATGTTATGGAAACTGCTTTTAAAACTACGTTAGTACAACCACACAGCTTCTCTGGTAAGTGTGTCATAACATATCCAACATGGTTCTTGAGAGGTAGTCAACTCTGGTAAGGCAGAATAGGGTTTCTGACTAAGGCCTGAATGCAGAAAAGGAAGTAGGCATCTAACTCCTTATTTTAGGCATTTGGATCCTGGTTTCAGCATCACTGCAATACACAACTCTGGCTTCCCCCACCAAATCCTCTAGGCACCGAAACTCACTTGGCACCTAAGTTTTTGTAGTAAAAGTTTCCTTAGTGCCTGTGTTTCTGCCCTGAGCATGTGCATTGCTGCCTCATTTTCAGTGACTGGACACCTATCTCCTGCTTAAGCCACAGAGCAATTCACAACCTGGGGAAGACAGGCATTTGGCTGCCTAAGGTTCATGCAGGGCCTGATGCAATAGGTGTGCTCAGAAGCAATTTACCAGATTGAGCCACTCGGGTGAGTTCACACACAACAGTTGGGGAAGCAGGGAAGAGGAGAAGGACTTCCCTCAGAGCTTTTACCCTAGTACTTAGAGCTAAACCACCTGGGTTTGGGAGACCCCTGGTTCAACTGCCTGCCCCATGTGAGGGGGTGAAGAGATTTGAACTGCAACCTGCCACCTCTCCAAAAAGTGCTCCAACCAGTGGGCTATGGGATAATCTGATGTGACTTTCCCTCAATCTCTCCTGTTGTTGTTGTTGCATTCATGATAAATGACAAAAGAGTAATTGGAGCAGAGAGACTGGACTGGACCTGGTGTTTCCCACTTCCTGGGTGAGCTCTGACCATCAGGTGCTATAGAGTCATTTGAGGAATTCTCGTGCTTGTACTGTCTCCCTCTCCCTCTCCCTCTCTCTCTCTCTCTGGCCGCCCACGTGACTCTTTAAGAGAGAGAGCCAGGGAGAGGGAGGCAGCACAGAGTATGAGAATTACTCTATAACCTTGTGGTTAAAGAGAGAGAAGCCTATATAACTTAGATGGCAAAGTCCCATTTTCAGAAGTGATTTAGGCACTTAGCAGCTCAAGTTCCACTGACTTTCAGTGAGACTTAAGCTCCTATATAATAATAATGTCTTCTGCAGTTTCCACAGTATGCATCCGATGAAGTGAGCTGTAGCTCACGAAAGCTCATGCTCAAATAAATTGGTTAGTCTCTAAGGTGCCACAAGTACTCCTTTTCTTTTTGCAAATACAGACTAACACGGCTGCTACTCTGAAACCTGTCATTAAGCTCCTGTGTGCCTAAATAACTTTTGAAAGGACGTAGCTGTTTAAGTCATGTAGCCCTTGCAACACAGAGTAGAGCAACACCTAAATACCTTTAAAAATCAAAGCCTAAGACTCAATCTGGGTTCTTTCCTTCTCATTCATGAGCACTGCATGCCAGATTCTGTGCAATCTCATTGGTTTAAAATCATGCTCTCAGTTACACCGAAGGAACCCCACTAGATTTCAGTGAGCCAGATTGGCACAGTTGTGTAAAAGGTGGAGGAAGAGGGTGAAAGGAGCCAGTGGATGGTGACCTGTGTCATGTGATATGGAATTATTAATGTCTTATAACGCTGACTCATGTGATGTGACTAAATCCAGGAAATAAAGTTGAGTCTCTTTTTCCACTTCCTGTGTGTCACATTCTTATTATGGGAGCTTTGTCCATATTTGTGCATTACAGTCTATACACTAGGAGAGGACTCTCAGGATAGGATGAGGGTAGTGACAGGATTCCAGATTTTTATAAGGCTGGCCATCACTGCGGCATTTGTACACCTTCCATAAAAAATAAACACAATATATATCTCTCTACTGGCAAAAATAAGTTTTAAGGTATTGTTGGGATTTAAATAAATAGGAATGTGCGTATGTGTGTATGCATTGAGGTGTCTCTGAGCATTCCAACAATAACTCTAAAACAAAGAAATGGGTTTGGTATTTAGGTTTCCTTTGCCCTACTCTGTATTTGTATCCCTTTTGCTCTCTCTCTCACATTGTTATTTTTTAAGAGAAGGTACTGTGTGTTATGGACCAAGTATAGGTGGTATGTCCTAGTAGTCAGAGCAGCAGTCAGGGCTAGTGGGCAGAGCAGGCATCCAGGTTGGGGAACGAAGCCAAGGGTCAGCAGCAGAGTCCACTGCCAGTTACCAGAGCCAGGCGTCAAGCCAGAGTTAGAGGCAGGAGCCAGGTGATCCTCCAATCAGAGCTCCTGTGGGTGGTGCCTTGGCCAGGGATATAGTCCTAGTAGCATCTCAGCCCACTGGGTTTCAATAGGCATTGGGTGGAGGGCAAGATGCAGCAGCTGTGTGAGGGACCCCCCGACCTTTCCCCCCCAGGCCAGACCTAGGTTCAAGACCCAAGACATCACACTGTTTTGTGTTGTAAAAGCACCTGCCACATTGTGGGACCTACTGAAAACAAATGAAAAATAATAAATCATCCAAAACACCTCTTGGCACTCCAACTGTGTGGAGGAGCATTGGCCACATCCCCAGATGGGCTCGGCTATAATAGCGTAACATTAACTACTCAGCAGATTAACTAGAATGCAGCTGCTCTTCCATCTCTGGCTCTTAATTAACAAGGCTTCTTCCCCAATCCTTGCGGGTTAGAAGAAGGTGACTTCAAGTAATTTGCAATATTTTTTGTAAGTTTTTGAATCCCTATAAATTTACTTAATTATGTATTGAGTGGTATTCTTCTTTTGTTTGAAAATTGAAAAAAAAACAACATCAAAGTTCAATGCCCAAGTTTGTCATCCAAGATGATGGCAAATGGGAGGAAAAGGGCAACCTTCATGCCATCCTCCCTGTTAAGGGCTTTGGCATGACTAATGCCATCAACATGGCAACAGAACACTGACCAATGGCCTCATTGTGGAAAAAGCAACCCAAGCAATATGGCGCTTTTAGGGCAAACACTGAAAGAGGAAACATATATTCATACCTACATGTATGGCACTTCAAGAAGGCCTTTCTCCTGAAAAATTTAGTACTATCAAACTGTTCTTTGACATATATTTAAATAAAATTTTGTGAGTTCATGCTTACATTTTCATCATCATTTTCTTTCTTTTTAAGTTTTATTTAATTTTATATATTTATTGTCCATGAATACCATGTATTTGTCTGTGCTGTAGCTCCTGGTTCTAATATTCTCAGTACCATCCTGCAGTATTACACTCAAGCATGCATTCCCCAGTTTGTTTGCTCCCCAAGTTAACAAAGAGACAGAGATGGAAAAGGAGCTGAGAAGAATGCAACAATCATGCGGACACAGGAAATAGCGGAGGAGTCAGTAGCTGTGGAGAAGAAGGATCAATAGCTTGAGTTAGTCAAGAGTGGTAACAGCCCTAGCAAACAATTGCCACCCTAGGCTGCCTTCTGTAAACACAGAGCAGCCCAATGTCAAAACCACTTCATTACTCTTGTCTTACCTGAATGTGCTCAGGATATTTGAACTTTGGAGGATTTTGCTGTTGTAATTCACATTCCCGTGTATATAAAGATGCTAAAACAAGCATGGTCCCAGTACACCGATTCCAATCAATCGCACTTACAGTAGCCAAACAGACAAATAGTCTGGCCTAAAGTACTTCAATGTGTCTTAAATCACACTACCATGCTAACTGCTCAAGCATAAAATATGTTCACAACACCAGATTATTTTACTGATCCATTATGTCAAAAGCCTGAAAAATAGAAACAACAGTGCTCGAAGGTGACAAGGAGTGTAACAGATAATCTGAGGTAATAAATCATATTAGGGTTTTTTTTTTCCCAAACCATGGATTTGGCAAACTATAAAAAGTGTAATTTATGTGGACTGACAGATACCAGCAATTTTTGTTTTCGCATGCTGGTAGAGCTAAAATTTGGTGCTATTGTTTGGGCTGCTTGTTCTCTTAGAAGAGAGAGTAATAACAAATTCATATAAGGCTGCCTTCAAGGGACAACTTGTTCAGATACTGACAATATTTGGGAATTGCGAATGAAATGCCTAGAAGTTTGGAGATATGAATTATATTCTCAGAACAGTGAACTATAGCCACAAACTCATAATTATGAATCCCTCAAAAATACATTCCCCTTGTTTTTCACTGGAAACTTACCTGTAAGTAAACTAGGAGGTAGTATTACGTGAAAAGGTATGTTAATTTTATGCACAACCAGGGCCATTTCTGGAATGTATAAAGGCGATTTCACCCATTATGTCAATTTCTTGTTTTTGTTTCTTGATTACTATTGCATGTTTGTTTTACATAATGGACCTGTATTTATTTCTTTTTGTAAATCTGTGCTCTCTTCAAACTCTGTTCACAGGCTACCAGTATCTCTTTCTACATGGATGAGATCCAGACTTGCAAATTTAAAAAAAGAAAAAAAAAGTTTGCCTGCATTTTGCAATTTTCACCGGGGTCCTAGTGGGGAGCCAGCTGTACTCACTCAATTAGGGTGAACTGCAAAGAAGGGGCAGACAATCCCAGTAAAGTTGGTGGATATTCCAATAAAATTTATCAAGCCAGTATAAAACAGCATCTTTATTACCTCACTGGTTACTCAGAAGTCCAAACAACACAGTTCCCTTAAAGTGATCCAGCCTTAGGCCTCCATTCAGGTACCTAAGTCAAATATGATGATTTTTGAAAATCTTCTTTCATCATATAAAAGAAAAGGTTCTACCTATCCCAAAGAATTGGACACATTACCTCCCAGACTAATGAAAGTTTCAGATCTTACCCAAATACACACTACAGCCAATTCTTATTAACTAAACTAAAATTTATTTTAAAAAAAGAGAGAGAGTATGGTTAAAAGATCAATATGCATACAGACATGAGTTCAATTAATTGAGATTCAGATTCATAGCATAGATGGTGAGCTTTGTAGTTGTAAAGAGTTCTTTCTGAAATAGTTCATAGTTTACAGTCTAACGTCCAAATATATTCAAGGTATACCAGCATAACTGGGACCTTAGTCTTGGGACTCAAACTTCCCCTGATGAAGCCTAAGCAGATCTGAGATGAACAGGATCAGGTTCCAAGGTCTTTTTATACAGTGTTCTAGCATCTACTTGACTGCACAGTCGTGGATAAACAATAGACTTTTGATGTAACTTTTCACTTTCTAAACACTACCAGTAATTAGTTACACAAATTAACAGGGGACAGTTTGCTTGTTCCTGCACCGTTCGCAGATTATTTGCTATACATATTTCAGGGAAGGGGTTGGAATGGGAGCAGGGAAGGGGTGGAAAGAGGCGGGGCAGGGCCTCATGGAAGGGGTGGAGTGGGGGCGGGGCTGGGACAGCAGGGGGGTGGGTATCAGTGATGCGGCCCTCAGGCCAATGTACTAGTCCTCATGTGGCCCTTGTGGTCATTTGAGTTTGAGACCCCTGCTGTAGAGACTCATATTTTCAGCTCTGGAGGTCCCTGGTTCAATTCCCAATTTTGGACAAAAGGGCAGTTGTCAAGATAGCACTTCTTATGCATTGTATGTAGGGAAGAAAGTGATTAGCCATAGCTCTGTGTGCTATTTGTATGGGGGAGCTGGGGAAGCTTCCTCCCTAAACTCTGAAGTATTTATTCCTGGCTCTATTCAGTAACTCTCTGTCAGGAAATGTATTTTTCCCTCCTGTCTTATATTTTTCTGTAGTTTTCATTGTTAGTTGTTAAATTTATTTGTTATACATTATCCCTCATACCACAACTTTTGAATCCTATGGATAGCTTCCTTCCCATCAGTATTTTCACAAATTCATCACTATACATTATGATAGCATTACATTTCCCCCCATGTAATTTTGTCCTCATAGCAGAATAACTGAAAGAAGCAGCTCAGTTTATGATTGATTAGGAAATGTACAATTTCAGTTCCCTTTGGAAATGTGGGTGTTTCAGGCTATATTACTTTGAATAGATCTCATTTCAGGAAATCATAGTTAGATTTGCAAACAACCTATTAGGTCACTCATCCAAACTCTGCCAGTGCAGTATTGGTCCCTACAGTATATTCTTGAATGTTTTGTCCAATCTCACTTTGAATGACTCAAGCAATAAGGCTTCCACTACTTCCTCTGGGAGACTATTCCATGGTCTAATAGATTTCACTGTTAGGAAATATTTCCTGTCACTTGGCCTACATTTTCTTATGCTCAGATTCATCTAGTTATTTGTAGTTATACTTCTCTAGACCTCCCTTAACAGGACCTTTTCCTTCCTTGATACTTATACCCTTCAGTAAATTGTAGATGGTTAACAAAAAGAAAAGGAGTACTTGTGGCACCTTAGAGACTAACCAATTTATTTGAGCATGAGCTTTCGTGAGCTACAGCTCACTTCATTGGATGCATACTGTGGAAACTGCAGAAGACATTATATACACAGAGACCATAAAACAATACCTCCTCCCACCCCACTCTCCTGCTGGTAATAGCTTATCTAAAGTGATCATCAAGTTGGGCCATTTCCAGCACAAATCCAGGTTTTCTCACCCTCCGCCCTCCCACACACAAACTCACTCTCCTGCTGGTAATAGCCCATCCAAAGTGACCACTCTCTTTAAAATGTGTATGATAATCAAGGTGGGGTTAACGGATCTCTTTGGTCATCATTTGGCCAAGGTAAAACATTTTTAGCTCTTGTAATCTTTCCGTATAAGTAGGCCATCTGATTGGTGGGGAGATTATTTTTGATTAAATGCTGTCTTAAAAGAAGCAAAGAGGAAAAAATGCATTAGCATCGTGGAGTTTCAGGGGACCCAAAATCTTATTTTTAAAATCAAAATGTTTAGGTTTTTTGAGTTTTAAGTAGAAGTGGAGAGTTTCCCCAAAGAACTTAAATTTTTTTTTCTAACTCTAACAATTTATCATGTATCATGGCTGGCATCATCAGTGCATGTTTTGGAATGTTGCTTGATCTATGTTTTGCACTAGTTTTTAAGAAAAATGTGTGCCTCTGCAGTATGTGCGGAGGGAGCTGTGGCAGCAGCAATAACACAAGCTGTTCCGTTAGTGTGGTGATGACACAGGATGCTCAGTGGGCATTTGAAGGCCTGTTTGCTAATTTACAGCCAGTAGTGAGAAAATTGAGCTTCTGGAATTCTGCAACAGCATCACCAGACAGCTCAGGTAAGATAGCCAGGTGGAGAAAAAATGGAGGGAAGGATTCTTGGGGTAGAAATAATTTTTTCATGTTGAATCCGAACAACAGACCCCTCACTTGTAAATCAGTCCCTCCAACCATTTAATCATTTATGTTGTATTTTTCTGAATTCCCTCTGACTGGTATCATAGAGTCCAGAAATATATTGTTGTCTCACTTGCTTTTTGTTTTTGTTTTTTTCTTCCATATTGCAAGTTCATATCCACTACCATCCTTGTAGGGTTTTCTAAGGTCCCTATTCTGCCAAGACTTGTGCATATATTTAATTATATTTTGCAGAATCTGTACCCAAGTAATTTTTTCCTATTTAATATAATAATGCTTAGCTCTTACATAACACTGTATAAACATGAACTAATAATCCTCATATTGGAATCTCCCTGTTGGACTGGTAACATTGAGAGGTTAAGTGACTTTCCCAAAGTGACACAATGAATCACTATCGGAGCTGAGATTTGACTTGAGGAGTTCCTTGCTGACTGTCCAGCACTATGCTCCATCTCTATGGTCCTGATTCAGTAAAACACTTAAAAACACGTATGTAACTTTAGGAACACACTTAAGTGCTTGGATGACTCAGAGTCTTTATCTGTATCTCTATTGCATCTGATGATCTGTGTATTTATAGTCTTCAAGATTGGATTTTATTTCCATGCAGGTTATCCAGGCTGTCTTTTTTGGGATCTGCGTATTGACTGATCTCTCCAGTCTTCTCACCAAAGGAAGTGACAGCCAAGAACAAGAAAGACAGTTAAAAAAGCTCATTTCCCTCCGTGACTGGATGATGGCTGTTTTAGCCTTTCCTGTTGGAGTTGTAAGTATGGTGCTAAGCAGTTAATTTCACTGCCATGCAGGTGCATCATTTAACTTGTTCATTGTTTCCTGACTGTAAAAAGATTGACATGATTAGCAAAAGGGATAAATGACTGAAAAAAGGGGGAAATGGGAGCACAGTTTTGTCACACTTTAGTTATCCTGAAGATAACTTTCAGTTACTTTTTAATTTCATTTTTTAAAAATAATCCACTGTTGAGGCATCTGGATTCATGATATAAATAAAATGTACTTACACATTAGGACGGGGTGGACAAACTACGGCCAGTGAGCCGTTTTAAGCTGGCCCACGAACTCCTGCTGGGGAGCAAGGTCTGGTGCTTGCCCCGCTCCAGCCGTGGGGTCCAGGTCGGGGGCCACACCATGCGGCTCAGCCCTGCTCCAGCCGGGGCGTGGCCCTGCTCCAGCTGGGGCACTCCAGCTGTGGCATGGCCCCGCTCCAGGGCGCACAGTTGGGGGCTACACAGCATGGCTCCCGGAAGCAGCTGCGTGGCCCCACTCTGAAGGTTGGGGGCCACTTCATGCACACGAGCCGGAGAAGGGATATGCCGCTGCTTCCGAGAGCTGCTTGAGGTAAGCGCCACTCAGAGCCTGCACCCCTGAGCCTCTCACCATCCCCCAACCCCCTGCCCTGCCCTGATCTCCCTCCTGCTCTCCAAACCGCTCGATTCCAGCTCGGAGCACCCTCCTGCACTACAAACCTCTCATCCACAGCCTCACCCCAGAGCCCTCACCCACAGCTAGAACCTGCACCCCTTCGTGCACCCCTGCCCCAGTCCTGATCCCCCTCCCGCCTTCCAAACCCCTCAGTCCCAGCCCAGAGCACCCTCCTACACCCTAAACTCCTCATTCCCACCCCTACCCCAGAGCCTGCACCCCCAACCAGAGCCTTCACTCCCTCCCACACCCGAACCCACATGTTGTGAGCATTCATGGTCTGCCATACAATTTCTATTCCCCAGTGTGGCCATCAGGCCAAAAAGTTTGCCCATCCCTGCATTAGGGTCTTGATCCTTTGCAAGTATGAGGTAGGTTGGCATGTAGACTGTTTGGGATTCAAGTTGGATTCTTTCTATATTGCACATCATCATCAGTGATAGAAGCTCTGCCCTCCATGGGTTTGCACAAGTGTAACTGACTGGAGTTTGCTAAGCAATTCTGTTGATGATGCAAAAGAGAGTAGAATCTAGCACTCTCCCTGTTAGCCCTTGGGCTCTTCAGAGCTAAGAGGAGTAAAAACATGTTTTTGTCATTAAGGTGCACTAGTTTCTCTCCAACACACAGAGGGGGCAGAGTAAGAAGGCATTTATGAGTACTTTTCAGAGTAAAACTGCTCTTCTGTGGCTCTTAAATCAATGGGACTTTTGCCATTGACTACAGTGGTGCAGGATTGGGCATGACGCAACTCAGATTGCCAGTGCTTTCCACCCAAAACTTGGACCAGGTTAGCAGAAGATTTGTGAACCTTACAATAAGCACAGGCCCAAATTGTCAAGCTGTAATGAGACTGGAAATCATGCCTCATTTTTTGTTTCTTTATGAAAGTTTGCCAGTTCTAATTGCAACCTTGTGAACCACTGTTCGCCTTGTACTGTCTTCTAGCTATACTGTACTGTATGAGGTCTCATTGTCGACAATGTTTCATAACAACTAGGTATCTGTTGTAACTTTACAGTTAACACACCAATTTAAAATATCAAATTTTATATACTTCATCAGGCTTTGTTCAAATCCTTAGTGTGATATTTTACAGTCCACTCCATGAAGAAATACAGAATGCTTGTGCAAGGTTATAAAATATAAAACACATGTACAGCATTGTACAGGTGTTCCCTTCCCAGAACACCCAGTTGGTAGCCTTAAATTACTCATTAGCCATTGCTAAGGGTAACTGCTGCTATTCGTATTGGGTTAACTGGCTGCAATTTTTCTACTATGACATAAGAAACACACAGTAATAATTAATGTACTTTTAAAAAATACCTGGAAATAAACAGGCTTGCAAAATATCATTTTTTACAATTATATTTTGAGGAAGATTGGGAGTTATGTAGTAGTTGTGACTGTGACTGATAACAGATGCTTTTCCTGCTGTTGTTACTAGAAAAGAGAGAGCCCCTTAAGAACCGCATTACATTATTTTAAAGTTTTTAATTGATTCTTTTTGGGAAAAAACTCACCATATTAGCTTTTACACACATCAAGAGACACATTCTCCTGCCTTTTCTGGCTCTCTCGCCAGCAATTCAGTATCCACAATGCCACTTATGATACTATGTTTCTCTCTCCTCTGTTTTAACTCTCTGCTGGCTTTTGTGTACTCCTTCAGTACCTCCTCTCATATTCCCAGCACTGAAACTTTTTAAGACCATTTGAGGCCTCCTGTGAAGACATTAGCTACAGCTTCTGTTGGCAGTAGCTGCAGTTTCTAAGCATTCGGAGCTATATCTATTTTTTTTTCTTTCAGGCGTTACTTGTTTTGCCATCTGTGGAGGAGGAGCTAGCAAGCATTGTAAGCACTCTCTAAATGAGATGTACAAATGAGCATTCTCTAAATTAACCAGTTCCTAGGGGATATACTTCACACATGGGAACTAGCTGGTTTCCTAAGGGTTAAAACACACACAAATGTCCTGTTGTCTTGTCTTTGTTGGTTAGTTATCCTGAACTGGAAATGGCCCTTAGGGGCTGGGTGTGTGTCCCTGAGTTCTATTGTCAAAGAAACCGAGAAAATAACTAGCTAAGTATATTGTAAATATAGTCTTTCTCTCTCTTTTTTTTTCCTAAAGGTGACCTCCAGATAGGGAACAAAATGTCTTTGCTTCATTTTTTGCTCTTAATTTTGTACAAAGAAGGCCTAAAAAGATTTTGTTGTTCCCGTCTCTCCTGGCTGCTGGGAGACAAACAGTAGAGCCTCCGAATGTAACACTCAGCAGCCAGACTCAGACTTTTCTGAATGTCTGGTCCTTCACCAATCAAGAGTCCCTCCTGAAACCTGACTCTTTCTCCGATTCATCAGTTACCACTCACTGGGTATGTCTACACTACGGAATAAGGTCGAATTTATAGAAGTCGGTTTTTTAGAAATCGGTTTTATATATTCGAGTGTGTGTGTCCCCACAGAAAATGCTCTAAGTGCATTAAGTGCATTAACTCGGTGGAGTGCTTCCACAGTACTGAGGCTAGAGTCGACTTCCGGAGCGTTGCACTGTGGGTAGCTATCCCACAGTTCCCGCAGTCTCCGCTGCCCATTGGAATTCTGGGTTGAGATCCCAATGTCCGATGGGGCTAAAACATTGTCGTGGGTGGTTCTGGGTACATATCGTCAGGCCCCCGTTCCCTCCCTCCCTCCGTGAAAGCAAGGGCAGACAATAGTTTCGTGCCTTTTTTCCTGAGTTACCTGTGCAGACGCCATACCACGGCAAGCATGGAGCCCGTTCAGGTAACCGTCACCGTATGTCTCCTGGGTGCTGGCAGACGCGGTACAGCATTGCTACACAGTAGCAGCAACCCATTGCCTTCTGGCAGCAGACGGTGCAATACGACTGGTAGCCGTCCTCGTCGTGTCCGAGGTGCTCCTGGCCACGTCGGCTGGGAGCGCCTGCGCAGACATGGGCGCAGGGACTAAATTTGGAGTGACTTGACCAGGTCATTTTCTTTAGTCCTGCAGTCAGTCCTATTGAACCGTCTTATGGTGAGCAGGCAGGCAATACGGATTGCTAGCAGTCGTACTGTACCATCTTCTGCCGGGCAGGCAAGAGGTGAGGATGGCTAGCAGTCGTACTGTACCATCTTCTGCCGAGCAGCCATGAGATGTGGATGGCATGCAGTCCTTCTGCACCGTCTGCTGCTAGCCAAAGATGTAAAAGATAGATGGAGTGGATCAAAACAAGAAATAGACCAGATTTGTTTTGTACTCATTTGCTTCCCCCCCTCCCCTGTCTAGGGGACTCATTCCTCTAGGTCACACTGCAGTCACTCATAGAGAAGGTGCAGCGAGGTAAATCTAGGCATGTATCAATCAGAGGCCAGACTAACCTCCTTGTTCCAATAAGAACAATAACTTAGGTGCACCATTTCTTATTGGAACCCTCCGTGAAGTCTTGCCTGAAATACTCCTTGAGGTAAAGCCACCCCCTTTGTTGATTTTAGCTCCCTGAAGCCAACCCTGTAAGCCGTCTCGTCAGTCGCCCCTCCCTCCATCAGAGCAACAGCAGACAATCGTTCCGCACCTTTTTTCTGTACGGACGCCATACCAAGGCAAGCATGGAGGCCGCTCAGCTCACTTTGGCAATTAGGAGCACATTAAATACCACATGCATTATCCAGCAGTATATGCAGCACCAGAACCTGGCAAAGCGATACCGGGCGAGGAGGCGACGTCAGCGTGGTCACGTGAGTGATCAGGACATGGACACAGATTTCTCTGAAAGCATGGGCCCTGCCAATGCATGCATCATGGTGCTAATGGAGCAGGTTCATGCTGTGGAACGCCGATTCTGGGCTCGAGAAACAAGCACAGACTGGTGGGACCGCATAGTGTTGCAGGTCTGGGACGATTCCCAGTGGCTGCGAAACTTTCGCATGCGTAAGGGCACTTTCATGGAACTTTGTGACTTGCTTTCCCCTGCCCTGAAGCGCATGAATACCAAGATGAGAGCAGCCCTCACAGTTGAGAAGCGAGTGGCGATAGCCCTATGGAAGCTTGCAACGCCAGACAGCTACCGGTCAGTTGGGAATCAATTTGGAGTGGGCAAATCTACTGTTGGGGTTGCTGTGATGCAAGTAGCCCAAGCAATCAAAGATCTGCTGATATCAAGGGTAGTGACCCTGGGAAATGTGCAGGTCATAGTAGATGACTTTGCTGCAATGGGATTCCCTAACTGTGGTGGGGCCATAGACGGAACCCATATCCCTATCTTGGCACCGGAGCACCAAGCCACCGAGTACATAAACTGCAAGGGGTACTTTTCAATAGTGCTGCAAGCTCTGGGATGCAGAGGGAAAGGTACATGACGCTCGCATCTTCAGGAACTCTGGTCTGTTTCAAAAGCTGCAGGAAGGGACTTTATTCCCAGACCAGAAAATAACTGTTGGGGATGTTGAAATGCCTATATGTATCCTTGGGGACCCAGCCTACCCCTTCATGCCATGGCTCATGAAGCCGTACACAGGCAGCCTGGACAGTAGTCAGGAGCTGTTCAACTACAGGCTGAGCAAGTGCAGAATGGTGGTAGAATGTGCATTTGGACGTTTAAAGGCGCGCTGGTGCAGTTTACTGACTCGCTTAGACCTCAGCGAAACTAATATTCCCACTGTTATTACTGCTTGCTGTGTGCTCCACAATATTTGTGAGAGTAAGGGGGAGACGTTTATGGCGGGGTGGGAGGTTGAGGCAAATCGCCTGGCTGCTGGTTACGCGCAGCCAAACACCAGGGCGGTTAGAAGAGCACAGGAGGGCGCGGTTCGCATCAGAGAAGCTTTGAAAACCAGTTTCATGACTGGCCAGGCTACGGTGTGAAAGTTCTGTTTGTTTCTCCTTAATGAAACCCCCCGCCCCTTGGTTCACTCTACTTCCCTGTAAGCTAACCACCCTCCCCTCCTCCCTTCGATCACCACTTGCAGAGGCAATAAAGTCATTGTTGCTTCACATTCATGCATTCTTTATTCATTCATCACACAAATAGGGGGATGACTACCAAGGTAGCCCAGGAGGGGTGGTGGAGGAGGGAAGGAAAATGCCACACAGCACTTTAAAAGTTTGCAACTTTAAAGTTTATTGAATGCCAGCCTTCTTTTTTTTGGGCAATCCTCTGTTGCGGAGTGCCTGGTTGGCTGGTGGCCCCCCCACTGCGTTCTTGGGTGTCTGGGTGTGGAGACTATGGAGCTTGGGGAGGAGGGCGGTTGGTTACACAGGGGCTGTAGTGGCAGTCTGTGCTCCAGCTGCCTTTGCTGCAGCTCAACCATACACTGGAGCATACTGGTTTGGTCCTGCAGCAGCCTCAGCATTGAATCCTGCCTCCTCTCATCACGCTGCCACCACATTTGAGCTTCAGCCGTGTCTTCAGCCCGCCACTTAGTCTCTTCAGCCCGCCACTTACTCTCTTCAGCCCACCACCTCTCCTCCCGGTCATTTTGTGCTTTCCTGCACTCTGACATTATTTGCCTTCATGCATTCGTCTGTGCTCTGTCAGTGTGGGAGGACAGCATGAGCTCGGAGAACATTTCATCTCGAGTGTGTTTTTTTTTCTTTCTAATCTTCACTAGCCTCTGGGAAGGAGAAGATCCTGTGATCATTGAAATACATGCAGCTGGTGGAGAAAAAAAAAGGGACAGTGGTATTTAAAAAGACACATTTTATAAAACAGTGGCTACATTCTTTCAGGGTAAACCTTGCTGTTAACATTACATACATAGCACATGTGCTTTCGTTACAAGGTCGCATTTTGTTTCCCCCCACCGTGTGGCTACCCCCTCAACCCTCCCCCCTCCCCGTGGCTAACAGCGGGGAACATTTCTGTTTAGCCACAGGCAAACAGCCCAATAGGAACGGGCTCCTCTGAGTGTCCGCTGAAGAAAAGCACTCTATTTCAACCAGGTAACCGTGAATTATATCTCACTCTCCTGAGGATAACACAGAGAGATAAAGAACGGATGTTGTTTGAACGCCAGCAAACATACACTGCAATGCTTTGTTGTACAATGATTCCCGAGTACGTGTTACTGGCCTGGAGTGGTAAAGTGTCCTACCATGAAGGACGCAGTAAGGCTGCCCTCCCCAGAAACCTTTTGCAAAGGCTTTGGGAGTGCATCCAGGAGAACCGCGAATGCCAGGGCAAAGTAATCCTTTCACATGCTTGCTTTTAAACCATGTATAGTATTTTAAAAGGTACACTCACCGGAGGTCCCTTCTCCGCCTGCCGGATCCAGGAGGCAGCCTTGGGTGGGTTCAGGGGGTACTGGCTCCAGGTCCAGGGTTAGAAACAGTTCCTGGCTGTCGGGAAAACCGGTTTCTCCGCTTGCTTGCTGTGAGCTATCTACAACCTCATCATCATCATCTTCATCCCCAAAACCTGCTTCCGTGTTGCCTCCATCTCCATTGAAGGAGTCAAACAACACGGCTGGGGTAGTGGTGGCTGAACCTCCTAAAATGGCATGCAGCTCATCATAGAAGCGGCATGTTTGGGGCTCTGACCCGGAGCGGCCGTTCACCTCTCTGGTTTTCTGGTAGGCTTGCCTCAGCTCCTTCAGTTTCACGCGGCAGTGCTTCAGGTCCCTGTTATGGCCTCTGTCCTTCATGCCCTGGGAAATTTTGACAAAGGTTTTGGCATTTCGAAAACTGGAACGGAGTTCTGATAGCACAGATTCCTCTCCCCATACAGCGATCAGATCTCGTACCTCCTGTTCGGTCCATGCTGGAGCTCTTTTGCGATTCTGGGACTCCATCATGGTCACCTCTGCTGATGAGCTCTGCATGGTCACCTGCAGCTTGCCACGCTGGCCAATCAGGAAATGAGATTCAAAAGTTCGCGGTTCTTTTCCTGTCTACCTGGCCAGTGCATCTGAGTTGAGAGCGCTGTCCAGAGCGGTCACAATGGAGAACTCTGGGATAGCTCCCAGAGGCCAATACCGTCGAATTGTGTCCACAGTACCCCAAATTCGAGCCGGCAAGATCGATTTAAGTGCTAATCCACTTGTCAGGGGTGGAGTAAGGAAATCGATTTTAAGAGCCCTTTAAGTCAAAATAAAGGGCTTCATCATGTGGACGGGTGCAGGTTTACATAGATTTAACGCTGCTAAATTCGACCTAAAGTCCTATTGTAGACCAGGGCACTGTGGTGTTAACCAGTAGGGAGAGGGATAACAAAATATAGGAAGGCAGATTCTGGCACATTCACTTGAGTGGGGCTACTTGTAGAATAAGATACTATGCAGTGTGATTAAGGGTGTGCCCACAAGTAGCTTAGGTCTAATGCCATTATTGTTCTGCAAATATATAAAATATGAAAATATGCAGTGAGGTCTTTATACGTCAGAGGCTGTAGAGAAATTATTATACAACAGAGAAAAATTAAAATTCCCTAACTTCCCCTATTCTCTCAACAGCTTCCTCCTTACAGAAAACAGTACTGGAAAGCAGGTTTCCTTGACAAGTGCCCAAACAGCTCTCTAAAGGGCTTCTCAGTGGTTTACATTAGGGGCATGTGGGAATCTCAAAATAGAAAATTAAACAGATGTGAATAAAATGCTAATTAGATTTCTGATTGAAACCAGAGTGGTCATGCTTAAAAACTTGTCAGTGGCCTTACACAGCTAAATTAATGTTACATAAATATTTTGTGTTATTCTGTGTTCTTTATACAGAATAATTCATATATTGGGGTAAAGTTATTCAAGGAAGAATTGGAAAGTTTTTAAGTGCAATAACTGCAGTTCTGAGAATTATTCTAAATAATTGGCTCTCAGTTTCCTGCTTTCTAAAGTCTTCAAAATGGATTGGTCTGAAAAATAGATGAGAAAGCAGGTTTCCACTCCCAAGTCAAACAATGATGTGTGTAGTGGGGAAAAAACCCTAACAAAACACAGCTTTTTATTTATAGTGCCTCCTCATAAATAAGTATCACAGTTAAGCCATCGGGGTAGCCTGGTCAACATCCTCCTCCCTCCCCACAAAAAACAAAACCAACCTCCCCCCCCCCCAAGTAAAACACAACAACAGCAATGGAAACAATAGCCAGAAGATATGCAAAACCTTGCCTCTTTTGTGTTATGTTCTATATTTCTCCAGCTGCTCAAATGAAACATGAGCTGTTTTAGGAGCATAAAAAAAAAAACATACGAGCTTGTTAGATGGAACCAATAACCATCACTGACTACCTTGTTGTCCTTTTTAATAGGACTTTTAGTGATAGATTTTCTGTTTTTATTTAATGAAACCAGAAAATAATGGCCCAATTTTGCCATTCTTACTCATGGTGAGTAGCAGTTTATTCCATGAATAGTCTCATTGGACAACATTCTGATACCTTTACTCCAGTTAAGTGGTACCTTACGGTACTATTCAATGTGAATAAGTGTATAGGAACCTGATCCATTAAATTAATGGTACGGTTTGCATACTAAAGTATTGCTCAAAAGACCTCATTCCTATTTATGCTAAATTCATTTTCCACCAACCTAGCAGTAAAAAGTGGCCTTAAAGTGGCAGTAAATTAGTCTAGAGCAGTATGAAGTACCCTTAGTGAGACTATGAATGAATCTCAAAGCGAATAAGGGGATAAGTGTGGCAGAGTCTCTTCCAATGTTTTTAGTTTATCCCTCTTGTTTTCTGTTTGTTTGTCACAGATCACAAAGTCTGCCAAGTTTTCACGGCTAATTCAGTGTTTTATGTAAACTGTATATGGCAGTATCGTGTTTCTTGTAATTCACGTAGTAGAAGAAGAAGGTGAATAGGTATTTCTAGGTGATTAAAATTGTGCTTTTGTATTTTCAAGAGCTCAGCCTCTTCCTGTGTATATAAAAATACCCTTTTCCCTAATCCTTCCCATTTCAATAATCGTAAACAAACTTTCAAAGATTTATCATTTATCTTTTGGTATTCTATAGTTGGCTTTTTTTAAAAAAAAATCTTTTAGCCACACACACAGCTGACCTATTGAGTATTTGCTGGAGGAACACTGAAAAGATCACTCCTGCACAAACCTAACTAGTAGTCATTCTGTCTTAGAAGCCATGCATGGAAGAGATCTTAGGTCTTCCAGTCATTTTAAATCCTCTTCCCCTGTCTTCTAAGTCTAAGAAAATTACTGCAGATATTTGCCAGCTGTCCCCATCTAACGCCTTCCCCCTACTAGCCTATAAATGACAGGAATTGCCACACTAGAACAGACCAATGTCCTAGTCTGATATTTTGCCATCAAGAGTGGCCAATGCCAAATGCTCCAGATGAAAACTTAAAACTCTAATTGTGCAGCTCCATCCTGTGTAGGAAATTTCTTCCTGTAACAGAATGGCTTGCCCCCTATTGTCTGGAGGGCCTGGGGCTAGCTAACCTGGATTACTAAAGAGACACAGCTGGGTTGGATCAGGAACTTCCCTATAAAAGGCAGTGGGTGGCTGTAGTGGAGGGGGAAAGCTCAAGAAGCTATGACAGAGTCTGCAAAGAATGAGGAAAGGCTCCTGCAGGGAAAACCCTGACACGAGGGGATTTTCCCCAGGCATAGACATCTGGCAAAGATCCAGTCGAAGCAGGGGATAGAGTGCAAAGGCCTCAGGAAGGCCTGGGAGGAGTAAGAGAAACCTTGTGTGATGTGGACTTATGAGTGGACTTTATTTGAGATTTTGTGTTTTATTGCAATTTGTAAACCCAAACTCCAAGGAGGGGTATTTAGGACCAAGAAAATGCCTGAAGTGAAGTTTTATTTGAACTGTGCAAGAGGAAAAAATGAGGTAGGCTGCCTGTAGCATGACCCTGGGCCATGAGGGAGCAAACAGGAGGTGGTTGGCCCACTGCACTTCCTAATTCCTCAGCTCCTGCCCCTCATGACTTTCTTGATAGGCCTTTATAAAATGCATTTGGGTGGAGTGTCAACTGGTGTAAATAGGTGTAGCTCCATGGAAGTCAATGCTATGCTAGTTTACATCAGCTGGGGTTGGTCATAATGAAACTTCACATTTATATAGTGCCTTTCGTTGTGTAGGATCCCAAAGATCCTCACAAAGCATACACATATAGCACCACTTTACTACAGCCACCTCAGAGAGGAAGTCAGAAAGCTTACATCAAACTGCACAACAATGTGTGGAGAAGAAATTTTGCCCAAGGTCACAGGAGAAAATCTTTACTCTTACAAAAAGCACCAGAGGGTCTTTTTGTTCATGCAGAACAGATAAAGCATCCAGTTTTCCCTAGAAATCACTCAGGAAATGAGTGAAACTTAATTGTATGGGTTATCCAGAAACAAAAATATGCAGTAAAAAAAATTCCATTCATTTATATGGTAGTTTTTTTGGTTGGGTGCACATAAACAGCAAATTACACAGTTTTGGCCTCCCTCTGTCAGTTTCTTTGCTTCAATTTCTTTTGTTTTACTAATGCCCTTGGTGACTCAAAAGGAGAAATAATGAACAGTTTCCTGTTTCATGCTTTAAAATTTCCCCCTCAGTTGTATTTTGTGTTCTTTCTGTGTTACTTTCTGAAGCTTTAAAGCTGAGGGGGAAATTGAGTAATGTTTTTTTCTGAAGTGGAAGAAGGAAATTGTTTCTTGGGCCTTAGTAATGCTTTTGCAGCTGCTGTGTATTGTTTAGTGATATTGAGTTGCATATTACAAATCAGTTACTCCTTCTCAGAGGGAACCCAAAGCCCACTTGAAAAACCGACGTGCCCACTTGTCTAGAGTGTACATAGAATACAGCGAGTAGCAAAGGAGGCTTTTATGTGCTATTTAACTTCCTCCTGACTATCCAAGTGGTATTGTCTGCAGAAGGGGAGAGAAGGAATTAACATAGGTCATAATTTTGCCATTCTTACTCATGTGGTGCAGCACCTTTGTCCACAAGTAATCTCTTACTGCTGCACAAAAATAAAGGTGGCAGACTCAAGTTGGCAGGAAGCTTAAGGGGCGCAGGCCAAAATGCAGCAATGTGACTATGACAGATATGGCAATTTCCTGCAATATCCCTGAGAAGCCTTACTGAATTAAGTTTAAGTAGCTTTGTAGTCCATTGTATTAAAAATACAAAATTTATGTATCATTGTGGGATTGTATGTAACTTCACTGTGGTGCGGGGGGTGGGATGTGGCCAATGTAAACCCTGGGATGTGTGAAGCTTCAAAGGCCCATTTTAAACAATGTGCCAGACAAGAAGGAACCTTTGTGACAAACAAAGCTGAGTGGGTTTCCTAAGAAATACTTGGAAGGAAGTAAAATCCCACCTCCAAACCCAACTGTTTAAAGCTACACCCTATGGGGAAACCCATTGTCTGCTGATTACCTGTTACCAGAATCTGAAGATCAGAGCCCTGATTTGCATAAAGGAGGGTCTCTCAGATTCATGGAGGTGTCAGAGCTAACAGCTGTTATGAACTTGTAACCACAGAAAAAACCCTTGGTGGGATTTGAAGGGCTGGTCACCTGTCAGAGCCCTTGTTGGAGTTAGGGGTGATCTGGTAAGCTCATTAGCATATGTTTAGGTTTTCTTATTGTTTTAAATATGTTTTCTCTGTAATGCTTTTACTTTAACAATAAATGTGTTTGTTTAGACAGGACTGTGTGATAACTTACAGCTTCAGGGAATTATACTGTTTATAACCTCTGAGGAGAAAGCAAAGTGGGCCTGCTTAGGCAGTCTGCCTCGCTGGGGAACTCACAGTGTAGGTAGGAAACTGTGCGGTCTGAAGAAAAAAAAAACCTGGTCAGGAGGGAGAGAGACTTGGGCCTCTGTCCAGGAGAGGTGATGGCAGAGGAACCGGAAGCCTAGGGTACGGGTGCCTTTGCTGGCCCACAGAGGGGGAATATGGGTGCAATTGCTCTGAACTGTGACAGTGACACCCCCATAGAGGCAGATTCTCTGCAGCATTAGCATCCGCTTTGTGCAGCAGAGTTGGGGAAAGGGAGAGAGCATCCCCAGGAGCTGATTATAGCTGCCTGGCTCTTTGCTACAACCTTGAGGCAGAGAAACTTGGGAGCAGCTCTTATTTGCACAGGTTGGCCTTGGTATTCTAGGAATAACATGGAAGTTGGGGATTGCTGAAGTGCATGGTGCTCTAGGCACTGCTTCTTCCCACTCCCATCATGCCTCTCCTGGGTCCTGAGATACTCCCTGTGCAAGGGACTGCAAGGAGGGAGGTATAGAAGCAAGTTCCAATGGCTCTTTGCCTACCTGTGCTACCCCAGTTGGGCAGGGATTGCAGTACATGTAAATGGGGAGCTCATTTTCCCCTTCCCCCTCACTGAACAACCACATGAAATCTAGCTGAGTTTAGCCCAAATTAAATTACACTAATACCGATATAAACACTCTCTGATATTGAAGAGAATCTTAAACCTATTTAGAAATATCAAACAATTGCTTATTAATCAAAGCAAGCCACAAGGGTGGGTAGGAAGCTATGTAAAATGTCCTAGAAATAAGATTTTTCTGTCATCCATATTAATTCATAAAAAAAGTTGGGATCAACCACTTAGAGACATTGACCGACCAATGTGAGAAGTATTCCTCCAATTAAAGAGACTTAGGTCTGTGTGGCAGCCGTTGAGTCTGAATGTCCTTCTCTTTGTTGGTTTACATTAGAACTGTAATGTTTTATTTTTTGTGTCTTTCCTTACGTCTGCCTGTGGTGGTGCTTTGCTAAGCAGCATTTACCGTCTGTAGCTCCAGATGGTTGCAACCAGCTATGTTGATTTAATTCCATCCATTGGCTGACTTTGGTTAAGAGACAGATGGTTCCTCCTCTCTTTTCTTACCTTTACCTCATTTTCCTATCATTTTACTTTGCCCCATGCAAAAATCCCAGACCCAAGTGTTTGCCAGTTTAGCTGGATTCATTCAAATATGTTTCAGCTTTACCTTTGGTACCATTGCTTAATGTAGGATTTTCTCCATACAGAGTGCTTTCGAGCCTGATTTTCATGCTACATATGTTTTGATGTCCCAATTGGTCTTAATACATTCTTAGTGACCCACTGCAATACAACATGACTTCAAGGAAGTCAAAGGAGTTGGGAAACTTTGCTTTATTTCCCGATTGTTCAACTGTTCATATTTTGGCAGATAAGTGTCAACAGGTGTGTAAAGAGCTCTGTGATGCCAATACCAATACTGGCACAGAGGAGAGACTTCTTGAAGAGCACTTTATACTTTCAGTATTTTGCAGGCTGTCCATCATAACCTATTTTTTTCCTGGCGCCTACGCACAAGTTGAAGGGTCCAAACTTCTTTTGAGCACCAAAAGCCATCATAACAGATGGGAAAGTGTGTTGGAAACTAAGGAACTATGTACTGTATGTGCGCTGAAGGAACAATTTACCAGTCTACATCATCCAAACATCTGTCTTCCTTAAGCATACATATCTGTGGTTAGGACGAGGTGCCACCGGTAATCTGTAACCTAAATTTTAATTTCCCAAAGCCAGAGGCATATGAAGTGAATTATGCTCATCCCATCCACTGATAATTTGCTGACCTTGAAACACCCTTGCCCCCATAAACCCCACATTCCTTGTTCCCACTCCTTAGTCCCCAAAAACCATCCCTCACCCAGCACAATTGGACACATTCCCATTGAATTCATTGAGAGCTGCACCTGCTTGCTGTAGGGCTAAATTTGGTCTAATCTATTCTGCATGGAGATCCTGTAATCTCTCCTGAAACTTACCAGTGAAAGATTCCTGGACCTGTTGTCAGTTTTTCTGTAGCAAGTGATAGCCCTTTTATCCCTACAGGACTGTGAACATAGTTTGAACTGAACTCAAATTACAAAGAAAACAGTGTAGGTTCACGGTATTTAGTTCTATGTTTTCTTTCCAACATTCAGGGTTTTATTAAGTTAAGCTAACACTAATATTTCTATATTGTGTTTATTTTAGATAGACTGCATTTTCAGGAAGGGAGAATACAAATTTAAAAAGCAAGCAGACCTTAAGAGGTTCATAATGTAAACATAGCTTCAATGGAAGCATAACCTACTTCTGTGAAATCTCCATGGCTGACAATGGAGTGTTCATAACACTCTGAATCAGGGGCAGGACTGTTAAATAGTAGAGAAAGAAAATGGAGCTAAATTAATGGTGAGCAAACCTCAAAAAATTTAGCAGTTCCAGCCTTCCAGTACTTATTGCTTTCAGTTAGGATAAAAATATTATGAGAAAAGCCTTTCAGTCTTTCTACTTTCATAGTCTTGGAGAGAAAGAGAAAATGCAGAGGTGGGTCAAAATAAAAAATGGTATAGAAAGAAGTTATCAGCTTTTTTGAACTTCAAAAGAAGTTAAAAGGTTTTGTACAAGCTTTGGCTAAAGGTTTAGGCTAGTATTTATTTTATTCAAACTCATTCTTCCATCCTCAGGTAAGGGGGGTGGGGGGAGAATGAATGCTCACTCTTTGGGCATCTAATAAGTTGTCTCTTTGACAAGAGCCAAGATGAGTTTCATATGGACAAGTGAGTAGGATGTTGGAAACCTATTTTTTTCTTTTGGACCTCTGTGCATAAATTCTGTGAATAACACTTCAAGGGTTAGATTTATTTCTTGGTTAAAGTGTTTGGTTGCGAAATGGGACATAAGAAGTGATGGCCTTCTATTCAAGGGTGAATTTCACCCCATATGAACAGAGCCCTAATACTCTTTATGTTGATATATGCTGTATCTTGTGAGATTTCACATTGTTTTCTATGCTGTTAGCGGTAAAACATAATTAATATACCACATCTACTACTAAAATATAGTACTCAATTGTAACTTGGCCCCAAGTATATAACTAAAAAAGTTATTTCTCCAATCTAAATGTCAAACACAGAAAAGAAAAATTGTAACTTTTGAGAATGTAAAGAACACTCTCGACCACACTGAAAAAAAGGAACGGGTTTATGACCAATAATGTCTGTCTGCCTGTTTGTAGATCTTTAGGTAGATGTAGAGCTATGGATAACTAAAATGAAAAAAGGCAGTGAAATCAGATAATTGACCATAAGCATTTTTTAAATTGTCTTTTCTTTCCCTTCTTTCAGTTTGTTGTGACAATGTTTTGGAGCCTCTATATCTATGACAGAGAAGTGGTTTACCCAAAGCTTCTTGATAATTTTATACCCTCTTGGCTGAATCATGGAATGGTGAGTATAGTAACACATGCACTGTCTTATGTAACCAAAGCTGTTAAGAGACTGGTTTCACCATGTAATGGTTCATGCATGTCTTGTACTAATGTCTGTAAAATTCTGATGAAAGAGCACACGATAATTAAGGAAGAAAGCTGAGCAAATGTAAAATCTGTACGTACTTTAGTCCCTTATTCTAGACTTGGAATAGACTTCTGCATATGCCTGGAACCTCCACACAAAAGTCAGCGAGCCTGGAGCCCAGAACTGGTATAAGTCAGCATAGTTTATGGCGCTATGCAGATTTACACTAGCTGAGAATATTACCCTTACTGGTCAAAGCGTATGATTATTAGGCCTATTGAAGGAATCAATATGATTATATCACTGTAATTTGTGATGAAACCTGTTTTAACAATATGCTGGAAAGTGAGAGAAGCTTGTTCAAGAAATTAAATTAATTTCCGTGGGCCATACGGTACCCTTGTGTATGGTTAAAAAACTAACAAAAGTGCTAGCTGCCTAAGTATACCAAAACTGTGTAGCAGAACCTACGTTAGATTATCCTTTTGAAAATGTGGACGTGTGTGTGGTTTTTAAAAAATGCTATTGGAGAAAAAATGGTGTAACTGCCACAGTACAAGGGGCATATCTTTGTTCCACCCCCTTTGCAAGAGGCAATGATATGCCTCTGAAACAGTAGGATATTCTTGCTAGCCTTCAACTAATGTGGCATTTTGTGGATGAGGTAAAGCATTTGATTAAGAGCCCACTTTGTTACCAGGCACTTACTGCAGTACATGCAATAGTGAGCTCACAGATTTCATGCTTGTTTCACACATCTTGTCTGACTGGACCTGTGTGAGATATTTTATTATACCTTTCTGTTGGCATCAGAGCATGGCAAACCATTTGGCACTGTTAATCTGTAGCTACAGCAGAGGCCATCCTTCAAGGGCTGTGCACCACATGGCCAGAGCAGATCAGAACTGCTCACAAATGTCGATCTTGATGAATTGTTTCACGTTCCAGGGGTGTACGCAAACTGGCTGTGTAGTTATTTATTGTTTCCCTAACCTGTGGGTATGGGAAGCAGCCTGGGAATCACTACTGCTAAACAGAGCTGTAACTTCTGCCAGATACTTTGCCATGTTATATGCCAGTTTTAGAGGGAATAATACGATGTAACATGCTCTCTTGCTGGTGGATCTTCCCATGTCTGTTCAGACCGCCCCCTGTCAGTTCTGAGGTCATCCACTAAGCACTCACAAAGGCTGCCAAGCTGTACATACATTCCTATTTTCCACACAGCATCATGCAAACTCTGAGGACATTCCTCCCAGGTGACATTCTGCATACTGAAAATGCCTCACTTGTGACATTTTTTCATAGACCTCCATTGTGAAGCACATGATAATGTGTGGCCCTGTGTATTCAGGAAGTCTCATCATCGAGACCACAAACCTAAAGGGCAATTCAAGCCCATGTTGTTCTGAAGAAATGTAGATTTGCTGAAACATTTGAAGAGGGGTTTTGTTTAAAATCTTTGCACATTGTAGCATTTGCTGAAATGAACTGCGTGCAAATGTCTGGGACATTTTTTATTTTCAACTGTAAGTATTGTAGAAGGCAGTTTTGAATGTCTTTTGAAGGAATTGTTTGCCTTGTCAGTCTCTATTTATCCAAGCATTACTTTGGCTGGGTCACAAGTGAGGCTTCTGGCTATTGGGCTTTTCACCATCTTTTAATCTAATTTTATCTGATGTTTTACCCATCATATTATCTTCACCAGCTTTCATTCTAATTCATTCTGATGAATTGCCTATCAGAATATGAGATTTGGGGGATTTTCCTCTGGAGAGAAATATTTTCTGCTCTTAAAGTATATTAAGTATATTTCTCCTCAGTGTATTAGCACTTTATTTATGAGCAGGGCTATTGTTTTGACATGGGAGGTTTTAGGAAGTGTCATGAATTTGTTTTTGGTGAAAAGAGCAAAAGTCATGGCAATACAGTTTAGAAAAGTCAAAAGTTACAGGCATTATTTTGTTCCCAAATTAAAGTTTATTCTCCCAATTTTTACTACATTTTGATAACTTTTGAAGACAAGAGTTGCTTTATTGGAACCATGCTTTATAAACCAAAGCCTACATAGAAGACTTACAACCCCAAAAGAATTAAATGTGTCGGTGAAAGTCCAATAGCAGCAGTTGATGAGTTCATGCTCTCTATTGGCCTCTCATTCAGCCCAGTGGCACAGCACTCAATGCTTAACAGCTGCCTCAAATGTTAAGAACTACAGCGGGTTGGGAAATACTATGAAACTAAGCCATTTGCCATTTGGGGGAGAGGTTTTGACTTAAAATGAGAAAGCTTCAATCAAAATGAAAATTTTCCACATACACGAAAAATTGTTTGGGTTGAAAAGCCATTTTTGTTGTTGTTTTGACAACAATATTCTGACTACTCTACTTAACTCCCTGTTAACATCCTGTCAATCCACCCTTCAACTTGCAAAAATTCCTTAGTGGGAAAAGTTATGGATATGGTTGTTTTTTTTAAAACAGGAGCAATCATGACATCTATGGTTACCTTGGTAACCACACAGGGAATCAACCCTGATTCATTATGATCAGTAGTAGTATGGGCATACATCCAAATATTTCAGGATATTCTTATTTTAGATCCTAATTGGAGGAAGCTGGGGGTTCTTCTTTGGTTTAGCCCTACAGAGTGCTCCTTCTTATGTTAGTCCTACCTTCGGTTTTTAGGCCAGCCAGAAATAACTACATGTAGAGCAGCTGAAGGAGGGCCTGTTGATGCCTCCTGACAACAATAAAATGCATCTATAATTTATTATGGAGCGGTGGTAGTGGAGCTAAGATGAGGTTGGTGCTTTCATCTTATTATAAGCCTAATTTTTCTTTCTCTTTGTATCTTCCCCAAAAATGAACTTATCCCCCTGACATTTTTTGGGCAGCCTCTCATTCCAGAGTAGAGTTGTTGTTGTTTTTTCTGGGAATATTACCAGATATCAGAATAGGAATAGTGTTTTGCAAATGTACCCATCTTTCAAATTGTAAACGTTTTCCTGACTGGCTTGGCCTACAGACTCTCCATTTGTTTTGTTTCCCTTTGTCTTGCTGAGACTGTTAGGGCTTTTTTGGGATGGGGGGTAAGGGGTGAATGGGGGTGAGAAGTGACTAGCCCAATGGGGAAGAATTAAAAAAATATGTAACAAATAGCTTCATAATAAAATAAACTGCACAGCAGGATAGGCAGAAAAAGGGTTAAGTAAGAGCCCATTAAAGCAGGGATAGAAGTTGAAACCTTGGGGAAGACCTTGAGAGGAAGGAGGAGTGTTTCCCTGCCCAAGTCCAGGCCAGGTGAACTGGAATCTGATGGTATTGCTCAGTGGTGCTGGAACAGTTTTATAGTGAGGATGCTGAAGGTGGAAACCATGTATTTGGGTTGTTATTACCACTTCAAACTGGGGGTACAGTAGCACCCCCAGCAACCCAAGTTCCAGCACTGATGGTATTGCTATACTGCTTAAAGAGACTTTGTGAGTGAGGGATAGTTTGCTCTTTCACTATCATTTGTTTTGCTCTTTTTTTGGAATTTTTTGAACCAGTCTGTGTCCTGACTCTGTGCACTGGATCAGGAAGAAATGCTCTGTGTAGATCTGTGTGGGCCTCAAAGTGTTAGGCTACAATATTTTGTTTCTCTCCTCCTTACCCCCCTCCCCATTGTCCTGTTATCTGCAACTACAACGTGGCTCAGCCATACAGAGCTATTTTCATTTGTATATAATGCAGTCTAGCTAACACTGTTTCTGAACAAAAATTCTTCACCCTTTAAAAAAAAAGTTAGACTTTCTAGAAATGAACGTTCACAAGAAACAGCAAATAAATATCCCACTTTTAAAAAATAATCATCAGTCACTCACCCAAACTCATTGTTGTCCCTGAAATTTGCTGTGATCAAAGTAACAAATTACTAGAAGATTATAATATCGCCTATTCTATCAAGGGATTTACATTTCTCATTTACCATAACACATAACATATATAACACCTTTAGTCTCTTAAAAAAAATCTAGATGTGTTAGATGGTACAGAATATAATTAATACATATAAACTTGCAAGGCTATGCCCTGTATGCTTATATAAGTCCACAGCATCACACGCTGATTAACATCTGCTAATTCGTCACTCATAGCAAATATTCTTCTATTCCACCAACACATCACATTATTAGAACTTATATAGAATTCAGAGATAATTTAATGTAACCTGGGACTGTATTTCTTTTAAAAAAATACAAACATCTAATAAACAATATATAAAATCATATACATCCAGCAGCATATTTCCATTGCAGAACAGAACAAGAGAACAAAGTTAAGTCTGGGTAGGCAGAAGTGAAGTGCAGTGATCGTGAATGATGAAGGATTTATATGGTAGTGGAGACCCTATTCGTTGTGTCCAAATGTTTGGGTTTAAAAAGATGAAGAATTTTTTAAAGGAAGTGTAACCAACTGTTGTTAGATATTAGCTAGACTCCAGTGAAACACACTTAACATTAACCTGTTTTTAACAATGTATTTTTTAATAAAATTTGGTATTTTGGGACACTTTACACTTAAATATGATTCAAGGTAACTATATTTTTAAGAGAAGACAAGGTAAGTGAGATCTTTTATTGGACCAATTTCTGTTGATGGAACGGACAAATAAATTTTAAGAACAATTGAAAACAATGGCAATATGATGTTTCTTTAGTTAAATTTTTAAAGCTGTACTAAACTGGCACTGTGAATTAAAACAGGAAAAAATAGTAACTGGACCAAGTTTGGTTGCCTAAAATAGCTCCGTTATCCATGCTATTTGGCATATTTAGTACAGTATTTGATTTGCCCATGCCTAAACAGTAATAATCGTTATATTGATGCTTACATCACATATACTATGGTAAAGAGGCCAGAGTACCTAGATTGTATACAGTATGTATGATTTTTGTTATACACAGAAATTTGTGTAAAACAAAGACCTAACTTGAAATAGTGATCTCACCGAAGTCAATGCCATTGAGTTTGGTGGGCCAGGATTTGACCTGTTTCATTTAGTGAAGTGAATGCCACCCCTAAATAACCCAGGTTGAGTATATAGTTGTGTAAACCACAGGCTACATCTTCATTTTATACCGAGCAGATTATCTGAGAACAATGTGATTACATCAAGCAATACCTGTTTATAAATCGCTTATATCCTCTATTTATCAAATGTTTTGTAATTTTAGCAGACTGCACGACTGAACACAGCCTTGGTAGTTTGTTTAAATTAGTTCTAAAACTGAGCCCCTTCATCAGACAAGTTATTATTCAGTCTTGGGTATAGGGTCCTTCGCTCTGGATATACTTTCTATTTTTTCTCCTACATCACCAAAGATCCATATTGTTTTAAAAGTGCTTCAACCTCATGACTCTTACTGTGTCATTGCTCAGTTCTGTGGGCCTACTTTCTAATAACTCGCTTTCAGATTTGATCTCCAGTGATCTTAAGTATTGTTAATTAAAAAATAAGCTTTAGTTATTTTAAACTGTTGTGGTGCTGGGTAAAATTTGCGTCATATTGTGGCTACATGTCAGCAGTGGATGAAGTGGCACATATATATTCTATATTTCTAGGACTTGTCTTCACTGCATACATTCTTAGCTTGAGTTTTAACTCTAGGTTTGTCCCTAACTCAACTCCCATACACACAAATATCTAGCTAGGTCAGAGATGGGCAAACTGTGGCCTGTGGGACCACCCTGCCCGGCCCCTTGCCCGGGAGACTAGCCTCCAGCCCCTCCCCCACTGTTCCCCCTTCCCCACAGCCTCAGCTCACTGTGCCTCCGACGCATCACTCTGGGCAGCGAAGCAGCGAGCTCCTGGGGCAGCCCAGCTGCAGAGCCTGGCCTGACCTGGTGCTCTGTGCTGTACAGGGAAGAAATAGTTGCTCTGTGCTGCGCGGCTGCCTGTCCTGGTGCAGCTGTGCTGCCAGCCACTGGTGCTCCAGGAAGCGCGGTAAGGAGGCAGGCAGCAGGGGGGCTTGAATAGAGGGCAGGGGAGTTTGGGGAGTGGTCAGGGGCTGGGGGTATGGATAAGGGTTGGAGCAGTCAGAGGGCGGGGAACAGGGTGGTTGAATGGGGGCAGGGGTCCCGGGGGAGGGGCAGTCAGGAAGAAGGGGGGGTTGGATGGGGCGGCGGGGGGCAGTCAGGGGTCAGGGAGAAGGGGTGGTTGGATGTGGTAGGGATCCTGGGGGGGCCATCAGGAAGGGCGGGGGTTGGATGAAGCAGCGGGGGGCAGTCAGGGGCAGGGGTTCCGGGGGCAGTCAAGGAGAAGGTGTGGTTGGATGGGGCAGGGGTCTTGGGGGGGCAGTCAGGAAGGAGAGGGGAGTTGGATGAGGTGGCGGGGGGCAGTTAGGAGCAGGCAGTCCGGGGTTGGTCAGGGGACAGACAGCAGGGGGTGGATGGGACAGGGGTCCCCAGGGGGCCATCAGGGAACAGGAGGGTTGGATGGGGCAGGAGTCCCGGGGGGTGGGGTGGGGTGGGGGGGGCCATGTCTGGCTGTCTGGGGAGGCACAGCCTCCCCTAACCAGCCCTCCATACAATTTCAGAAACCCGATGCGGCCCTCAGGCCAAAAAGTTTGCCTGCCCCTGAGCTAGGTCCTTTTAAACAAGAGCTGGCTGGCCTGGGAAGGACAGGAGGGGAAAAGCTTGAATGCTGCTGTAGCTTGAGCTGGTAGTGCAGTGGGGATGCAGCAGTTTAAGTTACAACTCCTCCTCAAATGCTAATCCGGTCACTCTACTCCGCTAATCCGGTCACTCTACTCCGCTAATCCGGTCACTCTACTCCGCTAATCCGGTCACTCTACTCCGCTAACCCGGTCACTCTGCTAATCCGGTCACTCCACTCCGCTAATCCGGTCACTCCACTCCGCTAATCCGGTCACTCTGCTAATCCAATTACGCCATGTAGCTCCACTGCTATTTTGCAGTGTCCTTACTCTCATTCTGAAGTAATTCAAGTGTTCTAACTCAAGCTCACCCTTACCGTGAAAACAAACTCTTAGGTCTGGTCTACGCTTTCAAATTAGACCAACCTAGTTATGCAACTGGACTGTGAAAAATGTCATGCCCTGTATGACATAGTTAGGTCAACCTAACTCCCAGTATGGAAACGACTAGGTCGATGGAAGAATTCTTGCTACTGCCTCTTGAAGGGTTGTATTAATTACGTTGACAGAAATGCCACTTTCATTGATGTAAGAATCTTCTACACTGGGGCACTATAACAGTACAACTATCAGCTATGCTGCTGTAGCATAGATATACCCTTAAACATTTGAGTTTCGTCCTACAGGTTCTAAGGAGATGTAAAGTGTCCTCAACTCTCATTGGCTTCATTTAGAGCTGACGACGCTCAGTACCTTGCAGTTTGCACCTACCACATGTACAACACACACTTTAATAGTAAGTATAATAATGCAGTACTTTATACTTTGTGCTTACATAGCAACATGTGAGCAGGCCTGCATATAGAATTTGTCCAAGTTATCACATGGTTTCAACAAGAGTCCTTGTTTATTTCTAACTGAGAACATCCCAGATTCTTAAAATACTGTTTACATATATAATACACACACACATTTTCTAGGAATCTGGGATGTTCTCAGTTACATGTGTGCGTGTGTATATATATTTGAATCAATTTAATTTGTGGCAGGGAAGATAACACAAAGTAGTAAAATTTACTGAAGTGTTTAGTGGGTTCAAAGATCAGAAATGATGAGCTATCTCAGGGATCGGCAACCTTTCAGAAGTGGTGTGCTAAGTCTTCATTTATTCACTCTAATTTAAGGTTTCACGTGCCAGTAATACATTTTAACGTTTTTAGAAGGTCTCTTTCTATACGTCTATCATATAGAACTAAACTATTGTTGTATGTAAAGTAAATAAGGTTTTTAAAATGTTTAAGAAGCTTCATTTAAAATTAAATTAAAATGCGGAGCCCCCCTGACCGGTGGCCAGGACCCGGGCAGTGTGAGTGCCACTGAAAATCAGCTGACGTGCCGCCTTTGACATGCATGCCATAGGTTGCCTACCCCTGAGCTATCTCAATATGAAAATACAGAAGAGAGAATCTTGTGGGAAATATGGGCTGCCTTTACGGTGCTGGAAAGTTGATTATTGTATGGATCATGTGCCAGTGTAGTTTATAATATGATATTTTCCTTTTTTATGCTTCTTATTCTTTGATGATGTTTACTGAAAACAAAAGGATTACTAGAAAGACCTCTTAGCTCCCTTTGGTTTAAGTGAAAGCATACATGCCAAAAAGGGACACGTAGGAGACATGGAAAAGAATTATGGAGCAGAGCATGTCCAAATGATACATTTCCAGCCTCTCTTACAGATTCTCTCTCCTCTTCATTATTGTCAGCTCAAATTAAAGATTCAGACAATTGAAGAGTGGGATGGATCCGGTGCTGTGATGTGTCCTGTTGTTACATTTTTTAACAAACACATCTTACAGATCTAGTGAATCTGGAGAAGCAGAGGACTAATGCCAGAAGAAAGCACTGATACTCAATTGTCTTTTTGATTCAAGAATGATTCAGGCCAATGCAGAAATAGGAAAGCCACATGAAAGATGTTTTTGATCAAAGCTCATAGTGACCTGGCCTATATAGATCAAGTAAAAGTTATTGACAAACCTACGATTCCTTAGTCACTCCATCAGGAGCTCAGAATCAAGCCAGTTGCTCAATGAGTCTCTGTGAGGAACAACTAAGAAAAAACCATGGTTTTGTTTTTCATCCATATTGTCTCTTACTAGCATGCTGCACCCAGACCCTTTGCAGACAAGCTCTAATAGAAGACTGTGGACTAAAGTACATTTAACAATTCATACTGCTTCTTGTACAAGAACACCCCATTTATGGGCCATTTAATTCAATACTCCAATAGCTGCTAACATCTGACAGGCTTGCTGGAAGTGAATTGTAATGTGGTCTCTCTGCTCGACTGATATCTAAATCCATGGTGAGCATCTCAAGGATCCTTCAGTTTAATTAAGCTCTCTTTTATTTTTATATATATATATATATATATATATATATATATATATATATATATATATATATATGACCATCAGAGGCTGATTATAAAGATTCAGAAATGGGACCTTTAAATAATGTTTCAGAGTGTAGACACTTGACTATGACATTAATTGAAAGGTTTACTGATAGAAAGCACGGAAAGTGTACAATTTACTAATGAACCCTGTTTCACGTGGAATAAATATCCATTACTTGAACAGCTGTCTAAATGATGGAATACCAAATAAGTAGACATCATTGTGGGCCCAGGACATTTAACTAGAACACTGAAAATAACTTTCCTGGCTTTGAACACTTCTTGCATGGTTATGGTTATGCTACATCTTCTGATATATCTCTTCATTATCTGCCAGTTCCACAACTAGAACATGAATACAGTGATATCAATTATCCCCACACACTGGGAAGAAAAACAGCAATAACATAAAAACTTATCTTGGTTTTCTGTTACTTTTATGTGGAGTGCTTGGAAACTGGATGTATGTCAGAACTTGTGTCAGCATAGCATCCAGAAACTGAGAGGCTCCTGGATAAAAAATGCTGGATTATGAGAGTGACATCCCCTGACATTCTGAAAAAAGACCCTTTACCTAATACAAAAAAGCACAAGCCATTTTCTATAAAGTAGGATCTGTGCCTTAACAATACTATGCACCTGTCAAGTGAGATTACTCATTATAATGTAAGTCTGAGATAACACTCCTTGCTGGACATGTGTTGGATGCTCCTCATTATCAGTCATTTCCAGTTGGTGCATCTGTGGTCTATAGGAAACGCACACTGCCTTCTCCAAGACTTAAGTATAACAATGACAGGTCTCTGTGACAGAATGCACCCCTGTATTCACTCCCTACTAGGGATGTAAAATGTTAACCGGTTAACCGGTAAGCATTAGGCTTACTAGTTAACTGACATTAACCGTTAACCCTCTGCTGCGCTGGCTGGACCCCAGCCCTGGTCCTGCCATGCTGGACCCTGGACCTGCTGGACAGACCCCGGCCACGACACACCATACCCCAGCCATGCTGGCCAGACTCCAGCTGCGCCATGCTGGACCCCAGACCCTCAGCGCCGGACCCAGCCACACTGGCCAGACCTTGGACCTTGGCTGCGCCACGCCAGACCCCAGCTGTGCTGGCTGGCTGGCCAACTGGCCCCGGCGCCAACCAGCTGGTCAGCCAGCCAACCCCAGCCCCACGGCCAGCCAACCAGCCCCAAGAGCAACCCCAGCCCCTCTCCCTTTAATCAGTTAACCGTTTAAACGCTAGACAAGCTGACGCCTCTAGCCAGGTGTCACCAAAGCTGATGGGCAATCACATATCAAGTGGCCATCCTTTGGCAAGGAAGGGGGGCAGGAACAAACAGATCTACATCTTAGCAAAACGACAGTATGTAGCCTCTTTCGCCAACAAACCCCTTGTCTCCATCCTTACAGTGGGAATGAACTTTATCTAGGTGTAACCCTCAGGAAAATGCATTTCACAGGGTGACTGAACTATAAAAGCGAGGGGCAAGAACACACCAAGTTCTCTCTCCCTATCCATCTCTCTCTCTTTCACCTAAGGCAACAAAAGAAACACCCGTTAGATTTTGGAAGCAGATCCTGACCTGGGAATTTGGTCAGCAATGTTACTGGGAACATGTAGTAAGGGACTTCACTTTGAACCAAGTCTAGTTAGTTATGTTTTAGTACTAGGAAGCATTTTATCTTTATTTCTCTTGTAATCATTTCTGACTTTAATGCCTTATACTAGTACTCACTTAAAACCTATCTCCTTGTAATTAAATAAACTAGTTTTATTCTTTAATCAAAACGAATCCAGTGTTTTGGTTCAACTGGGCTTTGGGGTATAAAATCATAGACTATCAGGGTTGGAAGGGACCTCAGGAGGTCATCTAGTCCAACCCCCAAATGGTAACTCCATTTACAGTAGCAGACTGGTGAATATTGATTCCCTTAGAGGGGCAATGGACCTAAAATCTCTGAACTGTCCAGGACACTGCAGAACACATATTTTGGGAAAATTTGGGACTGGGACTGTGTTCGGGTCACCCTGAAAGTGGTAACCAAGGCTGGTGAAAGCCAGAGTGTGACTGGAGTATGTATGCTGGCAGGCAACAGCTATACACAGACACTCAAGGTCTGACCTGCATGCTGTTCGGCTGTTTGTGAGAAGCCCAGATTGGCAACTACAGCAGCAAAGCATTGTGAGGCACCCCAGGTTGCACTGCAAGGGTGACACACTGCCTCACTGGTCTGGATTGCACCCTGGAATGTCATAATCTCTCATAAAATGCATTTGATTACTTAATGTCAGTTGAATGTTCCTAGATCTGATCCCTACTGAAAAGAAGTATTCTTACAAGTTAAAAGCCATATTAAGTTAGGTTTCAGAGTAGCAGCCGTGTTAGTCTGTATCCGCAAAAAGAAAAGGAGTATTTGTGGCACCTTAGAGACTAACAAATAAATTTGTTAGTCTCTAAGGTGCCACAAGTACTCCTTTTCTTTTTGCATATTAAGATCGTTTTTGTCCCCAAGTCAAATAGTTTTTGTCAAGCCACCTATCACTGCCCACACGGGAACCTAACTCATATTCTGGCAGAAAATAGGGATGAAGGTAAGAAATGTGAACACCAAGGGAAAGAAAGGAAGAGAGAAGCAAAGAGAATAGAATGAGAGAGATGTCAGGGAGGAATAGCTGACTGTGATGGAAAGACAGGCAGGGGAGGTGAATCTGATCAGGGAAACAGGGACAGATCACAAAACAAAAAGCAGATGTTGCTCCAGCGTGTGACAAAAAATAAATAAATGAAAGACAAGGAGAGGGAATGAAAATGGGAGCAGAAAACAGTGTAGACAACAGGAAGAGAGACAAAATGGTCAAAGAAGAACTGAGAGCGGGGAGAGAACTATAGAAGAAAAAAAGGAAAGAAGAGGGAAAGGAAAATGTTTCATTCATGTGTCTTACTTTGCATTGCATGCCCTCTGGGAAACATCCCACAGTTCTGTTAATTACAGGGATGGGGGAGGAAGTTGATGGTGTAATGATGCTGCTAGTGAGACTTAAGCCAACTTGCTGCTGTTACTGTTGGACATGTAAATATATTAACAGGGCAGATGTATTTAATATTTGCATGGTGACAAGTCAGTTTTCCCCCCTGAATTTCAAGTATTGGTAACATTTATCTTAATGTTAATACAAAGATCTGTTTCTGCATAAACTATATCTGTGTGGTATCGGTAGACTGGTGTCAGTATCTCTGTGTATCCGTTTCTTTTTGTCCTTTAATTAGCAGTGTGATACATTATCTCAGCTCCCTAGCTAACCCTCAGAATATCATGTCTTCTTAAAAGAAACCAGTTTAGAGTAAGACCTATTTGTGCATATTGGCTAAAACACATGGTTTGTGCTGCACCTTGAAATAGTCAAATAAGCTGCTTGCTAGAGGTCACTATTATGATGGAAAGTGACTCACTTTGTGACACCAGTGATAAGGAAGTCTAGTTTCAGAATTTGTAATCTTCCTGCTTTAATATTGGTTTAACATTCAGATGTATGTTGTTGACTTTGCTGTTTTTTAAAATATTGAAAGCCATGTTTTCAGAAAATTGCACATGCCAACATTTTCACAAGCATGATCATACACACAAGTGACCAGTGAAAAGCCACAGGGTTAGAAACTCCCTCCCTCTTTGCGTTATATGCTGAGCACAGCTTGTCTGGAACCAGGGATTTGGCCCTAAAATTTGGTTGCGATAAAACCAGTACTACCACAGGACAGGATAGAAACTAGTTTACAATCTAATAGTTCACTTCCATAATTCTGATCATACATGGTCAAATGCAGAAGGCTTGGGAATGTTGATTTTAATTTTTTTAATGTTTATTTAAAACACAATTTACATCGCTGACTACATGATCTTTTGTGATCATGAGCAATTCTTTTGTAATGATTAAACTGTATAGTAGTTTTCTTAACAGGTGCATTTTTGTGATGCTAGTTCATATTTTATCTTGTTGTGATTCTCAGGAAATAAATATAAAATACTGTATAAAGGTAAAATGATTATACCATCCTGTATGTACATATGGATATGGATCTGTTCTCCCTCCTCAGCTAAAATAACAAACTTATTCTCTGGGTCCTCTGACATCAGAGATTTCTAGGACCCTTTTATATTCATATTTCAAGTATTTCTCCTTTTCCAGAGAATATAAGCAGACAATAGGATCAAAATTGAAAATGATACACTATTATGACTAATAATAGCTTATATTCAGATAGTGCCTTTCATCCACAAGAGGAACAATACAGTATATTGCAATGGAAAATTTATATGCAGTTTTTCTTGGGTTGGAGAGGAAATGGCATATACTGTGTGTAATGTACAACAGCCTGCTTTAATGAGTTTGTAAAATAATTGGAGCAGAAGTGATTATTTGAGAGTTTAATAGCTGATAGAGAAAGTATTCTAAAAGCACCCCATAAGCAAATCACTTTGGTTGTGCTTGTACTTTTACCAGTCCATACAAGCACAGGAAAAGGTAGAAATATCCTTATAGAAAAGTAGTGAATGTTGTATACATTCAGTTAATAGTATTTCAGGTATACTTTTGTATAGCTAGAGGACAAGATACTTTTACGGTAACTTTTTTGCACTCTTAGCAAAATGCAGTGTTGTGTATGCTAGAGACCAGCAGCTGACATCCATTAGCATGTAATCAGGTAAGAATAAATGTATCCATGTTATAAAAGTATAGTTGTGCTCTATTGTACTCACTGTACTGAACCCTGCTTAGTAAGCTAAAACCTGACTGCCAGTATTCACACATGTGGCAAATATGACAAAATCAGACCACAAATATTTTGCAGCATTCCATGGTATCTCATGTATTTGTTTAATTTGCTGCTATAGCAACTAGATTCCACCCCGTTAGGGTTGTGGTGGTGGTGGTGTTTTTTTCCACAGACCTATGATCTGCTTGGTTTAAGTTTGGCAGACAGTATTTCCTTCAATTGAAGACATATGCACCAACTCAGTGACCAGATTTTTACCTATTTATCATTGCTGGAGCGAGCCATTATTTCACACAGAAGCAATATCAGAAATCATTTTCTGCCATTGTCTTTGTAATAAATAATCACTTTTTAAAAGTTCTCTTTTTTGCCTTTTTAGTTTTCTAATTACTCTCTTTTCAGTTGTACTTGAAAACAGGCAGCATTTCTGCAGAAAAACACTCTAGCCAAATGATTAATGCATGGAACTAGTGCCACAGCAGTAATGCTGCATACCTGCTGATCTGCAGAAATCAAGGATTCGGGAGTGACCTTGAGACGTGGTCTTGCCTACGGTGACTGTGAGCATCAGCTGTGACCTATCTTTGGCCAGGAGCTCCATTTGCCCCCCATAACCCAATCACACCCTGTAAGATATAAGTAATAAATTCCATTTGCATTTCTAGTATCCTATAGTGGGGGGGGGGGGGATCAGCACAAGGGAGAGAAAGGTGCCAACACCACCTTCTGGACAGCTCAAAAAGTGGTATTAGGAATGGCTTTGGCGGATGCTGTGTGCCTGTCTTTTAGAATGACCATCTTAGCCCCCTGGTGCAATGAAATGAGTGAGGAAATAAGAAAAATGGCAAAAAGCAGACCAGAAGCTGCCTTATCCTATTCTTGTTACAACTACTACTTATTATATCACTTGTATTTTTGTTCAGAACAAATGATGCAATGAGTTTTAATTAATATTATTTAAATCCACAGAGCTAGCAGCCCAGCTAGCATAGGGAGCAAGGATACAGCCTGACTAGAGAAGGGAGAAGAATTGAATGCTGGTGGTGCAAAATCTGTTTCAAAACCGTCCCCTCCAACAGCACAAAGGCTCCCTGCAAGACTCCTTTCTGTAGGGAAGGAAGCAAATGCCCATATCCATATACAGCATAGCACAACTGTCTGGGAGCATTATGGTGGTCTTTTATTTTCACTTTGCTCCCAAGTATGAAAAAGCATGATGTAGCTATTAAAGGACAGGACTGAGCTCCAGGAAGCCTTGGATCTGTTCTTGACTCTGCCACTGAATCACTTGGTGATCTTGGAAAAGTCTTACTGGGCTTGAACCTGCTATGTGCTAGCACCCTGAACTCCCATTGAAGTCAGTGGGAGTTGAGAATGCTCAGCGTTTTGCAGGATCAAACCCTTAAAACTTTTTTGTCTTAGCTTGCCTGCCTGTGAAATGGAGATAATAACACTGTCATACCTACATAATGGGGTGCTGTGAGTCTTAATTAATGTCTGTAACACCCTCAGATGAAACCTAATATAAAAGTCAAAAGTACTGTTATTTTTGTAACAAGGTGTGTCAAATATTTGTCACGGATTGTGGCAGGATACCAGAACTGATGAACTAATGGTGTGATCCAGTTCCGTGTAGGGTATACATGACCTATGTTTAAAATGATAAAATTATCCATGGATTTTATACTAAGGTTAGCATTGCCAATATCTCAAAAAATGCTTCCGATTGACCTGGTCCATGTGCACTATGGCAGCAGGCTAGGATGAGTGCAGAATGGGAGTTCTTCTTCGAGTGATTGCTCATATGGATTCCAATTAGGTGTGTTTGTGCCACATGCACTGTCATCAGAAAGTTTTTCCCCTAGCAGCACCCATCAGGTCGTCTGTGGAGCCCCCTAGAGTGGCGCCTTCATGGCGCTCAATATATGACTCTGCCGACCCGGTGCCTCCTCAGTTCCTTCTTGCTGCCAGTGACGGTCGTTGGAACTGCAGTGACTTGCTTAGCAAGCTCTCCTCGTTTTCCCTCATTTTCAGTTTAGTTTTGTTTACAGTTATTCCTAGCCTTGTTAAGTTTAGTTTTAGTGTTTTTGGTTGTTACAGCAGATAGCTGTTGGGAGGGGAGGTATTCCACTTCACGTCGACCTCATTCCCCACTGGGACTTGGGGTATGCCTAAGTTCCAAGGGTTCAAACCCTGCAAGGCCTGCAACAAGCCCAGGCCAACGGGCAACCCCCACGACACTTGCTTAAAGTGTCTGGGGGAAGCACACCAAGTGGACAAGTGCAGCATTTGTAAAGGGTTTTGCCCCAGAACAAAAAAGGAGAGAGAATTTCACCTCAGGCAGCTCCTTATGGAGAATTTCCCCTCAAGCAGCACTTTGACCGCAACCTACATCGGCACAGCAAGACTTAGCACTGAGCTCATTGGTGCGCAGCAACCTGGCAGCAGTGGTAGAAGCAGCACCACGGAAGGACTCAGGGAGAGCCCCGCAGCGGCACTGAAATTGTCAGGATTCATCCGGCACCAGTCCCATTCCCCAATGCAGAAGCAATACCAGAAGCAGGGGAGGAGTGGATCTATGATTCCAAGACCCACCCCTTTGGAGCTGGCCAGTGGGGCGCGTCCCAAAGAGGAGCACCCAGGGCCGAAGACTTTGGAGCTGGCACCATTGACCTCGGTCCTGCAAGGGGGATCATCGAGTCCAGTGCCGTTGGACTCCCCGAGCCAGGTCATTGAGGAGGTGGAATTGCCATCCACCCTGAACACCTTTGAGGCCGTGAGGAACCTCATTGCCATGATGGCACCACAGTCCCCAGTCCTTTGAGCCAAGCCTCCGGTACCACAACGTCGTAGTAACGTCTTGAGGCAAACCAGTGATGCTTCATCCCTCATCAGTGCCAGTGGAGTCCCGGCACCGCTCGGAGTCCCGGCATCGCTCACACTCACAGCAGTGGTCGCACTCGCAGCACCAGTCAGAGACACAGCACCGCTCCAGGTCATGCCAGCGCTTCCAATCACAATGCCAATCCTCATGCTGATCCCCGTTTTGCAGCAGGACCATGGCCAGCGCAGTGGCCATTTTGGACCCTGTGGGTGTACCACCAGGCCCAGGGCACCCAATCCAAAGGTGCCCATTCGGTGGCCTCTGAACCGCAGCTACCAGAGGCATCAGCCAATCGCCCCATCCCGAGGGGTGCCAAGGAGGTACCAGTCACACTACCTCCCCTGGAACCAACCCCAGCTCCTGAGCCTGATCCATGTGTGGTTGGCCCCAACAGAGAGGCAGGACAGGAGGCCCCTGGAGACTAAGAGGGTCAGGAGGACCCTGTTCCCCCATTAGCCTCCTCATCATCCTCCATGGACTAGGCTGTTGCAGGCACCTCCATCTCTGGACCACCCCCGTAGACAGCCATGCCCACCAGGACCTCCTTCTCAGGATGGTGCGAAATATGGGCCTGCAGGCTGAGGAGGTGCTAGAGTCAGAGGATCCAATGGTCACCATCCTGGCCCCGGAAGGCCCGTCACACATGCTTCTATCCCTCATCAAGACTGTACAGCCCAATGTTAAGACCATTTGGCAGACCCCAGCCTCCATCCCTCCCACCGTGAAGGGTGTGGAAAGGAAGCATTTTGTACCATCTAAGGGGTATGAATACCTCTTCACACACTCACAGCCTTGTTCATTGGTGGTGGCTGCAGTAAATGAAAGGAGAGGCAGGGACAACAAGCCCCAGTGCCTAAGTCCAAGGATGCCAAACGCCTAAATTTATTTGGACGCCAAGTGTATTCCACGGGGGGTTACAACTCAGGATGGCCAACCAGAGGCAATTCTGAGTTGATACAGCTTCAACTCCTGGAACTTGATGCTCAAGTTTAAGGAGCTGGTGCCAACTGAGTCCAGCGAGGAGTTTGGAGCAATAGTGGAGGAGGGCAAGGAGGTGGCATGGACCTCTTTACAGGCCTCGCTGGATGCTGCAGACTCAGTGGCGCTCAGCTTGTCCTCCAATATCGCCATGAGGTGTAGCTCATGGCTGCAGGCCTCGGAACTCCCACCCGAGGTTCAACAGACCACGCAGGACCTGTTTGATGGGGCAGGTCTGTTTGCGGAGCAGACTGACTCTCAGCTGCATAGCCCTTGAGTCTTTCAGCCTCACGTGAAGTCCTTGGGTATGCACACCCCAGCAACCCAACGCAAACATTTCAATCCTCAGCAGCAGTGTTCCTGTCCTTCTTGGCTAAGGCAGGACTTTTAGAGAAGAAGGGGCAGAAATGGCAGACTCAAGCCTTCCCACTTCCCGCCCGGGCAGGGCCAGGGCCCTAATAAACCATCGTCAGGTTCAAAGCAGGCCTTTTGAAGGTTCGGCACAACGGCCACAATTCCAGATCCTTGAATCGTCTGTCCCACTTCTGCCATGCTTGGCCCCAAATAACTTCGGACCGCTGGGTTCTCCTTATGGTAGAAGTGGGATATTCTCTCCAGTTCTGCTCCTACCCTCCCTCCAACCCTCCTTCCCCATCCGTCTTCAGGGACCCTTCTCACGAGCAACTCCTTATCCAGGAGGTGCAGGCGCTCCTCACCATGGGAGCGGTGGAGGAGGTTTCTCTGGCAAGGGATTCTATTCCCGCTATTTCCTGATCCCCAAGGCCAACAGGGGTCTCAGACCCATTCTAGACCTGTGAGGACTCAACAAGTTCATGATAAAGTAGAAGTTCTGCATGGTCTCCCTGGGCACAATTATCCCTTCTCTGGATCCGGGAGACTGGTACTCCTCCCTCGACATGAAAGACGTGTACTTTTACATAGCTATTCGGCCTGCACACAGACAATTCCTATGGTTTGTGGTCGACCACAAACATTGTAAATTTACGGTCCTTCCATTTGGCCTCTCAACAGCCCCCCGAGTGTTCACCAAGTGCATGTTCGTCGTGGCTGCTTTCCTCTGTCGGAGATAGGTGCAGGTATACCCATACCTTGACGACTGGCTGCTCAGGGGCCGCACTGGAGGCAGGTGGAGTCTCAAGTCCAATTGGTCAGATCCACATTCGAGAGACTGGGTCTCCTCCTCAACCTGAACAAGTCAACCTTGTTACTGACCCAAAGAACAGAATTCATTGGGGCGGTGTTGGACTTGGTTCAAGTAAGAACGCTTTTCCCAGAGTCCCACTTCCAAACCATGACGGACATCATTCAGGGCCTCAGGCAATACCCGACCACCACAGCAAGGGGATGCCTGGGACTCCTCGGTCACACGACAGCCTGCACTTATGTGACTTGGCGTTCCAGACTGAGGCTCAGGCCTCTATATGCATGGCTTGCTTCGGCCTATTGCCCGGGATGCGACAGCCTGAATTCAGTGATCACGATGCCGGGGCAGGTGCTCGAGTCCCTTCAGTAGTGGCTCAACCCTTGGTAGGTGTCTGAAGGAGTCCCCTTCAAGAGTCGTCAGCCCTCCTTGTCCCTGGTAACGGACACTCTGGGATGGGGAACACATTTGGGAGACCTCCAAACGCAGGGCCTTTGGTCGCAGGACTAGCTCACCCTCCATATCAATATCAAGAAGCTGAGGGCAGTGCGACTAGCATGCCAGACCTTTCAGGCCTGACTACGAGGTCAGTGTGTAGCAGTTCTGACAGACAACACCACTGCCATGTTTTACATCAACAGGCAGGATGGAGCCCGGTCTTCTCCCCTTTGTCAAGGTTAGACAGAGCCTTGTCGGCAGAGCGGTGCTCCAATCAGCGATTCCATAACTCTGACCCCAAGGCTTGGGGGTCACCTAATTGGAATTGATATGAGCAATCACTCGAAGAAGAAGAAAAAACAGTTACTCACCTTCTTGTAACTGTTGTTCTTCGAGATGTGTTGCTCATGTCCATTCCAAACCCACCCACCTTCCCCTCTATCAGAGTAACCGCAAGAAGGAACTGAGGCGGCGCCAGGTCAGCAGGGTCATATATTAAACACCATGAAGGCACCAGTCTAGGGGGCTCCACAGCCAACCGAGTGGGTGCTGCTAGGAAAAAACTTTGCGATGACTGTGCACGCAGAGTGTGCACACCTAATTGGAGTGGATATGAACAACTCATCTCAAAGAACAACAGTTACAAGAAGGTGAGTAACCGTTTTTTCTCCCTTATCTGAGGTGGACTCAAATGCAAATTACATCCTTAACTTCACTTTCCGAGGAAGGAATTTAATTTGGTCAGTAGGACTTTTGGGGTTTTATTTTATCATCTTGAACTTTACCAGTTTTTCATAAACCCTGTATGCACTGTTCCAATCTGCTGAGTCACAGCCATACATGTTTTTGTGGCTTCTTCTGCAATACAGTAGGCAGTGTAGAAAAGTTTTATGAACTATTTATGGGAAGGGTGAAGTATGTATCTCCATAAAACTGGTTAGAAAAGAAACTGAACATGACAGATATTTTTAAGCCACTTTATAAGATTAAGAACAGGAAAATGACATCATTTTCTGTAAGCCATTTTCTTTTATTTAAACGTAATATTGAGAATTTCTTTAATACAAAGTTTTATTGAGATTTCCATTAGCAAACATGGATAATTCATGTTGGCTGAAAATCTTTTTAAAAAGATATATGTACATATGCATATTTATGTGTGTATTCTTGGATCAGAAAATAAGGTTGAGAACATTTCAGTAGATGGAAGGCAGAGGAACTGCAGATGAAGCAGAAGAAGAAAGAGGGATGGAGGAAGAACTGAGTGTGTCAGAAGTTAAGAGAAAAGGTGATAAAGGTGCAAGTTGCTTACAGTACAAGACAGAGAGGAATCAATGAAGAGGAAACCAAATATTGAAATAAAGACGTGATCATGGTAGTCGGCTGAGAAGAGCCACAGAACATGGGACTGATAATCGTATGTCCTGTACATTGCTGAGGAGAAAGCTCAAAAGGGAAGTGAGAAATGTTTAAATTACATAGTGTATATTGAAAATTTGCCCTCTACTTTATTCTAGGCCATCATGTACAATTTTGGTTTTATTTGATTTCCTGTGAAGTGTATCATGCAGGGTCATCCTTTGCAGAGAGGTGGGTTTTTTTCTTCCCACCCTCCCTGCCTATGCAAAGCTTAAAAAAGCATGAATATGTTTTCTCTATGATCTTCATTTTGTGTTACCTGCCTCCCTGAATTCACAATCACGAATTTCCTCAGGGCTCTTGAGTCTTTTTATTTGATCTCTGCTCTCTGTCTGCCTCTAGTGTGCCCCAGAAAGCACATGGTAGCAGCACTGTGATGGAATGCACCCCTATATTCACACTCTACACACGATCGTTATAATCTTCATACCAAATATGCCTTGTGAGGTTTCATTTGAAAACTTAATAACTTTCTGGTCAATAATATCATGGTGAAATGTATCTAGCAATATATGTAAAGTTATAAATTGCTCCTGAATGATGATGGTGGCACATGTTCAAACACACATAGCCCCAGTTAGGCAGAACTGGCCAAGCAGGTCTTAAAGGATTGTGGGTTTACTTCAGTTTACGTATAAGTTGTAAACAGGGTCCTCAGACAGTGAGGGAGGGAAGACAGGAGACAAGAAAAATCTTCATTTTTGCAAACAGACGTGAGAAGAAACAGCATGGAACCGCTTTCGCTACTAGACACCATGTTGCCTCCTTTACTGTTTGAATAAACTTGACTTTGAGGGGTAACCTAGAAGAAAATGCATCTCAAAGGGGGACTGGACTATGAGAGCGAGGGGCAAAAACACCTGAAGTTCTCTCTCCCTAACCATCTCTTTTTTCACCTAAGACGACAAAGAGAAACAGCTGTTGGACTTTGGGAGTAGATCCTGGCCTGAGAGTTTGGTCAGCAGTGTTACTGGGAACATGGTTCAAGGTGAAGTCCCTTACCACAAGTCCAGCTTAAGTTTAGAAAGCATTCTATCTTTCTTTTTCTTGTAACCATTTCTGACTTTAATGCATCATTACTTGTACTCACTTAAAATCTATCTCTTTGTGAGTAAATAAATGTGCTTTATTCTTTAATCAAAACTAGTCCAGCGTTGTGAATTGTTTGGGTAACACTATTTGGGTAGCAGACAGTTGTATGTTGATCCCTTAGAGGGGCAATGGACCTGATATATCTGGACTATCCAGGAGAGGGCTGGACAGCACAAAACACACATTTTTGGGGGAGAAATCCAGGATGGGGGGTGTTTTGGGGTCACCCTCCAAGTACTGACCAAGGCTGCTGGAAGCCAGAGTGTGGCTGGTGTTTGATGACAGGCTGCTGGAGTCAGAGTTGCTGGACCAGGGCTGTAGCTATGCACAGACACTCAGGGTGTGACCTGCATGCTGCTTTGCTATTTGTGAGGTGCCCACATTGGGAACTACAGCAGCAAAGCATAGTGAGGCTCCCCAAGTTGCAGGACAAGTGGTGACACAACCCCTCACAGGTCTGGATTGCATCCCAGAATGTCATAAGTACCCAAAACTCTCTAAAGTCAAGCATCACTTTTTAAAACAATATTATTATTTCTATTGATTAATTTATATTAGAGTGGCAGCCAGAAGCTCAGATCAGAGCCCCATTGTGCTGGGCATTGTACGTACACTCTGCCTCAAAGACCTTACAGTCTAAATGGACAGAACAGATTAAGGGTGGGAGAAAGGAAGCATTATTATCTCTGTTTTACAGATCGGGAACTGAGGCACAGAGATTGACTTGCATGAGGTGGCACAGGGAGTTTGTGGCAGAGCTGGAATTAAATCCAGTCCTAGTCTAGTGCCTTAATGAAGAAATCTTTCTTCCTCTCCAAAGCAGGCATGGAACACAAACTCATACAGGATAGAGATTCATATGTGATTCAAACTTGGAGAGATTTTGGTAATTCTGTTCGGAGAACAAAGTGACTCAATCTCTGGGGGGTGGGGGGGTGCAATCTTGTGGAGGGAGATTTTGGGGCAGTTGCTCCAGGTTCTTCTTCACCCTGCTTACAGTTGTCATTTTTCATTATCTTAGTTTTAGTGGTGTTACTGGAAGCTGGTTCAAGGTGCACTGATTCTCGGGTTCCTAACATAGCCCTCTAGATGCTCTTTCAACTTGTTTGGCAGCTACTTCCAAAATATCTCAAGTGCACAATTTTATTTTGTACATTTTTTTTTACCAGGGGTAAATTCCCCAGGGATGCCCTCTCCTCTATGATTATTTGGGCAATGGGAGGAGAAAATCTGACCCATAAACAGAAAGGTGATGTGAGAAGGAACACTTTGAAAATGCAAACACTGTCCCAGGGGAAAGTGCTGCCTCTTCCTCTTCCCAGCTCCTTCAGACTTTCTTTGCAGTAACACTTTTTGGTGACCAGGACGTCTGGTTGAGGCACCAAGAGGAAGGGGCAGCTGTTATGATCAGTTACAGAAACACTTTTTGGTTGCACATTTTTAAAGGGACTGAGAAGCCTCTTGCATGTATTCAAGAGACACTTCAAGAGGCTTTGTGGAAGTCCAGTTAGATACATAGTTTGTGTGGGACATCAGAACAGGAAGTATAATTTAGATAACTTAAATAAAAGGTAGCATGGGTGAAACATGTTACTGACACACAAGTTGTGTAACTGATGGCCATGGAGGGGTTATATTTTCATTACTTCTCAGTATTAATTTGAACGTTGGAAGAAGGATGTGCCTGTTTAGAAGACAAAATATAATGTAATCTGATGTAGAAGCCTGCATTTACTTCCTTCAGATGAGAAATTACTGTGTGCTAGCCCTTTTTCAAATCTGATCTCTGCAGCTTAATTGGCAATAATACAAATGTTAACAGCTGTATAAGAGATGTTATTGAGTCCACAACAGTAGCCATGGTTACCTGCATACTTTCATTGCTTTATTAATGTGTAATTCATTTTTTTCTGGAAATACCATTACCAAGTAACATAATACAATACAGCCTCTTAGCGGGTATTACTGTGTAGAGAAGAGCATCTCTCAGTGAACCTGAAAGCTGTTTATATCAAACTGGATTATATACAGAACATACCACCTATATATTATAGATCCCGTAAATGCTGTATCGTAACAGAGGGAAAAGAGAATCCTACAAGTTTCAAGTGATATTACTCTAGAACTTTTCACAATAAAAGAAGAGACTACTTAATATTGTTTGGCATTAAAAAAAATGGTCTCTGATTTACACCGGTGGGCGTAGCTGATCTTGTGGTCAGAGTGCCCTTTCTCTCTGCTTCCTGCATCCAACTAGTGCTCTGAAAACTTGCACTACTGGTGAATCTCAATGAAAATAATTAGCCAGATCTAGATCCCTGCTCAATCCTTTTACTGCCAGTCTGGTACCACAGACTGGAGGGATAACTGACTTACATAGATAGCTGGCGACTCTGCTGATGTAGGGAAATCCCAGGATAGGATCACCAGTTCCTGTCCCATTTCAGCCCAGCATAGGGGCCCACTGGCATTTGGGGTGTGTGACTGGAATGCAGTCCTGGACCAATAAATTGGAATCTATAGGGCAGTTACTGCCAATATAAACTATAACACCCTTAAAGTTACTCTAATTTGTGTCAGAGTAACAGCCGTGTTAGTCTGTATTCGCAAAAAGAAAAGGAGTACTTGTGGCACCTTAGAGACAAACCAATTTATTTGAGCATGAGCTTTCGTGAGCTACAGCTCACTTCATCGGATGCATACCGTGGAAACTGCAGCAGACTTTATATACACACAGAGAATATGAAACAATACCTCCTCCCACCCCACTGTCCTGCTGGTAATAGCTTATCTAAAGTGATCATCAAGTTGGGCCATTTCCAGCACAAATCCAGGTTTTCTCGCCCTCCACCCCCCCACACAAATTCACTCTCCTGCTGGTGATAGCCCATCCAAAGTGACAACTCTCCACACAATGTGCATGACAATCAAGTTGGGCCATTTCCTGCACAAATCCAGGTTCTCTCACCCCCCCACCCCCCTCCCAAAAACCACACACACAAACTCACTATCCCGCTGGCAATAGCTCATCCAAAGTGACCACTCTCCCCACAATGCGCATGATAATCAAGGTGGGCCACCCCCAGCACAAATCCAGGCCTTCTCAACCCCCCACCTCCATACACACACAAACTCACTTTCCTGCTGGCAATAGCTCATCCAAACTGACCACTCTCAAAGTTTAAATCCAAGTTAAACCAGAACATCCCGGGGGGGGGGGGGTAGGAAAAAACAAGGGGAAATAGGCTACCTTGCATAATGACTTAGCCACTCCCAGTCTCTATTTAAGCCTAAATTAATAGTATCCAATTTGCAAATGAATTCCAATTCAGCAGTTTCTTGCTGGAGTCTGGATTTGAAGTTTTTTTGTTTTAAGATAGCGACCTTCATGTCTGTGATTGCGTGACCAGAGAGATTGAAGTGTTCTCCGACTGGTTTATGAATGTTATAATTCTTGACATCTGATTTGTGTCCATTTATTCTTTTACGTAGAGACTGTCCAGTTTGACCAATGTAAATGGCAGAGGGGCATTGCTGGCACACAATGGCATATATCACATTGGTGGATGTGCAGGTGAACGAGCCTCTGATAGTGTGGCTGATGTTATTAGGCCCTGTGATGGTGTCCCCTGAATAGATATGTGGACACAGTTGGCAACGGGGTTTGTTGCAAGGATAAGTTCCTGGGTTAGTGGTTCTATTGTGTGGTATGTGGTTGTTGGTGAGTATTTGCTTCAGGTTGCGGGGCTGTCTGTAGGCAAGGACTGGCCTGTCTCCCAAGATGTCATCCCCCGGATGTTCTGGTTTAACTTGGATTTAAACTTTGAGAGTGGTCAGTTTGGATGAGCTATTGCCAGCAGGAAAGTGAGTTTGTGTGTGTATGGAGGTGGGGGGGGTGGTGAGAAGGCCTGGATTTGTGCTGGGGGTGGCCCACCTTGATTATCATGTGCATTGTGGGGAGAGTGGTCACTTTGGATGAGCTATTGCCAGCGGGATAGTGAGTTTGTGTGTGTGGTTTTTGGGAGGGGGGTGGGGGGTGAGAGAACCTGGATTTGTGCAGGAAATGGCCCAACTTGATTGTCATGCACATTGTGTGGAGAGTTGTCACTTTGGATGGGCTATCACCAGCAGGAGAGTGAATTTGTGTGGGGGGGGTGGAGGGCGAGAAAACCTGGATTTGTGCTGGAAATGGCCCAACTTGATGATCTCTTTAGATAAGCTATTACCAGCAGGACAGTGGGGTGGGAGGAGGTATTGTTTCATATTCTCTGTGTGTATATAAAGTCTGCTGCAGTTTCCACAGTATGCATCCGATGAAGTGAGCTGTAGCTCACGAAAGCTCATGCTCAAATAAATTGGTTAGTCTCTAAGGTGCCACAAGTACTCCTACTCTAATTTGTGCTAGAGAACAAATTCTCTCCCATCTGCCCCCACGATCAGTGGGATGGAAAGGTGGTATAAAGTTACCTAAGCCCTTTGCTCCTTGCTCTCTCACCCTCCATCCCACCCTATCATGCTGAGCATAGGTGAGGTGCACCTGAGGACCTGGCCTGTTTTTTTGCCAGATTAATGAAAAGCAAACAATTAACTGCACCAGATTTTTCAACTGCACGCTAGCTTAGCTAATAAAGATAATAATAATAAATATTTCCACTTCAGAATATCTCAAAGTGCTTTGCAAATATTAATGCATTCAACTTTACAAGAATGCTGAAGCCCATATATTCAGGATTTAGGTTGGTTTGTTTGTTTTAGTGGGACGGGGTTAAATTAATCCTGAATGCATAACCAATGTAAATCAATTTAAAATAACAAGGAAATAGCACCCAAAGAGAGTGGATGGGTGTTTTGTTTCTATGGGATTGTGTGATCTGATTTCTTTCAATATAAGGTTTCTTTATACTGTTTCTACACTGTTCCATAGCATAACATAGCACACTTTGCATGCCTAACAGCATTTAATTGAACATGTATGTAAACTGCATTTAAAAATACTGTTACTTGACATTTGTGTGTTTACAGTGAAATCTGGGTATTGATAGGTTGCTGCATTGGCTTGAAATAAAGACCAAATAATGCAATACTTAAATATGACACTGAAAAATTACTAGGATTGCCCGATGAAACCATGTTGAAAAGAATGTTAAAGCTTTGATGAGCCAGACCCATTTTCAGTGCATTTCCGAGGACAAGAAGCAGGATGGCATTAAGATTAAGAGTCCCATAGCAAAGCCGGCTGTTGCCACAGTCTAGCTTCTGTTGCTGCTCCAGTGCTGCCAGGTTGGAGCTATTTATAGACATTAGCCCGTATCTATCCGTGTGCATAGACATACTACTCTCTCAGAAGTTTTTGTGTTTCTACAGAAGTGACGTCTGATTTATTTTCCGGTCCTTCGCAGGGTAGTTTGTTCTGTACCATGCAAAAGGGATGAAGCTTGACACATCAAAAATCTACACACTGTACATTCTCTTGCTTTGTATGTTTCTATTGTTTATGTAAAATGAACTCCTTAATTTCTGTTTGTGTACTCTCCATCTGCAAGACATCGGGCTTAATTTAGCTCTGGGATATGCTGGCTTCAACCAACTTGAGCATAGGGCCGCTCTCAGCAGAAAATCTGCCGGGAAGAGATGATCGGGAAGGCTGGTGCCAAGAGCCTGCACACCCCACTTCTCCAGGGAGCAGCACAGCCTCTGACTAGGGAAGAGGTGTGGCCAGGAGCCCCAAGGGGTGCATTGATTGATCAAATCTCCCAGTGAGCCCCTGGCCAGGAGGCTCCCATGGAACATTAGCCAGAATTTAAACCTGCCGTCCTTGCAGTCACTGGTCGTGCAAACACTGGCCTGCTGAGGGAGTATGCCGACCCAGAGGCAAAGCTGCTCCTGATTTTCACCTGCTGTGCCAGCAGAATTGAGACAATAGCAGATGATTTCCCAGCTAAAATACCAGTTACAGATGTCACTCTTCACAAGGGACGAGAGTGTTGGTTGTAACCCATGCCTCTGAGGGAATATATTGGTGGTACGCCTGCCAGAAGGCTATAGTTTGGGGAGGAATGGAGAAGCTACAGAGTTCTGTGTAATCTGCTAACTAATTTCTCATTTGGAATGATAGGTCTGTTCTAAAATGTATCATGTCAGCACTTTGATTTTTCATTTAACTTGAGATAAAAATTTCAGGAATTTTTTTTTAATTTCTGTTAAATTTAGAACCTCGGGGAGGTTGGAGTTGTTTCATTTGTGGGTATGAATGAGACAGTCCTTTTTAATCAATTATATCCAATTATGAGTGATGAGGGTATTCCCCCCCCCGTCAATTTTCTGACTTCTCACAACTATAAACATCCCTCATATCCTTTCACACATGGATGTTGTGGTTTTTACTCCTCAATTAACCTTGGCATTAAAAATTAACAGAATGCAATAGACTAAAGAGGAAAATAAGAGCACAGTAGTTGTACCTGATTTCTTTGGTCGCAGAAATAAAAACTCACTATAGAGCACAGAAATATGCTTAACAAGAATAAGAGAAATTGAAAGACTTATAACACATATGTTAACAGGTAAACTAGTGAAGGAAAAATGGACCAAGTGGGATGAAGTGATTGAAAACAAATCATTAATATACCTTATACAAGAGTATGGCTCTTCAATGTATACTGTAACTAATATTGCCTAAGTTCAGCGGTGTTCCCTTATCTTGCATATCTAAAACCCTCCCTTGTACAAGATATTTGTATTGTGCACAAATCTATTTACCGTTAATTTTTAAAAAGTAGTAATTAAAAAGTCTATTAGTGTAGTTACAAAGGCCTGATCCTGCAGCCCAATTCACGGTACTGTGACTTTAGTGGGGTTCCCTCTGAATGCAATACGTCTGTGTATGTGGATCAACTTGCAAGACTGGGGCTGTTTGATTCTAAACATGATTTCTGTCCTTACTCAATTTCTGTAAAACAGGAAATGTCCTTACTACCAAAATAGTAGGAATTTGGAAAGGGAGAAGGGCATAAGTTGCTTGAAGAACTCTTGCTTTGGTTTTGTTACAGTGGACTAGAATTTGGACTGTCCACTTGTGACATTCCAAAAAATATGAAGATGGTTCCCTGCATTCAGAATTCCCCCTGGCATCTTCAGAATTATGCTTTAAAAAAGAAAAAAGGACTGGTGTGCAAAACTGTCTAATAATTTTCAATTTGCATTCTCTCCAAAACAGTACTACAGCTTGTCTCAATAAAAAATTAAACCTATTTTCTGAGGAATCTCAGAAGGTTTCCCTCTGGTTGTAAAGGAAAGTTTTGATTGGGGCTGTGTGTATGTGTGCGTTTATACTACCAATAAAAAGGTCTCTATTTTAATCGCCTTCATCCTTCCTGGACCCAAATATAGGATATGATGTACAGTAGGCCAAGGACAAAATATGAGGACAGCAAGAAAAATAATTTAGAGAGGTGGGATCAGATTCCTTAGCATAAATAACATTTTCTCTAACCTTCATTTCATACTTTCACACTACTGATGACAATAATTTTAATAACAGTAGTGGGCGAACACCAGGTAAATGTCTGGAGTGGATTTTTCCTTATAATGAGGTGTCTCTTCCTAACTTACATTGGCATGGATGATATTAAGGAACAAAGCATAACATATTTGTTGACCCTTTCTACTGAGTAGCTGATGGTTGATATTTGACAGTGAATCCTGCTTACCATATCTCAGGCCTGGTTTGGGCAGGCTTTGAGCTGGCTGTAGTATTTCAGTCTAATGAATCAAACGATGGTCCCAACTCTGGGTGGTGCTGAGTGCCCTCAATTCATGTTGAAAAGCATTTCACAGAATTGGGTCTATAAAGGAGAAGGGCAGGACATAGGGAAACTTAACTGGGAACTCTCTTGGCAGTCTCAGCAGAGAGGCCAAGAATTAAATTGTCAGAAAAACTGACAGGGGTAGATCTTCAATTGCTGTAAATTGTCAGAGCTCCATTCACTGCAGTGAGAAGAACAGGAGTACTTGTTTCACCTGTGACTGGGTCAGGCCAGATGGTTACAGAAGAGTGATCCTATTGGTATCAGGGAAGTGGGCGGGCAAAGCCCACACACTGCTGAAGGATCCCCCCCCAGCCTAAGAGGGGGATCCACAGGACCTGGAAACCAAATGAGTACAGGGGACAACTAATGAAATAACAGGGACAGGAGTGTGATCAAAGGGTCAAATGGGGGAATGTGATAGAAGGCAGATATATTAGCCCCAGGTTAAGTAGGTCCCTTTTCCCTGGGTAAGGTAACAGGGAAGGTTCCAGAACAATCAGGAACTTCTGGAAACAAGGCAGACAGGCTGATTAGAACACCTGCAGCCAATCAAGAAGCTGCTATCAGAATCAATTAAGGGAGGCTAATCAGGGCACCTGGGTTTAAAAAGGAGCTCACTTCAGTTTGTGGTATGTGTGTGGGGAGCTGGGAGCAAGAAGCACTAGGAGCTGAGAGTGAGAAGGCTGGAGAACTGAGGTGTACTAGCATTATCAGACGCCAGGAGGGAAGGTCCTATGGTGAGGATAAAGAAGGTGTTGGGAGGAGGCCATGGAGAAGTAGCCCAGGGAGTTGTAGCTGTCGCACAGCTATTCCAGGAGGCACTATAAACAGCTGCATTCCACAGGGCCCTGGGCTGGAACTTGGAGTAGAGGGTGGGCCCGGGTTTCCCCCCAAACCTCTCAACTCCTGATCAGACACAGGAGGAGTTGACCTGGACTGTGTGTTCACGAAAACGGCCAAACTGAGGGCTGCCGTGAATCTCTGAGGGGAGCAAATCTACCAATAAGCACAAGACCCACCAAGGTAGAGGAGGAACTTTGTCACTCACCTTAGAGACTAACAAATTTATTAGAGCATAAACTTTTGTGGGCTACAGCCCACTTCATCGGATTCATAGAATGGAACATATAGTAAGAAGATAGATATACATACAGAGAAGGTGAAAGTTGCCATACAAACTGTACAAGGCTAATTAATTAAGATGAACTATTAGCAGGAGGAGGAAAAAAAACTTTTGTAGTGATAATCAAGATGGCCCATTTAGACAGTTGACAAGAAGGTGTGAGGATACTTCACATGGGGAAATAGATGCAATATGTGTAATGCAGTGGAGCTATGACAGTTTACGCCACCTGAGATGATCCCTCCAGGGTATGGTTGAGGCAGATTGTATATTAGCACCGCTCACGTTGTTGTTGTTCTGTGGATACTTCACTCCCCTGGGGTATTAATCTGGCACTTTTCACTAGTCCCAATATGACTTTCAAAAGGAAACATTTACCATTTTAAAACTGTGTCTCGGTTATTTCATTTCATTTTCTTCCTGTTGCTAACTTTTTCAGATTACAAACCATTCCCTTCCTGTATTCTTCTAAGAACAACTTGAATATTCATCAAAAGATAGTTCTACAAAGAGTTTTTGTATCAGATATGCCCTGTGATGAACCTAGATTTGGGCCTTGCGCTGGAAGGAGCAATATTAGTGTTTTAATTTTATTGCCCAAGCCTTGGTTATTTATCTTCCACGTCAGCATCTGAAAACCATGTACCCAACCTCCACTCCCTCCTCCCCCTCCCTGTTTTTCTGGCTTCTTCTTTTTTGGAGTTGCAAGGAAGAAAAAATTCTCCTCCTCCTGGAATATTTCTTTCCCTGAAGATTTGAAGCAACACATTTATTTTCTGCTAATGGAATTCTTTCCATGGCAGCAAATTATGACTTTGCAAAAACAGAGATTGTTGTGAACTGTCAGTATCCAAGTGAAGTTGCAGCCATACAGAGTCAAGTTTGAGTTTGAATTTCAACTCCCACTGTTACCAACTCACGTGCATATACACATACTCAGCTACTTTTAAATAGAACAGTTGTAGAATAGATGGCCTAGTTAGATTATTTTTAGTTTTTGACCTTTTCAGATATGAACTACAACACATTAAAACATAATGAGGTGGCACTATTATTTATTTCATAGGACAGACCCAAGGTGAAATATCAACATGAGGAGGGAGGAAGAATAAAGACTCTGATACACTATCATTTTTAGTAACAAATGGCCCGTTCCTTTTGGTAACTCTAATTTTACATGAGGCTGATAGGGCATACCTACTGCACACTCAGAGTGTGTGGGAAAGGGTTAGCAGCCAACAGATGGGAAAAGGGTAAGGACCAACCCAGATAAATTATCAGATTTGATGATGCAAGAGAGAGATTCCAGCTGGGATTCATGTAGAGGAAGATGTAAAGAGAAGGCTACTGGGTTGGGAGCCTGAGCACAATAAAATCCCTCTCCTTCCTGCTATTATCATAGCAGAGGCAATTGCTAAACCTGCTTGGAACAACTAACCAAGGGTTATAATAGAGTCACCATCTCTGGAAAATTTTAAATCCAGATGGGAGGTTTTTCTAAAAGCTATGCTCTAGTCCAAACAGCAATTAAATCAGGGAAGTCCTAGGGCCTGTGTTATAGAGGAGGTCAGACTAGATAATCACAGTGGTCCCTTCTGACATTATTTATGAATGTATGAACCTCGCTGATGAGAAGTGCTGGGAGGGAATTGGTGAGCTTATCTCCTGGCTACCCAGGGAGAGCTGGGATGACCTGGATAGATCTGAGTCAGGGACTGTATTAACTGTTGTTAGCGCATGGAGAAAGCCCACCTTAACCGTTGGGATTCAATTGATGGACCCTCTGGGTCTCTGCTGGGCTTGAAAGGAGCAGGAGTTTCATTAGCTTTTTGTGCTGGTCCACAATGAAGTCTTGGAAGACATTCTGAATGCTGATCCAGCTGCTTCCTTCTTTATTAAGTTTTGGGAACCTCCAGGCTCCGTAAGAGAGACTAGCTGTTTGAGCTGAAGCTGGAATCTTGCCACAAGCAAAGCACTCAATGAGTAACTTTTATATACATCATTCTACCTTTTTCTTTTTCAGACTTGTTGAGAGGTGAATGGATGATGATATACAGGATCCACTTCATATTCCTTAAATCCATTGACTTGTCTGGGTGTCTGGCTAGTTAAACTTAGCTTCCTGGTTTAGAAGTTATGTTGGAGTACTGTTAACAGTCCAGCTACAAATTCAAAGCAAATGAATATGGACCCGGCATAGTCAAACAGCGTGACCTTCCTCAGAAACACCAAACACACAGAAAATTACACCTGAAAGACATTTTTCATTGAAGTGCTTGCAGGGGGTATTCTTGACAAATTCCAATGTGCTCCTCAAGCATCCTTGTGTTCCTCAAGGAAAGTCCAGCCACCTTTTTCGTGACCCATGATAAACCCCTGTGAATAAAGATTATTGGAAAGTCTCCATTGATCAATGCCCATGCTGTTTCTTTAGATGTGATACTGTCCCTAAAACAGCAATGAGAGTAGCATGCTTTTCTGAATATCATCAATGCACACTGAAAACCCAAGGGGACATTTTTAAAACTCCAGACGGTTCAAGGTGACGGTAAAGCTCAAAATTAAGAGGAATATTTTCAACCTGAACATTTGAATTTGGCAATCAGTGTGCCATTTTAATAGTAGTAGTTTAGTTAGCTAGCCATACTTTATCTACCGTATCTGAAATGAAGATTTGTTAACTGATTTGTTCCTCTCCTACAAATTCTCTTTCTGTTACTTTTGCTGAATGTTGTGCTGCTTTCAAGGAATTTTCCTCCCCAAAGCCAGTTACAGAGAGTACAGTGCCACCAGGAAGCCTTTCTCTATTGTATGTCCAAGGACACCGGGGTACAGCTTATTCATCATTCCATCACATCCGTCTTCCAATGACTGAACTTGAGCAGAAGCATTTTAAAACAAAAAAGCCAATGTGATCAGAGCCAAATAGGCACATATGTATTTTCTGCTTAAAGACAAAAGGCAAAATGTTATGACTTTTAATGTTCATACTTTGCTATAGTAAGGTAAAAAGCCGTGTGAGGTATGTTATAATTATAAGATTGACCATAAGCATTCATCTCATCTGCCACATATATTAGTAGAGTATTTCTTTACCTAGGCTCCCACACCTGGTGGAAAGCCTAGATAAACCCAGGGTATATAATGCAGGTAGGTATTAGTATACACTAGGTATCTTTCTTTTAGACCCTGCTCCTGTTCTTCAGTAATCTTATTAGCATCACTAGCCCCAAGCATTTAAAAAAATGAGTTGGATCCCAAACATAATGACAGAGTTAAAAATAATAACTTGTAGAGCTATTTATTTGCCTCTTGGTGTCATAGTCTATAGGTTTCAGAGTAGCAGCCGTGTTAGTCTGTATTCACAAAAAGAAAAGGAGGACTTGTGGCACCTTAGAAACTAACAAATTTATTTGAGCATAAGCTTTCGTGAGCTACAGCTCACTTTATTGGATGCATCCAGTCTATAGGGTTCATTTTTTTTTCAAGCTATTCTCCACAACCATGAGGGCTAGAAACTTCTTGTGTTTTTTGTTTGGTTGGTTGGGGCAGGGGACTTGGTGTGGGGTGGTTGTTGTTTTTTTTAGTGAAAGCTGAGATTCTTGTCTAATCACATAATACCCCAGCTTCAGGATTTAAGCAAAACACCAAATATTGTGAGACTTGTAATAAAATTAGCAACATTTGATTTGTCCTTTATTATACTGAGAGCTTAATCAGGCCTGTAAATGTCAGTAAGTAAGACACGAGAAGTAATTCTTCCGTTCTACTTCATGCTGATTAGGCCTCACCGGGAGTCTTGTGTCCTGTTCTGGGTGCCACTTTTCAGGAAATGTGTGGACAAATTGGAGAAAGTCCAGAGGACAGCAACAAAAATGATTAAAGGTCTAGAAAACATGACCTATGAGGGTATATTGGGAAGGGAAATTTGTTTAGTCTGGAGAAGAGAAAACTGAGAGGGGACATGATAACAGTTTTCAAATACATAAAAGGTTGTTACAAGGAGGAGGGAGAAAAATTGTTCTCCTTTATCTCTGAGGATAGGACAAGAAGCAATGGACTTAAATTGCAGCAAGGGCGGTTTAGGTGGGACATTAAGAAAAACTTCCTGTCAGGGTGGTTAAGCACTGGAATAAATTACCCAAGGGAGTTGTGGAATTTCCATCATTGGAGATTTTTAAGAACAGGTTAGACAAACACCTGTCAGGGAAGGCCTAGATAATACTTAGTCCTGCCATGAGTGCAGGGGACTGGACTCTTCCAGTCCTGTGATTCTATGTCTGGTATGATACAGTGTTGTGGGGATATGATTCACATTTTCTCAGTTTGAAGATGTACCCTGTGCTGGAGTACAGTGTTCTTGTTATATTGGGATGAGGGGCTGGGTATTTGGGGACATGGGGGGTTGCATTAACCTAATTAATTATTTCATTGATTCTGCATGAACCTCGGAATCCATTCCCGCTGAGTGTGCTATTCCAGCCTGTAATGGACCAGTGTTCCCTGGAGGTCTTGCTTATTAAGCTATTTTAAAAACAAGCAGTACAGCCTCTCACTGGAGGGATTTCTCTCCCCAGAGCTCTTGCGGTAAAGTTTAAACAAACAAACTGAAAATTTTTGTAATATAGTTAGAGAATGGCCTGCCCACAGGGCTTCTTCCTGCCGAGTGTTCCTGGTGGGTTACCAGGCTCTTCCCAGAGGTTTGGCAGTTAAAGTCAAATTAAGCAGCGTTCTCCCTGTTTCAGGATCTAGCAGCAGTTCCAGTTCCCTCCACACTCTCCTAAGTTACTAGGAAGGAGCGACTGCTATCTTGCAGCCTCTCCAAGCATGCCTTTCTGTAGAGGTCTACAGCAGACCCTGGGATTTCATTTTCCAGGATTCGTTCTGGTTAAGTTGTAGGGGAGTCTTGCCCTGCCCACGCTCAAATCCCTGGTCCCAAGCCTTACACAGAGTCAGCGGCCTGGATACTTTCCCAAACCCCAAACTGCCACTCTGAGACCACTTCCTCTTTCAGGGTAATCAGTTCCTTTGTCCCACAGTTCTGTCTTTTTTTAAGACACTATACCTAGAAAGGAGTAATATTGCCCCAGAAACTTCCCAGCTCAGTCTTAAAGGGCCAGTATACCCCCTTACACAGCCTACTGACAGGAATAGAGACAATTGCCACTCTACTTCCCCTAAGAAAAGGTTTGGATCACTGGTTCAGAGCAGGCAGAGATCTTCTGGCCTTCCCCAGCCAACAGACCACTCCTTACTAGTCTGTTTAGAATGAATACAGAGGCAGGGAATACAGAACTCTGCATCTTCATACTTTCCAGTTTTTTTAGTTTGACCTTAACAAAAATTGTATGGCTTTCTAAATGCCCCCCAATTTCAATGTTCTTTTACAATTTTTCCCTTAAGTTACTGATATGGAATTACAACCTTAACTCCAGCTAAACAGAAGTTTTTCTTCTGGTTACTTTTGGACATTTGTGTTTTAGCTTTTTTCTTTTTTTAAAGGCCCTGGTTTGGATTTGTAAGGTCTTACGTACCCAGAAACTTTCAGTACAAGCTGAATCAGAAGTAGAATGTCTGTCTGTCTGTCTGTCTTTCATTCAGTCACATGCACATTTCACTCAGCCAATTTCTATTCTGTTAATAAAGTTTTTATATTAAAAAATGGCACTTCTTAGACATTTTGAAGAGAAAATGAAGTGTAGTATATTGTGTCTTAAGGAGTTTTAAATCTTTACTGGAATTTAGTGACCACTGGTAAATATAAAATCTGTTTGAAGTCAGGAGTAAGAATCTCAGACTGGACCGCAGGCTAGCTAGGCATCAGCTTCTAGAAAGAATGACTGAGTCAAACTACTTTTGGCACTAGTTTTAGTGTTTCATCTTTAAACATTTTTTATTAACCTTCCGTACTCTAGATGATATTAGATGAGCCAATGGGAGGATCTTGTGATCAGCAGGGTCTTATGTTTGTTGCTACAGTAGTTTGTGCAAGATAGCTTTAGAAACAACTGTAAATTATACTTCTGAAAGGGGAAATTTAATTAATTGAGTTTGTCATGTTTGTCTCCATGGAGTTTTTGTTCAACTCAGGAGTTCTGAAGATAAGGGTAAAGAAAAGCCACAGATTCAAAGTAAAGAAATCATTAAAAAATCACTCTTCATTATTTTATTGTTTAGTTTTATCCCTTCGCCAATGAAATAGCTTATATCAAGTTTCATCTAACCATATAGATGACAACGATGTGGGTTCTTGACCTGAAGGTCATGCACAGCAATCAGGGGGTCACAACCACCCTGCCCTTCCCATATTGTGAAGTGGGTGGAGGGGATTCTTCACTAGATCTGGAAGTGGGTCCTGGAGTGAAAAATAGTATGAAAAAGGTTGAGAACCACGGCTTTAAACCATGAGTTGTAGGAACTATGCCTCTAAGGCTATGTCTACACAGCAGCTGGCAGGGTGCTTCCCAGTGCAGGCAGACAGACTTGTGCTAGCTCTGCTGCAGCCAGCGTGTTAAAAATAGCAGTGCGGCTGCAGTGACACAGACATTGTCTTGGGCTAACCACCTGAGTACATAGCTGGGGTTCGGGTGGGACGGTACCCAGGTAATTAGCTGATGCCACCCTCAATGCCACTTTGACCCCATTGCTATTTTTAGCATGCAAGCTCAAGCACACATCTGTCTACCCACGCTGGGAAGCACCCTCCCAGTTGCTGCATAGACAGAGCCTAAGAGACACAGCACACAACTTGCAGCCCAGGGAGAGCAACAAAGGTGTCTTTAAGCCACCTTTATACCCTCAATCCTGGGCTGCTCCAGAGGACCAAGAGGTCTCCAGGGTGAACAGGGCCAGGGCCCTGCATAAGTTTATGGCAGACTCTCCGTGCTGCCCTATGGATTGCAACTCTGTCCGGAATCCCAGTGTTACATGATGCCATTCCAGCCCTGGAATGCCCCCTACATAAGGACTTGTGAGGAGATCTATGGAAGAGTAGCCTGACAGCTGTTCCCCCGGTGCCTGTGCTGGGGGAATCCTTCTCTGGGAGTTTACAGAGCTTGTAGGGCCCCTCTGCCTTTTTTAGTCAGCGTGAAAAGGCTGGAGTGCGGGTGAAGATCTCACTCTCTATTTTCTTCCAAGTCATTTTGATGAAGTTAAGCAAAATCTTCGCTTTCAGAGCTTACTTCTTGGATGGCTCTTGGTGAAATAGGTCTAATTTTTAAAATATTTTTCTCAGGATAAATGTGTGTCTGTCTGGATTGTGATAGTTTATACTGGATGGTATGGAGTACTAGGTGAAACTTATAAAACATATATGAATATGGATTCCTGCCTCTGAAAAATGTTTAATAACTATGTTAATCCGTTTATCCCTTTCATGCTGAAAACATATCTTCTCAAACAAGGAAAATGTATTATGGTTTAGTTTTCTCTTGATGTAGTTTCTCATTTGATATATACGGTGAAATCCTGCCCCCACTGAAGACAATGGGAGTTTAGCCATGGACTTCAGTGCAGCCTGGATTTCACTGGTGGCTTACTTATTTTGAGCAGCATGTTCACCTATTTATTGAAAAAAATAATTTAAAAATACCATTAAAAATTACCAGAGTTTTAAAGAATCTTCTAAGGTTGTTTTGAATTAGTGATAGTTTAATAAGGCAAGGAGTAGGGGGAATAAACAGGAAGAACTGGAAATATTAGCACATAGGCAAAAATAGTAGTATTGCAAAAATAGTATGGTAGTAATGGGGGACTTTAATTACGCTGAGATCTGTGGGAAAGGTAATATGGCAAAACACAAAATTTCCAGTAAGTTCTTGGAATGCATTGGGGACACCTATTTTAGGCTTGATTCTGACCAGCAAGGAGGAATTGGTAGTGAATCTGAAGCTGGAAGGCAATATGTGAGAAACAGATCATGAAATTATATATTTCATGATTCTAAGGAAAGAAAGGAGCGAGAGCATCAGAATAAGGACAATGGACTTCAAAAAAGTAGACTTTAAACTCAGAGAACTGGTAGGTAAGGTCCCATGGGAAGAAAATCTAAGGGAAAAAGGAGTTGAGGAGAGCTAGCAGTTCCTGAAGGCGACAGTATTAAAGGCACAACTGCAAACTATCCCGATGTGAAGGAGAGCTAGGAAGAATAATACGATGACAATATGGCACCAACAGGAGCTCTTTAATGACTTGAAAATAAAAAAGGACTCTTACAAAAAGTGGGAACATAGATGAATTGCTAAGGAGGAGTACAAAAGAATAGCACAACCATTTAGGGACAAAATCAGAAAGGCTAAGGCACAAAATGAGATACAGCTAGCAAGGGACATGAAAAGCAATAAGAAGAGGTTCTTTAAATACATTAGAAGCAAGAGAAAGATGAAGGAAAGTGTAGGTTCTCTATTTAGTGGGGAAAAAGAGCTAATAACTGATGACATCAAGAAGACTGAGTTGTTTAATGCATAGTTCGCTTCAGTCTTCACTAAAATGTGACCAGATAATCCACACAATTAATATTGATAAGAGGAAAGAAATGCAAGCCAAAATACAGAAAGAATAGGTTAAAGAACATTTAGATAAGTTACATATATTCAAGTCAGCAGGGCCTGATGAAATTCATCCTAGGGTACTTAAAGAACTAGCTGAAGCAATCTTTGAGAACTCATGGAGGATGGTTGAGGTCCCACAGGACTGGAGAAGGACAAACATAGTACCTATCTTTAAAAGGGGGAACAAAGAGGACCCTGGGTACTATAGATCAGTCAGCTTAACTTCAATACCTAGTACCTAGAAAGATACTAGAACAAATTATTAAACAAGCAATTTGTAAGCCATAGAGGATAACAGGTTATAATGAATAGGCAGCATGGATTTGCCAAGAACAAACCATGGCAAACCAACCTATTTTTCTCTTTTGACAGGATTAGTGGTCTAATATTACTGGATGAGGGAAGCATAGACATGATACATCTTGATTTTAGTAGGGTTTTTGACACTGTCCCTCATGACATTCTCATAAGCAAACTAGAGAAATGCAGTCTAGATTTACTGAAATTATTATAAGGTGGGTGCACAACTGGTTGAAAGACAGTACTCAAAGAGTAGTTATCAATGGTTTGCTGTCCAACTGGGAGGGCATATCTAGCGGAGTCCCACTGGGTTAGTCCTGGATCTGATACTATTCTAGATTTCATTAATGACTTTGGATAATGGAGTGGAAAGAAATCTTATAAAATTTGCAGATGAAACCAATGTGGGAGGGTTGCAAGCACTTTGGAGGACAGGATTAGAATTCCAAATGACCTGGACAAATTGGAGAATTGATCTGAATTCAACAAGATGAACTTCAATAAAGATAATTGCAAAGAAGTACACTTAGGGAGGAAAAATCAAATGCGCTACAAAATGGGGAATAACTGGTTAGGTGGTAGTGCTGCTGAAAAGGATCTGGGCTTTATATAGAGGATCTTAAATTGAATATGAGCCAACAATGTGATGAAGTTATAAACAAGGTTGCTGTCATTCTAGGGTGTATTAACAGGAGTGTTTTATGTAAGACATGGGAGGTAATTGTCCTGTTCTAGTCAGCACTGGTGAGGTCTCAGCTGGTGTACTGTGACTAGTGCTGGGCATCGTGCTTTAGGAGAGAGGTGAATGAATTGGAGAGAGTCCAGAGGAGAGCAATAAAAATGATATAAGGTTTAGAAAACCTGACTTTTGAGGAATGGTTAAAAAAACTGGTCATGTTTAGTCTTGAGAAAACAAAACTGAGCAGGGACCTATTAATACTCTTCAAATATGTTAAGGGCTATTATAAAGAGGACTGTGATCAATTGTTCTCCATGTGCTCTGAAGTTAGGACAAGAAGTAATGGGCTTAATCTGCAGCAAGAGAGATTTAGGTTAGATATTAGAAAAAACTTTCTAACTATAATGACAGGTTTCAGAGTAGCAGCCGTGTTAGTCTGTATTCACAAAAAGAAAAGGAGTACTTGTGGCACCTTAGAGACTAACACATTTATTTGAGCATAAGCTTTCGTGAGCTACAGCTCACTTCATCGGATGCATAAGTGAGCTGTAGCTCATGAAAGCTTATGCTCAAATAAATGTGTTAGTCTCTAAGGTGCCACAAGTACTCCTTTTCTTTTTTCTAACTATAAGTGTAGCAAAGCAGTGGAATAGGCTTCCAAGGGAGGTTGTGGAATCCCCATCACTGGAGGTTTTTAAGAACGGGTTGGACAAACACCTGTCACGAATGGTTTAGGTTTACTGGATCCTGTCTGAGCACGGGGGCTGGACTTGATGACTTCTCAAGTTCCATTCCAGCCCTACGTTTCCATGAGTCTATAAGGCAGGCTATTTCTTTTCCATCTTTCTTGCCACCCGCTTCGTTGGCTTACATGCTACCTAAGGATAAATGGCACAATGGGGAATTTATCTGTGGATCTGTGTCTACAGCAAAATAATTCCAGAAATTGCTAGCATGTAGACATTTGTTTGTGCACTTTAAACATACTTGACCAAATCCTTAATTGTCAAATGCCCAGAAATGATGCATTTCTGCTGAGCAAATTATGAGAACATGTGCACGCTTTGGAGGTGATGTCCAAGGCAGGTCTTCAGGGAAATGTTGGGAGCAAAGAGTGGGCATGTTGCCTACCAATGGAGATACGGTTAATGGGTCTGTGCACCCTTCAGATAGGTTTGGGCCAGACCCCAGGTAAGAAGGGGTCACAAGGCCACATCTGCTATCCCTTCACCCCCATGGCCACAGCCCAGTTATGCAACTGATGCCCATAGAGCTCATTTTGGCACCGAAATTTTCCCCCAGGTCCACTGGCTTTTAGCATATTTTGGTTCTAAACAGGCATTTTACTTGGGCTTTGCACATGTTTTAAAGATCGGCCCTTAATCAGCTATATCAGAAAATAAATATAAATGGAGACTAATTTTTAAATATATAAATATATCCTTATGATTTCATTGTTTGATCCAGCAGGAAGAGGAGAAGATAAACCACGAGAGAGAACATTTTTGTTCATATACTAATACAACTTCCAATTTTAGATAAGGAACTAGAGGAAAATAATTGGAAGCACATGCCTAAATTGGCACTTGAGCTCAATGTTAGTTTTTTTTGACAAGACAAATTCCACACAAAAAGAGGATTTGGGCCTGTTGAAGATGTTAAGGTTTACACCTGTGATCATGTTGTAAGTGCTTCTGGTAGGCAGGAAAGGGGCAAGAGAAATTCCTTCACATTTTTGAGAAAATTAAAAGAGAAATTGAACATAGTGCATGCCTCCTGACCATGGTAATTCAAATTCCTTTGTGCTGATACATTGTGAGCTAATGCTTCTGTTTTATAGGAGGAAGGAATAATTAAAATTTAAAATGTAGTTGGAAAAAATATCCCACCTTTTATTATTTGTGTAGTGACAACATCTGAGGTAGGTGTGTTATGCTTATAATAACACAGGATCTTTATCAGGGGAAAAGGCAATATGCCGCTGTCATAAATGTAAATACTAAATACTAAATACTAAACTGGGAGGAGTGGTAGATACACTGGAGGGGAGGGATAGGATACAGAAGGACCTAGACAAATTGGAGGATTGGGCCAAAAGGAATCTGATGAGGTTCAATAAGGATAAGTGCAGGGTCCTGCACTTAGGACGGAAGAACCCAATGCACAGCTACAGACTAGGGACCGAATGGCTAGGCAGCAGTTCTGCAGAAAAGGACCTAGGGGTGACAGTGGACGAGAAGCTGGATATGAGTCAGCAGTGTGCCCTTGTTGCCAAGAAGGCCAATGGCATTTTGGGATGTATAAGTAGGGGCATAGCGAGCAGATCGAGGGACGTGATCGTTCCCCTCTATTCGACATTGGTGAGGCCTCATCTGGAGTACTGTGTCCAGTTTTGGGCCCCACACTACAAGAAGGATGTGGATAAATTGGAGAGAGTCCAGCGAAGGGCAACAAAAATGATTAGGGGACTGGAACACATGAGTTATGAGGAGAGGCTGAGGGAGCTGGGATTGTTTAGCCTGCAGAAGAGAAGAATGAGGGGGGATTTGATAGCTGCTTTCAACTACCTGAAAGGGGGTTCCAAAGAGGATGGCTCTAGACTGTTCTCAATGGTAGCAGATGACAGAACGAGGAGTAATGGTCTCAAGTTGCAGTGGGGGAGGTTTAGATTGGATATTAGGAAAAACTTTTTCACTAAGAGGGTGGTGAAACACTGGAATGCGTTACCTAGGGAGGTGGTAGAATCTCCTTCCTTAGAGGTTTTTAAGGTCAGGCTTGACAAAGCCCTGGCTGGGATGATTTAACTGGGAATTGGTCCTGCTTTGAGCAGGGGGTTGGACTAGATGACCTTCTGGGGTCCCTTCCAACCCTGATATTCTATGATTCTATGATTCTAAAGGGAGGGGTGGCCACCTTTCTGTATACAGTGCTATAAAATCCCTCCTAGCCAGAGGCAACATCCTGTTAACTGTAAAGGGTTAAGAAGCTCAGCTAACCTGGCTTGCACCTGACCTAAAGGACCAATAAGGGGACAAGATACTTTCAAATCTTGGGCGGGGGAAGGCTTTTGTTTATGCTCTTTTTGTTTCTCTTCAGCTTCGAATCTGGCCAGGTCTAGTTTATTAGCTGCTTGACTGGTAGTCATTTTCCTGCTTTCTTGTGCTTAACTCTAGCTATACCCGAGAGTCAGGGGAAAAAAAACTTGTGAATTTCCCTGCAGAAGGTTAACTACCCTGTCTTTAGGTAGAGAAAACTCCAGCTCAAAAAAGAAAAATCCCTTTGTAAAAAAACTAACACCTCTGTCTCCAGGCAAATAGACAGAAAACCCTCTAGCTGCTCTCAGCTTAAAAATAAAAACCTCTTCAGGTCTGTGCTTTTGGTTCAAAATGATCTCTGGTTCAAAATGATCCCACCTCTCTGCCACCGTGTCAGGGTTCCTTCCCCACTCTGAACTCTAGGGTACAGATGTGGGGACCTGCATGAAAGACCCCCTAAGCTTATTTTTACCAGCTTAGGTTAAAAACTTCCCCAAGGTACAAACTTTGCCTTGTCCTTGAACAGTATGCTGCCACCACCAAGCGTTTTAAACAGAGAACAGGGAAAGAGATCACCTGGAGACGTCTTCCCCAAAAATATCCCCCCAAGCCTTACACCCCCTTTCCTGGGGAGGCTTGAGAATAATATCCTAACCAATTGGTTACAAAATCATCAAAGACCCAAACCCCTGGATCTTGGAACAATGGAAAAATCAGCCAGGTCCTTAAAAGAAGAATTTTATTTAAAAAAAAAAAAAAAGAAAGGTCAAAATCATCTCTGTAAAATCAGTATAGAAAATACTTTACAAGGTATTCAGATTCAAAACACAGAGGATACCCCTCTGGGCAAAACCTTAAAGTTACAGAAAACAGGAATAAACCTCCCTCTTAACACAGGGAAAATTCACATAAAACAAAAGATAAACTAATCCGCCTTACCTGTCTTACCTATACTGGTTGCAATATTGGAGACTTGGATTAGGATGGGTTGGAGAAGATGGATTTCTGTCTGGCCCCTCTCAGTCTCAAGAGAGAACAACCACGTAAGCAAAGAGCACAAACAAAAGCCTTCCCGCCCCCAAGATTTGAAAGTATCCTGTCCCCTTATTGGTCCTTTGGGTCAGGTGCCAGCCAGGTTAGCTGAGCTTCTTAATGCTTTACGGGTAACAGGATGTTGCTCTGGCCAGGAGGGATTTTATAGCACGGTATACAGAAAGGTGGCCATCCCTCCCTTTATATTTATGACAGCCATGTTTATTGAAGATACAACAATTAGCAAATGCATTCAATCACACACCACACACACACACACTGTCCTGCCAGTCGATGTTGTAGTTACCAGTCCAGATCAATCTAGTGGCCAGCTAGGTTGATCTCAAGTAGGGAAGATCCGGGTTCTGTTGGTCACGACACGATGCTCCGGGGAAGTCTTGGCAGGACGAACCCAAAGTTTCATGGCAAGGCACCCTGTTTATATAGTGATTTTTCTTGACTGGGGCCAATGAGTTTTGCACCGTCATGCTGTAATCAATTGTTGTTTGACAAGTGCTTGTTTTTTTAAATTGTCCTTATTTATCATTTTGGTTTTTTATTAATTTTTGTAGGGCCTTATTCCATTCTGGTTTTGATTACCACTATTTTGTCCCTATTGATAGGTGCCTGTCTCATTTTTAGAGGAGTCAATCTGCCCTCCTCTGACATTTCAGTAGGGGTATGTTGCAGCCTCCTGGCGCCCTTGCGTCTGTCTCTGGTTCCTCCCTAGACTATCTGGTTCAGCAGTGGCCTTCACACTTATTTTTTAACCCACACATTCCTGTTTCACACACAAAACAGAATTAATTTACACAGAACATTTTGAATGGGAACATCAAATTGCAATGCAAAAGAAAACAATCATTGCATTCTTCTACTTATTTTAAAATGCTAACCCTACAACAAATTGATGACCCTCAAAGGATCTGTTACTGCCTTGAAATCAGTCCAGACACAGATTCTGGCTGATGTATCTCTGCCAGTGGCCCATTAAGCCATTCCTTTCTGCTATTCAAAAAGGGTGGCTGGCAGGATATGATCAAATCAAACACTAATACATTTAATACATTCTACATTATTATTCTTGATTTTTTATTTTAAATTATATAAAATACAAACATAAAATTCTGTTACTACATGTGCAACACTTAACAGTGACAGCAAGACTATAACAGGGTTAAGAAAAGAACTAGATAAGTTCATGGAGAATAGGTCCATCATGGCTATTAGCCAGAATGGGCAGGGATGGTGTCCCTAGCCTCTGTTTGCCAGAAGCTGGGAATGAGCGACAGAGGATGATTACCTGTTCTGTTCATTCCCTCTGGGGCACCTGGCACTGGCCACTGTCAGAAGACAGGATACTGGGCGAGACGGACCTTTGGTGTGACCCAGTATGGCTGTTCTTATGTTCCAATTATGCTCTATAACAACCACATTAGATGGGAGGCAGAAGAAGGAGGCTAGTTCGTGCTAGACTATTAAAGGCTAAGCGGGGTTTTCTGTTACTCAGGTCAGTGGGGATGAGGTTCTTATTGTTCCAGAATTTTGACCAAAAATGACAAACTTTTCAACTAAGTTGTTTACCTTTTTTGATCAGCTTTATTGTTATCTCCTTACCCAAATCCAGTGGACCCCAGCAAAAGTTCTAGACTCTTGGCTCCCTGAGGCTGTGCTCTCTTTCTACTTATACTGACTTCCCAGTCTCCTCACACTCTGCGGCTGAGCTCCCAAACTTAGCTGGGTAAGTGTGTTGAGGGGCTTGGGAATGGCTGCTGTGATTTATTGATTCATTTATTTGCGCTGCTGTGCCATTCTCAGGCCTCTAGTAGAAGACTGACTCTGTTCCTGGAGGTGATACGCAACAGCATCTTGTCCACCCTGTCCTTTGTGAAAGTAGTTTATGCCATACCTGATTCCAAATCAGCTGTCTCTAAACCTGCCCAGAAGTAATACTCACTTCCAGAGGATGTCTCTGGTAGCGCCCGTGAACCTGTAAGAAGCATATTTACATATCTGATTCCTGGCTCTAAAACCCTTTCTGTTATTTGCATTACAGTAGTGCGTAGGAGCCTCAGTCCTGGACCAGGATCCTACTGTGCTGGGAGCCCAGCAAACAGAACAAAAACATAGTCCCTGCACCAAAGAAATTATGATCTGTATGTGTCTGCCCCTCAGCAAACAGGGTCCCTGGCAAAGGGGAATGGAGGGCTCACCAGTGTCTTCCATTCTGAAGCTGCACTTCAAAATTCGGGCTTCAGAATCAAGTGTTAAATGTAACTACCTGTCAAGTACTCACTTCTCAGACTTCTTGCGCAGCTGCCAACCGAAGGCATGGACGGGGAATTTCCTCTGAGGTGGCTACCATTGAGACGTCATTCTCTCACAGTCATTTTCCTCACCCTTTTCATCTTTCACATCCTCAGCAGCTACTTGAGGCTGCTGCATCTTGTCATGCCAGCTGCATCATCACCTCCTGTTTCATGCTATGTTTATACAAAAAAGAAGCTCTTTCCAGATTTACAAAATGACAGGCAGCAGATTTTCTGTAATATAACTGCAAACAAGGAAGGACTGGTTCTTGAACAATGTGCTTGTACTAGGAGATTTAATTTCTTGCTGATCAAGTCACAGCACCAAATGGTTGACCTACAGCATCCTGAGTATCTCTGTTTTCATGATGCAGATCATTCTTAGGAGAACCTTGTTGGCTGCTGGCCTGTCCTCTCCGTGACACCACTCACAGTTTGGCTCAGGCTCTTTTTTCAGTGCTTCAGCTTTATTTCTTCCATCTAAAAACTGGTAACAGATTCCACATCAATCATAGTCCCCCCTGCCCAATACCATGAGAAACCTTGGGGTGTTCTGCAGGTGCCTACAGGTTTCCACACTACAGACCACATGCCTGAGTGTCATCCATAAACTGTGCTCTTTTCTCCCCAGCCAAGAAGCTTCCTCTCAGAGCCTTCTTGCTCCTGGCAGCTCTTCTCCATTCCTGCTGCAGGCTATCTGCCTGGGAATCCACCTGCTCCACGGTCTGAAAGAAAAAAAGAAAAGAAAAAACCTTTCTGCAATGAAAGGGAGACCCAGGTGCACTTCTACGTAGGGTGTGTCAGGCTGCAGCTCCTCTTTTGGCTCCTTCAGAACCTCTTACTGAGGCTCTGACTGCACTTTCCCTTACTTGTTTATCCTAGAACACCCTATCCATGGCCCATGAATTACATGAGACCTTGTCAACCTCTTCCTGGCACTGGCCAAGATGGCCTTCCAACACACCAGTAGGAGGAAGCTAGCCGGGGGGGTGGTGTGTGGAATGCTCTACAACTGGGCCATGTCCACTGACTCCTTAGACACCGTTATGGAGCAGTGGGAGCGCTCTGGGCTTCTCTTCTCAGTGTCCCCTTCCAGTTCCCTGATTTGTAACCTTTGGCCTCACTTCCATCCTTGTTTTCTCCTTCTTCGTCCCAAATAATCACTTGTGGCCTGAGCTCAGTGGTTCCTCCCCCACAGTTGAGGGGATGGTCCTTTAGCTATGGGCAGGCCTAAGTCCGCCATTTTCTCAGCTACCGCAATAGGTACACGAACCAACACTTTCCTGGAGTGCTTTCCCCCTCCCACCTCCTGGATCACCTACAGTAACCTTCCTGCTCCCTGCAGCTCTATTCCCAGCTGAGTTTGTGTAATCAGCTGATTTCTCACTGATCAGTTGCAGCTGAGAAGTAGTTGATCTGTCACAGGTGAAGTTGGGTCCAACCCCCCTTAAAGGGCTAGTGACACTGGGACAATCCTCATAATACAGATAACTTTTAAATGAACACAAAGATACTCTCATAATTATGTGGTGAGCTCCACAATTATCTCTTTATATTTAGATATTCAGTTTTCATTTCCTTCTCTGCTTATGCATTTACAGATCAGCGATGTCTGAAGTGGAATTCAGTTTTACTGATCACCACTTGTAATGATTGTTGGTGGCAACACAGCTGAGAACTTAGATTCCTGAAGACACTTTCCTTCCTTGTGGCCTTTTATGGCACAGCCCCACCTTAAGGGTGTCAAGTCCTATTTTATCCCATTGGAGCTATGACTCAGCAAGGTAGAATACCTCTCACAGCACGGCAGTGCACAGAAGGCATGAACTTGCTGCTACATTGTTCTTAGGAACTGCAGCAAACTCTCTACTGTGCACCTGGCTAGCTGCACGGGCAAGGGAGCATGGCAAAGAATGACTCGCACCACAGAGGGAGAAATCCATGACCTTCCCAGAGCACAAGGACTGTGCTTGTGCCCTGTTTCTGTGTAATAGTGCTGGGTGGGAAATGGTTTTCCTGTCACATGAAAATCTTGAAGAGCTAAAAAATGTTCCTGTTCCACATTGGGATGAACCTGAGACTTTTAAGTTTTCACAGGAGGGAGGGTGACCTCCCCACACATAAAATACCCAATAATCCAGTGATTAAGGTACTCTCTTTGGATGTGGGAGACAGCCTCAAGTCCTTTCTACAGACCGGGGAGCGTCCTAAATACCGGGCAATAGAGTCAGTCTCTCTTACTCGCTCTGGCCTAATGAGTATTTAATTGTTTATACATAGAACAGCTTCAACAGGACAGGAGAGACTGAGAAAGACCCATCCTCAAATAGCCTGTTGTCTGGTGGCTAGGGCACTTATATGGAAGTCTGAGGTTCAAGTCCCTGGTCTAAATTGGAGCTATTCTTTATTCTCAGGGAGTGTCTCTCTTTCTTTAGTTTTGAACAGAAATTCCATCCTTGATTCAGGAAACCTTTCCCAGTGAAAGTTTTGTTGAAACTGGTGCATTCCTGTGAAGAATTTTGGTCTCAACTAACTGATATTTTCCTTCAAAAAAAGAAGTTTCATCTGAAAATTCAGGACTAGCTCTACTGTGCAGGAGTGTGATTCTTACCACTTCCCCCTCACTTCTTTGCGCTCCAGTAGAATAGCAAGGCACAATATAGCTTCCAGTAATGTCTTTGGCCCTAGCTTATAATTATTAGTGGGGCTTTTGGCACCAAGGATCAGATAGGAAGGAATTTCTTTGATTTTCTTTGCTATTTCCAAAGGTAAGAAAAAATGTTTAAGTGCCTCTTTTCTGTAGGCAAAGCATATTTTGTTGTGTAGGGCTGCCAGTGACAGCCAATTACAACCTGACTGACCAGCTATGATACTCAAATACCTAACAAAACTTGCTCTTTCCTTACGAGATGGAGATTTTACTTGTATGCCTGGGCCTGTTATGTATATAGTTTGGGTTTTGAACCTTACATAAGTAGTAACCTTTTAATTTTTGCTTAATTCAGTAAGGTTCTTCTCTCTGATGAGATTTAAGTGTGGTGAAATTGCTCTACACTTGAGAAGATACCATAAAAACAGCACTTTAAGGAAGGAAACTTTTTCTATTTGTCACCCACCCTTTCTTTGCTAATTTAATTAAATTTTTAAAAGCTGGGTGGAAAATATATTTTCACTGCTCTTAAAAGGATTCATTCAGCCTTTCTTTAGTAGTTCAAGTGGTTGGTATTTCTGCTGGCTTCTGAAATATATTACAAGTCACAATCTGGAAAAAGTTCTTAAGCGGTTCCAAGTCTTGTTGTTGGATTTGGATCATCATTGGGTCTTACTCTCTAGCTCATCCTTAACAACTGACAAAATATTTACTCTGCTCAGTACAGAAAAGGATAACTTTTTCCAAAATATTATACAAGGCTGGAGTCTGAACACAGACAATGAGGCAAAAAATTGGACCTATCCACCAAACCATTTAGTTGAGTCATTTTCCAGAGTGCCATCAGAACTGAGCTTCATCAACTCCTTGTGCTGCACTTCTTGAAATATAGGAGAGATGAGTAGGTAGCCAGGTCCTGAATAATGTAAACAGGAGGTATCCAGGTCTGAATAATGTCAACTGTCCATGTATTTGTAGATGCATTTAACATGGGGGAGTTCATTGCTGTATGTATAAAACCTGCACTGCATAACAAAACATTTGTTTTCATTAAGCTGATCTCATATTTTCAAAGTAAACGCCTGAGTATCTAATCTCAGATGGATAGGTTGTTGCTTCTGGCCTTGTTGTCTTTCGGTCAGTTTTTGAGTGGAGGAACAGTTCTTAATCCATTTAAACCCCGGTGTAGACCTTAAAGTGGAACATCCCAGAGTACTGTTAATGTATCAATCAGGAAAAGCTATTTTTAATATTATTTCTTGCTTATTTTGAAAAATATATGGGTTAGGAAATAACTCTGACCCTAACTAAATTGTCCCCAGACAATAAGAAACAAAATTTCGCACAAATAAGCATACCAAATAGTAGGTTTTCTTCTGTATATGTGCTGTCTCAATGTGATTCTTTGCACAAGCGACTCCTAAGTAACTATCTTCCATTGTCTTTTAAACAATAGTATAATGTCATTGTTAGATCAAATAGCATGGCATATCTCCAGAAATAAGATCACACCTCATTACATACTTAAGAAATTCAGTGTACTGCCGTCAGTATTTCTGGCACATAGATTCTTTGTTTTTTGTTTGCTACATGTAGATTTCAGTATTTTTTTCCTCGCTATAAAATTCCAGAAATAACAAGCAGTTGTTCAGCTCTTGTGTTTCAGAGCCACATTATTTTTTAAGGTAATTGTTTTGTGAAAAAATTTTGTCATGGTTACCATTGCGTTTATATCCATTGATGTCATGTCACTGTTTTCCCCTGTTAGTTAAAATAATAAGCAATATCATCTTCCATCTCTCTAAGAAACAGAATGACACAGCTGAGGTGACTGCAGAGATTTGGGGGCGAGGGGTTGAGGTTTGTTTAAAAAAAATACCAACAGATTGAAATGTCTTTCCTAATCACAGTGATGTGCATCTGAGTTGTGTGTGAGTGCGCCCTACAAAGCAAGGCAGATTGTGCTGCTGTCATCTGTCCAGAGCCCCAAAGGAAGCAAATTCTTTGATTCTTGCTAACTGATCCAGATCAAAGTGTTCATAAGGGCAGGCACAAAATATCACACACTCCAAGTGGAAAAGCAAAGAGCCCCTGTTTGAATTTGTTTAGGAAACGTATGAAGATTGGTCCTCTCACTTCCCTTCTAAGCCTCTGAAGCAGTGACATGAAAGTCCTGTGAATGCTGTTACCTTGAACCTGTTTTGAGTTTATAAACATTAAAACCAATTGGCCAGCTTTTTTCACTGCTATATTCTTGAGATGTTTATGTAACCTCAGGAGGTGGAGGTGGCTTTCAGTGGTGTAACTTAGTATTTGAAGCGCTTAATTTATATTTTAGACACCAGTGATTAATTATTTATTAAATCATTGACAAATTGGAAGCATGTACAAAAGAAAAGTAAGATCACAATTCACTTAATGTAATTTTGTCAAATGGAAACCCTCTAAATATCTTGTGTGAAGATTGCTGATTTTATATGTAAATGACAAATAGGAAAAAAGTCTGTACTGTGTTTGTATCTAATGTTTCATTGCTAAATAAGAGCAACACTGCCACAAATCAATGAACATTTCCTTTTGAAACGTATACATTGCCAGTGTACATATCTGCTCTTCAAACTCATTCAGGATGAAATAACAAAGTAAATATCTGAGCTATTGTTCTTCTAGAAACCAAACTTTTCATATCGAGGAAATGTGGAATCAGATAAAGCATCATTGTCAGCCATTCAAATTAACATCAGCCACATCATTATTACTTTTGTTTTGGCATTTCTTAAAAAAGTCACAGTATATTCATGCTTAAAAAGTGTTCAGACCAGTGCAGGAGGATTTAACTACACATTCTCCTTATATAATGGAAGACTTGGGGCTAGATCTCCTACACTACTTTAAAAGGCTCAACAAATATATATGTCTCCAACACCACTTTGGAATTTTGCCAGCAAAAGTACTAAAGCTTTGATTGAAAGAGATTAACCAAAGATTTTAAAAAAACTTTTCTCATATGATTGAGCAGCCCTGGCCAGGTACGGACATATATGATTTCCTCCCTCTTATATATTTTTTTTAAATAGCAAAACTCTTTCTTTCTTTTCTTTATCAGTAGTAGTCAAAAAGGTCAGTTGAAGGTCTGCTTAAAATAAAGTTAGACATGGCCATAGGTGGCTTATTCTTTAACAAGATTGTACAAATATTTTAAAATTTGGAGAAGATGAATACATTCAGTGTATAATATTGAAAAGTAATCAATTGCTGAAAATATTCTAATTCCATATCGTAGGGGCCAAAACATGAATTTTACATGTCTGGCATTGTTTTACAATAATTCAACTTTACAATATAATATAGTTACGGTCTTTAAACTATCTCCTGGAAGTTGGACACATGGAGCAGAGCTGTATAGCAGCTGGGAGGGTCACCTCAGCTCCCCAGACGTGTCTCATCCTCACTTGGCTACTGAACACGCCGAACACTTTCTCTACTTTGGGTAGGAGACAGGAAGGCCTTGTGTAAAACCAGCTAAACCTCCCGTATGCCACGGAAGGATTCTCTTGTACCAGCCAAGCCAGTTTTGTGGCCGCTTTACACGGGCAGACCAGTGCCGAATAGCTGCAATGGGGCCAAGGTCTGGTCTTCTATATCTTTATCAAAATCAGTCATTTTAAATTAAGGGAATCAGTCTTAGATTCAATCAAATCAAAACAGACAGAATTCACTGTAATTTATGGGAATGTTTTTGAAGAAACATGATGGAATCCAAGCAGCAGCTTGGAGAGCCTCTGTTACATTTGATGCAAAGGAGCATGTGAAGGAGAGGTTAAAACAATAACTTCTCCTCCTGCCTCTTCCACTGCAGTATTCCCAGAAAGTGTGGCTACCACATATTTACAGTTCCTTTGTCTTCCAAGTTCTTCTGTCGTCTCTGAGGAGACATCATGAAAAAAAGGAAGAGAATTAGAGCTGGACTCTCCAGTCTGCTACATCCAGCTTCTGCTGTTTGAATGGCACAAAGTGGGCAGAAACTGGATGGCAAAGGCTAGTAGAGAATTCTTCTTTTGCAGGGGAAGTCTCTGGTGCTGAAAAGCAGATGGAGGCCTAACCACTTCCTACAGCAGCTGGTCTCCAAACCCTGGTGTAGGGCTTGTATCTGGATGGGTTTGGAGGGGGTATGGCAAAGCGCAGCTCTGCTGTGCTGATCTTCTGCTTGTGCAGGGTCAGTTAGGACAAGTTACCTTAGAAACTTTTGCTGGCGTAGCAATGTTGGTTAGGGGTGGCATTTTTTACACACTTCAGTAAAAGCCCTCATGTAGATGCAGTTATAGTGGCATAAAAGGGTTTTTGCTGGAAAGGCTTATTTAGCCCAGGGAATTAGTATAAAGTGCAGCTACACTAGGGGGGTAGGCCAGTGTAGTTCTACTGACTTTGCTCTACCTGCAAGTCTTTTCTCCTATAGATTACATTTTAGGAATCTTGCACCAGTGACATCAGCAGCTTTAATTTATGCTGGGGCCAGGCAGCATGGGATCATGGAGTAGTGGGTGAAATTCTGAGGCCTGTGTTGTGCAGGTCAGACTAGATGATCATAATGGTCCCTTCTGACCTAAATATCTATGAATCTATGAATCTGCAACTGGTTCCCAGCAGTCCCCTCTCTCCCCTGCTTCTGACTAGCACTTGGATGCAGTGGAAAATTGAGCCTCTAATGTCTTCTTTAAATTTAACACAATGACCCTGATCTCAGCTCAGAACTAGTGGAGGGTGACCGCAGATGATTGTGGTTTCCTTATTCAGAGCTTCATGGCTTTGATGCAAGTTATGGCAGCCCTAACATAAGCCACTGGGCTTTATATCAGTGGAGAATCAGTTATAGTGGAGCTTCACTCCACCACACACTCTTCCATCCCAGGTCCTGCCCATGGAACTCCCGTGACATGTCCCCTCCTTCCCTTTATATTGGGCGTGGTGGGAGGAACTCGTGTAGAAGACAGCAGAAAGCTCATGTGTAGAGGGGAAATATCCACTAGTTATTTGCTGGCATTTGAAGGTCAATTTGTGCTGCTAATACAGTGTATGATGCATTAATCCCACTTCCCTGTATTGTAAGTCTGAGACAACTTCTTGAAATCCTTATTTTAATGAATAAAATATTTTACTATTGTATTACTGTAATACAATTGCTGTAATTGCTGAGGCCATCTGATGAATTCCAGTTAAAGACTCAAAGGTAAATACGAGCTGTCAGATCTGAAAAGCTGAATGTTTTAGACATTAAGTATTCTGCTTTAATTCAGAAGTTTTATTCTGAATTCTTTTCATATATGGCCTTTCAGTTTTGCCAAGACCTACTATAAATATTCACTTACAGCTTCTAAAATTGTAATCTCAACATGAAGAAGTGTGTTTGTGTGGCTCCACTGGGTTTTTTTTTTTTTTTGACAGTTGTTTGGCACAGCCTCTTGTAACAAGATGATAGAGACTCAAGAATAGAACCTGATCATAAGGGCTGCCATACCCTTGGCCAGTGAGGGGTCACATCACGGAAAGACTACGCAGTGGGGCCTGGTTTTCAGTCCTTCCTCAGATCTCATTAAAGTCAGTGTGAGCTGTGGGTACTTGCACCTCTGACAATCAAGCTATAATTCTTCATAAGTGGGAGGAATATCCAGAACCCTGCTACAATGTATGATTTTAGCTTAAATTAACTGGGCATAGCATGATGAAGGTTTTAGAAAGTCCACTACCTCTGTGCCCTGCATTTTGAAATGAATTCTTAAATGAGAAATCCAAAAGCGGTAGCTATGCCACTTTGTCTAGAGGAGAATTTCCATGAGAGGCTAACATTAGTCTTAAATGAGGCCTGCCCTGCACAGATTTCTGTCAGAAGCAAATATTTGAGGAGGATATTAACTCAACCCAGAACCATTTAAAATGTGTACAGGACTTCACTTACTTTGACAAAAGAAACAATGGTGGTCCGTGAACAAAAGGAGGTGTTCGAATCAGGCAAGATTGTCAGTAACTAGTGATGTTTAAACTGAAGACTGCTCAAAATTAGCTTTTGTCCAACTCTGTCTGCATATCACCAGGATTTTTATCTGAACTCCCAGAGATGGTGGGGGAGAAAAACTTTTTTACATTTTCTTTTGCTCAAGCTGCATATCCCCAAGCCTGTCCAGGTGGAATGTAAAGCTTGCATGCTGATTGTTGGGATAGACAATATTCAGGAAACCACATAGTACTTTTCCTATGTCCCAAACTTTTCTACTATCAAGGTCAGCCCAGCTCAGTGGAGGATGGGGGGTCTGGCTACACCGGGAAATTACACCATATTAGAACGTGTGTTAACTAAAATGGTAACTTACACAATGTTAAATGTGACAAGGACTATCATGTAGTTATCTGGTTGTGGTTAGCCCTATGGTGTTTGGAGCACAACAGTCATTGTCTATATCAAGCATTTCACCTTATATTGCTTTACATGTGTTACTTACCGTGTTTTAACACTGTAACTTACAAGTGTAGGTAAGGCCAGAGAGGCTACATTTCTGCTGAATTATTTCACCCATGTAGAAAAATTCAGGAAAAAGAACCATTTTCTCCTCATCCTTGCCTCTGTATCTCTGACTTTGGCACTAAATAGTATGCTTATTACATTTCATAACTAGTTTGGAAACTTAGTTGTCCTGACATAAGTACTCTTAGTTTTAATGGTGAAAAACCTACAATCCATTCCCCACATCCTGGTATTACTGTCTTCTGGAAATACTTCAGTTATTGCCAACGAACTGATTTATTATTTATTATTCAGCTTCATAATGTGTTGTATCATATATCTATGCTTGTTTCATTATCAGACCTTCTCCAGAGCATGATGAGCATCTGCGGCATAGGAGATGCAGCTTAGAACAAAATGTGCTATTATTAAGGTACCATCTCTGTGTGCCAGCAGTGGCTCTATAGCTTCTTCAGCACTGGTCATCTCCTTACCTGGCAGCTTTACCTGCAAACTTCAGGGATTTCTTCCCACACTTACCTTTAATTTATCAAACCTAACTGGGACTGAGCACTGATTAGGTACTACAGGGTCGGGCTACAAGTCCCCAGAGAGAATGCTGTTGCTGTTGCGGATGGTGATTATAAAACGATGGATTCCTTGACATTGAAACAGTGATTCTGAGTGAGGATGATGGAGAAGTAGGTACTGCAGACTGATGGACACCGAAATATTTTGTGGTTGGCAAGGAGAAGGAACAGTGGACTGACCCTTTGCCCCAAGGAAATCTTACACTAAGAACTCCCCTTTAAAAGTCCTACTTTCTGTTACAAACTCACAAAATATAGATGTAGTATGAAATGGTGGGACTGATGCCAGGGGGAGTAGTAAGGTGATGGTGGTGATTCAAACACTGGTCCTGCTCATAAGAATTGGCATCATCTGTGCCCCATGTGTGACGGGTTGGATCACAGAAACCCCCTTGGGACTGCCACCTGGTGTGCCTAGACTACCTCTGAGCCTGTTTTCCCTGCCAGCTTGGGACTTCAGTCCCTTGCCTGGTTTGAGCCAAACATGCTTGCCTGCTTCAAACACAGATCCAAGTCTGAACCACATCCCCCAAAAGCTGCAGGCTTAACTGAAAACAGCTTAAGAAGTGCTCCTGTCTCCAGCGCTCAGATACCCAACTCTCAATGGGGTCCAAACCCCAAATAAATCAGTTTTACCCTGTATAAAGCTTACACAGGGTAAACTCATAAATTGTTCGCCCTCTATAACACTTATAGAGAGATAAGCACAGCTGTTTCCCCCTCCTCCCCCAGGTATTAATACATACTCTGGGTTAATTAATAAGTAAAAAGTCATTTTTATTAAATACAAAAAGTAGGATTTAAGTGGTTCCAAGTAATAACAGACAGAACAAAGTAAATTACCAAGCAAAATAAAATAAAACACTCAAGTCTAAGCCTAATACAGTAAGAAGTTGAATACAGATAAAATCTTACCCTCAGAGTTGTTTCAATAAGCTTCTTTCATAGACTGGACTTCCTAGTCTGGGCCCAATCCTTTCCCCTAATACTGTCCTTGTTCCGGCTCAGGTGGTAGCTAGGTGATTTCTCATGACTGCAGCCCCCTTTGTTCTTTTCCACCCCCTTGTATATCTTTTGCACAAGGCAGGAATCCTTTCTCCCTCTCTGGGTTCCCACCCCTCCTTCTAAATGGAAAAGCTTAAAGATGGAGTCCATTTCAGGTGACATGATCACATGTCTCTGTAAGACTTCATTACCCACTTGCCAGCACACACATATACAGGAAGATTTACAAGTAAACAGAGCCATCTACAGTCAATTGTCCTAGGTGATGGGAGCCATCAAGATTCCAAACCACCATTAATGGCCCACACTTTTGCATAATTACAATAGGACCTCAGAGTTATATTTCATATTTCTAGTTTCAGTTACAAGAGTGATACATTTATACAAATAGGATGACCACACTCAGTAGATTATAAGCTTTGTAATGATACCTTACAAGAGACTTTTTGCATGAAGCATATTCCATTTACATTATATTCACACATTAGCATATTTTCATAAAATCATATAGAGTGCAACATCACACCATGTTGATGCTGTCAGTGGGGGAGATAGGAGGGTGTGGAGAGAGCTGCCACCTGTTCAGGTTTTCTGAGGATCGTCCCTTTTTGGAGGTGGCTGTCCTGGGAAATCTGTAGGGATGCTCAGCTGGCAGCTGGCCAGTTTTATGGGCTCACCCTTATTCCAGATGTCCTGGTTTTTGTACTGCAGAATTGGCAAACCTAGGGATGGAGCACAGCGAAATCCCTCCTCTCAGCTTCATCAGCACCCGCAATGAATTGGCAGAGATTAAAAAAGCACCACCATGGGTTGTGTTTCTTAAATGAAGACTCAATGTATCATATATTTGCAAGATGTTAGCTAGAGTACTAATGCAAATAGCTCTCTGTTCAATTGTTCCACTTAATAATAGAGAGACAAGTTGGATGAGATAATATCTTTTACTGCACCGACTTCTGTTGGTGAGAGAGACAAGCTACAACAATCACTTAATAATAAAGCATCCCTTTTCAATATAAGGAGCACAAGTTGAAAAAATTGGGGCGTTTAGATCCCAGAATTATGTAGGGGTAGAAGGAAACCCACATCTTCCAAATAATTAATAATAATAATATTTTTCCAAGTTCTTTTCGTCAGGGCAAGAGCCAATGGTTCTCAGAAGATGAATAGCAACTGTAGGAACAAAACAAGTCTATATCAGTGTAACAGGTTACCCCCCCACTTCAGGGTGCAACCTGATGTACTGGAGTCCCACTGAGCCCGCCTGTTCCACCAGCCTGGGCTCCCTCACCCTGTCCTGCTGTGCCAGGCCACCAAGCCTCCTCTAACACACACACAGGTAGGGACACGCCCAGCTGCAGAAAGACACAGACACTGAAATCAGCTCTGCATGGGAAGAATCAGCTAGGACAGTGGTTCTCAACCAGAGGTCTGGGGCCCCACAGGCAGGTTTCAGGAGGCCTGCCAAGCATGACAGGCATTAGCCTCTCTAGGGCCCAGGGCAGAAAGCCAAAGCCCCGCTGCAAGGGACTGCAGCCAAGGATACTGAGCTCCACCAACCAAGGCTGAAGCTGAAGCCTGAGCGACTTAGCTTTGCGGTGCCTCCTGTGATGTGGGGGCCTGAGCAACTGCCCTCCTTTTTTTGCTATCCCTTAATGCCGACCCCGGCTTTTGTATGCAGAAAAACCGTTGCTGTGGCACAGGTGAGCCGTGGAGTTTGTATTGCATGTTTGGGGGGCCTCAGAAAATAAAAGATTGAGAACCCCTGAGCTGGGGATTGCCCAGGATTCAAGTGCACCCCCCCACACACCTCCCGTGGTGCAAACCCAAAATTGTATTGTCTTGTGCTGCACAGAGAACTGTATAGTGTAAAATCATGAAAATCACCACCACCACCCCCAATGTGGAGGAAGATAGGCACAGCTTTTTGCCCTCCAGTTATGAATTTCACAAACTGGGTTAGAGAAAGCAAAACAAGTTTATTAACTACAAAGGATAGATTTTAAGTGATTATAAGGGATATTAAACAAATCAAAGCAGATTACTGAGCAAATAAAACACACACTCAAATTAAACTTAATACATTAAAGAAACTGGCTACAAGTAGTAATTTCTCCCCCTAAATGTTGTTTAAAGCAGGTTGTAGAGTTTCTTGATGACAAACTGCTCTTGCTTGCAGCTTAGAACTCCAGGTGTTCCTTTCACAGGCCAGACACCTTTTCCAGCCTGGGTCCAGTTCTTTCTTCCCCAGATCAGTCTTAGGTGTTTTCAGCAGTCATCCTGGGCAGGGATTCAGTGAAGAACCGACCCTGATTAACACACTCAGGATTTACATATGGTGGGAATCCTTTGTTTCTCAGTTTGATCCCTACCCTACTAGTGGAAAAATACTAGCAGTATTAGCAGTACAAGATGGGGTCCAGTACCAGGTGACATGATCACATGACCCTGCAATGTCAAAGAAGCATCCCAGGAAGGTGGGAGATTAGCATTTTCAAAGTCCTATTGTTCTCCCTAATGGTTCGCCCTGGTTCTCATGGGCGACTTTAATCATCCTGATATCTGCTGGGAGAGCACTACAGCTGTGCACAGACAATCCAGGAAGTTTTTGGAAAATGTAGGGGACAATTTCCTGGTGCAAGTGCTGGAGGAGCCAACTAGGGTGGAGAGCTTTACTTGACCTGCTGCTCACAAACCGGGAAGAATTAGTAGGGGAAGCAAAAGTGGATGGGAATCTGGGAGGCAGTGACCATGAGTTGGTTGAGTTCAGGATCCTGACACAGGGAAGAAAGGGAAGCAGCAGAATACGGACTCTGGACTTCAGGAAAGCAGACTTCGACTCCCTCAGAGAACTGATGGGCAAGATCCCCTGGGGGAATAACATGAGGGGGAAAGGAGTCCAGGAGAGCTGGCTGGATTTCAAAGAATCCCTATTGAGGTTACAGGGACAAACCATCCCGATGTGTCGAAAGAATAGTAAATATGGCAGGCGACCAGCTTGGCTTAACAGTGAAATCCTTGCAGATCTTAAACATAAAAAAGAAGCTTACAAGCTGTGGAAGATTGGACAAATGACCAGGGAAGAGTATAAAAATGTTGCTCGAGCATGTAGGAATGAAATCAGGAGGGCCAAATCGCACCTGGAGCTGCAGCTAGCAAGAGATGTTAAGAGTAACAAGAAGGGTTTCTTCAGGTATGTTGGCAACAAGAAGAAAGCCAAGGAAAGTGTGGGCCCCTTACTGAATGAGGGAGGCAACCTAGTGACAGAGGATGTGGAAAAAGCTAATGTACTCAATGCTTTTTTTGCCTCTGTCTTCACGAACAAGGTCAGCTCCCAGACTACACAGCATGGGGAGTAGGTGGCCAGCGCTCTGTGGAGAAAGAAGTAGTTAGGGACTATTTAGAAAAGCTGGATGTGCACACGTCCATGGGGCCGGATGCATTGCATCCGAGAGTGCTAAAGGAGTTGGCTGCTGTGATTGCAGAGCCATTGGCCATTATCTTTGAAAATTCATGGCGATTGGGGGAAGTCCCGGACGACTGGAAAAAGGCTAATGTAGTGCCCATCTTTAAAAAAGGGAAGAAAGAGGATCCTGGGAACTACAGGCCAGTCAGCTTCACCTCAGTCCCCGGAAAAATCATGGAGCACTTACACGAGAGAATCAAGGAATCAATCCTGAAGCACTTACACGAGAGAAAAGTGATCAGGAACAGTCAGCATGGATTCACCAAGGGAAGGTCATGCCTGACTAATCTAATCGCCTTCTGTGATGAGATTACTGGTTCTGTGGAGGAAGGGAAAGCAGTGGATGTATTGTTTCTTGACTTGAGCAAAGCTTTTGACACGGTCTCCCACAGTATTCTTGTCAGCAAGTTAAAGAAGTATGGGCTGGATGAATGCACTATAAGGTGGGTAGAAAGTTGGCTAGATTGTCGGGCTCAACGGGTAGTGATCAATGGCTCCATGTCTAGATGGTAGCCGGTATCAAGTGGAGTGCCCCAAGGGTCAGTCCTGGGGCCGGTTTTGTTCAATATCTTCATGAACGATCTGGAGGATGGTGTGGATTGCACTCTCAGCAAATTTGCGGATGATACTAAACTAGGAGGAGTGGTAGATACAGTGGCAGGTAGGGATAGGATACAGAGGGACCTAGACAAATTGGAGGATTGGGCCAAAAGAAATCTGATAAGGTTCAACAAGGATAAGTGCAGGATCCTGCACTTTGGACGGAAGAATCCAATGCACCGCTACAGACTAGGGACCGAATGGCTAGGCAGCAGTTCTGCGGAAAAGGACCTAGGGGTGACAGTGGACGAGAAGCTGGATATGAGTCAACAGTGTGCCCTTGTTGCCAAGAAGGCCAATGGCATTTTGGGAGGTATAAGTAGGGGCATAGCCAGCAGATCGAGGGATGTGATTGTTCCCCTCTATTCAACATTGGTGAGGCCTCATCTGGAGTACTGTGTCCAGTTTTGGGCCCCACACTACAAGAAGGGTGTGGAAAAATTGGAGAGAGTCCAGTGAAGGGCAACAAAAATGATTAGGAGTCTGGAACACGTGACTTATGAGGAGAGGCTGAGGGAACTGGGATTGGTTAGTCTGCAGAAGAGAAGAATGAGGGGGGATTTGATAGCTGCTTTCAAGTACCTGAGAGGTGGTTCCAAAGAGGATGGTTCTAGACTATTCTCAGTGGTAGAAGATGACAGGACAAGGAGTAATGGTCTCAAGTTGCAGTGGGGGAGGTTTAGGTTGGATATTAGGAAAAACTTTTTCACTAAGAGGGTGGTGAAACACTGGAAGGCATTACCTAGGGAGGTGGTAGAATCTCCTTCCTTAGTTTTTAAGGTCAGGCTTGTCAAAGCCCTGGCTGGGATGATTTAATTGGGGATTGGTCCTGCTTTGAGCAAGGGGTTGGACTAGATGACCTCCTGATGTCCCTTCCAACCCTGATATTCTATGATTCTATGATTCATTGTCTAAACAGCCAGACTGATTGCATTTTGTCTGGTGGGCGTTCCCCAGGTGCAAACACTTTTGTAATTGATACATAGTTAGTATTCCTAACTTCAGATTCGGAAATGATACATGCATACAAATAGGATAATCACATTCCGTAAATCATGACCTTGCCAGTGATATCTCACATGACCCATCTTGCATAAAATATATCTTTGTTATGCCATATTCATATCATAGCAATATATCTATGAAGAATAGGGAGCATAGTGTCACAATCAGTTTCTGTGAGGTGACAGGAAACAGAGTTTGGGATAAAATACAGACCTAAGCTGAAATCAGAGATCAAACTGAGGACAAAAGAAGGCTTAGCAAGTCAGTTAAAAAATCAAATGAGCAATATGTCAATCAGGGTTAAATTCAATAGGCAGCAAAGTCAGCAGGAGGCAGTGGAATGAAGACTTTTTGGAGATGAGAGAATGATGATGTGACAGATCTGGAGCTGCTCTGTAATAATTTATTACTATGCTGTGTTGACCTGACTACTGGGCTGTTTACTGTATGACTATATTGGCTGAGTTTAATAGGGGGCTGTAAGGTAAAAACAAGCAGGAGAGGAAAAGCAAGTCTCAAGATAAAACACTTCACCACAGACACTTGAGGGCTGTTAAGAGAAAATGCCAGGATGGGAAAAGACCCACACAGAAATGAAGCAAGTTTAAAAAGGAAGGCTCTCTCACCAGAGGGAGGATTTATTCAGGGGAACCAGAGTGACACAGGCATCCAATGGGATGTCTAAAGTGGTTCGGCCTGTCTAGGTTACCATCAGAAATGTGTAGGTTGTTTATTTTAAAATCTTCCTCCTCCCCCCAGCCCAAATGCTTCGCTCCTACTGTTAAAATAATACTTTGTTTGAAGAACTGATCCCTGTACACTACTGGTCAGTCACCTGAAGGGAAGAACTGCAGGTACTCAATCACAGCCAGACCTGCTGGGCAAGCACAGTGGATACTCAGGATATGGTAGCCCAGGGCCTGGTCTGAGACTAGGAGTATTGTGGAATTCCATCCTGGAATAGGTAAAGCCATGAGGCCTAAGACCTGAAGGGCTGTGTGCAGAGAGATCAGAAAGGTGAGAGAGGTGTAACTAGCCTTGTAACCGTGACAAATGGTTTGTAGGGTAGCCTGTGTGTAGGTGGTTATGAAGAAACAACCCAAGTGTCCTGCTGGTGCAACTGGTGTCACAAAATAAGCGTGGCTGGAGCTGTAGACTTTTCTAGATGTCTTAGACAGCCACGCAGAGGGATACTTGGTCTTGATGAGAGCATAGATAGGGGAATGCATAGAGACTGCCTTCATTCAAATTAACAAACATCTGCTCTTATGCCACCACTCTATACATGTATTGGCCCAGGAGACAATTTGTGGGGATGAGTGAGGACATGGAGAATATCTTATCACGTGAAGTAATTGTCCACAATGTACCATTTTGTACCTCAGCCAGCTGTTATCTTCCAACAAGATACATGCTGCCTTTTAGCGTACTAAAGACAGTTTAGTGACTTTGCTGTGGTGATTTAAGTGGATCGACCTACAGAGTGAGGAAAGCTTGAGTGCACAGCTACAATGCCAGTTGCCGTACCAGGTCTTTCTGTCTGCATCTTTCTTTTTGTTTTATGAAGGTGAACAGCAGTGATATTTGGCTCACACTTTACAATATATTTCCATGGTAAGTGGCAGCAGCACTGTTTTGAACCACCAGCTCCCCAAAACACAACAGTCTACTGCTAGCTGTAGATAGCGAACTTTCATTCACACTTGTCTCTCTCCCCTCAAGCACATTGTGGGTTAAATTGCATCCACTGACATAAGCAGGAGAGGCCGTGTTCCAAGTCATATTCCCCCACTGAGGAGGCAGTTGATGTTTAGGTTCACCAAGGTAAGCAGCTTAATGACATATCAGAGCTGCTGACAGTCCCACAAAAGCCATTACAGTTACAGACCTGGAGTGAATCTAGCCTGGTACAAGCTCACATCCTGTCTTCAGGCCAGCCATTGGAAGACAGGATACTATTATTTATATTATGGTAGCATCGAGAGTACCCAGTCCCATTGTGCTAGCCACTGTACAAATGCATAACAGAAGGATGATCCCTGCCCCAAAGATCTTACAGTCTAAGTAAGGATTTGAAATAATGACAAACTGATTAACACTTGAGCAGTCTGAATCTCGCTAGCTGAGATTAATGGTGCACATACACCTGGATGCTAACTTGCGGTAGGGTGTCCAGACACGAAGTGTGAAAAATCGGGATGGGGTGGCGGTTAATAGGAGCCTAGATAAGAAAAAGACCCAAAAATCGGGAATATCCCTATAAAATTGGGACATCTGGTCACCCTAACTTGCTGTGCCAACGTTTATAGGTCCACAGAAGGCTGTAACAATCATATATATCTAGGGTTGCCAACTTTCTAATCACACAAAATCAAACACCCTAACCCCGCCTCCCACTCACTACATTCCCCCACCCTCGGTAGCTCACTCTTCCCCCACCTTCACTAACTTTCACTGGGCTGGGGGTTGGGGTATGGGAGGGGGTGAGGGCTCTAACTGGGGGTGCAGGCTCTGAGGTGGAGCAAGAAATGAGGGGTTCAGGGTCCAGGAGGGGGCTCCAAGGTGGAAGTGATGCCGAGGGATTCGGAGTGCGGGAGAGGGCTGTGGGTTGAGGTAGGGGATTGGGGTGTGGGAGGGGTGAGGGCAGTGGCCTGGGGATGCTGTCTCTGGGATGGGACCAGGGATGAGGGGTTTGGGTTGCAGGAGGGAGAGCGAGGTTTTGGGTGGAGCTCAAGGCTGGGGTAAGGGGTTGGGGCGTCAGCTTGCCTCAGGCGGCTCCCAGTCAGTGGCGCAATGGGGCTAAGGTAAGCTGCCTGCCTCTCCTGGCAGTGGCATGGCACTGTGCACTCCTCGGAAGCAGCCAGCAGGTCCGTGTCCTAGGCGGCCGGGAGGGGGGTGGTGCAGGAGGCTCCATGAATCGCTCTCGCCTGCAGGCACTGCCCCCCCCCCAGCTCCCATTGGCCGGGAAGCTGGTGCTCGGGGTGGAGGCTGCTTCCGGGGCGCAGCACAGTGCCCCAGGACAGCTAGCCTTAGAGACGCAGCACTGCCGACCGGACTTCTAACGGCCCAGTCTGCAGTGCTGACCAGAGCCGCCAGGGTCCCCTTTTGACCAGGTGTTCTGGTCGAAAACTGAACACTTGGTCACCCCATTTAATATATCCCAGGGCTCAGCATTGTCATTTGACAAAGCTGTGTTCCTCCACAAGAACTTTTAGTCATATCTAGAGCTGGTAGAGTTGGCAACCTCCTGGGCTGCTTACCCTAGACTGAGGTCCAGAAAATCTGATCACCCTACCCATTAGGATGACGTAGTTCCCCTTCCTGGTTCCACTCTCTTCCCTCCACCCCTTCCCCAACCCCTCCCACAAAATGATCAAAACTTTCATAACTTCAAACTTTTGCTTTTTATGAGGACTGTGATCTGATACCTCACAGAGCGAGTGCTGTTATAAATAATGAATCATGAGACTGCAGGTTAATAGCACTGAGATGACCACAGTGCAACCAAATGTTCCACTTACTGTACATGCAGAGCAGCAAATCTATATCTGGAATTTTATAAATGCCCTTTCTAAAAAAAATTCTAAGAAAAACAAATTATCACACATCATCACCTGGCTCACTGTCAGGTGTAAGCTAGTTTGATCCTTATTTATTTTTTAATTACTGTGAAACATGCGCTAAAGACTATTGAACTTTTCCAAACCTTAAAAAAAACAAAAAATGATTGTGTTTCTATTTGAGGGATGGATAATGGTTCAGGTCTGGGATATTTCTTATTTTAACCAAACTTGTTCAACCCATCTCTAGTTGCTAAATTGATCACCTTGGACTCTGAAGTCAGTCTTGGTGATAGTGTCACAGTACAGAGTAACTGCACCTGTATTTCCCCCCTTCATGATCCACCAAGGGCACCCACTCTAGGCTACCGACTCCTCAGCCATCACCTCTCCTGGACAGAGACCTGTGCCTCTCCCTCATGATCAAGGTTTTTCCAGGCTGCACAGTTCCCTGCCTACAGCGTGATATTCCTGGTAAGCCAGACTGCCTAAACAGGCGAGCATCTGCACTTCGCATTCTCGTCAAAGGCTATGAACAGCGTAATGGTCCCCAGATAGAAGTTACCACACAGCTCTTTATAAGTATGCACGTTAATGACAAATGAAGTGTAAAATATAATTAGGAAGGCCAAAAAAGAATCTGAAGACCAGTTAGCCAAAGACTCAAAAAGTAATAGCAAAAAAATGTTTAAGTACATCAGAAGCAGGAAACCTGCTAAACAACCAGTGGGGCCACTGGAGTAATTGAGGTGCTAAAGGAGCAGTCAAGGACGATAAGGCCATTGAGGAGAAACTAAATGAATTCTTTGCATCGGCCTTCATGGCTGAGGATGTGAGGGAGATTCCCAAACCTGAGCCATTCTTTTTAGGTGACAAATCTGAAGAACTGTCCCAGATTGGGGTGTCATTAGAGGAGGTTTTGGAATAAATTGATAAACTAAACAGTAATAAGTCACCAGGACCAGATGGTATTCACCCAAGAGTTCTGAAGGAACTCAAATGTGAAATTGCAGAACTACTAACTGTAGTCTGTAACCTAGCATTTAAATCAGCTTTTGTACCAAATGACTGGAGGATAGCTAATATGACACCAATTTTTAAAAAGGGTTCCAGAGGTGACCCCAGCAATTACAGGCCAGTAAACCTGACTTCAGTACTGGGCAAACTGGTTGAAACTATAGTAAAGAACAAAATTGTCAGATACAGGGATGAACATAATTTGTTGGGGAATAGTCAGCATGGTTTTTGTAAAGGGAAATCATCCCTCACCAATCTACTAGAATTCTTTGAGGGGGTCAACAAGCATGTGGACAAGAGGGATTCAGTGGATATAGTGTATTTAGATTTTCAGAAAGCCTTTGACAAAGTCTCTCACCAAAGGCTCTTAAGCAAAGTAAGCAGCCATGGGATAAGAGGGAAGGTTCTCTCATGGATTGGTAACTGGTTAAAAGATAGGAAACAAAGGGTAGGAATAAATGGTCAGTTTTCAGAATGGAAAGAGGAAAATAGTGGTGTCCCCCAGGGGTCTGTATTGGGCCCAGTCCTATTCAACATATTCATAAATGATCTGGAAAAAGGGATAAAGAGTGAGGTGGCAAAATTTGCAGATGATACGAAACTACTCAAGATAGTTGAGTCTCAGGCAGACTGCAAAGAGCTACAAAAGGATCTCTCAGAACTGGGTGCCTGGGCAACAAAATGGCAGATGAAATTCAATGTTGATAAATGCAAAGTAGTGCACATTGGAAAACATAATCCCAACTATACATATAAAATGATGGGGTCTAAATTTGCTGTGGCCACTCAAAAAAGAGATCTTGGAGTCATTGTGGATAGTTCTCTGAAAACATCCACTCAATGTGCAGCGGCAGTCAAAAAAGCAAACAGAATGTTGGGAATCATTAACAAAAGGGATAGATAATAATTGGGGGTTCTCTCACCCCCTCCCCTGGATTTGTGCAGGAAATGGCCCAACTTTATTATCATGCACATTGTGTAAAGAGTTGTCACTTTGGATGGGCTATCACCAGCAGGAGAGTGAATTTGTGTGGGGGGGTGGAGGGTGAGAAAACCTGGATTTGTGCTGGAAATGGCCCACCTGATGATCACTTTAGATAAGCTATTACCAGCTGGACAATGGGGTGGGAGGAGGTATTTTTTCATATTCTCTGTGTATATATAAAGTCTGCTGCAGTTTCCACGGCATGCATCTGATGAAGTGAGCTGTAGCTCACGAAAGCTCATGCTCAAATAAATTGGTTAGTCTCTAACGTGCCACAAGTACTCCTTTTCTTTTTGTAAATAAGGAAGTGTTATTTACTCCTTCTCATAACACAAGAACTAGGGGCCACCAAATGAAATAAATCGCCAGCAGGTTTAAAACAAACAAGAGGAAGTATTTTTTCACACAACACATAGTCAACCTGTGGAACTCTTTGCCAGAGGATGTTGTGAAGGCCAAGACCATAACAGGGTTAAAAAAAAAACTAGATAAATTCATGGAGGATAGGTCCATCAATAGCTATTAGCCAGGATGGGCAGTGATGGTGTTCCTAGCCTCTGTTTGCCATAAGCTGGGAATGGGTGACAGGGGATGGATCACTTGATGATTACCTGTTCTGTTCATTTCCTCTGGGGCACCTGGCATTGGCCACGGTTGGAAGACAGGATACTGGGCTAGATTGACCTTTGGTCTGATCCAACTCCAGCCTCAGGGTCTGTTAGGTGTCAATCCTTTAAAATCCACAACTGGATTTTCCCTGTGGTTACAAGGTGGTAATTGCCTCATATTCAGAACCAAAACATCCAGGAATAGTTTAGTCATTCCTTTATACAGCATGGGCCTCTGATCTTGGCCTCGTGTACCAGGTGATCAGCAGACAATGGCCCAGTCTTCAGAATGTAGATTCAAAAGGCTGGGTTTTTGCATAAATGCTGGTGCATTTGCATTCACCTCTCCCTAGATATTCCCAAAGAAATTCACTTCATGCTTTTTGTTCTGAAAGTCCATTCTTGTCTGGCACATTGTTCAATACAGTCTTTTGAACCCCCAGGTCTCACAACTGTCACATTTACCCCTTTGAGAGGGGACATACAATCCCTGCTGCAACAATACATAAACCATTCTTTTAATACAATGGACCCCCAAGCTACTAAAACTTAATTCAATAAGGTCTCCGAAGGATATGGCAGGAAATTGCCATAGCTGTCATAGATAGTGCTATGCATAGTGCTGCTTCATATACAATGGCAAACTAAAAATCTTCTGCTCTGATTCTTTAAATTTCTCCCTGGTCAGGTTTCCCAACCCCATGTTCCCCTACTGTCTCTGGCTTCCCACATTGCCCCCCCCCACCATTTGGATTTCTGCCATTTTTCCCTCTCCCCAGGCTCTTCTATTCCCCCCTCAAGTTTACTCCTACCCATTGGTTCTCCTTCCCCCTCAGGCTTCTCCCTCCACCCTGACCTGGAATGTAGTCCCAATATGCTCACACTCTTCCGCATCACTCTAGCCATATTTCCATGGCTATCATGGGTTGGTGGGGTCTATGCTCTCGGTGGGGTCTCTGTGGTTAGAGACCTGAAGAAGATTAACTAATAGAGACACATCCTAGAGTTCTTCCCCCACAGCTCTGCACTACTCCCAAGGGGTAGAATAAAGTAGCCACTCAGAAACCATGGAGGGGAGTCTCCCAACCAATCCAGGAGATTTAATGGGCATGTCCTAACCTTCCCCACCCTTCCCTCTCTATCCACACTGCTTCCATGATTTTTTCATTTAAATAGACACAAAGTCTGGGCCTGTTACCAACATGTTAAGAACAGAATTCATTTTGCAGGTAATAGTTTTTTGTCTTCCCACCCAAGAGCTACCGAGTGTAGAGCACCCTCCACGTTGCCAGCACAAACACCTTCATGCTACTTTGTACTCCTGTCCTGTTCCTGAATGCAGCAGCACCCCCTCTGCATATGCAGCCTTACTTTAGCTTTGAATGTGCTGCACAGCGTATTTGTTGATATTTATTATTGTTCCCTCTTGTGTACTTAACTTTGCTTTACAGAGAGATTATCTGGTCATAACTTTGATGTTTGTGTTGTCCTTGTTAGATGAGCCTGTGTGAGAGCCCAACACAGAGTCAGCCAGCTATGGATGTATGTTATTAGCTCTTCAGTGACTTACACCCCCTCTTCTCTCTTGTCCAGTCCTTCCTGAGCCAGTTGCACTGTTTGTAGGATACGTTTGAAGCTCAGCCAACCTGGCAGTCATAATTTTCCATCCATGTAGCCTCTAACAGCAGTAGGCTCTCGTTTATTTTGTCATTCTCAAGCCATCTGCTCAAGTTTTATTTTCTGCCCTAACTCCCAAGATACTAAAATTTAGATGAGAGTGGTTGGTTATTAAACAAGCCAAATGAAATATGAACTGGATTAAGTATCACAAATTTTAATATGTCTTTTGGCTAATTATAGCAGTTGAAGCAGCGACTTCTACAGCTGAGGTTGCATAATAGTTTCTATGCTAATCTGTTTTCAGTTGCTCATAATTGTTGTTAAACTTCCACCATTTGGGCTTGAAATAATCCAGGGTTGATCTCTGCCTAAAAGTATTATTTAAAAAAAACAAAAACTTAAATCATGTTTTCACTGTTTTTAGAGCATTAGGTGGGAGGCGGAAATAGATGTTTCCCAAAATAAAAGAAATCCTGCAACTTTGTTTGATCAGCTGTGCAGTCAAAATGTCTGGGGTTTGAAAAGTGAAATCTGGCATGAAAATAACCTTCTTTGAGAAGCGGTGCCTTTCATTGTTCTTGAGGAAATTGGTTTTGATTTGACCAAATTATTAGCCTTTGTAAATACTGAGTGGGTGCAGAATTGTTTTTCTTTCTTTTTTGCTAAGCTTAATTCAGGAAGGATTCACTGTGTTTGTCTGAGTGGCTAATTTAACTACACCAAGAATGCTCTGGAAGGTGGTTGGGACAGAGGATAAGCTTGCACGATTTAGACACAACTATCTTAGGCCCTTAAATAGTTATGCTTGGGAGAATTTGCAAACTCCCCTTACCATTTGCACAAGAGCCAAACAGAGCTGAGGTCCCTTTGCTCGACAGCATGGAGGGACTCTTCCTGCCTAGCATCGGCAGACCGTATAACATCTCTGTAGTTGCTCACTCTTTCCACGCTCCTTCTCCCATGGCTCAATCCTCTGCTACAGCGAGCTGAGGGGAGGAGAGAGACAAAGCTAGTGTACCAGTCCCTGGTACAGTTTGTGCTAATTTGTCCTGACATGGTTGTCCCACGAAAGGGCAGTTTTTGCCAGCGAGGATGATCAGATTGCACCTTGACTGTCCATCACATGCCCCCTGAAGCAGGCTGGGAGGGCCAGGAGGGGCTGGTGTAGAGCTGGCTTTATGTCAGCTGGGATTTCCTGATGCTGGTGATATCCTCAGCTGCCCACTTAATGTTTAGGGGAATGGCACAAAAGGACCTTGGTAGTGCTAAGGATCTGTCTCCCAGTCTCTAGTGGGTACAAGGGAGATATGAAGGTCAAAGGTCCAGACCCGGGCATGCCTGTTTGCTGTTCCTCCGGCTTGTATCTGACTCTCATCCACTCCCACTTCCACAACAACTCTGGGATGTTTAGAGAAGCAACTGCTTTGCCTGACTGTCAGTACGCCATGAGGGCATGGAAGATGAGGCCATATGGGAAAACTGGTCTAGCTCAGCCAAGAGGAATGTGAAATTTGGTATGTAGCCAAATTAAGATTCCCTTTTTGATGGTCATTTGCATGGATATGTGGGGGCAGGGTTGGGGATACGTGAGCCTGTCAAACTGACTCAGCAGTTGCACATACAAAGGCTGGCAAGGATTCTCCCAGCTCCCGTTGTCAGTTTAGTATCCCCTCCAGCCCCCAATCATCCCTATCCAGGGGCAAATAACCTTAATTGAGAAATCAGACAAACACATCCCAGGTGGTCAGATGAGGCTCACAGAAGAGGAACAGCTGAGGCACTCCATCCAGAAAATATAAGCTCTGTGTGGGGGAGAAAAAAAACACACATTGTCTCTTCCCATTCCTTTCTTGTATTGCTTCATAGCTGCAACCGCATTGACAGGGTTGGTGGTCCCACTCTTTGAACTAGCTTGTCCAACTTCCAGCACAGTGCAGAGAAAGGTGAGGCCTGCCATAGCATTGAAAATCTGCTCTCTTAACTTTGGCTTGCACTAGGCTGCTCCTCTTTTGTAGTATAACTGTGATACCGCTAGATCTACCTCGAGTTCCTAATTTTGGCCTGAATCCTCTAGTGCTGGAGGAGGACTCAATTATTTATCTATTTCTACAGCACCAAAAGTGTGGCAGGAACTTTAAAGACAAGATCCCTCCTATGAAAAGCTTACCATTTTAAACACCCCACAGCCCAAAAACCAGCAAAAAACCAGTGTACAGCAGGAGGAGGGGAATGAGTTGCAAAAGAAATCAAAGTGAGAAATAAAATTTCATATATATTATAGGTGGCACAGGGTAGTGACACCTGTGGTTAAGGTTGCCTGACACTTTGCATTATAAGACCCTGTTTTCAGTTGCTTATTACTATGCCAAACTTTTACAGCTAAATGATTAGGGGTTTGGAAGGGGTATCATATGAGGAGAGGTAAAAGAGGCTAGGACTTTTCAGCTTGGAAAAAAGTAGACGAAGGCGGGATATGATAGAGATATATAAAATCATGAGTGGTGTGGAGAAAGTGAATAAGGAAAAGTTATTTACTTGTTCCCATAATAGAAGAACTAGGGGCCACCAAATGAAATTAATGGGCAGCAGGTTTAAAACAAATAAAAGGAAGTTTTTCCACACACAGTGCATAGTCAACCTGTGGAACTCCTTGCCTGAGGAGGTTGTGAAGGCTAGGACTATAACAGGGTTTAAAAGAGAACTAGATTAATTCATGGAGGTTAAGTCCATAAATGGCTATTAGCCAGGATGGATAAGGAATGGTGTCCCTAGCCTCTGTTTGTCAGAGGGTGGAGATGGATGGCAGGAGACAGATCACTTGATCATCACCTGTTAGGTTCACTCCCTCTGGGGCACCTGGCATTGGCCACTGTTGGCAGACAGGATACTGGGCTGGATGGACCTTTGGTATGACCCAGTATGTCCATTCTTATATTCTTATGAATTTTTCCATGTCAGGTATCTACCTCAGGCAGAATTTTGTAGAAAAACTTCAGCAAAAAAAAAAAAAATCAGCCATTTCTCAGAACTAGGTTAGCCTCCTTAAAAAAAAAATACAGGTGTTTCACTGAGAAGCTCTAGCACCATCATTAGTTGGAGTAAGAACTTGAAATTTGGCAGAGTGGCATTAATTTGGCATTAGTTGGAGTGAGAACTTGAAATTGGACCTTTGTGGGTACGTCTATACCATGGCCAGTCCAGTTCAGCTGACTTGGGCTTGGGCTGCGGGGCTAAAAATTGAAGTGTAGCAGTGAAGTTTGAGACGCAACTCCCTAGCGTGGTTTCAAAACTCAGGCGCCAGCCCCTCCGCCCAAGTCCTATGAACCTGAGTCAATTGACACAGGCTCTGAGACTCAGTGCCATGTGTTTTCTTATTACAGTGTAAACATATCCTATGTCAGGGGTGTGTCTTTTGCTGTGCCAGTGAAAATCTATCCAACATTGTCCAAGTAATGAGCCTTTAAAAAATCTCAGTTCACAGAGTAGAGACTTATTAGAGTCTGTCAGCTAAATTCTCCAAAGATTATGTTTTTACTGGGTATACCCCATCCCCTTACAGTTCCAATATGCTGACCAAATTGGGCATGTGCCAACCCAACAAAGCAAATGAGCATGCTGTGGCCTGGGGCTGGAAAGGATGACCAGGACTTTCCCTGCAAGTGCTCCTTCTGGCTGATGGAGGTGATGGAGGTGTGCCAGCTGCAGGTACTGAGAGCAAGAAGACTGGCTCTCTGGTGCTCTCAGGTGCCCAGGCAGCCTGGAGCAGAAAGAAGAAACAGCCACACTGGAAGGGTGAGGAGCTGGGCTGGTCAGGGGAAGATGAGGGAGGGGACTGGGACAAGGGGCTAGAGGAGATGAGCGGGCAAGGGTGAAGGACAGGGGTGTTCACCTCAGGGTGAGAGAGCAGAGCTGGAACTGAGACAAGAAGCTGAAGGGGAGCAGTACAGAAAAACTGCAACTGCGATGAGGAGTCAAGAGGGTAGGGAGGAATGATGACTGGGACAAGGAGCTCAGTGGGAGATTGGAACCAGGATGAGGGCAGGCTGGAGGGGCCATGGACAGAAGGGGGCAGGGTTGCATGAGGTGGACAGGGTGAAGGATCTGTGCCCTCTCAAAAACGCTTCCCTGCAGAACGTGGAATGGAAACCATTATTCCTGAGTCTCAGTATTCCTTTGCTGTCAGAAAATAGCGGTGAAACCCACTGATAAGGTGTGTTTCTCCATCCACCTATAGTGGCAGGTCCACACAGAAGGTAACAGCCTTCAACTGCTACCAGTTACTCCATTAGGTCAAGTGACAGAGGACAGTGCTATAAATCTAAAGATCCCAACCCAGCAGATGACCTATGTGGGGGTCAAAATGATTCCACAAGATGGAATTTCTAAGTTTAAGAAGCTTGTATGAGTGCAAGGTGATATAATTAAGGTGGTAATTCGTAACTATTGAGTGCTTGGTTCTGCAACCTTGATGGTCTTTTACAGTAGGTTTTTTTTTTTAATTAGGGCAGGTCTACGCTTAAAATGCTGGATCAGCGGAGTTGCACCTATGCAACTGCACCACTGTAGTGCTTTAATGAAGATCTCTCCCCTTGGTGTAGTTAATTCACCTCCCCGAGAGGCAGTAGGGAGAAGCTGTCTACATGGGGGCTTAGGTCGGTATAACTACATCGAACGGGGTGTGGATTTTTCACACCCCTGAGCGATGTAGTTATACTGATGTAGGTCTATAGTTTAGAACAGACATTATATATATTACAGTGTTCCTCCCTCCACTTGTCTATTTTGTTGGCACCTATTCAAGAGGAAAAGTCTGTATATAAGTATTATTTTCATGAGTAGCATTGGCAATTATACAGGCCTCTGTTTCAGCCTTGAACAGCTTGACATCACATTCCCTTTTCCCAGAGAAGTGTAACAATGGCCTGACGAGTGGAATTGGAGGGCTGTCTGTCATTGAAAACCATGTGCTGTTCCACAAGCAAAGTAACCAACTATTTCTCTTTTGTAAATTGCATAAAATTGTAAAGAATGTTATTTGTTAACAGGTGGATTCTCCAACCAGAAACTTTTCCTTAATCTCCCTTTTTATGTTCATTCCTGTACTGTACCCCAGAACCAGAACTGTATCTACTTTTTAACCTACTGCTTCTCACTGAGGGTATGTCTACACTATGAAATTAGGTCAAATTTATAGAAGTTGATTTTTCAGAAAGCGATTTTATACAGTCGATTGTGTGTGTCCCCACACTAATGCACTAAGCGCATTAAGTCGGTGGAGTGCGTCCACAGTACCAAGGCTAGTGTCGACTTTCGGAGCGTTGCACTGTGGGTAGCTATCCCACAGTTCCTGCAGTCTTTGCCGCCCATTGGAATTCTGGGTTAAGCTCCCAATGCCTGATGGGGCAAAAACATTGTTGCGGGTGGTTTTGGGTACATGTTGTCAGTCGCCCCTCCCTCTGTGAAAGCAACAGCAGACAATCGTTTCACACCTTTTTTCTGTGTGGGCGCAATATTGCTTTCAGCAGACGGTGCAGTAGGACTGCTAACCGTCGTCGTCGTCATCCACTGCTTCCACTGCCACTCTGCTCTCCTGCTCTCCTGATTCTATGAATCTACGTCGCAGGTCCTCTATATGACTGTCGTCATCCACCGCTTCCGCTGGGACTCTGCTCTCCTGGTGGTCTCGCAGGGCCGCTTCCGCTGCAACTCTGCTCAGCTGCTCTTGTTTTGCCATACCATGGCAAGCGTGCAGCCCACTCAGCTGTTGTGTCCTGGCAGCAGACCAGTGCAGCAAGTCTACAAAACTGGTCATCCAACCACCACTTCCCCTGCAACCCTGCTCTCCTGCAGACCCCATACCATTGCAAGCATGGAGCCCGCTCAGATCACCGTGACAGTTATGAGCATTGTAAACACCTCACACATTATCACGCACTATATGCAGAACGAGAACCTGCAAAAGCAGGCGAGAAGGCGATGGCAGCGCAGTGACAAGAGTTATGAGGACATGGACACAGACTTCTCTCAAAGAATGGGCCCCGGCAATTTGGCCATCCTGGTGGCAGTGGGGCAGGCTCATGCCGTGGAATGCCGATTCTGGACCCGTGAAACAAGCACAGACTGGTGGGACCGCATAGTGTTGCAGGTCTGGGATGATTCCCAGTGGCTGTGAAACTTTCACATGTGTAAGGGCACTTTCATGGAACTTTGTGACTTGCTTTCCCCTGCCCTGAAGCACAAGAATACCAAGATGAGAGCAGCCCTCACAGTTCACAAGAGAGTGGCAATAGCCCTCTGGAAGCTTGCAACGCCAGACAGCTACCGGACAGTCGGGAATCAATTTGGAGTGGGCAAATCTACTGTGGGGGCTGCTGTGATCCAAGTAGCCAGTGCAATCACTGAGCTGCTGCTATCAAGGGTAGTGACCCTAGGAAATGTGCGGGTCATAGTGGATGGCTTTGCTGCAATGGGGTTCCCTAACTGTGGTGGGGCTATAGATGGAACGCATATCCCTATCTTGGCACCGGACCACTAGGGCAGCTAGTACATAAACCGCAAAGGGTACTTTTCAATGGTGCTGCAAGCACTGGTGGATCACAAGGGATGTTTCATCAACATCAACGTGGGATGGCTGGGAAAGGTACATGACACATGCATCTTCAGGAACTCTGGTCTGGAGTTGGACCAGAAAATAACCATTGGGGATGTTGAAATGCCTATAGTTATCCTTGGGGACCCAGCATACCCCTTAATTCCCTGGCTCATGAAGCCGCACACAGACAGCCTGGACAGTAGTCAGGAGCTTTTCAACTATAGGCTGAGCAAGTGCAGAATGGTGGTAGAATGTGCATTTGGACGTTTAAAAGCGCGCTGGCGCAGTTTACTGACTCTGTTAGACCTCAGCGAAACCAATATTCCCATTGTTATTACTGCTTGCTGTGTGCTCCACAATATCTGTGAGAGTAAGGGGGAGACGTTATGGCAGGGTGGGAAGTTGAGACAAATCACCTGGCCACTGATTATGCACAGCCAGAATCCAGGGCTGTTAGAAGAACACAGCAGGGCTCGCTGCGCATCAGAGAAGCTTTGAAAACCAGTTTCATGGCTAACCAGGCTACGGTGTGACAGTTCTGTTTGTTTCTCCTTGATGAAAACCCGCCCCCTTGGTTCACTCTGCTTCCCTGTAAGCCAACTGCTCTCCCCTCCCTGCTTCGATCACTGCTTGCAGAGGCAATAAAGTCATTGTTGTTTCAAATTCATGCATTCTTTATTAATTTGTCACAGAAATAGGGGGATAACTGCCAAGGTAGCCCAGGAGGGGTAGGAGAGGAGGGAAGGATAAGGCCACACTGCACTTCAAAACTTACTGAATGCCAGCCTTCTGTTGCTTGGGAAGTCCTCTCGGGTGGAGTGGTTGAGTGCGTGGAGCTCTTCCCCCTCCCCCTGCAGTCTCAGGCGTCTGGGTGAGGAGGCTATGGAACTTGGGGAGGAAGGCGGTTGGTTACACAGGGGCTTCAGTGGAGGTCTGTGCCTTTTCTGCACTTCAACCATACGCCGGAGCATATCAGTTTGATCCTCCAGTAGCCTCAGCATTGTATCCCGTTTCCTTTCATCATGCTCCCACCACCTTTCCTCTTGACCTCACCACCTCTGCTGTTGCTCCGGCCATCTATCCTCTCGTGCATCCCTCCTGTCCTCGCGTTCATTTTGTGCTTTCCTGGACTCTGCCATTGTCTGCCTCCACGCATTCTGCTGAGCTCTTTCAGTTTGGGTGGACTGGATGAGCTCAGAGAACATTTAATCGCGAGTGCGTTTTTTTCGCCTTCTTATCTGTGCTAGCCTCTGGAACGGAGATGCTAGTCACAGCATTGAAACATTTGCAGCTGCGGGAGGAAAAAAAGGGTGAGTAAAATTGAAAAAGACACATTGGTCATTTAAAAGGAGGGACTGATGTTTTTGGGTTAACGTGCAGCACAAACCCAACTAACCCCCACACACACCTAATTCTCTGGAATGATTGCTTCACCCCTCCCCCTACCGTGTGGCTAACGGTAGGGATGATTTCTTTTCAGCCACAGGCAAACAGCCCAGCAGGAATGGCTACCTCTGATGTCCCCTTAATAAAATTCCCCTGTTTCAACTAGGTGACCATGAATGATATCACTCTCCTGAGTATGACACAGAGAGATAAAGAACGAATGTTGCTTGAATGCCAGCAAACACCAGGACCACACGCTGCCATGCTTTCTTATGCAATGATTCCAGACTACGTGCTACTGGCCTGCCATGGTAAAGTGTCCTACCATGCAGGACACAATAAGGCTGCACTCCCCAGAAACCTTTTGCAAAGGCTTTGGGAGTACCTCCAGTACAGCTTCATTGAGATGTCCCTGGAGGATTTCCACCCCATCCCCAGACACGTTAACAGACTTTTCCAGTAGCTGTACTGGCTGCGAATGCATCCCAAGTCTTCAGGGCAAATTAATCATTAAACACGCTTGCTTTTAAACAGTGTATTATATTTACAAAGGTACACTCACCACAGCTGCCTTCTCTGCCTTCAAGGTCCGGGAACCCAGGTTGGGAGGGTATTGGCTCCAGGGTGATAAACAGTTCCTGGCTATTGGAGAAAACGGTTTCTCCGCTTGCCTGGTGTGCGCTATCTTCAACCTCTCCCTCCTCATCATCTTCCTCATCCCCAAAATCCTCATCCCTGTGGCATGAGACTCCCCCCTTGCAGGAGTCCACGTACAGGGGTGGGGCAGTGGTAGGGGCACCCCCTACAATTGCATGCAGCTCATCATAGAAGTGGCAAGTCTGGGACTCTGACCCTGAGTGGGTGTTTTCCTCTTGGGTTTTTTGGTAGGCTTGCATAAGCTCCTTAAGTTTCATGCGGCACTGCTGTGAGTCCCTGTGATAGCTTCTGTCCTTCATGCCCTTGGAGATTTTTTCAAATATTTTGGCATTTCATCTTTTGGAACGGAGTTCTGATAGCACAGATTCATCTCCCCATACAGCGATCAGATCCAGTACCTCCTGTTCGGACAATGCTGGAACTCTTTTGCAACTGTGGGACTCCATGGTCACCTCTGCTGATGAGCTCTGCATGGTCACCTCTGTTGATGAGCTCTGCATGGTTACCTCGGCTGATGAGCTCGCCACACTGGCAAGCAGGAAATGAAATTCAAAAGTTTGCAGGGTTTTTCCTGTCTACCTGGGCAGTGTATCCAAGTTCAGAGTGCTGTCCAGAGCTGTCACAATAGAGCACTGTGGAATAGCTCCTGGAGGCCAATACCATCGAATTGTGTCCACACTAACCCAAATTCAACCCAGCAATTTCGATTTCAGCGCTAATCCCCTCGTCGGGGAGAAGTACAGAAATCGATCTTAAGAGTCTATTAAGTCGACAAAAATGGCTTCATTGTGTGGACAGGTGCGGGGTTAAATCAATCTAATGCTGCTAAATTCGACCTAAACTCGTAGTGTAGACCAGGGCTAAGAAACCTTCTTGCTATCTATTAATGAGAAATGTAATCAAGGTAAAAAAATATATAAGCATAACAAATCTCACCTTGCAAATACATAGTACTCTGTTTAACCGGGCAGTTCCAGAACTACTGTGCAATGTATGTGATACCACAAAGGATGAAGCAGCTCTGAAAAGCTGTGAGGTAGCGGTCATGCCCTCAGGGAGTTGTTTGAATGATACAAGATTTGTAACTTGATTTGCTTGTGGGCAGCTTTGGATCGAGGACGGGTCTGAATTAGAAGTGGTTTTCAACCTGCATAGGCAGTTTCTGTTGAGCCTAGTTGTACTAAGTTCTTAATAAAGCTGTAGTTACTTTTCTAATTCACCGTCAGACTCTTCATGTGTTGGTCCAAACACAGCACAGGATTTTCAAATCTTTGTTCAGAAAAACATGATAGAGATTGAGGGTTAGATTCCCTGCCCCACTCTGTCTCCCAGCATGGGGGAAGTCCCCTGGGGTGTCAACCTTCTAGCTCACTCTCTGCTTAGGGGCCACATCATGGATATGTTAGGGATGGACTGCTCTAACCTGTGCCAGAGCTGGGCAGAGCATCATAGCTCATCTTAAGTGATCACTCTCCTTACAGTGTGTATGATAACACCCATTTTTTCATGTTCTGTGTGTATATAAATCTCCCCACTGTATTTTCCACTGAATGCATCTGAGAAGTGAGCTGTAGCTCATGAAAGCTTATGCTCAAATAAATTGGTTAGTCTCTAAGGTGCCACAAGTCCTCCTTTTCTTTTTGCGAATACAGACTAACAGGGCTGCTACTCTGATAGCTGTAACTGGCTCCCTGATGGCACTGCCTCTCTGTTGTGCAGAGCAGAAAGTTGGGGCAGCGGAAAACGTGATGCAGAATCAGGACGCCACGGCATTGTGCTCTCTCTCAATCAGCAAAGACAAATTTTGGATGAGTGTTTTAATATTTCGATTTTTCTAGCCCAGAAATTATTTAAGTTATTCACAATGAGAACGCCGATATCTCAAATAGGGTAGCTGCCACAGGTGAACTGCCAAAGGCAAAACATCCAAGTACACAAATATATGCTTAGTGACCTAATTAAACAAAATTTGTACATTCCGTTCAAAACTCTGAGAGCATTTGAATTTATTTTCTGGTTTGCATATTTATCTTGCCATTGTAACTATAAACAACTGCCCACTGAGTTTTCATTCTACAGCACCTGGTCTCATCATCCTTTTAAAATATGATTAAAAGAAGTGAGATGGTACAGGAGATCAGTGCACTTTTCACTCCCAGGGAAGAAAGTTTAAGTGTAAATTAGTCCAGTGGTCTCATCTTAGTTCTTTGTTCTATTTTTTCCACAGTATAGAACAGTACAATAAAGCACTCTGTGCTCAGTTGAGGCAAAGGACTGGAATAGTAAAAGTCAATAATATAGTAAAAGTGTTCAAAATTAAGATATTCAGCCAAATTCTTTGTCATAGTGCAATTTGTCATAATGCAATGATGCTATGCCACAACTCACATCTGAGACTGACAGCACAACATTGTGACATAAAGTTAGTTGCCAAGCAAAACTATTTATAATGCAAAATTATGCTGGGATAGTTCTTTGCAAGAAAAAGTATTGTCCTGTCAAACTCAGAATGATCCCAGAAAAAAATTGGGTCCCCATACATCGGGGAATTGCGAAGGTAAAGCTGTTTGTGAAAACGTATACAGTATCTATCTGTGTTCAGTTTGGCTCAAGTCATTGGTATTAGCACACACTCTCTCTCACACACACACTCACTCTCTCACACACACATGCACATACACACACAGAATAAAGTTAATAACTATGGAGAGAAGAGTAGCATGAAATTGACAAGGCGGGAGAGAGAATGCTGGTTACAGGACAAAGATGGAGTGGTTTGATGTGATGGGTGTATAATTAGCACAATCCAACAAAGCAGAGGCAATTGTGTCAGTTCTTTTTCTAGACAACATTTTGATTATGTGCTGTAGCAGAGTGTACTAAAATGGTATCTATTTATACATTAGTAATAAAGGGAGCACACAGCTTCCAAAGAATATGCATTCAGTTTAATATCTTTATTCTGTGAGCCTTGAACTAAATTAACTGCTGTTTGTATTGTGGCTTTGGTGGTATTTGGTACTCTAATTAGGATAGATCAGTGCACTGAAGCCAATATTCCATATGTGTTTTGGGTCTGAGTTGGGAGTGTTAAATGTTGGAACAAATTTCATCTACAAAAAATGCTGAATCAACTGAAAATTATATTTTTAAATTAAAGGAACAGTTAGGGTTTATTTAATAAAGTGAGCCGGACAGTTCTATGGGTTACAAAATTAGGCTGAAGGTCACCCGTATTCTCTGCAAGTTTGTATGTGTGTACATGGAGCGATGGCAAGATTTGTTGATTTTTATTTATTGATTTTGCTAGCAATCTCTTAAATAGAAAAGATAGTTATGGGTGTGTTATGGGAGCCATAGATGAGAGCAAAGTGTGTGCAAATTTCAGGATGAGTATTTGTCAATCAACATACAAACCCCCTCAGTATACTGAGGGCAGTGGTGTAGTTAAATACTTCAGTATAGCCAAAACATACATACAGTAGAGTGAGTAATGGATGCAAACCTAGATGTGGAATGGAGTGTTTATAAAGGAACAGGTTGTCCCTGTACTCAAAAAGACAGGATAGATGTGTTAGGGCCAGGGGTACTCCTGAGGGAATTCTGTGCCAAAACATTAAAAATTCTGTGCACAATATTGCAAATTTTTTCATATTTTATTTGTCAAAATAACATGATATAATCATATCAGTGTTTATTATTTTGGTAATTTATTTCAAAATACCTGTCAGCAGGTATTTCTGTAAGAATACAGAGACAAAAAAATTCCTCATCTTCCCCCAGAGCCCAGAGATCCAGAGGGAGAAACAGCCTGATGTTGGTTCCTGGGCTTGTATGGCGTTTCCTATGCCTCCTTCCTTCAGGGCATGCTGAGAACTGTAGCTGCCAGGAACCCTCCAACTACATCCTCCTCCCCCTGTCAAGCTGTCTTCTACTTGCAAGCTGTGCTCTGCTGCATCCAGTGGCCCCTAGTGGCGGCCAGTAACTCTGCAGCCCATTTCTGTGGAGGAAAAGGAAATTCTGCGCAAAAAACATTAATTTCTGCACAAATTTTGCATGCACAGTGGTGCAGAATTCCCCCAAGAGTATAGGGGGAGGAAGGGTAAAAGAAACTTCCCCACCTTCTTGCACACATCACACAAGGGCGAGGGCAATCACAGCTGCTGATACTAGGAGAGCACAAGGACTGCTCCCCTTTTGATTCAAATTATCCCACAGTGTGTGAGGAGAAGGTGGGATCATGACCCTCTTCTCTTTGCACTAGCCCACAAAGCTACCCGGTTATGCTTGGGGGAGAAGGGTGCTCCAGCCCCAGGGATGTTGCAATGTGTACACTCACTTTGCATTTTGGATTATTTGGGAAGGTATTGTGCCCTGAAGTTCTAGGTCTCCCAAAGCATCCCCGGGACCACGTTCACCTGTGGGGCAAGGAAACTACTGCACTTGAGATATTGGACTTCTCATGGTGAATGCCCCTATTCAGGCTATTCAGGCTGAACTGAAGTCCCAGGTTATGTTTAATTGATTTTTAGAAAATAATCTCTCATTAAGGGCTTGGCTCTACGGGGGGGGGGGGGTGCTAAACCAGATTAAGTCCAATTAAACCACTTTGAAAGTGCTTACATACGCACAATGTAATTCAGTATAAAACACTAATTCTGTATTTATTGGGAACTCCAGAGTCCTCTTTCAAAGTGAACTACATTTGCTGTGAATTGAATTGGTTCAGTCTGTTGTTTATGTGCAAGTAATACTGCTGTGTACTGCTTTGGCAGTCCTGCAACAGCTATCTTACACTGCTTTGCAGGCAGCCATTAGTGACCTGTCTGTTTACTGTGTGCACCCCACTTCTCTAGTGTCAAGATGACTGGATGCCCCCTCCCCCATTTTAAAAACTGACACGGGGCCAAAATTTGACCATTTGCTCTTGGATTTGAGTGTATCAGCACGGTGCAGTAGAACTCCAGCAGCCTTACAACAGGCCTGGGGCAGTCACTTGGAGCCGTGCTGAGACCCTGGAATTTATTGCCATCTAGGGAGAAGTGACTGTGCAGGAAGATCTTGTGACCAGCCATTCGAATAAAGATCTTTTTATGGGCATCACTAAGCAGACGACTGTGAGGGGGCACAGCCGGGACACTGACCAGTGCAAAGAGCAGACAGCTCAGGATGACTTATATTCAAACCAGGGAAAGAGTCAAGTAGTGGAATTGTGACCTGTCCATTTTTTGAGGAGCTGGACAGGATTTTCCACAATTACACAGCCTCCCAACCCAAGAAGGTCGTGGACCCTGCTGCCCTCTCTCTTTCCACCCCCTCTACCCTCTGCAAGGACAACCAGCAAGTCTCACTGGAGGATGAGCAGTGGGAGGCCAGTGAAGAGCTATCTCTGGAAAGCCAGGATCTCTTCAGGCCTGAGGATCTTGAAGCCAGCCAGGTAGATGTCAAGCCCAATTCCTGTTGTGCAGCAGCTGAGTCCAATTCCTAGCCAGAAACCCAGGCCAGGAGGCATGAGGGCGTTGCACCTATTGAGGCTCTGGGGATGGGCGGGCACAAGCCCGTCCACATCTAAAGGTCCCCCCCACCCCCGAGCTTAATGGGAGGAGCCACTGGATCCAAGCATCAAAAGATTAGGGGGGACAACAAATGAAAAAACAAGGACAGGAGTGAGGGTCACTGGTTCAAAAGCAGGAGGATCCTCTCAAGGGAACTTCAGCATGTAAGTCCCTGTCTTTATTATTGTGCTATATGGGCATGCTAGCTTCTGTTCCAGGTGGCCCATGGCCACAGCCATTTTAGGCAGACGTGAGCTAGGAACCTTTCAGAGTCTCCAGCTCCCGCCTCCCTCTCTTCCTCACCCAGCCCACACTGTCCATTTGGCTCCCATGTACACATTTTCAAAATGACGGCTGCTCCAGGTGGGCAGTTGGCCTCTGTTTCATTCTAAAGCCCTGACTATCGGCTGTTTGTGAGCCCACATAACCTGCATTCTTACAGTGAATGCTTCAGACAGTCATTGCAGAACCCTGTCTGTTTTTCTCTGCTCTTTCTCCATGTCTGCAAGGGAGATCAAGCAGAATCTAACACTGAGAAATTGCTCAGTTTTGGTCTGGATATTATGGGGATAGCTGCTCAGCCATTCCCCCGGTATAGCTTGCACCTCCTTTCCACTCCCACAGCACTTCTGGGGGGACCATCCTAATGAATAACTTCACAGCATATCTCTGTCTTACTGGTCTGCCCTTTGGCTTTTTGAATAAGGCCATTCTCTGCCTCCCAGTCACCCACTTCAGTGTAATGTCATCAAGAGTCAGGACAGCCTAAAGGGGATGTAGAGGGAATTACTATTCAGTTTACCCCCAGATACCCCACATTAATCCCTCTGACACCATATAAGCAAAAACCCAAACTGGAAACATAATTCCCAACACATCCCCTCCACCTTGCTTTTAAGGCACAACAGCAAACCCCAACAGCATATACTGCACTGGCAATAATCCCAGTACAACCCTCCTCATGCATACACCACTTAACATCTCTGAGGTTCCCTCAAGACTGGAAAGAATCTCAGAGAGGGAAAGTCAGAAATGCATATAAAAAAAAGCTATCACGGCATCTTTGGAATGTGAACAATAACCACTTGTGGGTTTTTCCTACTCCTACCCCCCAAAGCACCTGCAGCAGCCAGGGCAGGGCCTTTATCAACAGCTCGGTGTTTGGCTAACCTGAGAGGTGGAAAACAGAAAACTCGGGATGAAGTGTTTGCAGACATCACTGCCGAGACCCAAGGAAAAATGAAAATAGCAGAAAGGTGGAGGCAGCACTTGAGGACGCAGCTGGAAAAAGAAATGGAGCTCCAGAGAGATCTTTGGACTGGCCAAAGTCTGTGTCGCAGTGGCCAGGGACAGTGCGGCCATGGCAAAAGACAGCACAGTATTGGAAAAGACAGGGAGATGCAAAGGCAAACCCTAAGGAGGCAATACAGAGCCAGGAAGCTCTGCTGCAGTACATGTTCTGTAGCCCCTGAACCAGGGCTTAAATTCAGCTGGAGCTGGCTGGAGTGGAGCTCTGGTAAATATTTTCAAACCCGCAGGTCTGAAGCCTGAGCCCTGGCGTCTCCTACAGGTCTGAAGCTCCCAGCCTTGGTGCCTCTCGCGGAGCTGAAGCCCTGTGCCCCGGGAAATACTCTGTGAGAATTTAAGCTGTGCCCTGGACAATACAGGGTACTAGGAATGCCAGCAACTCCTCCACTCTGTACCCCTGGAGCTGTGCTCCTAGAGGCCTTTCCCTTCATCGAACCAGGGCACTGAGAACAGCTGAACCTGGGAGCCCAGCTCTTTTGAGCCAACTAACAACCCTGGTAACATCAAGCCTCACCGCTCAACGACAGAAGACTCAGGAACAAGAAGTGGCAGAGGGAAGGCATATATCTGTGACTTGAATCCCCCTCCCCTGGATGTGTTCTGCCCTCCATGGTACTGTACCACTGTGAATTTTTGCTTCACTCGTGCTCTAATTTAATACAGTATTTAATAATAAAAACTTGATAACATTCATTTATGAGGAGTCATCAGTGTATTCTAAGCACAGACCTGAAGAAAAATAAGGATTCCCACAATGCTGCACTTCCACCACCTAGAAACAACATTGATCCCAATCCATCCCACCCCTAGCCCGCCTGATGGCTTAGTAGCTGGACGTTCAGCTGCATAGTCTCAGGCCTGAGACTCAAAGTACGATGAATAGGCATTCCATAATAGTGTTGCCCTGGCTGTTTCCATTTTCTATTGGATGCCTTGCTGGCTGCTCAAACCACTGAGCAAGTCTCTGCACCTCCACCTCCCACCCATTGTTAAGGCTTTCTCCCTTAGTCTCACAAATATTGTGCAAAGTACAACATGCTGCTAAATCTTTGGCACATTTTTTTCTGCTGCTTCCAACTTATTCCACAAACAGTACCACCTTCCTTTCAGATGGCCAGATGCACATTCCACTGCCATTCTGCAACTACTGAGGTGATAGTTAAACTGTTCCCTCCTTATCTCCCTTTGAATGGCATCATGACCAGCAAAGCCAGAGGATTAGTCAGGTTTCCCTGGATAACCAGAGCAATCTCCACACCATTACTGTCCATAGTGATCCTGAAGGCAAGCAGTCCGTTCTCCATTAAGATCGATAGAGCGGAGTTCCCAAAGCTCTTAGCAGCATAGACCTTTACATACTTAAATTCAAGGTGGTCTGGAAACTTGCCAGGATAATGGAGCACCATGGAGAAATACCCCTTTCAGTGTATAAATTCTGTGCCCTAGGGAAGAGGAGGCAAATAATAGGCACATGAGTCCTTATTGCTCCAATACAGTTTGGGAATGCCTTGTGGGCAAAAGCCATCAACAATCTCCTGAGCATTTCAAGCTTTACAATCTGGTACAACAGTACCTTTTCCTTGGCATCACACACTTGCGTGACAGTTGCCCCAGTGGTTGACCTCCCCAATTGTGTGGCTATCAACTGGTAGTATTTGGGTGTCGTCAGCTTCCAGATGGCAATGGCGACCCGCTTCTCCATGGATATGGGGTACTGCATGTTGATACACTGCCACTGCAGCTCCCAGGATTGAGACTCCTATCTCAAAAAAGGGTGCCTTCGCCATCCTGAAATTCTGTCTCTATTGCTGGCCATTTCAGGTCGGCAGACCAATTCTTTCCCACCAATCCACATTGGTTTCTCAAGCCCAGAAGCGGTGCTGTCCAGTGTGAAGCTGTTCCAGGAATTGCTCCTCTAGTATCAGTTGCTCTGTGTCCTCCTCTTTTTCATTCTTGTCCCACTTCCTCTGCCACCACTGAATCTGCTGCTGCTGCCAGATCTTCCACTCAGTGGTGCAGCTGGTGAAGTTCAATGCTGAATTAATCTGGCTTTAAGAGCTGAAATACACTCAAGCAGCCTCTGCGTACTTGTGATTACCAGCAGAATAGCGCAGAGTATTCTTGAGTCTATGCTGACCCACAACCATTTGAAAAGTCTGCCTGGAAAGGAAGCATGGGGTCAAGACAGTGGAAACATGGGATTTTTAAAAACTTTGAACGCAACTGGCTTCTGCTAAGCAGAGCAAGAAAAATCCCAGAGCGCATGCTGCTGAGCAGTGACGTAAAGGACCAATGGGATACCTTCTGAGAATGCCGCACACTTAGCGTGCGGCAAGCCACTGCCATGTGCACACAATGATGTGAATTGAAAGAAGGCGTAGCGTCCTGTGTGCATGCTATTACTGTGCCTTCCATGCTGAGTTAAATAATGTGTGTCAAATCACTCCGGTTTAAACCCTCCCCCTCCTCAGTGAAGACAAGCCCTAAGACATGTGTTTAAATACAGGAGTCCTTTTTTTTAACAACGTACTCTTATTGTTTAAATGTAGATCTATATTTTTAATACACAAACCAGGAAGCCTGCCACAACTCAACCTGGACCCTTAATTCCCAGGCCCCAAGAGTTAGGACTGCCTCAGTCAAATGTCATGTGATCTCTGAAAGGCTCCTTCCTCCAATCGCTACTGCTTGCACTGACGAAAGCTCCTGGAAGGTGGGAAGTCTTTCAGATTAATTCTTCAGATGTCTCTAAGCCTGGATCTTCCTTCTTTTGATGTCCTCAGATGCTCCCTAGGACTTCTGGGGCTGTTTGAGCTCAGCCCTGAGCTGCCTGCCTGTCCCATTGGGTGCCATTTCCTCTTCAAAGAACTGTTCTGCAGCTGCTCGGTTCTGTGCAGGGAGCGGAAGCCTTTGAAATTGTTGCAGCTCCATTGCAGTCTGTTGGAGTAACCAGCATTTTAAAAAAAAAGAATAAAAAAAGCTCTCATCTGTTTAAATTAATTATACAGGCTCCAGCAAAGTTTTAAAGTCAGATAGTGAGATGAGAGCTGTTGGGTTTCTGTGTGTGTGGTTTTTAAAAAAATGATTCCTGTTCTGTGCAGCAGATTCCGCTCCCTGCTCAAAATGGAACAGCAATGATTCTTTTTAAAATAAAACTGGGACAGACGAGGAGCTTGAGGGCCAACTGGGCAGCATAAAGGCAGCATAAAGCTGTCTTTGCTCCTCTCTTTCTGGGCTGCCTCTTCTGCGCTGAAGACACTGAATAGAACCTAGCTCACGGGGTGGGGGGGCAAAAGGGCAGCTGCCCCGGGGCCAGCGATTTAAAAGGGCCTGGGGCTCCCGGCCACTGCTACTGCGGCAGCGGCCAGAGCCCCGGGCCCTTTTAAATTGCCGCCGGAGCCCCAGGAGGCACAGGCCATGCAGCGTGGATGGGCTGGCTGGAGGAGGCTGACCCGCAGCCCCACCCCTTCTGCCCGAGGCCCCGCCCCTTCCAGAGGACCAGAGCCAGGCCCCTGTACCGGTAAGTGTTTAATGTTACTTTCACCCCTGGGTGAGCCATACTGATCTTCCTCACTGATGAGTGGGGAGACACAGCTTGTGTCTGGGGAGTGGAAAGATGAATTGCTCATATGATGATAATACCCATGTAACAGGGTGCACACTGCACCGTGTAGGATTTGGCCCCTTTGGCCCGCTCCTTAAAGACTCAGGGATGCTCCAAGCTGGTGCAACACCTGTGCTCTTTATTTTGTGTCCGTTTCCCACCACCAGTTTCCCACTGTTTACAGGCTATTTACACAGCTTGGCCTCACACCGGCCTGACCAGTAACAGACTAGTAGGCTCCTTCCTCCCTCTGAGCCTGATCTTCCCCTCCTGGTCTCCACCCCACTTCCTCCACTTCTTCCCAGTCTTTTAGCTCCTGCTAAAGAGGCTGGCAGATGTGGGAAGTTCCCAGCCAAGCACTGGCTATTTACCCAGCCCCAATCCATTCCCCCTGATTGGGGCTGGGGTGACAGGAGCTGATTAAGGACTTTCCTAGCAGCGCCCTGCCTCAAACAGCTCATCAGCACCTTGGCCTTGCAGCCAGGCAGTTTGTGGCTTTAGGGTATGCTGAAAACTAAAAATTAAAAAGTGTTGGCACGCAAACCTGCTTTATTGCTTCATTCCCCTGGCTGGACGAAAGGAATGAAATAATCTTTCCCTGGATGAGGTGCAGATCAGACCAGGATGGTAGTCAGATACTATGCTGAAGAGAGCCATATGAGTACTCAGGCAGAGCAGGACATTTGTTACATCCTGAGCATCTACTCCTAGGCCGAGGATCTGAGCCAGCATGTGCCCAGCTGAGTGTGTGGGAACTTTGTGTGAAACCTATGCAAGAGAAGAGTTGGATGCTGTGGTGTCCTTGGCACTGTCTATGTGGAAGTTGCAGTCACCAAGAACAATGAACCTCGGGGGGCAGCAGCACCAGACTAAGGAAGGAGGAGGTCCATCTGTTGCTCTAAGGGTATGGAAATCACTAGGGATCTTGGTTCCTTTTGTGCTCTCCTGTCGGCATAATTACTCCACCTCCATGAGAGGCGGAAGCTATGTCGGCAGGAGAGAGCGTCTCCCACCAACATAGCACCAAAGTGGACAATGCTTAGGTCAATCTAACTCAGATTGCTGGGGGGTGTCTTTTTCACACCCCTGAGCAACATAAATTACATTGACTTAAGCGGTAGTGTAGACCAGCTGTTAGAGAGCCTAGTTTTTGCATGAAGGAAACCTGGGAATAACAGGTATTTTCTGTGTGGTTGCATATGGGTCTGAATAATAATATGGAGCAGAAGGTTTCACACACAAAATATATAAAGTATGAGGTTGAGCCAATATGCATCTAAAATAAAACAACAAATAGTTAAACAAGGAAGTAAGTCTATATATTTTATAGGTATTTATAGTGAAAAAGCCATAATCTTTATATTGTACATAAAATAATCAGTAGAGTTAAAATAACATGTTTCAGTTGCATAAGGCATTTTTTCTTAACATCCTTGTCAAGTCACATTAAAGATACCTTGCACGTTTATGACTTCTCTAAGTTTAGGATGAAGATGACAACCATCTTGAAATCTGAAGGGTCCTATATCTGTAAGATATCGTTAATATATCTTGATGTGGGCATTATAAGAAAAAATGCATCCTGAAATTAGTTTTAACTTTTTTACTGATTATTGTCTGTAAAGTTGTCAGCACTGGAAAGGTACAAGTATAGCTAGTCGGATTTTTTTTCAGAGAGAAATTGAAAATCAAAAACCAAAACATTTTCAGGTTTTTGAAACGGAATTAAAAAAGAAAAGAAAAAAACTTCAGTTTTCAATAACTGAATGAAAATTTTTACTGGAAAAAAACTCTGGCTTTCAAAGAACTGGAAAAAAAATTATTTCCGTTTCAGCATTTCAACAAAATATTTTCATGCGGAGTTTTTGCGGGGTGGAATTAAAATTTTCCATGAAAGACAACTGATAAGTTTTGACAGGTTTCAGAGTAGCGGCCGTGTTAGTCTGTATCCGCAAAAAGAAAAGGAGGACTCGTGGCACCTTAGAGACTTAACAAATTTATTTGAGCATAAGCTTTCATGATGAAGTGAGCTGTAGCTCACAAAAGCTTATGCTCAAATAAATTTGTTAGTCTCTAAGGTGCCACAAGTACTCTTGTTCTTTTTGATAAGTTTTGAGCAACTCTGGCCACAGTCTCTAAGTGGTTTCATAGATATTGCAGAGGAGGTGAGATAGATGCCTACTGGACTCCACTGGTTCTTTTGCTCTTTGGGCATAAGAACAGCCAACCACCTCCACTCTGACATGAGCGAAATGATGGAAGCCATTGTAGTGCTGTGTCATTCGCTCCTTTTATGTTGTGTAATTAGGTGAGGAACACCTTGTGTTTAACAGTGTTGAGAGTAGGAGAGATGTTACTAAAGTAATCTGTGGCCTATGGGAAGGAGCACTGGGCTGAGCATCAGGAGACAAGAAGAAGGATGATCTGTAGTGAAGGCACTGGACTGGAACTTGGGTGATCTGGATTCAGTTCTAAGCTCTGCCACAGATTTACTGTGTGCACATTACTTAAGAACATAAGAACGACCATACTAAGTCAGACCAAAGGTCCATCTAGCTCAGAATACTGTCTTCCGACAGTGGCCAGTGCCAGGTGCCCCAGAAGGAATGAACAGAAGAGGTAATCATCAAGTGATTCATCCCCTGTCACCCATTCCCAGCTTCTGGCAAACAGAGGCTAGGGTCACCATCCCTGCCCATCCTGGCTAATAGCCACTGATGGACCTATCCTCCATTAACTTGTCTAGTTCTTTTTTTAACCCCGTTACAATGACTTAATCTCTCTGTACCTGAGTCTATATAGCCTTTATGTGACCTCTCTATTCTTCAGTGTCCCTATCTACTTCACAAAGCTGTTATGAAAATTGTTTATGAAATGCTTCAAGATTCTGAGGTGAAGGGTATGATAGAAGTACAAAGTATGGTGAAGGCTACAGGTAACATGGCAAAATGGTTTCACCCACAGCTTGCCTCTTTGCACAGCTTTTTGGACTGTATTGCAGGGGTCTTCCCATATTGCGCCCATCCTGCTAGGTGGGCTTGCTGACATCAGAGACCAGCTGTCCGTTTTCCATCAAGAGACTGTCAAACTCATAATCTACATGAAAGCAACATTATGTTTGCACAGTTAAAAGCTAAAAAAAGAAAGGAAATGCAAAAGATAAGCTTCATACAGCAATATACAGGCATGTTTCCTATCTAGTGTATAGTAAATCTGTATAATAAGATTCCACTAATATCACTCTGTGTGTCACTCTGAAGCTTAAAACATCTGTTGAGTCAGTGTGAAGCAATGGAAGCAGTAACTAGTGTAAGCAGTGTCAGGATGAGCTCCACCCTGACATCTGGTGGTGAGGTGTGGCAAGTTGTGGAAAAGAACTTCAGGGGCTGATCTCATTTGCATAGGCACACCCACCACTCCTAGAATGAGACCATAGCTGCCCAAATGGTCACTTTGGCTGCTGTGGGATCCCCAGTGTCTCTGTTATTGGGGCAGGAAGAATAAATTGTTATTACCCTGATTATGGGAACTGTGCTTGGAACTGTACGTGGCCTTTTGTTATGATGGAGGGATTCACCATCAACTAAGTAGCACTCGCTAGGCAAGGGTCATGGGTTCCAAAACTGTGTGAATGGAGAGAGGCTGGGGACAAGTATTAATACTTGGTGGCATGGGCCCCTTGGTGAGGGCCTTACATGCTGATTGCACTTCCTCCTCTCTCCACTGTGGAATATCAGAGCTAATTTTGATTTCATTAGAAGTCTAGTTATAGGCTGCTGAGCTCACTTTGGGCTGACAGTGCACCAGCACTGGGGCTCCCCTACTATAAGCTGAATTCACCTAAGAGCTGAATTCACCTAAGAGCTGAAATCACTGAGTGTTGTGTTAAGTAGTGGGGGAGCCTGAAGATATATTGTGGAGCAGGTTGCGGGACGGCTGGTGAAGCAGTTCGACGCGGAGCAGTGTGTGGATGGCAGGAGCTGCTTGTGGGCCGTGGAGCTGAGTGAAGGAGTTCGTGGGGCGGCTGGCGGAGCGGAGCGGAGTGGAGTGCAACTGAGCGAAGAAGTCGTGGGGCGGCTGGCGGAGCGGAGCGCAGCTGAGCGAAGGAGTTCGTGGGGCGGCTGGCGGAGCAGAGCGCAGCTGAGCGAAGGAGTTTGTGGGGCGGCTGGCGGAGCGGAGCGCAGCTGAGCGAAGGAGTTCGTGGGGCGGCTGGTGGAGCGGAGCGCAGCTGAGCGAAGGAGTTCGTGGGGCGGCTGGTGGAGCGGAGCGCAGCTGAGCGAAGGAGTTCGTGGGGCGGCTGGTGGAGCGGAGTGCAGCTGAGCGAAGGAGTTTTGTGGGGCAGCTGGCGGAGCGGAGCGCCGCTATGGAGCTATGGGGCGGTCAGCTTCAGATCACGTAAGGTGCCTCTTACCCCCGTCCCATTTCCACCCAGGTTGGGAGGTAAAGCTCCGCCGATAAACTTTCGAACTCTGGGGCTGCCCTGACCAGGGACAGAGACTTTTGGGGCATTGGACTTTTGGGACTTTGGGTGATTTGGGGTTGCTGGACTCAAGAACCAAAGGGAAAAGGGCATGCCCCAATTTGCCTGGGGTGGGGTTGTTTTTGCTCATGGGTTGTGTTATGAATCCTGTTGGTGGTGTTTCCCCAACATAATGCCACAGTGTTTCTCTCTGTTATTAAAAGACTTTTGCTACACTCAGACTATGTGCTTGCGAGAGGGGAAGTATTGCCTCTTGGAGGCGCCCAGCGGGGGTGGTATATATTTGTCCCAGGTCACTGGGTGGGGGCTCGAGCCGGTTTGCATTGTGTTATTGGAATGGAACCCCTAGATATTGAACCCGGCCCTTGTTGCTGCCAACTCTGACGGGCAGAAGGGTTACACTAGCATGGTTGAGAGGTCTTTTTGTTCAGACTATCACCAGGTTCAGTGATCACTAGAATTTGCCATCTGTTACCATCCAGTTTTTAAACTCTCATTAATTTTGATTTTATGAATTACACTTGAGCAGTGTATAGATACAGTAAGGCATGAATCTATGCCATGGCAAAAGTTCTAGACCATTGTGATATCAGAAGTAACTCAACTAATCATTATCCTTACCCTACAACTAATTTAGAAGCCACAATTTCATTGTTTGTATGACGGACACTGCACTGATGGTGGATTACTTGGTCCAATGCCCATACCCATGTGCCCAACTGCCACCTGCATCGGTCAACACCAATTCTCCCAGCACAATTCCTCTAGACACAGATCAACACAGCCACCCACACACCACCGCCACCACAAGCATACACAATAACCCCAAACACACATAGTCCCTCACTGCAGCACATGCAATAACCCCAAACATCCTTCTGTAGCCTACAAGGTCTGTTGAGTCAGTGTGAAGTGCTGGAAAGAGCTACGAGAATGATTGAGAGCTCTTTTTGCTCAGAATATCACCAAGGTGCAGTCATCACTGGGATCTGTGGTCTGTTACCATCCAATTTTTATATTCTCCACAATTTTGAGCTCTTTTACACACGTGAATTTATGAATTACAGCTGTGTGACACAGGCTTTCGTTACTAGTACATAAATATGCTCAAAAACATATTAAATTGCACATTTAACAAGAAAAACAGGAAAATAAAATTCTCCTTACTATATATATATATATATATATATATATATATATATATATATATATATAGTGGCTGAATCTATTCTTTTACGGAAACCTTATCTTTCATATTTTCTGACATTTTTAATTGTAACTCTACAACCTTAAGATTGCGTTCATGAGTAGTTTGTGTTAGGTATCATAATACAGCTGGCATGGTTAACAAAAGAAATCAAATAATGCCTTAATAAAAGTTTGGATGAAAGGCAAAACACCTTCCAGCCACAATAAAAAATGCTGTTTCCCAGAAAATGTATGTACCAAGGTGTACTTGGCATATGCCCACTTACAATCATGCAGCAAATTCATAGCTTAGGAAGATGTGTCATTATCAGAATTATTCATCTATATTAAAACAAGGGCAACTGATTTCTTGAGCATACTACACTGCTTAACACTGAAATTTCTCTCATTCTAAGCGTGTGTGTATGATTTAATGTGATGCCATTTGTAAGAAGTATGCCACCTTCTTGAGACCCTTGTATTTATCTGCTTTCATTTAAACCTGAAGTATTTAGAAAGTCTCCTATACTAATCCCATCCAACTTGGAAGCCACATAGCTCATGCATAAGGCTGTCAAACATGAGTAGTTTCAGATGTCAATGCACCAATGGCAGAAATCCAGCAAGAGAGATCAAGGCTTAGTCACTGAAAAATACATGCCAAAACATCTCCGATACATAGCATCGCAGCACCTCATAAGGAAAACATATCGTGAAAGGAAATCAATAACCTCTTGCAGGCAATCCGTTTCTGAAATATTCTTGATTAATTATGCCAGTGCATGTTTGGCAAAACTGCTTGATCCAGCATTAACCTAATGCTTTTTGCATGAAGCAGTGTTGTAACTGGTCTCATAAGTCAAACTTGATGGTTCAAGTCAGGCTTTAAAGGTTCAGGTTATAGATTTCTATAATGTCCCTATGTCAGACATAATTGCCTTTACTGCAGCTTGTAGACTTTTGCTGATCAATCAAAATAACATTTCTTTTAACATAAACAATGCCAGATTAAAATAATCTACAATAATTGCACTTACAACGCAAGCTAGTGGAGTGAAGTAGAGTGAAGAAGCTTGAAATACAATGGGCAGAATGTGTTGGAAATGTATAACATAGTTTATGACAAAGCACATTGCTGTATCTTTCTCACAGTGGTATCTTGCTATTTAAAATGTATAGTGCCATACACATCATGCAAAACAAATTACAAATTGGGTTGTTGTGTATATTGATGGTACTGGATTCCTATTTGCCTGCTTCTCTTTGTAATCTCAGAGGGAAAGGGCTTACAGGCTTATGTAAAATTGTCTATTATAGTGTGTATGTGTGTAATGTATAAACACATTATATATGTAGTGGCAATAGCCTTGAGATAAATTGTAGAACCATGTGATAAATTGCAGAGCCGTGTGATCGATTACATTTATGCATCTTTGGCTACCTCACCTGAACAATCCACCTCCTCAGAATCCACTTCCAAGTGTTCAGATTTCTGAGCAGCATCTAACAACCCCCACTTGTCAATTTTGGTTGGCGTATTCCTGAGATCTCATCACATGACATAATATTTAATTAAAGATTAATCTTTACTTCCTGGAGACTCCAGGGCAATCCTGGAGGGCTGCAACCCTAGCCACCACTTAAAAATGAAATTGCCAAAGAAATGTTTCTTGCCTTTCCCAAATGTGGAATTTCTGCTCCAAAATTACACTGGTCTGAGGCCCAGGACAAGCAATGTTCAGCCCTGGACTAGTCATAGGTTCAAAGTCCAGTATCTCCAAGCCAGAAACAGGAGCTTTACATCTTTGTAAAGCCAGAAATATCCTTCCCCAAATTACTAAAGCTTTGTTTTAGCCCTGGTAGATTGCAAGGACTTTAAAATGATACATTGCATGTATAAATAAGCTATTTTAGGTCATTTTAAGTGGTTTATAAAAGGTATTGATTATAATATTTCTCTCTATCAGAAACCTGTACAATTGGACTCATGGTACTCAGAGAGCCTGACTTTTCAAGGAGAGGAATACTATTTTTCATATCAGTAACATTTTCTCAAATAATCTGTAAAATATACCTACAAGGTTTATTTTAGTGAAATGTGGCCTATTAAAACGTGATGGTGCAGTGTGGTATAAAGATTCCATTGGCACTCATTTGTGCATAAAGTGACCATCCAACAGTCATGCCAATAAAACCTTTATGGTACACATAATTCAGTATATATGCACTGGGCTTGTGATTTTGGGGGCAATTGGAAGAAACAAGGAAATATTTCTCTGGATGGTCCTTTAAAAAAAAATTGGCAGCAGTTTGCAGTAGTTCCAGTATGTGTGTGTGTTGTTATAGTGGACAGGCTGTGGCTGCTCCATAGTGAAGGTTTAAATCCAACTTGCTCCCCTCCCTCAGAAATTCACAGAGGAATATCAACTTCAAAACTGGAAGATTAGGTTTGTGGATGAAATAAAATTTCTATTAAATTTGAGATCAGTTGGACAAGAGGTTCATGAATTATAATACTCATTAAGTAATAATTATGGCACTCATTAACAAGTGGCATTCGCCAAAGTTCAGAAACTCTGCTAGTGGGTTTTTTTTTTCTGCTGGTGTTTTGACATGAAGTGGAAAGTTAAATTCTGGTTCACAGGTACTTTATGGTCTCAGGGAAGAAAGGAGTAGGATCTGTTATTGGAGAAATATGTAGAGTAAATCATTTGCTTGGTTTACTATTTCCTGTACCACACAAAGGGTAATGGGGACAGACATATTACTGTTGTATCACTATATTATGTAGCACTGCAGTTTCAACTGGTGGCACAGAATTGTTGTGGGGTTTTGTTATGTTTGGGGGTGTATTGCACTAAAATAAAAATTTTGCTACACTATCTTGCATTCCACCTTGTTTCAAGCACTAGTGACAAAGATTTTCATGTGGTCCAATTATAGAGTACTATGTATACCTGGAGGAGATACTAAATTATGTAAAGAGAGGAGCTGTGACAAGTGGAAGATACAGAGAAACAGAGATAATAAACGCATCATCAGGTAATGGAGGGGGAAGAGCAGAGAAGGAGTAGCTTGGCTTGACAGAACAGGAGCTGCAAGAGAGCAGCTTGAAGCAACAGGAGCTGAAAGATGGGAGTGGAATAGCTCTGAGGGAGGTAATCAGAGCAGCCTGGGAAAACTGATGGAGGAGGATCAAGGACAGAAGGTAGATCAAAGGAACTCAGAGATGCAGAGTTCCAGAATGTCCCAAAGCTACAAACATTAGTGTCTGGAAACGGTTTTAGCCAACCTTTTGTTACCCTGTCTCCCCTCTGTATGAGAGAGAATGGTCTTGTGGTTAAGGCACTGGACTAGGACTCAGGCTTGAGGTCTGTTCTCAGCTCTGCCCCAGAGTTCCTGAGTGACTTTGGGCAAGTCATTTAATGTCCCTCTGACTCAGTTCCTCTTCTGCAAAATGGGAATGATAATACTTCCTTTCCATTCCTTATAGCAATATTATGAGGATAAGTTTATTAATATTTTTGAAGAGTTCAGATACAGCAGTGATTGGGATTATGGAAAAACTATAAATAAATAAACCTAAATAACTCCCACTAATCAACCCAGGAGTATGGTGAGAACGGACCACCATTGCTATTTTAATGTACGGTATGTACTATGTATATCAGAAACAAGGAGGCTGAGGCCGTCAACAATGGGTAGGGGTGGAGAAGCCTACTGTACAATTCCAGTTAATTCAGATGTACAATACCCTGTATATATAGCCACACAAAAGAGGAAGAGAGGGATTTACATGCAAGAGTGTTAATTTTTTTTTCCAAAGAGCATTGCACTCTCATATTGATTGAAAATTGTTTTCTCTGGCTCTTGTGGCATTGTGTAGTATGGGTCTTTGTTTAGATCACATAATACTTCTTCCTCTCTTAAACCATACAATAATACTGAATGATCTGTCTGTGGCTGCCTTGGAGTGCATCCTGTGCATCACTGTGTCTCAGTTAATAGTAATAATTTCTCATTTGCAAAAGGGAAAGTGCTTCCAGTGCTCTCGGTCTCAAAAGGTTTCAGACTCACTCAAGGATTCCAATTTATTATATGCCCAGTTCTGATACCCTGCTGTTCTCTGTGTGGATTATGCTGCCTTGGCGGAAGATGCCATCCTTCAAATGACACATAAATATTCCCTGGTCAACTGTTTCAGCTCTCATAAATTTAATAATCCTGCCCCTTGTCTTATAAGATAGCTATCTAGTTCTCCATTTATCCCAAGAACGGAACACGACGTTATTATGACAGGTTTCAGAGTAATAGCCGTGTTAGTCTGTATTCGCAAAAAGAAAAGGAGGACTTGTGGCACCTTAGAGACTAACCAATTTATTTGAGCATGAGCTTTCGTGAGCTACAGCTCTCTTCATCGGATGCATACTGTGGAAAATACAGAAGATATTCTTATACATACAAACCATGAAAAAATGGGTGTTTACCACTACAAAAGGTTTTCTCTCCCCCCACCCCACTCTCCTGCTGGTAATAGCTTATCTAAAGTGATCACTCTCCTTACAATGTGTATGATAATCAAGTTGGGCCATTTACAGTACAAATCCAGGTTTTCTCCCCACCCTCCCACAAACCCAGTCTCCTGTTGGTAATAGCTTATCTAAAGTGATCACTCTCCTTACAATGTGTATGATAATCAAGGTGGGCCATTTCCAGCACAAATCCAGGGTTTAACAAGAACGTCTGAGCAACAGTGTGGGGGGGGGGGTAGTAGGAAAAAACAAGGGGAAATAGGTTACCTAGCATAATGACTTAGCCACTCCCAGTCTCTATTCAAGACTAAGTTAATTGTATCCAATTTGCAAATGAATTCCAATTCAACAGTCTCTCACTAGAGTCTGGTTTTGAAGTTTTTCTGTTGTAATATCGCAACTTTCATGTCTGTAATCGCGTGACCAGAGAGATTGAAGTGTTCTCCAACTGGTTTATGAATGTTATAATTCTTGACATCTGATTTGTGTCCATTTATTCTTTTACATAGAGACTGTCCAGTTTGACCAATGTACTTGGCAGAGGGGCATTGCTGGCACATGATGGCATATATCACATTGGTAGATGTGCAGATGAACGAGCCTCTGATAGTGTGGCTGATGTTATTAGGCCCTGTGATGGTGTTCCCTGAATAGATATGTGGGCACAGTTGGCAATGGGCTTTGTTGCAAGGATAGGTTCCTGGGTTAGTGATTCTGTTGTGTGGTATGTGGTTGCTGGTGAGTATTCGCTTCAGGTTGCGGGGCTGTCTGTAGGCAAGGACTGGCCTGTCTCCCAAGATTTGTGAGAGTGTTGGGTCATCCTTCAGGATAGGTTGTAGATCTTTAATAATGTGTTGGAGGGGTTTTAGTTGGGGGCTGAAGGTTACGGCTAGTGGTGTTCTGTTATTTTCTTTGCTAGGCCTGTCCTGTAGTAGGTGACTTCTGGGAACTCTTCTGGCTCTATCAATCTGTTTCTTCACTTCCGCAGGTGGGTATTGTAGTTGTAAGAATGCTTGATAGAGATCCTGTAGGTGTTTATCTCTGTCTGAGGGGTTGGAGCAAATGCGGTTGTATCGCAGAGCTTGGCTGTAGACAATGGATCGTGTGGTGTGGTCAGGGTGAAAGCTGGAGGCATGTAGGTAGGAATAGCCGTCAGTAGGTTTCTGGTATAGGGTGGTGTTTATGTGACCATTGTTTATTAGCACTGTAGTGTCCAGGAAGTGGATTTCCTTTGTGGACTGGACCAGGCTGAGGTTGATGATGGGATGGAAATTGTTGAAATCATGGTGGAATTCCTCAAGGGCTTCTTTTCCATGGGTCCAGATGATGAAGATGTCATCAATATAGCGCAAGTAGAGTAGGGATGTTAGGGGACAAGAGCTGAGGAAGCGTTGTTCTAAGTCAGCCATAAAAATGTTGGCATACTGTGGGGCCATGCAGGTACCCATAGCAGTGCCGCTGATTTGAAGGTATATCTTGTCCCCAAATGTAAAATAGTTATGGGTAAGGACAAAGTCACAAAGTTCAGCCACCAGGTTAGCCGTGACATTTTGAGGGATAGTGTTCTTGATGGCTTGTAGTCCATCTTGGTGTGGAATGTTGGTGTAAAGGGCTTCTACATCCATAGTGGCCAGGATGGTGTTATCAGGAAGATCACCGATGGATTGTAGTTTCCTCAGCAGAGCGCTCTCAGAAAAACTGCGGAACCACCTGATCAACATCCTCTACAGCAAACAGGGAAAGATAAAGAATGAGCTCTCAAAAATGGATACTCTCGTAAAAAAACAACCTTCCACACAAACTTCCTTGTGGCTGGATTTTACTAAAACTGGACAAGCCATTTACAACACACACTTGGCTTCTCTACAAAAGAAAAAGGACACTAAACTTTCTAAACTACTACATGCCACAAGGGGCCACAGTAATGGTTCCCTCAACCCACCCAGCAATATTGTTAACCTATCCATCTATACTCTTAGCCCAGCAGAAGCAGCTGTCCTATCTCGGGGCCTCTCCTTCTGCCCCTCCACCCCCACGAACATGATACAGTTCTGTGGTGACCTAGAGTCCTATTTTCGACGTCTCCGGCTCAAGGAATATTTCCAACACACCTCTGAACAACATACTAATCCACAGAGACCTCCCTACCAACACTACAAAAAGAAGGATTCTAGGTGGACTCCTCCTGAAGGTCGAGACAGCAGACTGGACTTCTACATAGAGTGCTTCCGCCGACGTGCACGGGCTGAAATTGTGGAAAAGCAGCATCACTTACCCAACAACCTCAGCTGTGCGGAACACAATGCCATCTACAGCCTCAGAAACAACTCTGACATCATAATCAAAAAGGCTGACAAAGGAGGTGCTGTTGTCATCATTAATAGGTCGGAATATGAACAAGAGGCTGCTCGGCAGCTCTCCAACACCACTTTCTACAAGCCATTACCCTCTGATCCCACTGAGAGTTACCAAAAGAAACTACAGCATTTGCTCAAGAAACTCCCTGAAAAAGCACAAGATCAAATCCGCACAGACACACCACTGGAACCTCAACCTAGGATATTGTATCTACTACTCAAGATCCATAAACCTGGAAATCCTAGGCGCCCCATCATCTCAGGCATTGGCACCCTGACAGCAGGATTCTCTGGCTATGTAGTCTCCCTCCTCAGGCCTTATGCTACCAGCACTCCCAGCTACTTCGAGACACCACTGACTTCCTGAGGAAACTACAATCCATCGGTGATCTTCCTGATAATACCATCCTGGCCACTATGGATGTAGAAGCCCTCTACACCAACATTCCACACCAAGGTGGACTACAAGCCGTTAAGAACACTATCCCTCATAATGTCACGGCTAACCTGGTGGCTGAACTTTGTGACTTTGTCCTTACCCATAACTATTTTACATTTGGGGACAATGTATACCTTCAAATCAGCGGCACTGCTATGGGTACCCGCATGGCCCCACAGTATGCCAACATTTTTATGGCTGACTTAGAACAACGCTTCCTCAGCTCTCGTCCCCTAACACCCCTACTCTACTTGCGCTATATTGATGACATCTTCATCATCTGGACCCATGGAAAAGAAGCCCTTGAGGAATTCCACCATGATTTCAACAATTTCCATCCCATCATCAACCTCAGCCTGGTCCAGTCCACAAAGGAAATCCACTTCCTGGACACTACAGTGCTAATAAACAATGGTCACATAAACACCACCCTATACCAGAAACCTACTGACGGCTATTCCTACCTACATGCCTCCAGCTTTCACCCTGACCACACCACACGATCCATTGTCTACAGCCAAGCTCTGCGATACAACTGTATTTGTTCCAACCCCTCAGACAGAGATAAACACCTACAAGATCTCTATCAAGCATTCTTACAACTACAGTACCCACCTGCAGAAGTGAAGAAACAGATTGATAGAGCCAGAAGAGTTCCCAGAAGTCACCTACTACAGGACAGGCCTAACAAAGAAAATAACAGAACACCACTAGCCGTAACCTTCAGCCCCCAACTAAAACCCCTCCAACACATTATTAAAGATCTACAACCTATCCTGAAGGATGACCCAACACTCTCACAAATCTTGGGAGACAGGCCAGTCCTTGCCTACAGACAGCCCCACAACCTGAAGCGAATACTCACCAGCAACCACATACCACACAACAGAATCACTAACCCAGGAACCTATCCTTGCAACAAAGCCCATTGCCAACTGTGCCCACATATCTATTCAGGGAACACCATCACAGGGCCTAATAACATCAGCCACACTATCAGAGGCTCGTTCATCTGCACATCTACCAATGTGATATATGCCATCATGTGCCAGCAATGCCCCTCTGCCAAGTACATTGGTCAAACTGGACAGTCTCTATGTAAAAGAATAAATGGACACAAATCAGATGTCAAGAATTATAACATTCATAAACCAGTCGGAGAACACTTCAATCTCTGTGGTCATGCGATTACAGACATGGAAGTTGCGATATTACAACAGAAAAACTTCAAAACCAGACTCCAGCGAGAGACTGTTGAATTGGAATTCATTTGCAAATTGGATACAATTAACTTAGTCTTGAATAGAGACTGGGAGTGGCTAAGTCATTATGCAAGGTAACCTATTTCCTCTTGTTTTTTCCTAATACCCCCCCACACACTGTTGCTCAGAGGTTCTTGTTAAACCCTGGATTTGTGCTGGAAATGGCCCACCTTGATTATTATACACATTGTAAGGAGAGTGATCACTTTAGATAAGCTATTACCAGCAGGAGAGTGGGGTGGGGAGAGAGAAAACCTTTTGTAGTGGTAAACACCCATTTTTTCATGGTTTGTATGTATAAAAACATCTTCTGTATTTTCCACAGTATGCATCCAATGAAGTGAGCTGTAGCTCACGAAAGCTTATGCTCAAATAAATTAGTTAGTCTCTAAGGTGCCACAAGTACTCCTTTTCTTTTTGCTCCATTATTATGGAGAGCTATTATGCTACAAGTGTGGCTGCCTGCTATTGTGGCAATTTTTAGATATTGTATGTCATTATCCATTCCTAAGGTAAGCACACTGGCAGAGATTTTAAATGTAGTGGAAAGTAGTAGGTTATTTTGCTAATAATATTTTTCATTTCTACAACACCTTTAATCTCACAATGTTTTACATGCCCGTGGGAGTAGGGAAGGGAGGGACATGGATTGCTTCACCCACTCTGAAATGCAGCAGCTGTTTAACAGCACACAACTACATGAGAATTTAGAACAGAAAGTGAAGGATAATGCCATATCTGATTGAAATGGCAGAGAGAAATTTAGAAAAGCAGAATAATATTGGAATTTGGTCAGGACACCAAGGTTAGGAATGTAGGAATTGCCCCACACAGACCAATAGTCCATCTAGTCCAATATCCTGTCTCTGACCAGTACCAGATGCTTCAGAGGGAGGCATTAAACCCTGTTAATGGATAATAGGATGCCCATAAGGGAAGCTCACCACACCCCAGGAGTTCTCGTGCCCTTACAGAATGTGTCATGAGATTGTATCTTCAATGACCCTAAGTGGTCAGGATCTCAGTTTTGTTTCTTATTCAAAAGACAACACCTCTGACCTCCCTTACTAGTACCATTCTGGAGCATTATTCAGTGTTGGCTGAGAAGGAAGAGCGCTAGCAGTTGAATCACAGCAAACATTTGCTGCAGCACCTCAGTGTAGCTCCGGTATGGCTACACTGCAGCTGACAGCGAATCTCCCAGTCTGACTTGCCCTAGCAACGTGGATGTTCCAGTTCAGGCTGGAATTTGAGCTCTCGAGCTCAGCTGGGGTGAAGATCCTGGTTTGGAACATCCACATGGCTATTTTTAGCATCAGAGCTTGAGTCCTGCTAGTGCAAGTCCATCTGCCCAGGCTGGGAGGCTCACTCCCAACTGCAGCGAAGACATACCCTTAGAGGTCTCCCATTCAAGCACTGCCCTGGCTCAGTATTGCTTATCTTGTGGGATCTGATGGGATCACAGCACAAGATGGTAAGTCTAGACGATGTGCTGTAGCCTGATGATTTGCATAAGTCTCATTTTCAGAAATGAAACGCTTTAGAAGCAAGTGTTCTGATTAAGCATGAAAGTGTCTGTTGCATATATAGAAATGCTACCTGTAATATGATAATTGGAATGGAAGGATGAGGGTCAGGTTTCAGGAGGGACCTAGTGTGGTGGGTACTGGAGGCTCAGGAATGCAAGCCAAGGCCAGGCTGCTATCACAGCAGCACCTAGAGCCTCAGCATGTAATGCTGGCCTCTCACAATATTCCATAACGTTCTGTTTCCTGCACTTCTGTCGGTCTGCTGCATCACTTATCGCTCATGAAGGACTGCAGCTCTTCATAGTTTTATATAGTATCCATGGATACCTACATATTGTCATCACAGGACAGAAACATAATTACTCATTAATTTTTGTAGAATCATTCAACCTTATTATTCTGTGGAGAAGCCAATACTTCAGACCCTCACAGTCTGTTGTGACAAAAGATTTATTTCTGATATCAAAGCCATTAAACTTCCTTTTTCATCACTTTATTGGCTTGTACTAAGTATTAACACTCTGCTATATACCTGTCATAATTAAACCCTTTTGCTAACAAGACAGGATGGCTCATGGGATTTCCACTGAACTAAAATAATCTTTCACCTTTAGATAGACTCATAGAATATTAGGGTAGGAAGAGACCTCAGGAGGTCATCTAGTCTAATCCGCTGCTCAAAGCAGGTGCAACATCCACTAAATCATCCCAGCCAGGGCTTTGTCAAGCCAGGCCTTAAAAACCTCTAAGGAAGGAGATTCCACCACCTCCCTAGGTAACGCATTCCAGTGTTTCACCACCCTCCTAGTGAAATAGTGTTTCCTAATATCCAACCTAGACCTCCCCCACTACAACCTGAGACCATTGTTTCTTGTTCTGTCATCTACCACCACTGAGAACAGCCGAGCTCCAACCTCTTTGGAACCCTCCTTCAGGTAATTGAAGGCTGCTATCAAATCTCCCCTCACTCTTCTCTTCTGCAGACTAAATAACCCCAGTTCCCTCAGCCTGTCCTTGTAAATCATGTGCCCCAGACCCTTACTCATTTTTGTTGCCTTCCATTGGACTCTCTCCAATTTGTCCACATACTTTCTGTAGTGGGGGGACCAAACCTGGACGCGATACTCCAGGTGTGGCCTCACCAGTGCCGAAGAGAGGGGAATAATCACTTCCCTCGGTCTGCTGGCAATGCTCCCACTAATACAGCCCAATATGCTGTTAGCCTTCTTGGCAATAAGGGCACACTGCTGACTCATATCCAGCTTCTTATCCGCTGTAATCCCCAGGTCCTTTGCTGCAGAACTGCTGCTTAGCCAGTCGGTCCCCAGCCTGTATCAGTGCATGGGATTCTTCCTTCCTAAGTGCAGGACTCTGCACTTGTCCTTGTTGAACCTCATCAGATTTCTTTTGGCCCAATCCTCCAATTTATCTAGATCATTCTGGACCCTATCCCTACCCTCCAGCATATCTACCTCTCCCCCCATCTTAGTGTCATCTGCGAGCTTGCTGAGGGTGCAATTCATTCCATCATCCAGATCATTAATAAAGATGTTGAACAAAACCAGCCCTAGGACCAACCCCTTGGGCACTCTGCTTGATACCAACTGCCAACTAGACATCAAGCTGTTGATCACTATCTGTTGAGCCCAACAATCTAGCCAGCTTTCTATCTACCTTATAGTCCATTCATCCAATCCATACTTCTTTAACTTGCTGGCAAGAATACTGTGGGAGACCGTATCAAAAACTTAGATCTTTAGTTTTGAATCTAGCCTGAGCCAGTAATAAAAATCATCATCATCTGATTGCTCTTTAGTGACTAATGTGAAATCACATGTTGGTTTCAGGCCATTTCCTGGTGAACAGGTAACTACATGACAAGAAACACCATCAGAACTTGCACCCTGTAACAGTGTGGTTTGCCATTAAGGGCTGGAGGCCTGGAGCCAGGCAACCCTGAGTACTGAAGGAACTGTTCCAGCCCACCTGTGTTGTGCTAATAGCCTTGATGGGGCCTGATGAGGGACAGTTGATTCTCCCAGTAAAGGGAAGAGAGAAGCTGTGGCAGAGACTGAGGAAAGCTTTCTGCAGGGAAGGCTTGGAGACCAGGGGAGTTGCCTTGGCTAGGAGGACTGGGAGTAGCCTTCTACGTCAGGAGGAAGACCCTGGCACCGGGGAGTTTGGAAGTCAGAGCCTGAAGGCTGAGCACCATCCAAGCAACACCTACGAATTGGTGATCTGAGATCCTGCTCTGGGAAGGAGTGCTGTGGACTTCCTACCAAGTGTTGGGTGGGAGGAGAGAGAGACACTCTGAACCAGGCTTTGTAAAGATCAGTGGGACTCAAACCTGGGTTGGCAGAGAAACTAGGCAATTGACAACCTCACACTACCACTTGGTGGCAACTGTAATCTGGCTGCTTCCCATGACCCACAAACTGCAGTGGATGTACATGTATGGGAAATCCTTCCCAAGAGACCCAATTGGCAGTTGCTTTTGAGGCTTCTGATTGGTCTTTTGGCCCCATATAAGCCCATGGGGCATACCAGGAAGCATCCAGGAAACAACACTCATCCCCAGCGAGCTGCCACAACTGATTTTGCTTCTCTGTTCCTCTTCTCCTGAATTCCCAGCATTGACTTGGGCTCTGACTTGAATTCTGACACTTGCTCTGGATCCAGAACCTTGACACAACTCTGACCTCTTTTACTGATCTTGGCCTGGAAATTTGACCTTGAACTGCTTGATCCCTAAGTCCTGCCTCAGAACCCTGGCAGAGTTGTGGCCTAGAGGGCCAGTGTGTACCTGAAGATTAAATAAATGGACTCTAGAAGGGGAGTGTTTTAACTAACTTCAGATTGTGATCTGGACTTTTTGAGGAGGGAAACTAAAGCAGTGTGCCTGCAGACCAAGCCCAGGCCACGAGGGGATGCGTGGGTGGTAGTCGGCAGATTTGACAAGAGTACCTCCCATCAAGGAAGGTGACACTGCAGCTTAGGAAAGCAAAATGGAGGAAGCTGTTTGGCTGAACAGCAGCAGTGGATGCAGGCAGATCTGCAGGAGCAGCGACAGAAATCACAGTGGGTCACACAGTAGGCTTTGGGACCCAACAGTGCTGGCAGGAAGACCACTGCCACCTGCAAAGGAGTAATCTCTGTGTGTTGCCAGTGTGGAAGACCGGGGCACAGAAGATTTGAGTGCCCCAGGAAGCAGTCTGAGTACTTTAGTGGGGAATGAATAAGAAAGAAACAGATGCACAAAAGGGTGGGGGCCATCTGCCCAAGTGTTTGATATGGAGAGGTGGGGCGCATTAAAAGAGTTTGTACCTGGGATAATGGGGTGGAAGGGAAGGGAAAAGCCCAGCAGACCAAGAGAGAGTCAAAGAGAGAGAGGTAAAGGGGGAAGCAGTGTGTCAGCCCTGAAAAACAAGTGGAGCAGTGATAGCCACAGTGATAGCCAGAAATGGCCATGAGGAAATGTGATCAAAGCATAGAGATGTCCAGAGAATGGCATGGTCGGATTAGTGTTTGGGAGACCACAGAGGCTGCAGCAAAAGTGAATGTTGCAGTCATGAGAGCAGTTCTTACGGCTGCCAAGATGTGCAGCACAACACCCAGAAAAAGGGATATAGAAAGCCTGACCTCTTTAGGGGAGAAGTATTGGCAGGAGCTAGCTGCTACGGAGGAGGTCAGGCAGCAGGCCCTGAGGCTGAGGGACAAGTTAGACAAGATTCATGAGGCAACTGTAGAAGAGAGAGAACTCACTCATTATGGAGAGCTGGAGAGCTTGCAGTCTGAGAAGCAGACTGGCAAGGGGCAAAGGAAGGAAGAACATAAGAACAGCCATACTGGATCAGACCAATGGTCCATCTAGCACAGTGTCCTGTCTTCCAACTTTGGCCAATGCCAGGTGCTTCAGAGGGAATGAACAGAACAGGCAATCATCAAGTTATCTATCCCCTGTCATCGACTCCCAGCTTCTTTCAGTCAAAGGCTTAGGGACACCCAGAGCATGGGGATGCATTCCTGACCGTTTTGGCTAGTAGCCATTGATAGACCTATCCTCCATGAACTTATCTAATTCCACAGGTTGACTGTGCATTGTGTGAAGAAATGCTTCCTTTTGTTCATTTTAAACCCGCTGCCTAATAATTTCATTGGATGACCCCTGGTTCTTGTGTTATCAGAAGGAGTAAGTAACACTTCCTTACGCATTTTCTCCACACCATTCATAATTCTATAGACGTCTATCATAGCCCCCCACCCCTCTTAGTCATCTCCTTTCCAATCTGAAAAGTCCCAGTCTTTTAATCTCTCCTCATATGGAAACTGTTCCCTACTCTTAATAATTTTTGGTGCCCTTCTCTGTACCTTTTCCAATTCTAATATATATTTTTTGAGATCGGACACCAGAACTGCAAGCAGTATTCAAATTGTGGGCTTACCATGGATTTATATAATAGCATTGTAGTTTCTGTCTTATTATTGATCCCTTTCCCAGTGGTTTCTAACATTCTGTTTGCTTTCTTGACTGCCACTGCACATTGAGTAAATGTTTTCAGAGTACTATCCACAATGTTTCCAAGATCTCTTTCTTGAGTAGTAACAGCGACTTTAGACCCCATCATTTTATATGTATAGCTGGGATTATGTTTTCCAATGTGCATTACTTTGCATTTATCATCACTGAATTTCATCTGCCCTTTTGTTGCCCAGTCACCCAGTTTTGTGAGATCCCCTGCAAGGTATGGCAGAAAGCTTGCATCAGGATTGGCAAGACTCTGGGAGGAATCTTGGGAAGCAGGTGTGAGATCAGGAGACACTGGGAACCCAAACTGAGTTCCAGGGGGATGAAGTCAGAACCCAGATAACACATGCAAGGAGGTGGGGTGCCCAAACAGTGAGCCTTGGGGAAAACAAAGGAAGCGTAGGTAGCTCAAGTTCCTTGTAAGGGTGCATGGGACCTGGCCACCCCTGGGGGGCAGGAACAGGGGAAGAGTATCCCCTAAGGTAGAACTTTCCCTGGGGTGGGCAAGGTTCTAAGGGGGGATTGTAACAGGATGGCTTGCCCTAAAGGGCTGGAGGCCTGGGGCCAGCCAACCCTGATTTACTAAAGGACCTCTCAAGCCTACCTGCGCTGCATCAACTGTTTTGATGGGGCCTAATAGAAGACAGCTGATTCCCCCATAAAAGTCCCCACAAAGTTGGGGGGCTCAAGAAGCTGTGTCAGAGACTGCAGGGAATAAGTAAAAGCTTCTGCATGGAAGACCTGAGACAAGGGGAGTTGCCTCAGCTAGGAGGATTGGGAGTAGCCTGCTAAGGCAGGAGAAAGACCCTGTGACCAGGGCAGTTTTGAATTCAGTGCCTGAAGGCTGAACTCCAGCCAGGTAAAGCCTGGGAGATGGTGAACTGAGATTCTTCTTTATGAAGGAGATTTGGAAACCCTTTACCAAGGGGGTGAAGAGAGATAGAGAGAGATGCTGAACTGGGGTTGAGGCCTGAAGGACCAGTTTGTGCAGTATCTTTAAATAAATTGGACCCAAGAAAGGGGAGTGTTTTAACTAACTCTGGATTGTGATCTGGAGTTTTTGAGGAGTCCAAGGGGAGAAAATGAGGCAGGATGCCTGGGGAGTGACTTCCGGCCATGAGGGGGTGCTTGGGTGGCAGTCATCCCTTACACACCCTTACTGAGCATCTCAGAAGCACAAATGGACTGTTGAACTGAACCAACTTCTCACTTCTAGAGTGACTCAAGGTGATCATTTCAGGATTGGGATTGGGTCAGACTGGCGAGGAAGGTTACATTACAATGTTAGGTGCTGTACCTGCCCTGAGGAAAGAAGATGTTAATATGCAGGTCTGACAGTTCAGCCAGTATCTTTTTAAAAACTACCTAAAATTCATTTTAAAACACAATTTTGAGTGCGGGGGATGGGAAGTTAAGCAAGGTACTGATGAAAATAGTGTTAAAACAGTACTGACTGGTGGGAAGGCAAAATGTAATCAGGCTTTCAACACCAGAGTATTTAATTTTTTTTAAAAAGTCTATTACAGACTCATTCTTAATGTACCTGATTTGCATAAAACCTTTTATTCTGAATACCTCTAGTAGTATATAACTAAAAGTGGGAAGTATAGTACATCAAGTCTAAATTTGCTGGGCTGACAGTTCAGATGTGCCTATTTGTAATATGATTTTTTCCATCTAAAATTTCACTAGGGTCATATGTACACACGCAGAGCAAACCCCCATGAGGGGGATGGGCAGAACTTTTAAAAATATCCTTTAAAAAGGCATTAATAAATATGCATTTTTAGCATATGTCTCAGTACAGCTCTGTCTCTCTCAGAAGCGAGTACGGTGGTTAGGGGCATTGCTCCACCTTGCAGCTGTAAGGGAAAATTATTGCAGTCTGTGCTCACATAAGCATGTTAAAAAGTCAGTCTTTTTAAAAAGAGTGAGGTGGTGAGGTTTGGTGTTTAATATCCATCAGTGATTTCCGTATGTAAGATGACCTGCAAACTCAGCCTGGGCTCTGACAGTTGAGGTTTTGCTTTCTCTGCATTATTTCCAGTAGTAAAGGTTCTGCAGGCCAAGTTACCCTTAGTTACATCTGTGAAACGCCACTCTCTTTTAATTGTACCCTCAGTGACACCTGTGCAACCTCTTTGCCTTCAGTAGGTGTGCACAGATGTAACTGAAACTTAGGGCATTTCTATGCTAGAATGGCAAGGATACGGTGAAGCAGCTGTGATGCTGTTGGCCATAGTGTAGACACTTCCTACACTGATGGAAGGGGTTTTTCCATTGATGTAATTAATCCATCTCTCTGAGAGGTGGAAGCAAGGTCAACAGAAGAATTTTTCCAACAAACCTAGCTGCCAGGGGTTAGGCTGACCTAACTACAGCCTAAGGGTGAGACATTTTTCACAGCCCTGAGTGACGTAGTTAGGTCAATCCAATTTTAAGTGTAGATCAGGCCTTAGGGGAGAACTCTGATGCACAAGATGGAATAAAACCTGTAGTCCCACAGAGAGCAGTGCCAGCTCTTCGGAGTTAGCAGGGATAAAAAGCAGAAAAAGCTTTTTGTTATTATTATGCAATAGATCTGTTGAGTAAAATTGTGCCATTAATTTTTACATAGCCATTTTGCAGAGTACACCACCCTTTAGGGTATGCTATTATTTTTGTGGTAAACGCTTTATTTTCTTAGGTTTACAACCTGATCATTTTAATTCGCATTGGATCGAGAGCTGATAGGCACAAGTTCTCAGCCCATAAGCTGGATGTTCCTTCTAAATTTTGCCAAACTGTGTAGCTATGTATTATTTGTTTAGATGGCAACAGAGTGCTATGAGCTGTACAAAACACAGTGATAGCCATGGTCCCCACTACATTAAAACTAGAGTGAAAAAGAGAAGTGCAAAACAATACAGATACATTAATGTCCAGAGTAGTTGGCACTGCATTTTTTAAGGTGTGAACCACAATACTTCTAGCTGAGGTGGGAGGCTTAGCTAAAGTGTGTTTTAAAGAATGATTTGAATTAAGGTCAGGATGATTGCCTGTCTGACAAGGTGTGAGAGTGAGTCACAGCTGAGAGGGGCAGCATGGCAGAAAGTCCAAAAGTGGGAGAAGCGTACAAAACAGAGCAATAAGGTAGCAGGGAGTGGCAGAGCAAGAGGGGGAATAGGAAGAAGTGGGGACAGAGGTGCAGACAGGGCCACAAGATTTAACTTGATATAGCAAGTGAGAGAGAGTCAATGCACAGATTCAAAGGGCCTGTCTACACAGCGAAGAAAAACCCATGGCTGGCCAATGCCAGCCAAGTAGGGCTTGCGGGGCTCGGGCTGCAGGGCTGTTTCACCATTGCCTAGACTTCCAGGCATGGGCTGGAGCCTGAGCTCTGGGACCCTCCCACCTCACAGGGTCCTAGAACCCAGGGTACAGCCTGAGCCCAGAAGTTTACACAGCAATGAAACAGCCCCGCGGCCCAAACCCCGTGAGCTTGAGTTGGCTGGCATGGGCCAGCCATGGGTTTTTCCCTGCTGTGTAGACAGGCCCAAAGAGTGGAGTCAAAATGAAAGATGATTAAGGCACAGATGAACTACAGAGCCATACGTATCTGTGCAAGGGAAAAAATGAAGTTCCCCTGACCTTTTTCATTTGTGTACCTCAAAATTAAGGACCATCCTGAAGACCTGGAGCAGCAGCCACTGGAACTGGGGATAATGACATCTGCCATGTAACAGTTACTAACCTGATGTAATGCTAACCCATGTCTCTCTGGGCTAGAGCCCAGAACTAAAGATCAGTTTGTTCAACATTCCTGTGTGTCATACTGTTATTACCTGGTGTCAAAAGAAACATTGATCTTTGTGCTTTCTCCCATGCTGCCCCTCACGCTTGGGAGACACTCCCATAAGCATCCACAAAACTTCCTTCAAACCCCTCCTTAAAACTCTACTTTGCTGTGAGGTCCACACAAAAAAACTTGACAACAGTTAGACTGCTGGTGTGCTGACAAATATTGTCTCATTGTTTCCTTGGTGTCTCTCATCTGTCTCTATCCACCTGTTCTCTCACATCTTATGCGTAGGTTGTAAGCTCCTTGGGGCAGGGACTGTCTTTTTGTTTTATTTGTACAACATCTACCACAACGGGGTCCTGGTTCATGGTTGGGGCTTCTAAGTGCTACAAGAATACAAATAATTATCCATTATAAACCTGATTTCAATGCATTATTATTTATTAAGACTTGGTGAACAGATCAGAAAGAACTGATAACTTGGACAGAATCAAGGGGGTTTTGGAGGCGAACATATTTACTGACCCTTGGTTCCAAAATAGATTATTGAGCCTGGGCTGGAGTTGTTTGCACAGCTTCAGCTACACCACAGTAGCCCAGGCATATGAAGCTGGATACCAGAACTGTATCTAAAGGGTTTCACAGATAGACCCCAAACCTCCAAGTGAACATTAGGGTTGCTTTGCTGCAAACCCATGTCAGTGCACTCTGAAGGTTTTTCACAGTTAATAGACCTTAAGATAGTAGTGGGTGCGACTATAATAGACCACATGTAAAACATACTTGCATTCCCTTGGTGCTGATTTATATTGTTTAAAGGGATGGGGGCGGAACAAGCTGTTAAAAGATGAAGAAATTGAAAGCTCTCCTAACTGCTATATTATCCACCTGACATTCTCTAAATGCCAGTCATTAATTACTAGTGTATTGAAAAATCAGAACACTTATCCAATCCAGATTATGTTACATCTGTGAGCCAGAGAAATTTCCATTGTCTTTGTCTTTCTCATCTAAATAAAAAAAAATGTTATGGTTGTTAAAGAAGAGTAGGTCTACGAAAGGCTGTTCTGTTTTATCTCATTAAGGCCTGTTATCCCCACAAAGATAGATTTTAGCATCTCTGTCCCTCCCACCATAATACTGGTTAACATTTTAAGGCGTTCACAGTGTAATTATTAAATTCCAAATTCAGCCCTCAATCTGCAGCTTCTGCCGAAGTCAACAAATGAGGGCTGCACATGCACATCTGCTGGCAGAATTTGGCCATAAGCAACAACATTCTTGTCTTATTCCTGAGCCAGTATTAAGAAAGGATTGAAACTGGTTTGTGATTTAGACTGCTCCTGCAATCCTGACACCTGTAGACCTCTCCTTCAGCTCAGTGGGAGATTGGTGTACAGATCCACGGCAGGTCTTCAGTGCAATGTATTCTGCTGGAGTCACCAGTAAGATCACTTCTGCCTGAGCTGTATGTTCAAAAATGAAAGTTTTAATCCAAAACTTTATTTTGAGATGGAATTGCTCCTCATTTCTGTACATTTTCATACCTAACATTTTAAAATCTGTACATCGAGTTATGTATAGCTTTGGGCCAGGGGGAGGACACCCTTTTTCACTCTGCTGATATTCATTGGAAGAGGAGATCATTTTGGAAGGTGCAGCACAAGAAAGCTATAAGGTGGAATGATAAAATAAGGACTGTCCCTTCTAAACATGAACAGGTGCTATATAGGCATTGTTAGAACGCTAGCCTTGGTGCCTTTTATCTGAGGATATCAATTAATTTTACCAAGATTAACAAATTAAGACTCATGACACCTCTGTAAGAAAGGTAATTATCCCTAGTTTTACCCCTATTTTTGGGTCCCCAGATTGAGACACATTAGGTCTGTTTCAGAGGTGCTAAACACTTGCAGCTTCCATTGATTCACTTGGAGTTGTGGGTGCTCTGTGCCTCTAACAATCAGATTCTGAAGTTGGGTATCCGAAAATAGTGGACACATTTGACCTAAGTGATGTGGCAAAGGTCATACAGCAATTGTGGAGCAGAACTGGGAGTACAATCCAGTTCTCCTAGTTCCAGGTCCTGTCCCTTAATCACAAAATGATCCTTCACTGCAACCCTCAGGCAAAACAAAGTGTATGTTCTGCTCGCTATTTCCTACACTGCCCTCAGTGATCAGGCATTAAAAGGCCAATTTAAGTAATAGGGTTTAAATTTGATCGGCTTTATATGCTCATGGTTTTGTCTTTTTCCATACCTATAAAGAGATTACCTCAGAATTTTGTTTTTCTCATGAGAAGTCTTTGCTATTAAGTTTCCTGTTGTAGAACAAGTGTTGAAATGCAATGAGAATCATTTGTATCACCTGGCTTTCTCCTGTTGCGTTTTGTTTTTTTCTTAGCATACAACAGTTTTGCCCTTTATATTAATCGAGATGAGAACAACACATCATCAGTATCCCAGCAGGAGCTGTGGACTGGCTGCAGTATGCACCTTCTCTGTTGGCTATATATTATGGTAAGGACTGTACATGCTGTGTTTTCATATTGTATTGGGGGTTTGTACTGCTAAATTTGGGCACATATTTCATTATGGATATAATCACTAACAGATTCCCACTGCATGTCTCGTTTGGTCCAAGACCTGGGCTTTGTCTGGCTTCCCCAGATGCTGATATTTTTAGAAAGTATATGCCAAACCTCACACAACAGGAATTTGTTGAACAATCCCATGTAAGCAGTGATCTTTCCAAAGCTACATTTTTCAACCTTTTTTCAAACTAAATGTTTTTCTTGGACCCTGGTTTTCTTGCTTAGGGTTTTTTATTCTATCAAACAAAAATTGAGAATAGGCAAATGATTTCCTTCAACAGCATTTTAAGCCCCTTCAGAAAAGATAACGCTTTTTTCTTTTTCTTTTTTTTTAGTTCACTCATTCTTGTGTTAGAAATCAATTACAGAAATCCAAACATTCTGTAATTTATTTCTAATGAAAATATTTGGGAAAATGTTTAAGTAAAGAAAGCATAAGCAACACTAAACTTGGTCTTTGGGGAGTTTTCCAATTGAAAAAAACCTGACTTATCTGACAGAGCAACTTTACCCATCGGACTTTTTTTATTTTTTTACCCTGCAATTATTTAGTCATTCTGGCTTTCTCCCCTCCTCCCTCCCCCCCGCATCCTTGTTTGGTTAAAAAGTCTGTCTGTCCGTCCCCCCCCCCCATCCCCCTTCACACACGCGTGAGCGCACATACTCTCTCTCTCTCTCTCTCTCTCTCTCTCTCTCTCCCTCCCTCTCCCCCCCTTGAGGCCCTTTATGATCTCCTGTTTACCTCTCTTCCTACTCCCTTCCTCTGAGGCTTTCCATCACAACAGCCTTCCCATAGCCTAAGAGAACGGGATACAGCTCCTTCCAGAACTCAGGAATACTACTTTTTCCACCAACCAAAGGGGGCCACTAGTTCGAAAGCAACATAGGGTCTGAAAAGTGCTACCTCTTCAGTGCTCCCTGCCTTTATATGGGCCAAGGAAAAAGGGGGCATTATACCCATGTATAGATACTACACCCACACAGTGATCATGTAATAACCAAAATCAAGGAGATCTGAGTCAAATTTTGTGGCTGGATTTCAAAAGGATCAGAATAATTTTATTGTTAATAATATTTGTAATTGTGCTTGGTGAGATACAGATAAACAAATCTCGTGCATCGGGGCATAAACTGATTTCTCTAGGGGAAAAGAAGGATTTTTTTTTCACCTCTACCAAAAAATGCACAATTAGCTAGGTGTGTTATGGGTATTTTTTCACTTTCCTCTGAACAATACACAGCAGCAGGATACCAGACTTAATAAATCAGTGGGCTGATTTAGTACAGCAACTTGTCTTTTTTCCAAAATGGTCCCTTCTGGTCTCGGAGTCTATGACTCTGTGAAAATCATGTGATGAGGCCCATGGAAAATTATTCCACAGGAATGGAAAAGTTGAAGCAGCCCACTTGTGTAAGTGGGAATAAATTTGAGTAGTGTCTTAAGAGCTTTTTAAGGCATCGTTACAAAATCAGTATGAAAAGATTGTTTTACATGTGTTTTTTTCCCTCTCAAGTGAATTGCAAACATAAATTGACACTGACTCAAGGGGATACATTATCTTGCAACTTCTACAGGGCCACATCACATCCTCCATATCAGTTATTTTCATTACATTTATATGTGTAAAGAGTCTGATGGAAATTGCTATTGCACAGCATACACCTGTCATTCCAAGTACTCGGTAATTTATTTCTTAAAACAACTAAGAACGCTGTATAGGGCTTGCTCCTTCCCAGCACAGGTATCTGCATCCTGCATCTAGAAGCACAAGATAAAAGGAGATGAACAGGACAGGGAACACAGGGGAAACTGATTCTGCATTAAGAGATGTACACTGCTACCCATTCACTTTGTTATTCCTGCCTACATATTTCAGTGCTATCATAATATACTAAGCCCTGCTATAGTGTTTTTCATTCATAGATCTCAAAATGCTTTACAGAAACCAGTATCATAATTCCCATTTTACAGCTGAGGGAAACTGAGGCACAGGAAGGGAAGTGACTTGCCCAAGGTCATGCAGCAAAGCAGTGGTAGAGGAGGGACTTGAATCCAGCTCCCTTATATTCCAGTTTTTTGCCCTGTCTACTATACCACACTGCTGCCTTTTCCTCAGTGAGCTGCCTTCAGCATTGTTGATCGTTTAGGTGTGATTCATAACTGTGTAGGACTGGAAGGGACCTCGAGTGGGCATCTAGTCCAGTCTCCTGCCCTGATGCAGGACCAAGTATAACTAAACCATCCCTGAAAAGCATTTGTCTAACATGTTCTTTAAAATCTCCTGCGATGGAGATTCTACAACCTCCCTTGGAAGCCTCTTCCAGTACTTATCTATACTTATAGTTAGAAGACGTTTCCTGATATCCAACCTCAATCTCTCTTGTTACAGACTGAGCTGACCATTTCCTGTCCTACCTTTAGTGGACATGGACAGCAATTGATCTCTGCCCTCTTTATAGCAACCTTTAACATATTTCAAGGATGCTATCAGATCCCACTTCAGTTTTCCTGGCTCAAGACTAAACGTGCCCAGTTTGTTCTTTTAACCTTTCCTCATAGGTCAAGTTTTCTGAATCTTTTATCATTTTGTTTCTCTCCTCTGGACTCTCTCAAATTTTTCCACATCTTTCCTAGAGTGTGATGCCTAGAACTGGACACAGCGCTTCAGCTGAGACCTCACCAGTGCCAAATAGAGTAGGACAAGTACCTGCCATGTCTTACATAGGACACTCCTGTTAATACATACCAGCATATTAGCCTTTTTTAGCCTTTCCATTTGTGATCTAATATAACCCCCACATCCCCTTCAGCCGTACTACTGACTTGCCAGTTATTCCCCCTTTTGTACTTGGCCATTTGATTTTTTTTTCCTTCCTAAGTGTAGTATTTTGCATTTGTCTTTATTGACTTTCGGTATGTTGATTTCTGACAAAATTCTCTCCTTTGTCAGGTCATTTTGAATTCTAATCCTGTCCTCCACAGTGCTTCCCATCCCTCCCAGCTTGGGATCATATGTAAGATTTATAAGCATACTCTTCAGTCCATTATTGATTTACCTACAGACTGTACCAAGAGTGGATAGGGCTGCTCTCAGCTAACTCCATTTCTTCCTTGCTGAGCATTCCCAAAAGGGAGTTGGGGCAATTGCTTCTCCTCTGTAAGGACATGCATGTGGGGTTCTGCAGGATTGCCTTTTGTTTCCTCTCATGTTCATGGCCTATAAGGGTCAGTGGGAGGATTAGTGAGGCAGCATGGTCTGTTGTGTGTTCAGCCTGCGGATAACACCTAGTTCTATATCTCTGAATCTCCCCAGTGCTACTGAAGGTTCTACCCAGTGTGTGGCTGAGACTGGAATATAGATTCAGGATCATTGGGTTAAGTTCAATCCAAACAGAACTGAAGTGATGATGGTAGGCTTAGGCTGGAAGGAACAACCAGAAAATATGAAAAAGGATTGTATCTGCCCCTTTTAGCAAGGGTATGCCCATGTTTCATAACAAGAATTTACCAACTTGAGGTAGTGCTGGATTCCCCACCTGTTGGTAAGTGACCATATGCAAACCCTAACCAGGAATGCTTTTATTCATCTGTCTTGCCAGGAGGTTGTATTGATTTCATTTGGAGATGGGCTTTGGGATCCAACTACTGATCCATGCCTGTGTCACCTCAAGCTTAGTGCATTCGATTTGAGGCTGCACCTGGAAAATAAAACTAGAGCAGAATGCAACAGCCTGCTCATTAAGCAGTGTTTCTTGCTGGGAGCACACACCACCATTGCCCCAGGACCTGGTTGGACTCCCTGTTAGAGCTTACGAGATTGTTTTTTGACTTATAAAGCTCATGGCCTGCCTGCTTGAGAGACTGCCTCTCTCCCTGTGCCATCCTGCCATATTTGAGATGAGGAGAGGCAGATGCGGTAGAAGCTGGTGCCACGGTGGTTTGTCCTCAGGTTTTAAATGTACTCTCTGTGTGGGTCTGACCTAGCCCAGATCTTTTGACCTTCCTGACACACTGCAATGACACACTGGAGCCTTCCTGACACACACCTTCCACACACCTTCCTGACACACACCTTCCACACACCTTCCTGACACACTGGAGCCAGCTGTTTGGGGAGAAAGGGGTACATTGGGGATAGTGTTTAGGTTTGACTTTATTTGGAATTAGTTATTTTCTGGTTTTGGGGTGAGGGGAAGCAGGTGTTTCTATTTGTCATGTGTCTGTATTTCATGTATGGAAAGGTACTAGGGTGCTGAAAGAGGTGCTTTTCCCTCTTAATTAGTGCATAAAAATTAAAAAAATAAGTAGCAACAGAGAGGAGCAGAACCAAAGTATATGCTGGAGATTACATTGAAGCCCATTTCTCTTCCCCCCACAACCCGTCACCCCTTTATTTTCTCGTTCACCCTGCATTCATGAAAGGATTAGAGTAGGCACACAAACTGCAGAGAGTCACACCATCTCTGTGGAAGGACAAGCCTTAGGTTTTAATTAACTTTTCTCGTGGCCATGCACGGCAGTCTCTCAGATTTGCACCAGGGGACAATAGTCTTGCACTGCATGCTGCCCACCTTACTTGGACTTTCAGGATCAAGGCCTTGGTATCATGTGAAATGACAGTTTGCTTTATTGATAATGGGA